>NW_028167292.1:0-617999 GCF_963513975.1 Fringilla coelebs | reverse complement strand
CCCGGCCTCTTTCGGCACAAGCCCCCGCTCCGGAGCGCACCGCGGCCGGCAGGATGCTCTCTGCCGGCGAAGGTGCCGCTTCTCCGGCAAGGAAGCCTCAGCCGCTTCTCCTGCACACGGAGAGCGTGCTAGCTGCTGAAACGTGAAGAAAGAAGCTGCAGAAGACTGGCACTGAGCGTGCAGCTTTCCAGCGGAGAGAAAAAGCTACTTGAACACTCTGCAAGCCTTTCCACTCCCAAAAACATGCACATGGAAGGAGCTGCTGCAAAAGCGATGCTGTGCTCGCTGCTGCTCCTCCTGAAGCTCTGGCTGCTAAATCTGAGGCTTTCCTTCCAATTTCAAGCTGCAAAGCACTTGCTGAATTGCAGGGAAAGTCCGGGAGGCATTTGCTGTGCTGGCACACTTTCTCCTTCCTAGACAGAGTGGAAAAGCTTTTCCCTGCCGTGTAGGCGACAAGAGACGCATTAGACAGGGATCCGGAGCTGTCCGAAGGTAAGCGCTGTTCCCGGCCTCTTTCGGCACAAGCCCCCGCTCCGGAGCGCACCGCGGCCGGCAGGATGCTCTCTGCCGGCGAAGGTGCCGCTTCTCCGGCAAGGAAGCCTCAGCCGCTTCTCCTGCACACGGAGAGCGTGCTAGCTGCTGAAACGTGAAGAAAGAAGCTGCAGAAGACTGGCACTGAGCGTGCAGCTTTCCAGCGGAGAGAAAAAGCTACTTGAACACTCTGCAAGCCTTTCCACTCCCAAAAACATGCACATGGAAGGAGCTGCTGCAAAAGCGATGCTGTGCTCGCTGCTGCTCCTCCTGAAGCTCTGGCTGCTAAATCTGAGGCTTTCCTTCCAATTTCAAGCTGCAAAGCACTTGCTGAATTGCAGGGAAAGTCCGGGAGGCATTTGCTGTGCTGGCACACTTTCTCCTTCCTAGACAGAGTGGAAAAGCTTTTCCCTGCCGTGTAGGCGACAAGAGACGCATTAGACAGGGATCCGGAGCTGTCCGAAGGTAAGCGCCTGTTGCCGGCCTCTTTCGGCACAAGCCCCCGCTCCGGAGCGCACCGCGGCCGGCAGGATGCTCTCTGCCGGCGAAGGTGCCGCTTCTCCGGCAAGGAAGCCTCAGCCGCTTCTCCTGCACACGGAGAGCGTGCTAGCTGCTGAAACGTGAAGAAAGAAGCTGCAGAAGACTGGCACTGAGCGTGCAGCTTTCCAGCGGAGAGAAAAAGCTACTTGAACACTCTGCAAGCCTTTCCACTCCCAAAAACATGCACATGGAAGGAGCTGCTGCAAAAGCGATGCTGTGCTCGCTGCTGCTCCTCCTGAAGCTCTGGCTGCTAAATCTGAGGCTTTCCTTCCAATTTCAAGCTGCAAAGCACTTGCTGAATTGCAGGGAAAGTCCGGGAGGCATTTGCTGTGCTGGCACACTTTCTCCTTCCTAGACAGAGTGGAAAAGCTTTTCCCTGCCGTGTAGGCGACAAGAGACGCATTAGACAGGGATCCGGAGCTGTCCGAAGGTAAGCGCCTGTTCCCGGCCTCGTTCGGCACAAGCCCCCGCTCCGGAGCGCACCGCGGCCGGCAGGATGCTCTCTGCCGGCGAAGGTGCCGCTTCTCCGGCAAGGAAGCCTCAGCCGCTTCTCCTGCACACGGAGAGCGTGCTAGCTGCTGAAAACGTGAAGAAAGAAGCTGCAGAAGACTGGCACTGAGCGTGCAGCTTTCCAGCGGAGAGAAAAAGCTACTTGAACACTCTGCAAGCCTTTCCACTCCCAAAAACATGCACATGGAAGGAGCTGCTGCAAAAGCGATGCTGTGCTCGCTGCTGCTCCTCCTGAAGCTCTGGCTGCTAAATCTGAGGCTTTCCTTCCAATTTCAAGCTGCAAAGCACTTGCTGAATTGCAGGGAAAGTCCGGGAGGCATTTGCTGTGCTGGCACACTTTCTCCTTCCTAGACAGAGTGGAAAAGCTTTTCCCTGCCGTGTAGGCGACAAGAGACGCATTAGACAGGGATCCGGAGCTGTCCGAAGGTAAGCGCCTGTTGCCGGCCTCTTTCGGCACAAGCCCCCGCTCCGGAGCGCACCGCGGCCGGCAGGATGCTCTCTGCCGGCGAAGGTGCCGCTTCTCCGGCAAGGAAGCCTCAGCCGCTTCTCCTGCACACGGAGAGCGTGCTAGCTGCTGAAACGTGAAGAAAGAAGCTGCAGAAGACTGGCACTGAGCGTGCAGCTTTCCAGCGGAGAGAAAAAGCTACTTGAACACTCTGCAAGCCTTTCCACTCCCAAAAACATGCACATGGAAGGAGCTGCTGCAAAAGCGATGCTGTGCTCGCTGCTGCTCCTCCTGAAGCTCTGGCTGCTAAATCTGAGGCTTTCCTTCCAATTTCAAGCTGCAAAGCACTTGCTGAATTGCAGGGAAAGTCCGGGAGGCATTTGCTGTGCTGGCACACTTTCTCCTTCCTAGACAGAGTGGAAAAGCTTTTCCCTGCCGTGTAGGCGACAAGAGACGCATTAGACAGGGATCCGGAGCTGTCCGAAGGTAAGCGCCTGTTGCCGGCCTCTTTCGGCACAAGCCCCCGCTCCGGAGCGCACCGCGGCCGGCAGGATGCTCTCTGCCGGCGAAGGTGCCGCTTCTCCGGCAAGGAAGCCTCAGCCGCTTCTCCTGCACACGGAGAGCGTGCTAGCTGCTGAAACGTGAAGAAAGAAGCTGCAGAAGACTGGCACTGAGCGTGCAGCTTTCCAGCGGAGAGAAAAAGCTACTTGAACACTCTGCAAGCCTTTCCACTCCCAAAAACATGCACATGGAAGGAGCTGCTGCAAAAGCGATGCTGTGCTCGCTGCTGCTCCTCCTGAAGCTCTGGCTGCTAAATCTGAGGCTTTCCTTCCAATTTCAAGCTGCAAAGCACTTGCTGAATTGCAGGGAAAGTCCGGGAGGCATTTGCTGTGCTGGCACACTTTCTCCTTCCTAGACAGAGTGGAAAAGCTTTTCCCTGCCGTGTAGGCGACAAGAGACGCATTAGACAGGGATCCGGAGCTGTCCGAAGGTAAGCGCCTGTTCCCGGCCTCGTTCGGCACAAGCCCCCGCTCCGGAGCGCACCGCGGCCGGCAGGATGCTCTCTGCCGGCGAAGGTGCCGCTTCTCCGGCAAGGAAGCCTCAGCCGCTTCTCCTGCACACGGAGAGCGTGCTAGCTGCTGAAACGTGAAGAAAGAAGCTGCAGAAGACTGGCACTGAGCGTGCAGCTTTCCAGCGGAGAGAAAAAGCTACTTGAACACTCTGCAAGCCTTTCCACTCCCAAAAACATGCACATGGAAGGAGCTGCTGCAAAAGCGATGCTGTGCTCGCTGCTGCTCCTCCTGAAGCTCTGGCTGCTAAATCTGAGGCTTTCCTTCCAATTTCAAGCTGCAAAGCACTTGCTGAATTGCAGGGAAAGTCCGGGAGGCATTTGCTGTGCTGGCACACTTTCTCCTTCCTAGACAGAGTGGAAAAGCTTTTCCCTGCCGTGTAGGCGACAAGAGACGCATTAGACAGGGATCCGGAGCTGTCCGAAGGTAAGCGCCTTGTTCCCGGCCTCGTTCGGCACAAGCCCCCGCTCCGGAGCGCACCGCGGCCGGCAGGATGCTCTCTGCCGGCGAAGGTGCCGCTTCTCCGGCAAGGAAGCCTCAGCCGCTTCTCCTGCACACGGAGAGCGTGCTAGCTGCTGAAACGTGAAGAAAGAAGCTGCAGAACACTGGCACTGAGCGTGCAGCTTTCCAGCGGAGAGAAAAAGCTACTTGAACACTCTGCAAGCCTTTCCACTCCAAAAACATGCACATGGAAGGAGCTGCTGCAAAAGCGATGCTGTGCTCGCTGCTGCTCCTCCTGAAGCTCTGGCTGCTAAATCTGAGGCTTTCCTTCCAATTTCAAGCTGCAAAGCACTTGCTGAATTGCAGGGAAAGTCCGGGAGGCATTTGCTGTGCTGGCACACTTTCTCCTTCCTAGACAGAGTGGAAAAGCTTTTCCCTGCCGTGTAGGCGACAAGAGACGCATTAGACAGGGATCCGGAGCTGTCCGAAGGTAAGCGCCTGTTCCCGGCCTCGTTCGGCACAAGCCCCCGCTCCGGAGCGCACCGCGGCCGGCAGGATGCTCTCTGCCGGCGAAGGTGCCGCTTCTCCGGCAAGGAAGCCTCAGCCGCTTCTCCTGCACACGGAGAGCGTGCTAGCTGCTGAAACGTGAAGAAAGAAGCTGCAGAAGACTGGCACTGAGCGTGCAGCTTTCCAGCGGAGAGAAAAAGCTACTTGAACACTCTGCAAGCCTTTCCACTCCCAAAAACATGCACATGGAAGGAGCTGCTGCAAAAGCGATGCTGTGCTCGCTGCTGCTCCTCCTGAAGCTCTGGCTGCTAAATCTGAGGCTTTCCTTCCAATTTCAAGCTGCAAAGCACTTGCTGAATTGCAGGGAAAGTCCGGGAGGCATTTGCTGTGCTGGCACACTTTCTCCTTCCTAGACAGAGTGGAAAAGCTTTTCCCTGCCGTGTAGGCGACAAGAGACGCATTAGACAGGGATCCGGAGCTGTCCGAAGGTAAGCGCCTGTTGCCGGCCTCTTTCGGCACAAGCCCCCGCTCCGGAGCGCACCGCGGCCGGCAGGATGCTCTCTGCCGGCGAAGGTGCCGCTTCTCCGGCAAGGAAGCCTCAGCCGCTTCTCCTGCACACGGAGAGCGTGCTAGCTGCTGAAACGTGAAGAAAGAAGCTGCAGAAGACTGGCACTGAGCGTGCAGCTTTCCAGCGGAGAGAAAAAGCTACTTGAACACTCTGCAAGCCTTTCCACTCCCAAAAACATGCACATGGAAGGAGCTGCTGCAAAAGCGATGCTGTGCTCGCTGCTGCTCCTCCTGAAGCTCTGGCTGCTAAATCTGAGGCTTTCCTTCCAATTTCAAGCTGCAAAGCACTTGCTGAATTGCAGGGAAAGTCCGGGAGGCATTTGCTGTGCTGGCACACTTTCTCCTTCCTAGACAGAGTGGAAAAGCTTTTCCCTGCCGTGTAGGCGACAGGAGACGCATTAGACGGGCATCCGGAGCTGTCCGAAGGTAAGCGCCTGTTGCCGGCCTCTTTCGGCACAAGCCCCCGCTCCGGAGCGCACCGCGGCCGGCAGGATGCTCTCTGCCGGCGAAGGTGCCGCTTCTCCGGCAAGGAAGCCTCAGCCGCTTCTCCTGCACACGGAGAGCGTGCTAGCTGCTGAAACGTGAAGAAAGAAGCTGCAGAAGACTGGCACTGAGCGTGCAGCTTTCCAGCGGAGAGAAAAAGCTACTTGAACACTCTGCAAGCCTTTCCACTCCCAAAAACATGCACATGGAAGGAGCTGCTGCAAAAGCGATGCTGTGCTCGCTGCTGCTCCTCCTGAAGCTCTGGCTGCTAAATCTGAGGCTTTCCTTCCAATTTCAAGCTGCAAAGCACTTGCTGAATTGCAGGGAAAGTCCGGGAGGCATTTGCTGTGCTGGCACACTTTCTCCTTCCTAGACAGAGTGGAAAAGCTTTTCCCTGCCGTGTAGGCGACAAGAGACGCATTAGACAGGGATCCGGAGCTGTCCGAAGGTAAGCGCCTGTTCCCGGCCTCGTTCGGCACAAGCCCCCGCTCCGGAGCGCACCGCGGCCGGCAGGATGCTCTCTGCCGGCGAAGGTGCCGCTTCTCCGGCAAGGAAGCCTCAGCCGCTTCTCCTGCACACGGAGAGCGTGCTAGCTGCTGAAACGTGAAGAAAGAAGCTGCAGAACACTGGCACTGAGCGTGCAGCTTTCCAGCGGAGAGAAAAAGCTACTTGAACACTCTGCAAGCCTTTCCACTCCCAAAAACATGCACATGGAAGGAGCTGCTGCAAAAGCGATGCTGTGCTCGCTGCTGCTCCTCCTGAAGCTCTGGCTGCTAAATCTGAGGCTTTCCTTCCAATTTCAAGCTGCAAAGCACTTGCTGAATTGCAGGGAAAGTCCGGGAGGCATTTGCTGTGCTGGCACACTTTCTCCTTCCTAGACAGAGTGGAAAAGCTTTTCCCTGCCGTGTAGGCGACAAGAGACGCATTAGACAGGGATCCGGAGCTGTCCGAAGGTAAGCGCCTGTTGCCGGCCTCTTTCGGCACAAGCCCCCGCTCCGGAGCGCACCGCGGCCGGCAGGATGCTCTCTGCCGGCGAAGGTGCCGCTTCTCCGGCAAGGAAGCCTCAGCCGCTTCTCCTGCACACGGAGAGCGTGCTAGCTTGCTGAAACGTGAAGAAAGAAGCTGCAGAAGACTGGCACTGAGCGTGCAGCTTTCCAGCGGAGAGAAAAAGCTACTTGAACACTCTGCAAGCCTTTCCACTCCCAAAAACATGCACATGGAAGGAGCTGCTGCAAAAGCGATGCTGTGCTCGCTGCTGCTCCTCCTGAAGCTCTGGCTGCTAAATCTGAGGCTTTCCTTCCAATTTCAAGCTGCAAAGCACTTGCTGAATTGCAGGGAAAGTCCGGGAGGCATTTGCTGTGCTGGCACACTTTCTCCTTCCTAGACAGAGTGGAAAAGCTTTTCCCTGCCGTGTAGGCGACAAGAGACGCATTAGACAGGGATCCGGAGCTGTCCGAAGGTAAGCGCCTGTTCCCGGCCTCGTTCGGCACAAGCCCCCGCTCCGGAGCGCACCGCGGCCGGCAGGATGCTCTCTGCCGGCGAAGGTGCCGCTTCTCCGGCAAGGAAGCCTCAGCCGCTTCTCCTGCACACGGAGAGCGTGCTAGCTGCTGAAACGTGAAGAAAGAAGCTGCAGAAGACTGGCACTGAGCGTGCAGCTTTCCAGCGGAGAGAAAAAGCTACTTGAACACTCTGCAAGCCTTTCCACTCCCAAAAACATGCACATGGAAGGAGCTGCTGCAAAAGCGATGCTGTGCTCGCTGCTGCTCCTCCTGAAGCTCTGGCTGCTAAATCTGAGGCTTTCCTTCCAATTTCAAGCTGCAAAGCACTTGCTGAATTGCAGGGAAAGTCCGGGAGGCATTGCTGTGCTGGCACACTTTCTCCTTCCTAGACAGAGTGGAAAAGCTTTTCCCTGCCGTGTAGGCGACAAGAGACGCATTAGACAGGGATCCGGAGCTGTCCGAAGGTAAGCGCCTGTTGCCGGCCTCTTTCGGCACAAGCCCCCGCTCCGGAGCGCACCGCGGCCGGCAGGATGCTCTCTGCCGGCGAAGGTGCCGCTTCTCCGGCAAGGAAGCCTCAGCCGCTTCTCCTGCACACGGAGAGCGTGCTAGCTGCTGAAACGTGAAGAAAGAAGCTGCAGAAGACTGGCACTGAGCGTGCAGCTTTCCAGCGGAGAGAAAAAGCTACTTGAACACTCTGCAAGCCTTTCCACTCCCAAAAACATGCACATGGAAGGAGCTGCTGCAAAAGCGATGCTGTGCTCGCTGCTGCTCCTCCTGAAGCTCTGGCTGCTAAATCTGAGGCTTTCCTTCCAATTTCAAGCTGCAAAGCACTTGCTGAATTGCAGGGAAAGTCCGGGAGGCATTTGCTGTGCTGGCACACTTTCTCCTTCCTAGACAGAGTGGAAAAGCTTTTCCCTGCCGTGTAGGCGACAAGAGACGCATTAGACCGGGATCCGGAGCTGTCCGAAGGTAAGCGCCTGTTCCCGGCCTCTTTCGGCACAAGCCCCCGCTCCGGAGCGCACCGCGGCCGGCAGGATGCTCTCTGCCGGCGAAGGTGCCGCTTCTCCGGCAAGGAAGCCTCAGCCGCTTCTCCTGCACACGGAGAGCGTGCTAGCTGCTGAAACGTGAAGAAAGAAGCTGCAGAAGACTGGCACTGAGCGTGCAGCTTTCCAGCGGAGAGAAAAAGCTACTTGAACACTCTGCAAGCCTTTCCACTCCCAAAAACATGCACATGGAAGGAGCTGCTGCAAAAGCGATGCTGTGCTCGCTGCTGCTCCTCCTGAAGCTCTGGCTGCTAAATCTGAGGCTTTCCTTCCAATTTCAAGCTGCAAAGCACTTGCTGAATTGCAGGGAAAGTCCGGGAGGCATTTGCTGTGCTGGCACACTTTCTCCTTCCTAGACAGAGTGGAAAAGCTTTTCCCTGCCGTGTAGGCGACAAGAGACGCATTAGACAGGGATCCGGAGCTGTCCGAAGGTAAGCGCCTGTTGCCGGCCTCTTTCGGCACAAGCCCCCGCTCCGGAGCGCACCGCGGCCGGCAGGATGCTCTCTGCCGGCGAAGGTGCCGCTTCTCCGGCAAGGAAGCCTCAGCCGCTTCTCCTGCACACGGAGAGCGTGCTAGCTGCTGAAACGTGAAGAAAGAAGCTGCAGAAGACTGGCACTGAGCGTGCAGCTTTCCAGCGGAGAGAAAAAGCTACTTGAACACTCTGCAAGCCTTTCCACTCCCAAAAACATGCACATGGAAGGAGCTGCTGCAAAAGCGATGCTGTGCTCGCTGCTGCTCCTCCTGAAGCTCTGGCTGCTAAATCTGAGGCTTTCCTTCCAATTTCAAGCTGCAAAGCACTTGCTGAATTGCAGGGAAAGTCCGGGAGGCATTTGCTGTGCTGGCACACTTTCTCCTTCCTAGACAGAGTGGAAAAGCTTTTCCCTGCCGTGTAGGCGACAAGAGACGCATTAGACCGGGATCCGGAGCTGTCCGAAGGTAAGCGCCTGTTGCCGGCCTCTTTCGGCACAAGCCCCCGCTCCGGAGCGCACCGCGGCCGGCAGGATGCTCTCTGCCGGCGAAGGTGCCGCTTCTCCGGCAAGGAAGCCTCAGCCGCTTCTCCTGCACACGGAGAGCGTGCTAGCTGCTGAAACGTGAAGAAAGAAGCTGCAGAACACTGGCACTGAGCGTGCAGCTTTCCAGCGGAGAGAAAAAGCTACTTGAACACTCTGCAAGCCTTTCCACTCCCAAAAACATGCACATGGAAGGAGCTGCTGCAAAAGCGATGCTTTGCTCGCTGCTGCTCCTCCTGAAGCTCTGGCTGCTAAATCTGAGGCTTTCCTTCCAATTTCAAGCTGCAAAGCACTTGCTGAATTGCAGGGAAAGTCCGGGAGGCATTTGCTGTGCTGGCACACTTTCTCCTTCCTAGACAGAGTGGAAAAGCTTTTCCCTGCCGTGTAGGCGACAAGAGACGCATTAGACAGGGATCCGGAGCTGTCCGAAGGTAAGCGCTTGTTCCCGGCCTCGTTCGGCACAAGCCCCCGCTCCGGAGCGCACCGCGGCCGGCAGGATGCTCTCTGCCGGCGAAGGTGCCGCTTCTCCGGCAAGGAAGCCTCAGCCGCTTCTCCTGCACACGGAGAGCGTGCTAGCTGCTGAAACGTGAAGAAAGAAGCTGCAGAAGACTGGCACTGAGCGTGCAGCTTTCCAGCGGAGAGAAAAAGCTACTTGAACACTCTGCAAGCCTTTCCACTCCCAAAAACATGCACATGGAAGGAGCTGCTGCAAAAGCGATGCTGTGCTCGCTGCTGCTCGTCCTGAAGCTCTGGCTGCTAAATCTGAGGCTTTCCTTCCAATTTCAAGCTGCAAAGCACTTGCTGAATTGCAGGGAAAGTCCGGGAGGCATTTGCTGTGCTGGCACACTTTCTCCTTCCTAGACAGAGTGGAAAAGCTTTTCCCTGCCGTGTAGGCGACAAGAGACGCATTAGACAGGGATCCGGAGCTGTCCGAAGGTAAGCGCTTGTTCCCGGCCTCGTTCGGCACAAGCCCCCGCTCCGGAGCGCACCGCGGCCGGCAGGATGCTCTCTGCCGGCGAAGGTGCCGCTTCTCCGGCAAGGAAGCCTCAGCCGCTTCTCCTGCACACGGAGAGCGTGCTAGCTGCTGAAACGTGAAGAAAGAAGCTGCAGAAGACTGGCACTGAGCGTGCAGCTTTCCAGCGGAGAGAAAAAGCTACTTGAACACTCTGCAAGCCTTTCCACTCCCAAAAACATGCACATGGAAGGAGCTGCTGCAAAAGCGATGCTGTGCTCGCTGCTGCTCCTCCTGAAGCTCTGGCTGCTAAATCTGAGGCTTTCCTTCCAATTTCAAGCTGCAAAGCACTTGCTGAATTGCAGGGAAAGTCCGGGAGGCATTTGCTGTGCTGGCACACTTTCTCCTTCCTAGACAGAGTGGAAAAGCTTTTCCCTGCCGTGTAGGCGACAAGAGACGCATTAGACGGGCATCCGGAGCTGTCCGAAGGTAAGCGCCTGTTGCCGGCCTCTTTCGGCACAAGCCCCCGCTCCGGAGCGCACCGCGGCCGGCAGGATGCTCTCTGCCGGCGAAGGTGCCGCTTCTCCGGCAAGGAAGCCTCAGCCGCTTCTCCTGCACACGGAGAGCGTGCTAGCTGCTGAAACGTGAAGAAAGAAGCTGCAGAACACTGGCACTGAGCGTGCAGCTTTCCAGCGGAGAGAAAAAGCTACTTGAACACTCTGCAAGCCTTTCCACTCCCAAAAACATGCACATGGAAGGAGCTGCTGCAAAAGCGATGCTGTGCTCGCTGCTGCTCCTCCTGAAGCTCTGGCTGCTAAATCTGAGGCTTTCCTTCCAATTTCAAGCTGCAAAGCACTTGCTGAATTGCAGGGAAAGTCCGGGAGGCATTTGCTGTGCTGGCACACTTTCTCCTTCCTAGACAGAGTGGAAAAGCTTTTCCCTGCCGTGTAGGCGACAAGAGACGCATTAGACAGGGATCCGGAGCTGTCCGAAGGTAAGCGCTTGTTCCCGGCCTCTTTCGGCACAAGCCCCCGCTCCGGAGCGCACCGCGGCCGGCAGGATGCTCTCTGCCGGCGAAGGTGCCGCTTCTCCGGCAAGGAAGCCTCAGCCGCTTCTCCTGCACACGGAGAGCGTGCTAGCTGCTGAAACGTGAAGAAAGAAGCTGCAGAAGACTGGCACTGAGCGTGCAGCTTTCCAGCGGAGAGAAAAAGCTACTTGAACACTCTGCAAGCCTTTCCACTCCCAAAAACATGCACATGGAAGGAGCTGCTGCAAAAGCGATGCTGTGCTCGCTGCTGCTCCTCCTGAAGCTCTGGCTGCTAAATCTGAGGCTTTCCTTCCAATTTCAAGCTGCAAAGCACTTGCTGAATTGCAGGGAAAGTCCGGGAGGCATTTGCTGTGCTGGCACACTTTCTCCTTCCTAGACAGAGTGGAAAAGCTTTTCCCTGCCGTGTAGGCGACAAGAGACGCATTAGACGGGCATCCGGAGCTGTCCGAAGGTAAGCGCCTGTTGCCGGCCTCTTTCGGCACAAGCCCCCGCTCCGGAGCGCACCGCGGCCGGCAGGATGCTCTCTGCCGGCGAAGGTGCCGCTTCTCCGGCAAGGAAGCCTCAGCCGCTTCTCCTGCACACGGAGAGCGTGCTAGCTGCTGAAACGTGAAGAAAGAAGCTGCAGAAGACTGGCACTGAGCGTGCAGCTTTCCAGCGGAGAGAAAAAGCTACTTGAACACTCTGCAAGCCTTTCCACTCCCAAAAACATGCACATGGAAGGAGCTGCTGCAAAAGCGATGCTGTGCTCGCTGCTGCTCCTCCTGAAGCTCTGGCTGCTAAATCTGAGGCTTTCCTTCCAATTTCAAGCTGCAAAGCACTTGCTGAATTGCAGGGAAAGTCCGGGAGGCATTTGCTGTGCTGGCACACTTTCTCCTTCCTAGACAGAGTGGAAAAGCTTTTCCCTGCCGTGTAGGCGACAAGAGACGCATTAGACAGGGATCCGGAGCTGTCCGAAGGTAAGCGCTTGTTCCCGGCCTCGTTCGGCACAAGCCCCCGCTCCGGAGCGCACCGCGGCCGGCAGGATGCTCTCTGCCGGCGAAGGTGCCGCTTCTCCGGCAAGGAAGCCTCAGCCGCTTCTCCTGCACACGGAGAGCGTGCTAGCTGCTGAAACGTGAAGAAAGAAGCTGCAGAAGACTGGCACTGAGCGTGCAGCTTTCCAGCGGAGAGAAAAAGCTACTTGAACACTCTGCAAGCCTTTCCACTCCCAAAAACATGCACATGGAAGGAGCTGCTGCAAAAGCGATGCTGTGCTCGCTGCTGCTCCTCCTGAAGCTCTGGCTGCTAAATCTGAGGCTTTCCTTCCAATTTCAAGCTGCAAAGCACTTGCTGAATTGCAGGGAAAGTCCGGGAGGCATTTGCTGTGCTGGCACACTTTCTCCTTCCTAGACAGAGTGGAAAAGCTTTTCCCTGCCGTGTAGGCGACAAGAGACGCATTAGACAGGGATCCGGAGCTGTCCGAAGGTAAGCGCTTGTTCCCGGCCTCGTTCGGCACAAGCCCCCGCTCCGGAGCGCACCGCGGCCGGCAGGATGCTCTCTGCCGGCGAAGGTGCCGCTTCTCCGGCAAGGAAGCCTCAGCCGCTTCTCCTGCACACGGAGAGCGTGCTAGCTGCTGAAACGTGAAGAAAGAAGCTGCAGAAGACTGGCACTGAGCGTGCAGCTTTCCAGCGGAGAGAAAAAGCTACTTGAACACTCTGCAAGCCTTTCCACTCCCAAAAACATGCACATGGAAGGAGCTGCTGCAAAAGCGATGCTGTGCTCGCTGCTGCTCCTCCTGAAGCTCTGGCTGCTAAATCTGAGGCTTTCCTTCCAATTTCAAGCTGCAAAGCACTTGCTGAATTGCAGGGAAAGTCCGGGAGGCATTTGCTGTGCTGGCACACTTTCTCCTTCCTAGACAGAGTGGAAAAGCTTTTCCCTGCCGTGTAGGCGACAAGAGACGCATTAGACGGGCATCCGGAGCTGTCCGAAGGTAAGCGCCTGTTGCCGGCCTCTTTCGGCACAAGCCCCCGCTCCGGAGCGCACCGCGGCCGGCAGGATGCTCTCTGCCGGCGAAGGTGCCGCTTCTCCGGCAAGGAAGCCTCAGCCGCTTCTCCTGCACACGGAGAGCGTGCTAGCTGCTGAAACGTGAAGAAAGAAGCTGCAGAAGACTGGCACTGAGCGTGCAGCTTTCCAGCGGAGAGAAAAAGCTACTTGAACACTCTGCAAGCCTTTCCACTCCCAAAAACATGCACATGGAAGGAGCTGCTGCAAAAGCGATGCTGTGCTCGCTGCTGCTCGTCCTGAAGCTCTGGCTGCTAAATCTGAGGCTTTCCTTCCAATTTCAAGCTGCAAAGCACTTGCTGAATTGCAGGGAAAGTCCGGGAGGCATTTGCTGTGCTGGCACACTTTCTCCTTCCTAGACAGAGTGGAAAAGCTTTTCCCTGCCGTGTAGGCGACAAGAGACGCATTAGACAGGGATCCGGAGCTGTCCGAAGGTAAGCGCTTGTTCCCGGCCTCTTTCGGCACAAGCCCCCGCTCCGGAGCGCACCGCGGCCGGCAGGATGCTCTCTGCCGGCGAAGGTGCCGCTTCTCCGGCAAGGAAGCCTCAGCCGCTTCTCCTGCACACGGAGAGCGTGCTAGCTGCTGAAACGTGAAGAAAGAAGCTGCAGAAGACTGGCACTGAGCGTGCAGCTTTCCAGCGGAGAGAAAAAGCTACTTGAACACTCTGCAAGCCTTTCCACTCCCAAAAACATGCACATGGAAGGAGCTGCTGCAAAAGCGATGCTGTGCTCGCTGCTGCTCCTCCTGAAGCTCTGGCTGCTAAATCTGAGGCTTTCCTTCCAATTTCAAGCTGCAAAGCACTTGCTGAATTGCAGGGAAAGTCCGGGAGGCATTTGCTGTGCTGGCACACTTTCTCCTTCCTAGACAGAGTGGAAAAGCTTTTCCCTGCCGTGTAGGCGACAAGAGACGCATTAGACGGGCATCCGGAGCTGTCCGAAGGTAAGCGCCTGTTGCCGGCCTCTTTCGGCACAAGCCCCCGCTCCGGAGCGCACCGCGGCCGGCAGGATGCTCTCTGCCGGCGAAGGTGCCGCTTCTCCGGCAAGGAAGCCTCAGCCGCTTCTCCTGCACACGGAGAGCGTGCTAGCTGCTGAAACGTGAAGAAAGAAGCTGCAGAAGACTGGCACTGAGCGTGCAGCTTTCCAGCGGAGAGAAAAAGCTACTTGAACACTCTGCAAGCCTTTCCACTCCCAAAAACATGCACATGGAAGGAGCTGCTGCAAAAGCGATGCTGTGCTCGCTGCTGCTCCTCCTGAAGCTCTGGCTGCTAAATCTGAGGCTTTCCTTCCAATTTCAAGCTGCAAAGCACTTGCTGAATTGCAGGGAAAGTCCGGGAGGCATTTGCTGTGCTGGCACACTTTCTCCTTCCTAGACAGAGTGGAAAAGCTTTTCCCTGCCGTGTAGGCGACAAGAGACGCATTAGACAGGGATCCGGAGCTGTCCGAAGGTAAGCGCTTGTTCCCGGCCTCTTTCGGCACAAGCCCCCGCTCCGGAGCGCACCGCGGCCGGCAGGATGCTCTCTGCCGGCGAAGGTGCCGCTTCTCCGGCAAGGAAGCCTCAGCCGCTTCTCCTGCACACGGAGAGCGTGCTAGCTGCTGAAACGTGAAGAAAGAAGCTGCAGAAGACTGGCACTGAGCGTGCAGCTTTCCAGCGGAGAGAAAAAGCTACTTGAACACTCTGCAAGCCTTTCCACTCCCAAAAACATGCACATGGAAGGAGCTGCTGCAAAAGCGATGCTGTGCTCGCTGCTGCTCCTCCTGAAGCTCTGGCTGCTAAATCTGAGGCTTTCCTTCCAATTTCAAGCTGCAAAGCACTTGCTGAATTGCAGGGAAAGTCCGGGAGGCATTTGCTGTGCTGGCACACTTTCTCCTTCCTAGACAGAGTGGAAAAGCTTTTCCCTGCCGTGTAGGCGACAAGAGACGCATTAGACAGGGATCCGGAGCTGTCCGAAGGTAAGCGCTTGTTCCCGGCCTCTTTCGGCACAAGCCCCCGCTCCGGAGCGCACCGCGGCCGGCAGGATGCTCTCTGCCGGCGAAGGTGCCGCTTCTCCGGCAAGGAAGCCTCAGCCGCTTCTCCTGCACACGGAGAGCGTGCTAGCTGCTGAAACGTGAAGAAAGAAGCTGCAGAAGACTGGCACTGAGCGTGCAGCTTTCCAGCGGAGAGAAAAAGCTACTTGAACACTCTGCAAGCCTTTCCACTCCCAAAAACATGCACATGGAAGGAGCTGCTGCAAAAGCGATGCTGTGCTCGCTGCTGCTCCTCCTGAAGCTCTGGCTGCTAAATCTGAGGCTTTCCTTCCAATTTCAAGCTGCAAAGCACTTGCTGAATTGCAGGGAAAGTCCGGGAGGCATTTGCTGTGCTGGCACACTTTCTCCTTCCTAGACAGAGTGGAAAAGCTTTTCCCTGCCGTGTAGGCGACAAGAGACGCATTAGACAGGGATCCGGAGCTGTCCGAAGGTAAGCGCCTGTTGCCGGCCTCTTTCGGCACAAGCCCCCGCTCCGGAGCGCACCGCGGCCGGCAGGATGCTCTCTGCCGGCGAAGGTGCCGCTTCTCCGGCAAGGAAGCCTCAGCCGCTTCTCCTGCACACGGAGAGCGTGCTAGCTGCTGAAACGTGAAGAAAGAAGCTGCAGAAGACTGGCACTGAGCGTGCAGCTTTCCAGCGGAGAGAAAAAGCTACTTGAACACTCTGCAAGCCTTTCCACTCCCAAAAACATGCACATGGAAGGAGCTGCTGCAAAAGCGATGCTGTGCTCGCTGCTGCTCCTCCTGAAGCTCTGGCTGCTAAATCTGAGGCTTTCCTTCCAATTTCAAGCTGCAAAGCACTTGCTGAATTGCAGGGAAAGTCCGGGAGGCATTTGCTGTGCTGGCACACTTTCTCCTTCCTAGACAGAGTGGAAAAGCTTTTCCCTGCCGTGTAGGCGACAAGAGACGCATTAGACAGGGATCCGGAGCTGTCCGAAGGTAAGCGCTTGTTCCCGGCCTCTTTCGGCACAAGCCCCCGCTCCGGAGCGCACCGCGGCCGGCAGGATGCTCTCTGCCGGCGAAGGTGCCGCTTCTCCGGCAAGGAAGCCTCAGCCGCTTCTCCTGCACACGGAGAGCGTGCTAGCTGCTGAAACGTGAAGAAAGAAGCTGCAGAAGACTGGCACTGAGCGTGCAGCTTTCCAGCGGAGAGAAAAAGCTACTTGAACACTCTGCAAGCCTTTCCACTCCCAAAAACATGCACATGGAAGGAGCTGCTGCAAAAGCGATGCTGTGCTCGCTGCTGCTCCTCCTGAAGCTCTGGCTGCTAAATCTGAGGCTTTCCTTCCAATTTCAAGCTGCAAAGCACTTGCTGAATTGCAGGGAAAGTCCGGGAGGCATTTGCTGTGCTGGCACACTTTCTCCTTCCTAGACAGAGTGGAAAAGCTTTTCCCTGCCGTGTAGGCGACAAGAGACGCATTAGACGGGCATCCGGAGCTGTCCGAAGGTAAGCGCCTGTTGCCGGCCTCTTTCGGCACAAGCCCCCGCTCCGGAGCGCACCGCGGCCGGCAGGATGCTCTCTGCCGGCGAAGGTGCCGCTTCTCCGGCAAGGAAGCCTCAGCCGCTTCTCCTGCACACGGAGAGCGTGCTAGCTGCTGAAACGTGAAGAAAGAAGCTGCAGAAGACTGGCACTGAGCGTGCAGCTTTCCAGCGGAGAGAAAAAGCTACTTGAACACTCTGCAAGCCTTTCCACTCCCAAAAACATGCACATGGAAGGAGCTGCTGCAAAAGCGATGCTGTGCTCGCTGCTGCTCCTCCTGAAGCTCTGGCTGCTAAATCTGAGGCTTTCCTTCCAATTTCAAGCTGCAAAGCACTTGCTGAATTGCAGGGAAAGTCCGGGAGGCATTTGCTGTGCTGGCACACTTTCTCCTTCCTAGACAGAGTGGAAAAGCTTTTCCCTGCCGTGTAGGCGACAAGAGACGCATTAGACAGGGATCCGGAGCTGTCCGAAGGTAAGCGCCTGTTGCCGGCCTCTTTCGGCACAAGCCCCCGCTCCGGAGCGCACCGCGGCCGGCAGGATGCTCTCTGCCGGCGAAGGTGCCGCTTCTCCGGCAAGGAAGCCTCAGCCGCTTCTCCTGCACACGGAGAGCGTGCTAGCTGCTGAAACGTGAAGAAAGAAGCTGCAGAAGACTGGCACTGAGCGTGCAGCTTTCCAGCGGAGAGAAAAAGCTACTTGAACACTCTGCAAGCCTTTCCACTCCCAAAAACATGCACATGGAAGGAGCTGCTGCAAAAGCGATGCTGTGCTCGCTGCTGCTCCTCCTGAAGCTCTGGCTGCTAAATCTGAGGCTTTCCTTCCAATTTCAAGCTGCAAAGCACTTGCTGAATTGCAGGGAAAGTCCGGGAGGCATTTGCTGTGCTGGCACACTTTCTCCTTCCTAGACAGAGTGGAAAAGCTTTTCCCTGCCGTGTAGGCGACAAGAGACGCATTAGACAGGGATCCGGAGCTGTCCGAAGGTAAGCGCTTGTTCCCGGCCTCGTTCGGCACAAGCCCCCGCTCCGGAGCGCACCGCGGCCGGCAGGATGCTCTCTGCCGGCGAAGGTGCCGCTTCTCCGGCAAGGAAGCCTCAGCCGCTTCTCCTGCACACGGAGAGCGTGCTAGCTGCTGAAACGTGAAGAAAGAAGCTGCAGAAGACTGGCACTGAGCGTGCAGCTTTCCAGCGGAGAGAAAAAGCTACTTGAACACTCTGCAAGCCTTTCCACTCCCAAAAACATGCACATGGAAGGAGCTGCTGCAAAAGCGATGCTGTGCTCGCTGCTGCTCCTCCTGAAGCTCTGGCTGCTAAATCTGAGGCTTTCCTTCCAATTTCAAGCTGCAAAGCACTTGCTGAATTGCAGGGAAAGTCCGGGAGGCATTTGCTGTGCTGGCACACTTTCTCCTTCCTAGACAGAGTGGAAAAGCTTTTCCCTGCCGTGTAGGCGACAAGAGACGCATTAGACAGGGATCCGGAGCTGTCCGAAGGTAAGCGCTTGTTCCCGGCCTCTTTCGGCACAAGCCCCCGCTCCGGAGCGCACCGCGGCCGGCAGGATGCTCTCTGCCGGCGAAGGTGCCGCTTCTCCGGCAAGGAAGCCTCAGCCGCTTCTCCTGCACACGGAGAGCGTGCTAGCTGCTGAAACGTGAAGAAAGAAGCTGCAGAAGACTGGCACTGAGCGTGCAGCTTTCCAGCGGAGAGAAAAAGCTACTTGAACACTCTGCAAGCCTTTCCACTCCCAAAAACATGCACATGGAAGGAGCTGCTGCAAAAGCGATGCTGTGCTCGCTGCTGCTCCTCCTGAAGCTCTGGCTGCTAAATCTGAGGCTTTCCTTCCAATTTCAAGCTGCAAAGCACTTGCTGAATTGCAGGGAAAGTCCGGGAGGCATTTGCTGTGCTGGCACACTTTCTCCTTCCTAGACAGAGTGGAAAAGCTTTTCCCTGCCGTGTAGGCGACAAGAGACGCATTAGACAGGGATCCGGAGCTGTCCGAAGGTAAGCGCCTGTTCCCGGCCTCTTTCGGCACAAGCCCCCGCTCCGGAGCGCACCGCGGCCGGCAGGATGCTCTCTGCCGGCGAAGGTGCCGCTTCTCCGGCAAGGAAGCCTCAGCCGCTTCTCCTGCACACGGAGAGCGTGCTAGCTGCTGAAACGTGAAGAAAGAAGCTGCAGAAGACTGGCACTGAGCGTGCAGCTTTCCAGCGGAGAGAAAAAGCTACTTGAACACTCTGCAAGCCTTTCCACTCCCAAAAACATGCACATGGAAGGAGCTGCTGCAAAAGCGATGCTGTGCTCGCTGCTGCTCGTCCTGAAGCTCTGGCTGCTAAATCTGAGGCTTTCCTTCCAATTTCAAGCTGCAAAGCACTTGCTGAATTGCAGGGAAAGTCCGGGAGGCATTTGCTGTGCTGGCACACTTTCTCCTTCCTAGACAGAGTGGAAAAGCTTTTCTCTGCCGTGTAGGCGACAAGAGACGCATTAGACAGGGATCCGGAGCTGTCCGAAGGTAAGCGCTTGTTCCCGGCCTCTTTCGGCACAAGCCCCCGCTCCGGAGCGCACCGCGGCCGGCAGGATGCTCTCTGCCGGCGAAGGTGCCGCTTCTCCGGCAAGGAAGCCTCAGCCGCTTCTCCTGCACACGGAGAGCGTGCTAGCTGCTGAAACGTGAAGAAAGAAGCTGCAGAAGACTGGCACTGAGCGTGCAGCTTTCCAGCGGAGAGAAAAAGCTACTTGAACACTCTGCAAGCCTTTCCACTCCCAAAAACATGCACATGGAAGGAGCTGCTGCAAAAGCGATGCTGTGCTCGCTGCTGCTCCTCCTGAAGCTCTGGCTGCTAAATCTGAGGCTTTCCTTCCAATTTCAAGCTGCAAAGCACTTGCTGAATTGCAGGGAAAGTCCGGGAGGCATTTGCTGTGCTGGCACACTTTCTCCTTCCTAGACAGAGTGGAAAAGCTTTTCCCTGCCGTGTAGGCGACAGGAGACGCATTAGACGGGCATCCGGAGCTGTCCGAAGGTAAGCGCCTGTTGCCGGCCTCTTTCGGCACAAGCCCCCGCTCCGGAGCGCACCGCGGCCGGCAGGATGCTCTCTGCCGGCGAAGGTGCCGCTTCTCCGGCAAGGAAGCCTCAGCCGCTTCTCCTGCACACGGAGAGCGTGCTAGCTGCTGAAACGTGAAGAAAGAAGCTGCAGAAGACTGGCACTGAGCGTGCAGCTTTCCAGCGGCGAGAAAAAGCTACTTGAACACTCTGCAAGCCTTTCCACTCCCAAAAACATGCACATGGAAGGAGCTGCTGCAAAAGCGATGCTGTGCTCGCTGCTGCTCCTCCTGAAGCTCTGGCTGCTAAATCTGAGGCTTTCCTTCCAATTTCAAGCTGCAAAGCACTTGCTGAATTGCAGGGAAAGTCCGGGAGGCATTTGCTGTGCTGGCACACTTTCTCCTTCCTAGACAGAGTGGAAAAGCTTTTCCCTGCCGTGTAGGCGACAAGAGACGCATTAGACAGGGATCCGGAGCTGTCCGAAGGTAAGCGCTTGTTCCCGGCCTCGTTCGGCACAAGCCCCCGCTCCGGAGCGCACCGCGGCCGGCAGGATGCTCTCTGCCGGCGAAGGTGCCGCTTCTCCGGCAAGGAAGCCTCAGCCGCTTCTCCTGCACACGGAGAGCGTGCTAGCTGCTGAAACGTGAAGAAAGAAGCTGCAGAAGACTGGCACTGAGCGTGCAGCTTTCCAGCGGAGAGAAAAAGCTACTTGAACACTCTGCAAGCCTTTCCACTCCCAAAAACATGCACATGGAAGGAGCTGCTGCAAAAGCGATGCTGTGCTCGCTGCTGCTCCTCCTGAAGCTCTGGCTGCTAAATCTGAGGCTTTCCTTCCAATTTCAAGCTGCAAAGCACTTGCTGAATTGCAGGGAAAGTCCGGGAGGCATTTGCTGTGCTGGCACACTTTCTCCTTCCTAGACAGAGTGGAAAAGCTTTTCCCTGCCGTGTAGGCGACAAGAGACGCATTAGACAGGGATCCGGAGCTGTCCGAAGGTAAGCGCCTGTTGCCGGCCTCTTTCGGCACAAGCCCCCGCTCCGGAGCGCACCGCGGCCGGCAGGATGCTCTCTGCCGGCGAAGGTGCCGCTTCTCCGGCAAGGAAGCCTCAGCCGCTTCTCCTGCACACGGAGAGCGTGCTAGCTGCTGAAACGTGAAGAAAGAAGCTGCAGAAGACTGGCACTGAGCGTGCAGCTTTCCAGCGGAGAGAAAAAGCTACTTGAACACTCTGCAAGCCTTTCCACTCCCAAAAACATGCACATGGAAGGAGCTGCTGCAAAAGCGATGCTGTGCTCGCTGCTGCTCCTCCTGAAGCTCTGGCTGCTAAATCTGAGGCTTTCCTTCCAATTTCAAGCTGCAAAGCACTTGCTGAATTGCAGGGAAAGTCCGGGAGGCATTTGCTGTGCTGGCACACTTTCTCCTTCCTAGACAGAGTGGAAAAGCTTTTCCCTGCCGTGTAGGCGACAAGAGACGCATTAGACAGGGATCCGGAGCTGTCCGAAGGTAAGCGCCTGTTCCCGGCCTCTTTCGGCACAAGCCCCCGCTCCGGAGCGCACCGCGGCCGGCAGGATGCTCTCTGCCGGCGAAGGTGCCGCTTCTCCGGCAAGGAAGCCTCAGCCGCTTCTCCTGCACACGGAGAGCGTGCTAGCTGCTGAAACGTGAAGAAAGAAGCTGCAGAACACTGGCACTGAGCGTGCAGCTTTCCAGCGGAGAGAAAAAGCTACTTGAACACTCTGCAAGCCTTTCCACTCCCAAAAACATGCACATGGAAGGAGCTGCTGCAAAAGCGATGCTGTGCTCGCTGCTGCTCCTCCTGAAGCTCTGGCTGCTAAATCTGAGGCTTTCCTTCCAATTTCAAGCTGCAAAGCACTTGCTGAATTGCAGGGAAAGTCCGGGAGGCATTTGCTGTGCTGGCACACTTTCTCCTTCCTAGACAGAGTGGAAAAGCTTTTCTCTGCCGTGTAGGCGACAAGAGACGCATTAGACAGGGATCCGGAGCTGTCCGAAGGTAAGCGCTTGTTCCCGGCCTCTTTCGGCACAAGCCCCCGCTCCGGAGCGCACCGCGGCCGGCAGGATGCTCTCTGCCGGCGAAGGTGCCGCTTCTCCGGCAAGGAAGCCTCAGCCGCTTCTCCTGCACACGGAGAGCGTGCTAGCTGCTGAAACGTGAAGAAAGAAGCTGCAGAAGACTGGCACTGAGCGTGCAGCTTTCCAGCGGAGAGAAAAAGCTACTTGAACACTCTACAAGCCTTTCCACTCCCAAAAACATGCACATGGAAGGAGCTGCTGCAAAAGCGATGCTGTGCTCGCTGCTGCTCCTCCTGAAGCTCTGGCTGCTAAATCTGAGGCTTTCCTTCCAATTTCAAGCTGCAAAGCACTTGCTGAATTGCAGGGAAAGTCCGGGAGGCATTTGCTGTGCTGGCACACTTTCTCCTTCCTAGACAGAGTGGAAAAGCTTTTCCCTGCCGTGTAGGCGACAGGAGACGCATTAGACGGGCATCCGGAGCTGTCCGAAGGTAAGCGCCTGTTCCCGGCCTCTTTCGGCACAAGCCCCCGCTCCGGAGCGCACCGCGGCCGGCAGGATGCTCTCTGCCGGCGAAGGTGCCGCTTCTCCGGCAAGGAAGCCTCAGCCGCTTCTCCTGCACACGGAGAGCGTGCTAGCTGCTGAAACGTGAAGAAAGAAGCTGCAGAAGACTGGCACTGAGCGTGCAGCTTTCCAGCGGAGAGAAAAAGCTACTTGAACACTCTGCAAGCCTTTCCACTCCCAAAAACATGCACATGGAAGGAGCTGCTGCAAAAGCGATGCTGTGCTCGCTGCTGCTCCTCCTGAAGCTCTGGCTGCTAAATCTGAGGCTTTCCTTCCAATTTCAAGCTGCAAAGCACTTGCTGAATTGCAGGGAAAGTCCGGGAGGCATTTGCTGTGCTGGCACACTTTCTCCTTCCTAGACAGAGTGGAAAAGCTTTTCCCTGCCGTGTAGGCGACAAGAGACGCATTAGACAGGGATCCGGAGCTGTCCGAAGGTAAGCGCTTGTTCCCGGCCTCGTTCGGCACAAGCCCCCGCTCCGGAGCGCACCGCGGCCGGCAGGATGCTCTCTGCCGGCGAAGGTGCCGCTTCTCCGGCAAGGAAGCCTCAGCCGCTTCTCCTGCACACGGAGAGCGTGCTAGCTGCTGAAACGTGAAGAAAGAAGCTGCAGAAGACTGGCACTGAGCGTGCAGCTTTCCAGCGGAGAGAAAAAGCTACTTGAACACTCTGCAAGCCTTTCCACTCCCAAAAACATGCACATGGAAGGAGCTGCTGCAAAAGCGATGCTGTGCTCGCTGCTGCTCCTCCTGAAGCTCTGGCTGCTAAATCTGAGGCTTTCCTTCCAATTTCAAGCTGCAAAGCACTTGCTGAATTGCAGGGAAAGTCCGGGAGGCATTTGCTGTGCTGGCACACTTTCTCCTTCCTAGACAGAGTGGAAAAGCTTTTCCCTGCCGTGTAGGCGACAAGAGACGCATTAGACAGGGATCCGGAGCTGTCCGAAGGTAAGCGCCTGTTCCCGGCCTCTTTCGGCACAAGCCCCCGCTCCGGAGCGCACCGCGGCCGGCAGGATGCTCTCTGCCGGCGAAGGTGCCGCTTCTCCGGCAAGGAAGCCTCAGCCGCTTCTCCTGCACACGGAGAGCGTGCTAGCTGCTGAAACGTGAAGAAAGAAGCTGCAGAAGACTGGCACTGAGCGTGCAGCTTTCCAGCGGAGAGAAAAAGCTACTTGAACACTCTGCAAGCCTTTCCACTCCCAAAAACATGCACATGGAAGGAGCTGCTGCAAAAGCGATGCTGTGCTCGCTGCTGCTCCTCCTGAAGCTCTGGCTGCTAAATCTGAGGCTTTCCTTCCAATTTCAAGCTGCAAAGCACTTGCTGAATTGCAGGGAAAGTCCGGGAGGCATTTGCTGTGCTGGCACACTTTCTCCTTCCTAGACAGAGTGGAAAAGCTTTTCCCTGCCGTGTAGGCGACAAGAGACGCATTAGACCGGGATCCGGAGCTGTCCGAAGGTAAGCGCTTGTTCCCGGCCTCTTTCGGCACAAGCCCCCGCTCCGGAGCGCACCGCGGCCGGCAGGATGCTCTCTGCCGGCGAAGGTGCCGCTTCTCCGGCAAGGAAGCCTCAGCCGCTTCTCCTGCACACGGAGAGCGTGCTAGCTGCTGAAACGTGAAGAAAGAAGCTGCAGAAGACTGGCACTGAGCGTGCAGCTTTCCAGCGGAGAGAAAAAGCTACTTGAACACTCTGCAAGCCTTTCCACTCCCAAAAACATGCACATGGAAGGAGCTGCTGCAAAAGCGATGCTGTGCTCGCTGCTGCTCCTCCTGAAGCTCTGGCTGCTAAATCTGAGGCTTTCCTTCCAATTTCAAGCTGCAAAGCACTTGCTGAATTGCAGGGAAAGTCCGGGAGGCATTTGCTGTGCTGGCACACTTTCTCCTTCCTAGACAGAGTGGAAAAGCTTTTCCCTGCCGTGTAGGCGACAAGAGACGCATTAGACAGGGATCCGGAGCTGTCCGAAGGTAAGCGCCTGTTGCCGGCCTCTTTCGGCACAAGCCCCCGCTCCGGAGCGCACCGCGGCCGGCAGGATGCTCTCTGCCGGCGAAGGTGCCGCTTCTCCGGCAAGGAAGCCTCAGCCGCTTCTCCTGCACACGGAGAGCGTGCTAGCTGCTGAAACGTGAAGAAAGAAGCTGCAGAAGACTGGCACTGAGCGTGCAGCTTTCCAGCGGAGAGAAAAAGCTACTTGAACACTCTGCAAGCCTTTCCACTCCCAAAAACATGCACATGGAAGGAGCTGCTGCAAAAGCGATGCTGTGCTCGCTGCTGCTCCTCCTGAAGCTCTGGCTGCTAAATCTGAGGCTTTCCTTCCAATTTCAAGCTGCAAAGCACTTGCTGAATTGCAGGGAAAGTCCGGGAGGCATTTGCTGTGCTGGCACACTTTCTCCTTCCTAGACAGAGTGGAAAAGCTTTTCCCTGCCGTGTAGGCGACAAGAGACGCATTAGACAGGGATCCGGAGCTGTCCGAAGGTAAGCGCCTGTTCCCGGCCTCGTTCGGCACAAGCCCCCGCTCCGGAGCGCACCGCGGCCGGCAGGATGCTCTCTGCCGGCGAAGGTGCCGCTTCTCCGGCAAGGAAGCCTCAGCCGCTTCTCCTGCACACGGAGAGCGTGCTAGCTGCTGAAACGTGAAGAAAGAAGCTGCAGAAGACTGGCACTGAGCGTGCAGCTTTCCAGCGGAGAGAAAAAGCTACTTGAACACTCTGCAAGCCTTTCCACTCCCAAAAACATGCACATGGAAGGAGCTGCTGCAAAAGCGATGCTGTGCTCGCTGCTGCTCCTCCTGAAGCTCTGGCTGCTAAATCTGAGGCTTTCCTTCCAATTTCAAGCTGCAAAGCACTTGCTGAATTGCAGGGAAAGTCCGGGAGGCATTTGCTGTGCTGGCACACTTTCTCCTTCCTAGACAGAGTGGAAAAGCTTTTCCCTGCCGTGTAGGCGACAAGAGACGCATTAGACAGGGATCCGGAGCTGTCCGAAGGTAAGCGCCTGTTGCCGGCCTCTTTCGGCACAAGCCCCCGCTCCGGAGCGCACCGCGGCCGGCAGGATGCTCTCTGCCGGCGAAGGTGCCGCTTCTCCGGCAAGGAAGCCTCAGCCGCTTCTCCTGCACACGGAGAGCGTGCTAGCTGCTGAAACGTGAAGAAAGAAGCTGCAGAAGACTGGCACTGAGCGTGCAGCTTTCCAGCGGAGAGAAAAAGCTACTTGAACACTCTGCAAGCCTTTCCACTCCCAAAAACATGCACATGGAAGGAGCTGCTGCAAAAGCGATGCTGTGCTCGCTGCTGCTCCTCCTGAAGCTCTGGCTGCTAAATCTGAGGCTTTCCTTCCAATTTCAAGCTGCAAAGCACTTGCTGAATTGCAGGGAAAGTCCGGGAGGCATTTGCTGTGCTGGCACACTTTCTCCTTCCTAGACAGAGTGGAAAAGCTTTTCCCTGCCGTGTAGGCGACAGGAGACGCATTAGACGGGCATCCGGAGCTGTCCGAAGGTAAGCGCCTGTTGCCGGCCTCTTTCGGCACAAGCCCCCGCTCCGGAGCGCACCGCGGCCGGCAGGATGCTCTCTGCCGGCGAAGGTGCCGCTTCTCCGGCAAGGAAGCCTCAGCCGCTTCTCCTGCACACGGAGAGCGTGCTAGCTGCTGAAACGTGAAGAAAGAAGCTGCAGAAGACTGGCACTGAGCGTGCAGCTTTCCAGCGGAGAGAAAAAGCTACTTGAACACTCTGCAAGCCTTTCCACTCCCAAAAACATGCACATGGAAGGAGCTGCTGCAAAAGCGATGCTGTGCTCGCTGCTGCTCCTCCTGAAGCTCTGGCTGCTAAATCTGAGGCTTTCCTTCCAATTTCAAGCTGCAAAGCACTTGCTGAATTGCAGGGAAAGTCCGGGAGGCATTTGCTGTGCTGGCACACTTTCTCCTTCCTAGACAGAGTGGAAAAGCTTTTCCCTGCCGTGTAGGCGACAAGAGACGCATTAGACAGGGATCCGGAGCTGTCCGAAGGTAAGCGCCTGTTCCCGGCCTCGTTCGGCACAAGCCCCCGCTCCGGAGCGCACCGCGGCCGGCAGGATGCTCTCTGCCGGCGAAGGTGCCGCTTCTCCGGCAAGGAAGCCTCAGCCGCTTCTCCTGCACACGGAGAGCGTGCTAGCTGCTGAAACGTGAAGAAAGAAGCTGCAGAAGACTGGCACTGAGCGTGCAGCTTTCCAGCGGAGAGAAAAAGCTACTTGAACACTCTGCAATTCTTTCCACTCCCAAAAACATGCACATGGAAGGAGCTGCTGCAAAAGCGATGCTGTGCTCGCTGCTGCTCCTCCTGAAGCTCTGGCTGCTAAATCTGAGGCTTTCCTTCCAATTTCAAGCTGCAAAGCACTTGCTGAATTGCAGGGAAAGTCCGGGAGGCATTTGCTGTGCTGGCACACTTTCTCCTTCCTAGACAGAGTGGAAAAGCTTTTCCCTGCCGTGTAGGCGACAAGAGACGCATTAGACAGGGATCCGGAGCTGTCCGAAGGTAAGCGCCTGTTGCCGGCCTCTTTCGGCACAAGCCCCCGCTCCGGAGCGCACCGCGGCCGGCAGGATGCTCTCTGCCGGCGAAGGTGCCGCTTCTCCGGCAAGGAAGCCTCAGCCGCTTCTCCTGCACACGGAGAGCGTGCTAGCTGCTGAAACGTGAAGAAAGAAGCTGCAGAAGACTGGCACTGAGCGTGCAGCTTTCCAGCGGAGAGAAAAAGCTACTTGAACACTCTGCAAGCCTTTCCACTCCCAAAAACATGCACATGGAAGGAGCTGCTGCAAAAGCGATGCTGTGCTCGCTGCTGCTCCTCCTGAAGCTCTGGCTGCTAAATCTGAGGCTTTCCTTCCAATTTCAAGCTGCAAAGCACTTGCTGAATTGCAGGGAAAGTCCGGGAGGCATTTGCTGTGCTGGCACACTTTCTCCTTCCTAGACAGAGTGGAAAAGCTTTTCCCTGCCGTGTAGGCGACAAGAGACGCATTAGACAGGGATCCGGAGCTGTCCGAAGGTAAGCGCCTGTTCCCGGCCTCGTTCGGCACAAGCCCCCGCTCCGGAGCGCACCGCAACCGGCAGGATGCTCTCTGCCGGCGAAGGTGCCGCTTCTCCGGCAAGGAAGCCTCAGCCGCTTCTCCTGCACACGGAGAGCGTGCTAGCTGCTGAAACGTGAAGAAAGAAGCTGCAGAAGACTGGCACTGAGCGTGCAGCTTTCCAGCGGAGAGAAAAAGCTACTTGAACACTCTGCAAGCCTTTCCACTCCCAAAAACATGCACATGGAAGGAGCTGCTGCAAAAGCGATGCTGTGCTCGCTGCTGCTCCTCCTGAAGCTCTGGCTGCTAAATCTGAGGCTTTCCTTCCAATTTCAAGCTGCAAAGCACTTGCTGAATTGCAGGGAAAGTCCGGGAGGCATTTGCTGTGCTGGCACACTTTCTCCTTCCTAGACAGAGTGGAAAAGCTTTTCCCTGCCGTGTAGGCGACAAGAGACGCATTAGACAGGGATCCGGAGCTGTCCGAAGGTAAGCGCCTGTTGCCGGCCTCTTTCGGCACAAGCCCCCGCTCCGGAGCGCACCGCGGCCGGCAGGATGCTCTCTGCCGGCGAAGGTGCCGCTTCTCCGGCAAGGAAGCCTCAGCCGCTTCTCCTGCACACGGAGAGCGTGCTAGCTGCTGAAACGTGAAGAAAGAAGCTGCAGAAGACTGGCACTGAGCGTGCAGCTTTCCAGCGGAGAGAAAAAGCTACTTGAACACTCTGCAAGCCTTTCCACTCCCAAAAACATGCACATGGAAGGAGCTGCTGCAAAAGCGATGCTGTGCTCGCTGCTGCTCCTCCTGAAGCTCTGGCTGCTAAATCTGAGGCTTTCCTTCCAATTTCAAGCTGCAAAGCACTTGCTGAATTGCAGGGAAAGTCCGGGAGGCATTTGCTGTGCTGGCACACTTTCTCCTTCCTAGACAGAGTGGAAAAGCTTTTCCCTGCCGTGTAGGCGACAGGAGACGCATTAGACGGGCATCCGGAGCTGTCCGAAGGTAAGCGCCTGTTGCCGGCCTCTTTCGGCACAAGCCCCCGTTCCGGAGCGCACCGCGGCCGGCAGGATGCTCTCTGCCGGCGAAGGTGCCGCTTCTCCGGCAAGGAAGCCTCAGCCGCTTCTCCTGCACACGGAGAGCGTGCTAGCTGCTGAAACGTGAAGAAAGAAGCTGCAGAAGACTGGCACTGAGCGTGCAGCTTTCCAGCGGAGAGAAAAAGCTACTTGAACACTCTGCAAGCCTTTCCACTCCCAAAAACATGCACATGGAAGGAGCTGCTGCAAAAGCGATGCTGTGCTCGCTGCTGCTCGTCCTGAAGCTCTGGCTGCTAAATCTGAGGCTTTCCTTCCAATTTCAAGCTGCAAAGCACTTGCTGAATTGCAGGGAAAGTCCGGGAGGCATTTGCTGTGCTGGCACACTTTCTCCTTCCTAGACAGAGTGGAAAAGCTTTTCCCTGCCGTGTAGGCGACAAGAGACGCATTAGACAGGGATCCGGAGCTGTCCGAAGGTAAGCGCCTGTTCCCGGCCTCGTTCGGCACAAGCCCCCGCTCCGGAGCGCACCGCGGCCGGCAGGATGCTCTCTGCCGGCGAAGGTGCCGCTTCTCCGGCAAGGAAGCCTCAGCCGCTTCTCCTGCACACGGAGAGCGTGCTAGCTGCTGAAACGTGAAGAAAGAAGCTGCAGAAGACTGGCACTGAGCGTGCAGCTTTCCAGCGGAGAGAAAAAGCTACTTGAACACTCTGCAAGCCTTTCCACTCCCAAAAACATGCACATGGAAGGAGCTGCTGCAAAAGCGATGCTGTGCTCGCTGCTGCTCCTCCTGAAGCTCTGGCTGCTAAATCTGAGGCTTTCCTTCCAATTTCAAGCTGCAAAGCACTTGCTGAATTGCAGGGAAAGTCCGGGAGGCATTTGCTGTGCTGGCACACTTTCTCCTTCCTAGACAGAGTGGAAAAGCTTTTCCCTGCCGTGTAGGCGACAAGAGACGCATTAGACAGGGATCCGGAGCTGTCCGAAGGTAAGCGCCTGTTCCCGGCCTCGTTCGGCACAAGCCCCCGCTCCGGAGCGCACCGCGGCCGGCAGGATGCTCTCTGCCGGCGAAGGTGCCGCTTCTCCGGCAAGGAAGCCTCAGCCGCTTCTCCTGCACACGGAGAGCGTGCTAGCTGCTGAAACGTGAAGAAAGAAGCTGCAGAAGACTGGCACTGAGCGTGCAGCTTTCCAGCGGAGAGAAAAAGCTACTTGAACACTCTGCAAGCCTTTCCACTCCCAAAAACATGCACATGGAAGGAGCTGCTGCAAAAGCGATGCTGTGCTCGCTGCTGCTCCTCCTGAAGCTCTGGCTGCTAAATCTGAGGCTTTCCTTCCAATTTCAAGCTGCAAAGCACTTGCTGAATTGCAGGGAAAGTCCGGGAGGCATTTGCTGTGCTGGCACACTTTCTCCTTCCTAGACAGAGTGGAAAAGCTTTTCCCTGCCGTGTAGGCGACAAGAGACGCATTAGACAGGGATCCGGAGCTGTCCGAAGGTAAGCGCCTGTTCCCGGCCTCTTTCGGCACAAGCCCCCGCTCCGGAGCGCACCGCGGCCGGCAGGATGCTCTCTGCCGGCGAAGGTGCCGCTTCTCCGGCAAGGAAGCCTCAGCCGCTTCTCCTGCACACGGAGAGCGTGCTAGCTGCTGAAACGTGAAGAAAGAAGCTGCAGAAGACTGGCACTGAGCGTGCAGCTTTCCAACGGAGAGAAAAAGCTACTTGAACACTCTGCAAGCCTTTCCACTCCCAAAAACATGCACATGGAAGGAGCTGCTGCAAAAGCGATGCTGTGCTCGCTGCTGCTCCTCCTGAAGCTCTGGCTGCTAAATCTGAGGCTTTCCTTCCAATTTCAAGCTGCAAAGCACTTGCTGAATTGCAGGGAAAGTCCGGGAGGCATTTGCTGTGCTGGCACACTTTCTCCTTCCTAGACAGAGTGGAAAAGCTTTTCCCTGCCGTGTAGGCGACAGGAGACGCATTAGACGGGCATCCGGAGCTGTCCGAAGGTAAGCGCCTGTTGCCGGCCTCTTTCGGCACAAGCCCCCGCTCCGGAGCGCACCGCGGCCGGCAGGATGCTCTCTGCCGGCGAAGGTGCCGCTTCTCCGGCAAGGAAGCCTCAGCCGCTTCTCCTGCACACGGAGAGCGTGCTAGCTGCTGAAACGTGAAGAAAGAAGCTGCAGAAGACTGGCACTGAGCGTGCAGCTTTCCAGCGGAGAGAAAAAGCTACTTGAACACTCTGCAAGCCTTTCCACTCCCAAAAACATGCACATGGAAGGAGCTGCTGCAAAAGCGATGCTGTGCTCGCTGCTGCTCCTCCTGAAGCTCTGGCTGCTAAATCTGAGGCTTTCCTTCCAATTTCAAGCTGCAAAGCACTTGCTGAATTGCAGGGAAAGTCCGGGAGGCATTTGCTGTGCTGGCACACTTTCTCCTTCCTAGACAGAGTGGAAAAGCTTTTCCCTGCCGTGTAGGCGACAAGAGACGCATTAGACAGGGATCCGGAGCTGTCCGAAGGTAAGCGCCTGTTGCCGGCCTCTTTCGGCACAAGCCCCCGCTCCGGAGCGCACCGCGGCCGGCAGGATGCTCTCTGCCGGCGAAGGTGCCGCTTCTCCGGCAAGGAAGCCTCAGCCGCTTCTCCTGCACACGGAGAGCGTGCTAGCTGCTGAAACGTGAAGAAAGAAGCTGCAGAAGACTGGCACTGAGCGTGCAGCTTTCCAGCGGAGAGAAAAAGCTACTTGAACACTCTGCAAGCCTTTCCACTCCCAAAAACATGCACATGGAAGGAGCTGCTGCAAAAGCGATGCTGTGCTCGCTGCTGCTCCTCCTGAAGCTCTGGCTGCTAAATCTGAGGCTTTCCTTCCAATTTCAAGCTGCAAAGCACTTGCTGAATTGCAGGGAAAGTCCGGGAGGCATTTGCTGTGCTGGCACACTTTCTCCTTCCTAGACAGAGTGGAAAAGCTTTTCCCTGCCGTGTAGGCGACAAGAGACGCATTAGACAGGGATCCGGAGCTGTCCGAAGGTAAGCGCTTGTTCCCGGCCTCTTTCGGCACAAGCCCCCGCTCCGGAGCGCACCGCGGCCGGCAGGATGCTCTCTGCCGGCGAAGGTGCCGCTTCTCCGGCAAGGAAGCCTCAGCCGCTTCTCCTGCACACGGAGAGCGTGCTAGCTGCTGAAACGTGAAGAAAGAAGCTGCAGAAGACTGGCACTGAGCGTGCAGCTTTCCAGCGGAGAGAAAAAGCTACTTGAACACTCTGCAAGCCTTTCCACTCCCAAAAACATGCACATGGAAGGAGCTGCTGCAAAAGCGATGCTGTGCTCGCTGCTGCTCCTCCTGAAGCTCTGGCTGCTAAATCTGAGGCTTTCCTTCCAATTTCAAGCTGCAAAGCACTTGCTGAATTGCAGGGAAAGTCCGGGAGGCATTTGCTGTGCTGGCACACTTTCTCCTTCCTAGACAGAGTGGAAAAGCTTTTCCCTGCCGTGTAGGCGACAAGAGACGCATTAGACAGGGATCCGGAGCTGTCCGAAGGTAAGCGCCTGTTGCCGGCCTCTTTCGGCACAAGCCCCCGCTCCGGAGCGCACCGCGGCCGGCAGGATGCTCTCTGCCGGCGAAGGTGCCGCTTCTCCGGCAAGGAAGCCTCAGCCGCTTCTCCTGCACACGGAGAGCGTGCTAGCTGCTGAAACGTGAAGAAAGAAGCTGCAGAAGACTGGCACTGAGCGTGCAGCTTTCCAGCGGAGAGAAAAAGCTACTTGAACACTCTGCAAGCCTTTCCACTCCCAAAAACATGCACATGGAAGGAGCTGCTGCAAAAGCGATGCTGTGCTCGCTGCTGCTCCTCCTGAAGCTCTGGCTGCTAAATCTGAGGCTTTCCTTCCAATTTCAAGCTGCAAAGCACTTGCTGAATTGCAGGGAAAGTCCGGGAGGCATTTGCTGTGCTGGCACACTTTCTCCTTCCTAGACAGAGTGGAAAAGCTTTTCCCTGCCGTGTAGGCGACAAGAGACGCATTAGACAGGGATCCGGAGCTGTCCGAAGGTAAGCGCCTGTTCCCGGCCTCTTTCGGCACAAGCCCCCGCTCCGGAGCGCACCGCGGCCGGCAGGATGCTCTCTGCCGGCGAAGGTGCCGCTTCTCCGGCAAGGAAGCCTCAGCCGCTTCTCCTGCACACGGAGAGCGTGCTAGCTGCTGAAACGTGAAGAAAGAAGCTGCAGAAGACTGGCACTGAGCGTGCAGCTTTCCAGCGGAGAGAAAAAGCTACTTGAACACTCTGCAAGCCTTTCCACTCCCAAAAACATGCACATGGAAGGAGCTGCTGCAAAAGCGATGCTGTGCTCGCTGCTGCTCCTCCTGAAGCTCTGGCTGCTAAATCTGAGGCTTTCCTTCCAATTTCAAGCTGCAAAGCACTTGCTGAATTGCAGGGAAAGTCCGGGAGGCATTTGCTGTGCTGGCACACTTTCTCCTTCCTAGACAGAGTGGAAAAGCTTTTCTCTGCCGTGTAGGCGACAAGAGACGCATTAGACAGGGATCCGGAGCTGTCCGAAGGTAAGCGCTTGTTCCCGGCCTCTTTCGGCACAAGCCCCCGCTCCGGAGCGCACCGCGGCCGGCAGGATGCTCTCTGCCGGCGAAGGTGCCGCTTCTCCGGCAAGGAAGCCTCAGCCGCTTCTCCTGCACACGGAGAGCGTGCTAGCTGCTGAAACGTGAAGAAAGAAGCTGCAGAAGACTGGCACTGAGCGTGCAGCTTTCCAGCGGAGAGAAAAAGCTACTTGAACACTCTGCAAGCCTTTCCACTCCCAAAAACATGCACATGGAAGGAGCTGCTGCAAAAGCGATGCTGTGCTCGCTGCTGCTCCTCCTGAAGCTCTGGCTGCTAAATCTGAGGCTTTCCTTCCAATTTCAAGCTGCAAAGCACTTGCTGAATTGCAGGGAAAGTCCGGGAGGCATTTGCTGTGCTGGCACACTTTCTCCTTCCTAGACAGAGTGGAAAAGCTTTTCCCTGCCGTGTAGGCGACAGGAGACGCATTAGACGGGCATCCGGAGCTGTCCGAAGGTAAGCGCCTGTTGCCGGCCTCTTTCGGCACAAGCCCCCGCTCCGGAGCGCACCGCGGCCGGCAGGATGCTCTCTGCCGGCGAAGGTGCCGCTTCTCCGGCAAGGAAGCCTCAGCCGCTTCTCCTGCACACGGAGAGCGTGCTAGCTGCTGAAACGTGAAGAAAGAAGCTGCAGAAGACTGGCACTGAGCGTGCAGCTTTCCAGCGGAGAGAAAAAGCTACTTGAACACTCTGCAAGCCTTTCCACTCCCAAAAACATGCACATGGAAGGAGCTGCTGCAAAAGCGATGCTGTGCTCGCTGCTGCTCGTCCTGAAGCTCTGGCTGCTAAATCTGAGGCTTTCCTTCCAATTTCAAGCTGCAAAGCACTTGCTGAATTGCAGGGAAAGTCCGGGAGGCATTTGCTGTGCTGGCACACTTTCTCCTTCCTAGACAGAGTGGAAAAGCTTTTCCCTGCCGTGTAGGCGACAAGAGACGCATTAGACAGGGATCCGGAGCTGTCCGAAGGTAAGCGCCTGTTCCCGGCCTCTTTCGGCACAAGCCCCCGCTCCGGAGCGCACCGCGGCCGGCAGGATGCTCTCTGCCGGCGAAGGTGCCGCTTCTCCGGCAAGGAAGCCTCAGCCGCTTCTCCTGCACACGGAGAGCGTGCTAGCTGCTGAAACGTGAAGAAAGAAGCTGCAGAAGACTGGCACTGAGCGTGCAGCTTTCCAGCGGAGAGAAAAAGCTACTTGAACACTCTGCAAGCCTTTCCACTCCCAAAAACATGCACATGGAAGGAGCTGCTGCAAAAGCGATGCTGTGCTCGCTGCTGCTCCTCCTGAAGCTCTGGCTGCTAAATCTGAGGCTTTCCTTCCAATTTCAAGCTGCAAAGCACTTGCTGAATTGCAGGGAAAGTCCGGGAGGCATTTGCTGTGCTGGCACACTTTCTCCTTCCTAGACAGAGTGGAAAAGCTTTTCCCTGCCGTGTAGGCGACAAGAGACGCATTAGACAGGGATCCGGAGCTGTCCGAAGGTAAGCGCTTGTTCCCGGCCTCTTTCGGCACAAGCCCCCGCTCCGGAGCGCACCGCGGCCGGCAGGATGCTCTCTGCCGGCGAAGGTGCCGCTTCTCCGGCAAGGAAGCCTCAGCCGCTTCTCCTGCACACGGAGAGCGTGCTAGCTGCTGAAACGTGAAGAAAGAAGCTGCAGAAGACTGGCACTGAGCGTGCAGCTTTCCAGCGGAGAGAAAAAGCTACTTGAACACTCTGCAAGCCTTTCCACTCCCAAAAACATGCACATGGAAGGAGCTGCTGCAAAAGCGATGCTGTGCTCGCTGCTGCTCGTCCTGAAGCTCTGGCTGCTAAATCTGAGGCTTTCCTTCCAATTTCAAGCTGCAAAGCACTTGCTGAATTGCAGGGAAAGTCCGGGAGGCATTTGCTGTGCTGGCACACTTTCTCCTTCCTAGACAGAGTGGAAAAGCTTTTCCCTGCCGTGTAGGCGACAAGAGACGCATTAGACAGGGATCCGGAGCTGTCCGAAGGTAAGCGCCTGTTGCCGGCCTCTTTCGGCACAAGCCCCCGCTCCGGAGCGCACCGCGGCCGGCAGGATGCTCTCTGCCGGCGAAGGTGCCGCTTCTCCGGCAAGGAAGCCTCAGCCGCTTCTCCTGCACACGGAGAGCGTGCTAGCTGCTGAAACGTGAAGAAAGAAGCTGCAGAAGACTGGCACTGAGCGTGCAGCTTTCCAGCGGAGAGAAAAAGCTACTTGAACACTCTGCAAGCCTTTCCACTCCCAAAAACATGCACATGGAAGGAGCTGCTGCAAAAGCGATGCTGTGCTCGCTGCTGCTCCTCCTGAAGCTCTGGCTGCTAAATCTGAGGCTTTCCTTCCAATTTCAAGCTGCAAAGCACTTGCTGAATTGCAGGGAAAGTCCGGGAGGCATTTGCTGTGCTGGCACACTTTCTCCTTCCTAGACAGAGTGGAAAAGCTTTTCTCTGCCGTGTAGGCGACAAGAGACGCATTAGACAGGGATCCGGAGCTGTCCGAAGGTAAGCGCTTGTTCCCGGCCTCTTTCGGCACAAGCCCCCGCTCCGGAGCGCACCGCGGCCGGCAGGATGCTCTCTGCCGGCGAAGGTGCCGCTTCTCCGGCAAGGAAGCCTCAGCCGCTTCTCCTGCACACGGAGAGCGTGCTAGCTGCTGAAACGTGAAGAAAGAAGCTGCAGAAGACTGGCACTGAGCGTGCAGCTTTCCAGCGGAGAGAAAAAGCTACTTGAACACTCTGCAAGCCTTTCCACTCCCAAAAACATGCACATGGAAGGAGCTGCTGCAAAAGCGATGCTGTGCTCGCTGCTGCTCCTCCTGAAGCTCTGGCTGCTAAATCTGAGGCTTTCCTTCCAATTTCAAGCTGCAAAGCACTTGCTGAATTGCAGGGAAAGTCCGGGAGGCATTTGCTGTGCTGGCACACTTTCTCCTTCCTAGACAGAGTGGAAAAGCTTTTCCCTGCCGTGTAGGCGACAGGAGACGCATTAGACGGGCATCCGGAGCTGTCCGAAGGTAAGCGCCTGTTGCCGGCCTCTTTCGGCACAAGCCCCCGCTCCGGAGCGCACCGCGGCCGGCAGGATGCTCTCTGCCGGCGAAGGTGCCGCTTCTCCGGCAAGGAAGCCTCAGCCGCTTCTCCTGCACACGGAGAGCGTGCTAGCTGCTGAAACGTGAAGAAAGAAGCTGCAGAAGACTGGCACTGAGCGTGCAGCTTTCCAGCGGAGAGAAAAAGCTACTTGAACACTCTGCAAGCCTTTCCACTCCCAAAAACATGCACATGGAAGGAGCTGCTGCAAAAGCGATGCTGTGCTCGCTGCTGCTCCTCCTGAAGCTCTGGCTGCTAAATCTGAGGCTTTCCTTCCAATTTCAAGCTGCAAAGCACTTGCTGAATTGCAGGGAAAGTCCGGGAGGCATTTGCTGTGCTGGCACACTTTCTCCTTCCTAGACAGAGTGGAAAAGCTTTTCCCTGCCGTGTAGGCGACAAGAGACGCATTAGACAGGGATCCGGAGCTGTCCGAAGGTAAGCGCCTGTTGCCGGCCTCTTTCGGCACAAGCCCCCGCTCCGGAGCGCACCGCGGCCGGCAGGATGCTCTCTGCCGGCGAAGGTGCCGCTTCTCCGGCAAGGAAGCCTCAGCCGCTTCTCCTGCACACGGAGAGCGTGCTAGCTGCTGAAACGTGAAGAAAGAAGCTGCAGAAGACTGGCACTGAGCGTGCAGCTTTCCAGCGGAGAGAAAAAGCTACTTGAACACTCTGCAAGCCTTTCCACTCCCAAAAACATGCACATGGAAGGAGCTGCTGCAAAAGCGATGCTGTGCTCGCTGCTGCTCCTCCTGAAGCTCTGGCTGCTAAATCTGAGGCTTTCCTTCCAATTTCAAGCTGCAAAGCACTTGCTGAATTGCAGGGAAAGTCCGGGAGGCATTTGCTGTGCTGGCACACTTTCTCCTTCCTAGACAGAGTGGAAAAGCTTTTCCCTGCCGTGTAGGCGACAAGAGACGCATTAGACAGGGATCCGGAGCTGTCCGAAGGTAAGCGCCTGTTCCCGGCCTCGTTCGGCACAAGCCCCCGCTCCGGAGCGCACCGCGGCCGGCAGGATGCTCTCTGCCGGCGAAGGTGCCGCTTCTCCGGCAAGGAAGCCTCAGCCGCTTCTCCTGCACACGGAGAGCGTGCTAGCTGCTGAAACGTGAAGAAAGAAGCTGCAGAAGACTGGCACTGAGCGTGCAGCTTTCCAGCGGAGAGAAAAAGCTACTTGAACACTCTGCAAGCCTTTCCACTCCCAAAAACATGCACATGGAAGGAGCTGCTGCAAAAGCGATGCTGTGCTCGCTGCTGCTCCTCCTGAAGCTCTGGCTGCTAAATCTGAGGCTTTCCTTCCAATTTCAAGCTGCAAAGCACTTGCTGAATTGCAGGGAAAGTCCGGGAGGCATTTGCTGTGCTGGCACACTTTCTCCTTCCTAGACAGAGTGGAAAAGCTTTTCCCTGCCGTGTAGGCGACAAGAGACGCATTAGACAGGGATCCGGAGCTGTCCGAAGGTAAGCGCCTGTTGCCGGCCTCTTTCGGCACAAGCCCCCGCTCCGGAGCGCACCGCGGCCGGCAGGATGCTCTCTGCCGGCGAAGGTGCCGCTTCTCCGGCAAGGAAGCCTCAGCCGCTTCTCCTGCACACGGAGAGCGTGCTAGCTGCTGAAACGTGAAAAAAGAAGCTGCAGAACACTGGCACTGAGCGTGCAGCTTTCCTGCGGAGAGAAAAAGCTACTTGAACACGCTGCAAGCCTTTCCACTCCCAAAAACATGCACATGGAAGGAGCTGCTGCAAAAGCGATGCTGTGCTCGCTGCTGCTCGTCCTGAAGCTCTGGCTGCTAAATCTGAGGCTTTCCTTCCAATTTCAAGCTGCAAAGCACTTGCTGAATTGCAGGGAAAGTCCGGGAGGCATTTGCTGTGCTGGCACACTTTCTCCTTCCTAGACAGAGTGGAAAAGCTTTTCCCTGCCGTGTAGGCGACAGGAGACGCATTAGACGGGCATCCGGAGCTGTCCGAAGGTAAGCGCCTGTTGCCGGCCTCTTTCGGCACAAGCCCCCGCTCCGGAGCGCACCGCGGCCGGCAGGATGCTCTCTGCCGGCGAAGGTGCCGCTTCTCCGGCAAGGAAGCCTCAGCCGCTTCTCCTGCACACGGAGAGCGTGCTAGCTGCTGAAACGTGAAGAAAGAAGCTGCAGAAGACTGGCACTGAGCGTGCAGCTTTCCAGCGGAGAGAAAAAGCTACTTGAACACTCTGCAAGCCTTTCCACTCCCAAAAACATGCACATGGAAGGAGCTGCTGCAAAAGCGATGCTGTGCTCGCTGCTGCTCCTCCTGAAGCTCTGGCTGCTAAATCTGAGGCTTTCCTTCCAATTTCAAGCTGCAAAGCACTTGCTGAATTGCAGGGAAAGTCCGGGAGGCATTTGCTGTGCTGGCACACTTTCTCCTTCCTAGACAGAGTGGAAAAGCTTTTCCCTGCCGTGTAGGCGACAAGAGACGCATTAGACAGGGATCCGGAGCTGTCCGAAGGTAAGCGCCTGTTCCCGGCCTCTTTCGGCACAAGCCCCCGCTCCGGAGCGCACCGCGGCCGGCAGGATGCTCTCTGCCGGCGAAGGTGCCGCTTCTCCGGCAAGGAAGCCTCAGCCGCTTCTCCTGCACACGGAGAGCGTGCTAGCTGCTGAAACGTGAAGAAAGAAGCTGCAGAAGACTGGCACTGAGCGTGCAGCTTTCCAGCGGAGAGAAAAAGCTACTTGAACACTCTGCAAGCCTTTCCACTCCCAAAAACATGCACATGGAAGGAGCTGCTGCAAAAGCGATGCTGTGCTCGCTGCTGCTCCTCCTGAAGCTCTGGCTGCTAAATCTGAGGCTTTCCTTCCAATTTCAAGCTGCAAAGCACTTGCTGAATTGCAGGGAAAGTCCGGGAGGCATTTGCTGTGCTGGCACACTTTCTCCTTCCTAGACAGAGTGGAAAAGCTTTTCCCTGCCGTGTAGGCGACAAGAGACGCATTAGACAGGGATCCGGAGCTGTCCGAAGGTAAGCGCTTGTTCCCGGCCTCGTTCGGCACAAGCCCCCGCTCCGGAGCGCACCGCGGCCGGCAGGATGCTCTCTGCCGGCGAAGGTGCCGCTTCTCCGGCAAGGAAGCCTCAGCCGCTTCTCCTGCACACGGAGAGCGTGCTAGCTGCTGAAACGTGAAGAAAGAAGCTGCAGAAGACTGGCACTGAGCGTGCAGCTTTCCAGCGGAGAGAAAAAGCTACTTGAACACTCTGCAAGCCTTTCCACTCCCAAAAACATGCACATGGAAGGAGCTGCTGCAAAAGCGATGCTGTGCTCGCTGCTGCTCCTCCTGAAGCTCTGGCTGCTAAATCTGAGGCTTTCCTTCCAATTTCAAGCTGCAAAGCACTTGCTGAATTGCAGGGAAAGTCCGGGAGGCATTTGCTGTGCTGGCACACTTTCTCCTTCCTAGACAGAGTGGAAAAGCTTTTCCCTGCCGTGTAGGCGACAAGAGACGCATTAGACAGGGATCCGGAGCTGTCCGAAGGTAAGCGCCTGTTGCCGGCCTCTTTCGGCACAAGCCCCCGCTCCGGAGCGCACCGCGGCCGGCAGGATGCTCTCTGCCGGCGAAGGTGCCGCTTCTCCGGCAAGGAAGCCTCAGCCGCTTCTCCTGCACACGGAGAGCGTGCTAGCTGCTGAAACGTGAAGAAAGAAGCTGCAGAAGACTGGCACTGAGCGTGCAGCTTTCCAGCGGAGAGAAAAAGCTACTTGAACACTCTGCAAGCCTTTCCACTCCCAAAAACATGCACATGGAAGGAGCTGCTGCAAAAGCGATGCTGTGCTCGCTGCTGCTCCTCCTGAAGCTCTGGCTGCTAAATCTGAGGCTTTCCTTCCAATTTCAAGCTGCAAAGCACTTGCTGAATTGCAGGGAAAGTCCGGGAGGCATTTGCTGTGCTGGCACACTTTCTCCTTCCTAGACAGAGTGGAAAAGCTTTTCCCTGCCGTGTAGGCGACAAGAGACGCATTAGACAGGGATCCGGAGCTGTCCGAAGGTAAGCGCTTGTTCCCGGCCTCGTTCGGCACAAGCCCCCGCTCCGGAGCGCACCGCGGCCGGCAGGATGCTCTCTGCCGGCGAAGGTGCCGCTTCTCCGGCAAGGAAGCCTCAGCCGCTTCTCCTGCACACGGAGAGCGTGCTAGCTGCTGAAACGTGAAGAAAGAAGCTGCAGAAGACTGGCACTGAGCGTGCAGCTTTCCAGCGGAGAGAAAAAGCTACTTGAACACTCTGCAAGCCTTTCCACTCCCAAAAACATGCACATGGAAGGAGCTGCTGCAAAAGCGATGCTGTGCTCGCTGCTGCTCCTCCTGAAGCTCTGGCTGCTAAATCTGAGGCTTTCCTTCCAATTTCAAGCTGCAAAGCACTTGCTGAATTGCAGGGAAAGTCCGGGAGGCATTTGCTGTGCTGGCACACTTTCTCCTTCCTAGACAGAGTGGAAAAGCTTTTCCCTGCCGTGTAGGCGACAGGAGACGCATTAGACGGGCATCCGGAGCTGTCCGAAGGTAAGCGCCTGTTGCCGGCCTCTTTCGGCACAAGCCCCCGCTCCGGAGCGCACCGCGGCCGGCAGGATGCTCTCTGCCGGCGAAGGTGCCGCTTCTCCGGCAAGGAAGCCTCAGCCGCTTCTCCTGCACACGGAGAGCGTGCTAGCTGCTGAAACGTGAAGAAAGAAGCTGCAGAAGACTGGCACTGAGCGTGCAGCTTTCCAGCGGAGAGAAAAAGCTACTTGAACACTCTGCAAGCCTTTCCACTCCCAAAAACATGCACATGGAAGGAGCTGCTGCAAAAGCGATGCTGTGCTCGCTGCTGCTCCTCCTGAAGCTCTGGCTGCTAAATCTGAGGCTTTCCTTCCAATTTCAAGCTGCAAAGCACTTGCTGAATTGCAGGGAAAGTCCGGGAGGCATTTGCTGTGCTGGCACACTTTCTCCTTCCTAGACAGAGTGGAAAAGCTTTTCTCTGCCGTGTAGGCGACAAGAGACGCATTAGACAGGGATCCGGAGCTGTCCGAAGGTAAGCGCTTGTTCCCGGCCTCTTTCGGCACAAGCCCCCGCTCCGGAGCGCACCGCGGCCGGCAGGATGCTCTCTGCCGGCGAAGGTGCCGCTTCTCCGGCAAGGAAGCCTCAGCCGCTTCTCCTGCACACGGAGAGCGTGCTAGCTGCTGAAACGTGAAGAAAGAAGCTGCAGAAGACTGGCACTGAGCGTGCAGCTTTCCAGCGGAGAGAAAAAGCTACTTGAACACTCTGCAAGCCTTTCCACTCCCAAAAACATGCACATGGAAGGAGCTGCTGCAAAAGCGATGCTGTGCTCGCTGCTGCTCCTCCTGAAGCTCTGGCTGCTAAATCTGAGGCTTTCCTTCCAATTTCAAGCTGCAAAGCACTTGCTGAATTGCAGGGAAAGTCCGGGAGGCATTTGCTGTGCTGGCACACTTTCTCCTTCCTAGACAGAGTGGAAAAGCTTTTCCCTGCCGTGTAGGCGACAGGAGACGCATTAGACGGGCATCCGGAGCTGTCCGAAGGTAAGCGCCTGTTGCCGGCCTCTTTCGGCACAAGCCCCCGCTCCGGAGCGCACCGCGGCCGGCAGGATGCTCTCTGCCGGCGAAAGTGCCGCTTCTCCGGCAAGGAAGCCTCAGCCGCTTCTCCTGCACACGGAGAGCGTGCTAGCTGCTGAAACGTGAAGAAAGAAGCTGCAGAAGACTGGCACTGAGCGTGCAGCTTTCCAGCGGAGAGAAAAAGCTACTTGAACACTCTGCAAGCCTTTCCACTCCCAAAAACATGCACATGGAAGGAGCTGCTGCAAAAGCGATGCTGTGCTCGCTGCTGCTCCTCCTGAAGCTCTGGCTGCTAAATCTGAGGCTTTCCTTCCAATTTCAAGCTGCAAAGCACTTGCTGAATTGCAGGGAAAGTCCGGGAGGCATTTGCTGTGCTGGCACACTTTCTCCTTCCTAGACAGAGTGGAAAAGCTTTTCCCTGCCGTGTAGGCGACAAGAGACGCATTAGACAGGGATCCGGAGCTGTCCAAAGGTAAGCGCCTGTTGCCGGCCTCTTTCGGCACAAGCCCCCGCTCCGGAGCGCACCGCGGCCGGCAGGATGCTCTCTGCCGGCGAAGGTGCCGCTTCTCCGGCAAGGAAGCCTCAGCCGCTTCTCCTGCACACGGAGAGCGTGCTAGCTGCTGAAACGTGAAGAAAGAAGCTGCAGAAGACTGGCACTGAGCGTGCAGCTTTCCTGCGGAGAGAAAAAGCTACTTGAACACGCTGCAAGCCTTTCCACTCCCAAAAACATGCACATGGAAGGAGCTGCTGCAAAAGCGATGCTGTGCTCGCTGCTGCTCCTCCTGAAGCTCTGGCTGCTAAATCTGAGGCTTTTCTTCCAATTTCAAGCTGCAAAGCACTTGCTGAATTGCACGGAAAGTCCGGGAGGCATTTGCTGTGCTGGCACACTTTCTCCTTCCTAGACAGAGTGGAAAAGCTTTTCCCTGCCGTGTAGGCGACAAGAGACGCATTAGACGGGCATCCGGAGCTGTCCGAAGGTAAGCGCCTGTTCCCGGCCTCTTTCGGCACAAGCCCCCGCTCCGGAGCGCACCGCGGCCGGCAGGATGCTCTCTGCCGGCGAAGGTGCCGCTTCTCCGGCAAGGAAGCCTCAGCCGCTTCTCCTGCACACGGAGAGCGTGCTAGCTGCTGAAACGTGAAGAAAGAAGCTGCAGAAGACTGGCACTGAGCGTGCAGCTTTCCAGCGGCGAGAAAAAGCTACTTGAACACTCTGCAAGCCTTTCCACTCCCAAAAACATGCACATGGAAGGAGCTGCTGCAAAAGCGATGCTGTGCTCGCTGCTGCTCCTCCTGAAGCTCTGGCTGCTAAATCTGAGGCTTTCCTTCCAATTTCAAGCTGCAAAGCACTTGCTGAATTGCAGGGAAAGTCCGGGAGGCATTTGCTGTGCTGGCACACTTTCTCCTTCCTAGACAGAGTGGAAAAGCTTTTCCCTGCCGTGTAGGCGACAAGAGACGCATTAGACAGGGATCCGGAGCTGTCCGAAGGTAAGCGCTTGTTCCCGGCCTCGTTCGGCACAAGCCCCCGCTCCGGAGCGCACCGCGGCCGGCAGGATGCTCTCTGCCGGCGAAGGTGCCGCTTCTCCGGCAAGGAAGCCTCAGCCGCTTCTCCTGCACACGGAGAGCGTGCTAGCTGCTGAAACGTGAAGAAAGAAGCTGCAGAAGACTGGCACTGAGCGTGCAGCTTTCCAGCGGAGAGAAAAAGCTACTTGAACACTCTGCAAGCCTTTCCACTCCCAAAAACATGCACATGGAAGGAGCTGCTGCAAAAGCGATGCTGTGCTCGCTGCTGCTCCTCCTGAAGCTCTGGCTGCTAAATCTGAGGCTTTCCTTCCAATTTCAAGCTGCAAAGCACTTGCTGAATTGCAGGGAAAGTCCGGGAGGCATTTGCTGTGCTGGCACACTTTCTCCTTCCTAGACAGAGTGGAAAAGCTTTTCCCTGCCGTGTAGGCGACAAGAGACGCATTAGACAGGGATCCGGAGCTGTCCGAAGGTAAGCGCCTGTTGCCGGCCTCTTTCGGCACAAGCCCCCGCTCCGGAGCGCACCGCGGCCGGCAGGATGCTCTCTGCCGGCGAAGGTGCCGCTTCTCCGGCAAGGAAGCCTCAGCCGCTTCTCCTGCACACGGAGAGCGTGCTAGCTGCTGAAACGTGAAGAAAGAAGCTGCAGAAGACTGGCACTGAGCGTGCAGCTTTCCAGCGGAGAGAAAAAGCTACTTGAACACTCTGCAAGCCTTTCCACTCCCAAAAACATGCACATGGAAGGAGCTGCTGCAAAAGCGATGCTGTGCTCGCTGCTGCTCCTCCTGAAGCTCTGGCTGCTAAATCTGAGGCTTTCCTTCCAATTTCAAGCTGCAAAGCACTTGCTGAATTGCAGGGAAAGTCCGGGAGGCATTTGCTGTGCTGGCACACTTTCTCCTTCCTAGACAGAGTGGAAAAGCTTTTCCCTGCCGTGTAGGCGACAAGAGACGCATTAGACAGGGATCCGGAGCTGTCCGAAGGTAAGCGCCTGTTGCCGGCCTCTTTCGGCACAAGCCCCCGCTCCGGAGCGCACCGCGGCCGGCAGGATGCTCTCTGCCGGCGAAGGTGCCGCTTCTCCGGCAAGGAAGCCTCAGCCGCTTCTCCTGCACACGGAGAGCGTGCTAGCTGCTGAAACGTGAAGAAAGAAGCTGCAGAAGACTGGCACTGAGCGTGCAGCTTTCCAGCGGAGAGAAAAAGCTACTTGAACACTCTGCAAGCCTTTCCACTCCCAAAAACATGCACATGGAAGGAGCTGCTGCAAAAGCGATGCTGTGCTCGCTGCTGCTCCTCCTGAAGCTCTGGCTGCTAAATCTGAGGCTTTCCTTCCAATTTCAAGCTGCAAAGCACTTGCTGAATTGCAGGGAAAGTCCGGGAGGCATTTGCTGTGCTGGCACACTTTCTCCTTCCTAGACAGAGTGGAAAAGCTTTTCCCTGCCGTGTAGGCGACAGGAGACGCATTAGACGGGCATCCGGAGCTGTCCGAAGGTAAGCGCCTGTTCCCGGCCTCTTTCGGCACAAGCCCCCGCTCCGGAGCGCACCGCGGCCGGCAGGATGCTCTCTGCCGGCGAAGGTGCCGCTTCTCCGGCAAGGAAGCCTCAGCCGCTTCTCCTGCACACGGAGAGCGTGCTAGCTGCTGAAACGTGAAGAAAGAAGCTGCAGAAGACTGGCACTGAGCGTGCAGCTTTCCAGCGGAGAGAAAAAGCTACTTGAACACTCTGCAAGCCTTTCCACTCCCAAAAACATGCACATGGAAGGAGCTGCTGCAAAAGCGATGCTGTGCTCGCTGCTGCTCCTCCTGAAGCTCTGGCTGCTAAATCTGAGGCTTTCCTTCCAATTTCAAGCTGCAAAGCACTTGCTGAATTGCAGGGAAAGTCCGGGAGGCATTTGCTGTGCTGGCACACTTTCTCCTTCCTAGACAGAGTGGAAAAGCTTTTCCCTGCCGTGTAGGCGACAAGAGACGCATTAGACAGGGATCCGGAGCTGTCCGAAGGTAAGCGCTTGTTCCCGGCCTCGTTCGGCACAAGCCCCCGCTCCGGAGCGCACCGCGGCCGGCAGGATGCTCTCTGCCGGCGAAGGTGCCTCTTCTCCGGCAAGGAAGCCTCAGCCGCTTCTCCTGCACACGGAGAGCGTGCTAGCTGCTGAAACGTGAAGAAAGAAGCTGCAGAAGACTGGCACTGAGCGTGCAGCTTTCCAGCGGAGAGAAAAAGCTACTTGAACACTCTGCAAGCCTTTCCACTCCCAAAAACATGCACATGGAAGGAGCTGCTGCAAAAGCGATGCTGTGCTCGCTGCTGCTCCTCCTGAAGCTCTGGCTGCTAAATCTGAGGCTTTCCTTCCAATTTCAAGCTGCAAAGCACTTGCTGAATTGCAGGGAAAGTCCGGGAGGCATTTGCTGTGCTGGCACACTTTCTCCTTCCTAGACAGAGTGGAAAAGCTTTTCCCTGCCGTGTAGGCGACAAGAGACGCATTAGACAGGGATCCGGAGCTGTCCGAAGGTAAGCGCCTGTTCCCGGCCTCTTTCGGCACAAGCCCCCGCTCCGGAGCGCACCGCGGCCGGCAGGATGCTCTCTGCCGGCGAAGGTGCCGCTTCTCCGGCAAGGAAGCCTCAGCCGCTTCTCCTGCACACGGAGAGCGTGCTAGCTGCTGAAACGTGAAGAAAGAAGCTGCAGAAGACTGGCACTGAGCGTGCAGCTTTCCAGCGGAGAGAAAAAGCTACTTGAACACTCTGCAAGCCTTTCCACTCCCAAAAACATGCACATGGAAGGAGCTGCTGCAAAAGCGATGCTGTGCTCGCTGCTGCTCCTCCTGAAGCTCTGGCTGCTAAATCTGAGGCTTTCCTTCCAATTTCAAGCTGCAAAGCACTTGCTGAATTGCAGGGAAAGTCCGGGAGGCATTTGCTGTGCTGGCACACTTTCTCCTTCCTAGACAGAGTGGAAAAGCTTTTCCCTGCCGTGTAGGCGACAAGAGACGCATTAGACAGGGATCCGGAGCTGTCCGAAGGTAAGCGCCTGTTGCCGGCCTCTTTCGGCACAAGCCCCCGCTCCGGAGCGCACCGCGGCCGGCAGGATGCTCTCTGCCGGCGAAGGTGCCGCTTCTCCGGCAAGGAAGCCTCAGCCGCTTCTCCTGCACACGGAGAGCGTGCTAGCTGCTGAAACGTGAAGAAAGAAGCTGCAGAAGACTGGCACTGAGCGTGCAGCTTTCCAGCGGAGAGAAAAAGCTACTTGAACACTCTGCAAGCCTTTCCACTCCCAAAAACATGCACATGGAAGGAGCTGCTGCAAAAGCGATGCTGTGCTCGCTGCTGCTCCTCCTGAAGCTCTGGCTGCTAAATCTGAGGCTTTCCTTCCAATTTCAAGCTGCAAAGCACTTGCTGAATTGCAGGGAAAGTCCGGGAGGCATTTGCTGTGCTGGCACACTTTCTCCTTCCTAGACAGAGTGGAAAAGCTTTTCCCTGCCGTGTAGGCGACAAGAGACGCATTAGACAGGGATCCGGAGCTGTCCGAAGGTAAGCGCTTGTTCCCGGCCTCGTTCGGCACAAGCCCCCGCTCCGGAGCGCACCGCGGCCGGCAGGATGCTCTCTGCCGGCGAAGGTGCCGCTTCTCCGGCAAGGAAGCCTCAGCCGCTTCTCCTGCACACGGAGAGCGTGCTAGCTGCTGAAACGTGAAGAAAGAAGCTGCAGAAGACTGGCACTGAGCGTGCAGCTTTCCAGCGGAGAGAAAAAGCTACTTGAACACTCTGCAAGCCTTTCCACTCCCAAAAACATGCACATGGAAGGAGCTGCTGCAAAAGCGATGCTGTGCTCGCTGCTGCTCCTCCTGAAGCTCTGGCTGCTAAATCTGAGGCTTTCCTTCCAATTTCAAGCTGCAAAGCACTTGCTGAATTGCAGGGAAAGTCCGGGAGGCATTTGCTGTGCTGGCACACTTTCTCCTTCCTAGACAGAGTGGAAAAGCTTTTCCCTGCCGTGTAGGCGACAAGAGACGCATTAGACAGGGATCCGGAGCTGTCCGAAGGTAAGCGCCTGTTGCCGGCCTCTTTCGGCACAAGCCCCCGCTCCGGAGCGCACCGCGGCCGGCAGGATGCTCTCTGCCGGCGAAGGTGCCGCTTCTCCGGCAAGGAAGCCTCAGCCGCTTCTCCTGCACACGGAGAGCGTGCTAGCTGCTGAAACGTGAAGAAAGAAGCTGCAGAAGACTGGCACTGAGCGTGCAGCTTTCCAGCGGAGAGAAAAAGCTACTTGAACACTCTGCAAGCCTTTCCACTCCCAAAAACATGCACATGGAAGGAGCTGCTGCAAAAGCGATGCTGTGCTCGCTGCTGCTCCTCCTGAAGCTCTGGCTGCTAAATCTGAGGCTTTCCTTCCAATTTCAAGCTGCAAAGCACTTGCTGAATTGCAGGGAAAGTCCGGGAGGCATTTGCTGTGCTGGCACACTTTCTCCTTCCTAGACAGAGTGGAAAAGCTTTTCTCTGCCGTGTAGGCGACAAGAGACGCATTAGACAGGGATCCGGAGCTGTCCGAAGGTAAGCGCTTGTTCCCGGCCTCTTTCGGCACAAGCCCCCGCTCCGGAGCGCACCGCGGCCGGCAGGATGCTCTCTGCCGGCGAAGGTGCCGCTTCTCCGGCAAGGAAGCCTCAGCCGCTTCTCCTGCACACGGAGAGCGTGCTAGCTGCTGAAACGTGAAGAAAGAAGCTGCAGAAGACTGGCACTGAGCGTGCAGCTTTCCAGCGGAGAGAAAAAGCTACTTGAACACTCTGCAAGCCTTTCCACTCCCAAAAACATGCACATGGAAGGAGCTGCTGCAAAAGCGATGCTGTGCTCGCTGCTGCTCCTCCTGAAGCTCTGGCTGCTAAATCTGAGGCTTTCCTTCCAATTTCAAGCTGCAAAGCACTTGCTGAATTGCAGGGAAAGTCCGGGAGGCATTTGCTGTGCTGGCACACTTTCTCCTTCCTAGACAGAGTGGAAAAGCTTTTCCCTGCCGTGTAGGCGACAAGAGACGCATTAGACAGGGATCCGGAGCTGTCCGAAGGTAAGCGCCTGTTGCCGGCCTCTTTCGGCACAAGCCCCCGCTCCGGAGCGCACCGCGGCCGGCAGGATGCTCTCTGCCGGCGAAAGTGCCGCTTCTCCGGCAAGGAAGCCTCAGCCGCTTCTCCTGCACACGGAGAGCGTGCTAGCTGCTGAAACGTGAAGAAAGAAGCTGCAGAAGACTGGCACTGAGCGTGCAGCTTTCCAGCGGAGAGAAAAAGCTACTTGAACACGCTGCAAGCCTTTCCACTCCCAAAAACATGCACATGGAAGGAGCTGCTGCAAAAGCGATGCTGTGCTCGCTGCTGCTCCTCCTGAAGCTCTGGCTGCTAAATCTGAGGCTTTCCTTCCAATTTCAAGCTGCAAAGCACTTGCTGAATTGCAGGGAAAGTCCGGGAGGCATTTGCTGTGCTGGCACACTTTCTCCTTCCTAGACAGAGTGGAAAAGCTTTTCCCTGCCGTGTAGGCGACAAGAGACGCATTAGACCGGGATCCGGAGCTGTCCGAAGGTAAGCGCTTGTTCCCGGCCTCGTTCGGCACAAGCCCCCGCTCCGGAGCGCACCGCGGCCGGCAGGATGCTCTCTGCCAGCGAAGGTGCCGCTTCTCCGGCAAGGAAGCCTCAGCCGCTTCTCCTGCACACGGAGAGCGTGCTAGCTGCTGAAACGTGAAGAAAGAAGCTGCAGAAGACTGGCACTGAGCGTGCAGCTTTCCAGCGGAGAGAAAAAGCTACTTGAACAATCTGCAAGCCTTTCCACTCCCAAAAACATGCACATGGAAGGAGCTGCTGCAAAAGCGATGCTGTGCTCGCTGCTGCTCCTCCTGAAGCTCTGGCTGCTAAATCTGAGGCTTTCCTTCCAATTTCAAGCTGCAAAGCACTTGCTGAATTGCAGGGAAAGTCCGGGAGGCATTTGCTGTGCTGGCACACTTTCTCCTTCCTAGACAGAGTGGAAAAGCTTTTCCCTGCCGTGTAGGCGACAGGAGACGCATTAGACGGGCATCCGGAGCTGTCCGAAGGTAAGCGCCTGTTGCCGGCCTCTTTCGGCACAAGCCCCCGCTCCGGAGCGCACCGCGGCCGGCAGGATGCTCTCTGCCGGCGAAAGTGCCGCTTCTCCGGCAAGGAAGCCTCAGCCGCTTCTCCTGCACACGGAGAGCGTGCTAGCTGCTGAAACGTGAAGAAAGAAGCTGCAGAAGACTGGCACTGAGCGTGCAGCTTTCCAGCGGAGAGAAAAAGCTACTTGAACACTCTGCAAGCCTTTCCACTCCCAAAAACATGCACATGGAAGGAGCTGCTGCAAAAGCGATGCTGTGCTCGCTGCTGCTCCTCCTGAAGCTCTGGCTGCTAAATCTGAGGCTTTCCTTCCAATTTCAAGCTGCAAAGCACTTGCTGAATTGCAGGGAAAGTCCGGGAGGCATTTGCTGTGCTGGCACACTTTCTCCTTCCTAGACAGAGTGGAAAAGCTTTTCCCTGCCGTGTAGGCGACAAGAGACGCATTAGACAGGGATCCGGAGCTGTCCGAAGGTAAGCGCCTGTTGCCGGCCTCTTTCGGCACAAGCCCCCGCTCCGGAGCGCACCGCGGCCGGCAGGATGCTCTCTGCCGGCGAAGGTGCCGCTTCTCCGGCAAGGAAGCCTCAGCCGCTTCTCCTGCACACGGAGAGCGTGCTAGCTGCTGAAACGTGAAGAAAGAAGCTGCAGAAGACTGGCACTGAGCGTGCAGCTTTCCTGCGGAGAGAAAAAGCTACTTGAACACGCTGCAAGCCTTTCCACTCCCAAAAACATGCACATGGAAGGAGCTGCTGCAAAAGCGATGCTGTGCTCGCTGCTGCTCCTCCTGAAGCTCTGGCTGCTAAATCTGAGGCTTTTCTTCCAATTTCAAGCTGCAAAGCACTTGCTGAATTGCAGGGAAAGTCCGGGAGGCATTTGCTGTGCTGGCACACTTTCTCCTTCCTAGACAGAGTGGAAAAGCTTTTCCTTGCCGTGTAGGCGACAAGAGACGCATTAGACGGGCATCCGGAGCTGTCCGAAGGTAAGCGCCTGTTCCCGGCCTCTTTCGGCACAAGCCCCCGCTCCGGAGCGCACCGCGGCCGGCAGGATGCTCTCTGCCGGCGAAGGTGCCGCTTCTCCGGCAAGGAAGCCTCAGCCGCTTCTCCTGCACACGGAGAGCGTGCTAGCTGCTGAAACGTGAAGAAAGAAGCTGCAGAAGACTGGCACTGAGCGTGCAGCTTTCCAGCGGCGAGAAAAAGCTACTTGAACACTCTGCAAGCCTTTCCACTCCCAAAAACATGCACATGGAAGGAGCTGCTGCAAAAGCGATGCTGTGCTCGCTGCTGCTCCTCCTGAAGCTCTGGCTGCTAAATCTGAGGCTTTCCTTCCAATTTCAAGCTGCAAAGCACTTGCTGAATTGCAGGGAAAGTCCGGGAGGCATTTGCTGTGCTGGCACACTTTCTCCTTCCTAGACAGAGTGGAAAAGCTTTTCCCTGCCGTGTAGGCGACAAGAGACGCATTAGACAGGGATCCGGAGCTGTCCGAAGGTAAGCGCTTGTTCCCGGCCTCGTTCGGCACAAGCCCCCGTTCCGGAGCGCACCGCGGCCGGCAGGATGCTCTCTGCCGGCGAAGGTGCCGCTTCTCCGGCAAGGAAGCCTCAGCCGCTTCTCCTGCACACGGAGAGCGTGCTAGCTGCTGAAACGTGAAGAAAGAAGCTGCAGAAGACTGGCACTGAGCGTGCAGCTTTCCAGCGGAGAGAAAAAGCTACTTGAACACTCTGCAAGCCTTTCCACTCCCAAAAACATGCACATGGAAGGAGCTGCTGCAAAAGCGATGCTGTGCTCGCTGCTGCTCCTCCTGAAGCTCTGGCTGCTAAATCTGAGGCTTTCCTTCCAATTTCAAGCTGCAAAGCACTTGCTGAATTGCAGGGAAAGTCCGGGAGGCATTTGCTGTGCTGGCACACTTTCTCCTTCCTAGACAGAGTGGAAAAGCTTTTCCCTGCCGTGTAGGCGACAAGAGACGCATTAGACAGGGATCCGGAGCTGTCCGAAGGTAAGCGCCTGTTGCCGGCCTCTTTCGGCACAAGCCCCCGCTCCGGAGCGCACCGCGGCCGGCAGGATGCTCTCTGCCGGCGAAGGTGCCGCTTCTCCGGCAAGGAAGCCTCAGCCGCTTCTCCTGCACACGGAGAGCGTGCTAGCTGCTGAAACGTGAAGAAAGAAGCTGCAGAAGACTGGCACTGAGCGTGCAGCTTTCCAGCGGAGAGAAAAAGCTACTTGAACACTCTGCAAGCCTTTCCACTCCCAAAAACATGCACATGGAAGGAGCTGCTGCAAAAGCGATGCTGTGCTCGCTGCTGCTCGTCCTGAAGCTCTGGCTGCTAAATCTGAGGCTTTCCTTCCAATTTCAAGCTGCAAAGCACTTGCTGAATTGCAGGGAAAGTCCGGGAGGCATTTGCTGTGCTGGCACACTTTCTCCTTCCTAGACAGAGTGGAAAAGCTTTTCCCTGCCGTGTAGGCGACAAGAGACGCATTAGACAGGGATCCGGAGCTGTCCGAAGGTAAGCGCCTGTTCCCGGCCTCTTTCGGCACAAGCCCCCGCTCCGGAGCGCACCGCGGCCGGCAGGATGCTCTCTGCCGGCGAAGGTGCCGCTTCTCCGGCAAGGAAGCCTCAGCCGCTTCTCCTGCACACGGAGAGCGTGCTAGCTGCTGAAACGTGAAGAAAGAAGCTGCAGAAGACTGGCACTGAGCGTGCAGCTTTCCAGCGGAGAGAAAAAGCTACTTGAACACTCTGCAAGCCTTTCCACTCCCAAAAACATGCACATGGAAGGAGCTGCTGCAAAAGCGATGCTGTGCTCGCTGCTGCTCCTCCTGAAGCTCTGGCTGCTAAATCTGAGGCTTTCCTTCCAATTTCAAGCTGCAAAGCACTTGCTGAATTGCAGGGAAAGTCCGGGAGGCATTTGCTGTGCTGGCACACTTTCTCCTTCCTAGACAGAGTGGAAAAGCTTTTCTCTGCCGTGTAGGCGACAAGAGACGCATTAGACAGGGATCCGGAGCTGTCCGAAGGTAAGCGCTTGTTCCCGGCCTCTTTCGGCACAAGCCCCCGCTCCGGAGCGCACCGCGGCCGGCAGGATGCTCTCTGCCGGCGAAGGTGCCGCTTCTCCGGCAAGGAAGCCTCAGCCGCTTCTCCTGCACACGGAGAGCGTGCTAGCTGCTGAAACGTGAAGAAAGAAGCTGCAGAAGACTGGCACTGAGCGTGCAGCTTTCCAGCGGAGAGAAAAAGCTACTTGAACACTCTGCAAGCCTTTCCACTCCCAAAAACATGCACATGGAAGGAGCTGCTGCAAAAGCGATGCTGTGCTCGCTGCTGCTCCTCCTGAAGCTCTGGCTGCTAAATCTGAGGCTTTCCTTCCAATTTCAAGCTGCAAAGCACTTGCTGAATTGCAGGGAAAGTCCGGGAGGCATTTGCTGTGCTGGCACACTTTCTCCTTCCTAGACAGAGTGGAAAAGCTTTTCCCTGCCGTGTAGGCGACAGGAGACGCATTAGACGGGCATCCGGAGCTGTCCGAAGGTAAGCGCCTGTTCCCGGCCTCTTTCGGCACAAGCCCCCGCTCCGGAGCGCACCGCGGCCGGCAGGATGCTCTCTGCCGGCGAAGGTGCCGCTTCTCCGGCAAGGAAGCCTCAGCCGCTTCTCCTGCACACGGAGAGCGTGCTAGCTGCTGAAACGTGAAGAAAGAAGCTGCAGAAGACTGGCACTGAGCGTGCAGCTTTCCAGCGGAGAGAAAAAGCTACTTGAACACTCTGCAAGCCTTTCCACTCCCAAAAACATGCACATGGAAGGAGCTGCTGCAAAAGCGATGCTGTGCTCGCTGCTGCTCCTCCTGAAGCTCTGGCTGCTAAATCTGAGGCTTTCCTTCCAATTTCAAGCTGCAAAGCACTTGCTGAATTGCAGGGAAAGTCCGGGAGGCATTTGCTGTGCTGGCACACTTTCTCCTTCCTAGACAGAGTGGAAAAGCTTTTCCCTGCCGTGTAGGCGACAAGAGACGCATTAGACAGGGATCCGGAGCTGTCCGAAGGTAAGCGCTTGTTCCCGGCCTCGTTCGGCACAAGCCCCCGCTCCGGAGCGCACCGCGGCCGGCAGGATGCTCTCTGCCGGCGAAGGTGCCTCTTCTCCGGCAAGGAAGCCTCAGCCGCTTCTCCTGCACACGGAGAGCGTGCTAGCTGCTGAAACGTGAAGAAAGAAGCTGCAGAAGACTGGCACTGAGCGTGCAGCTTTCCAGCGGAGAGAAAAAGCTACTTGAACACTCTGCAAGCCTTTCCACTCCCAAAAACATGCACATGGAAGGAGCTGCTGCAAAAGCGATGCTGTGCTCGCTGCTGCTCCTCCTGAAGCTCTGGCTGCTAAATCTGAGGCTTTCCTTCCAATTTCAAGCTGCAAAGCACTTGCTGAATTGCAGGGAAAGTCCGGGAGGCATTTGCTGTGCTGGCACACTTTCTCCTTCCTAGACAGAGTGGAAAAGCTTTTCCCTGCCGTGTAGGCGACAAGAGACGCATTAGACAGGGATCCGGAGCTGTCCGAAGGTAAGCGCCTGTTCCCGGCCTCTTTCGGCACAAGCCCCCGCTCCGGAGCGCACCGCGGCCGGCAGGATGCTCTCTGCCGGCGAAGGTGCCGCTTCTCCGGCAAGGAAGCCTCAGCCGCTTCTCCTGCACACGGAGAGCGTGCTAGCTGCTGAAACGTGAAGAAAGAAGCTGCAGAAGACTGGCACTGAGCGTGCAGCTTTCCAGCGGAGAGAAAAAGCTACTTGAACACTCTGCAAGCCTTTCCACTCCCAAAAACATGCACATGGAAGGAGCTGCTGCAAAAGCGATGCTGTGCTCGCTGCTGCTCCTCCTGAAGCTCTGGCTGCTAAATCTGAGGCTTTCCTTCCAATTTCAAGCTGCAAAGCACTTGCTGAATTGCAGGGAAAGTCCGGGAGGCATTTGCTGTGCTGGCACACTTTCTCCTTCCTAGACAGAGTGGAAAAGCTTTTCCCTGCCGTGTAGGCGACAAGAGACGCATTAGACAGGGATCCGGAGCTGTCCGAAGGTAAGCGCCTGTTGCCGGCCTCTTTCGGCACAAGCCCCCGCTCCGGAGCGCACCGCGGCCGGCAGGATGCTCTCTGCCGGCGAAGGTGCCGCTTCTCCGGCAAGGAAGCCTCAGCCGCTTCTCCTGCACACGGAGAGCGTGCTAGCTGCTGAAACGTGAAGAAAGAAGCTGCAGAAGACTGGCACTGAGCGTGCAGCTTTCCAGCGGAGAGAAAAAGCTACTTGAACACTCTGCAAGCCTTTCCACTCCCAAAAACATGCACATGGAAGGAGCTGCTGCAAAAGCGATGCTGTGCTCGCTGCTGCTCCTCCTGAAGCTCTGGCTGCTAAATCTGAGGCTTTCCTTCCAATTTCAAGCTGCAAAGCACTTGCTGAATTGCAGGGAAAGTCCGGGAGGCATTTGCTGTGCTGGCACACTTTCTCCTTCCTAGACAGAGTGGAAAAGCTTTTCCCTGCCGTGTAGGCGACAAGAGACGCATTAGACAGGGATCCGGAGCTGTCCGAAGGTAAGCGCTTGTTCCCGGCCTCGTTCGGCACAAGCCCCCGCTCCGGAGCGCACCGCGGCCGGCAGGATGCTCTCTGCCGGCGAAGGTGCCGCTTCTCCGGCAAGGAAGCCTCAGCCGCTTCTCCTGCACACGGAGAGCGTGCTAGCTGCTGAAACGTGAAGAAAGAAGCTGCAGAAGACTGGCACTGAGCGTGCAGCTTTCCAGCGGAGAGAAAAAGCTACTTGAACACTCTGCAAGCCTTTCCACTCCCAAAAACATGCACATGGAAGGAGCTGCTGCAAAAGCGATGCTGTGCTCGCTGCTGCTCCTCCTGAAGCTCTGGCTGCTAAATCTGAGGCTTTCCTTCCAATTTCAAGCTGCAAAGCACTTGCTGAATTGCAGGGAAAGTCCGGGAGGCATTTGCTGTGCTGGCACACTTTCTCCTTCCTAGACAGAGTGGAAAAGCTTTTCCCTGCCGTGTAGGCGACAAGAGACGCATTAGACAGGGATCCGGAGCTGTCCGAAGGTAAGCGCCTGTTGCCGGCCTCTTTCGGCACAAGCCCCCGCTCCGGAGCGCACCGCGGCCGGCAGGATGCTCTCTGCCGGCGAAGGTGCCGCTTCTCCGGCAAGGAAGCCTCAGCCGCTTCTCCTGCACACGGAGAGCGTGCTAGCTGCTGAAACGTGAAGAAAGAAGCTGCAGAAGACTGGCACTGAGCGTGCAGCTTTCCAGCGGAGAGAAAAAGCTACTTGAACACTCTGCAAGCCTTTCCACTCCCAAAAACATGCACATGGAAGGAGCTGCTGCAAAAGCGATGCTGTGCTCGCTGCTGCTCCTCCTGAAGCTCTGGCTGCTAAATCTGAGGCTTTCCTTCCAATTTCAAGCTGCAAAGCACTTGCTGAATTGCAGGGAAAGTCCGGGAGGCATTTGCTGTGCTGGCACACTTTCTCCTTCCTAGACAGAGTGGAAAAGCTTTTCTCTGCCGTGTAGGCGACAAGAGACGCATTAGACAGGGATCCGGAGCTGTCCGAAGGTAAGCGCTTGTTCCCGGCCTCTTTCGGCACAAGCCCCCGCTCCGGAGCGCACCGCGGCCGGCAGGATGCTCTCTGCCGGCGAAGGTGCCGCTTCTCCGGCAAGGAAGCCTCAGCCGCTTCTCCTGCACACGGAGAGCGTGCTAGCTGCTGAAACGTGAAGAAAGAAGCTGCAGAAGACTGGCACTGAGCGTGCAGCTTTCCAGCGGAGAGAAAAAGCTACTTGAACACTCTGCAAGCCTTTCCACTCCCAAAAACATGCACATGGAAGGAGCTGCTGCAAAAGCGATGCTGTGCTCGCTGCTGCTCCTCCTGAAGCTCTGGCTGCTAAATCTGAGGCTTTCCTTCCAATTTCAAGCTGCAAAGCACTTGCTGAATTGCAGGGAAAGTCCGGGAGGCATTTGCTGTGCTGGCACACTTTCTCCTTCCTAGACAGAGTGGAAAAGCTTTTCCCTGCCGTGTAGGCGACAAGAGACGCATTAGACAGGGATCCGGAGCTGTCCGAAGGTAAGCGCCTGTTGCCGGCCTCTTTCGGCACAAGCCCCCGCTCCGGAGCGCACCGCGGCCGGCAGGATGCTCTCTGCCGGCGAAAGTGCCGCTTCTCCGGCAAGGAAGCCTCAGCCGCTTCTCCTGCACACGGAGAGCGTGCTAGCTGCTGAAACGTGAAGAAAGAAGCTGCAGAAGACTGGCACTGAGCGTGCAGCTTTCCAGCGGAGAGAAAAAGCTACTTGAACACGCTGCAAGCCTTTCCACTCCCAAAAACATGCACATGGAAGGAGCTGCTGCAAAAGCGATGCTGTGCTCGCTGCTGCTCCTCCTGAAGCTCTGGCTGCTAAATCTGAGGCTTTCCTTCCAATTTCAAGCTGCAAAGCACTTGCTGAATTGCAGGGAAAGTCCGGGAGGCATTTGCTGTGCTGGCACACTTTCTCCTTCCTAGACAGAGTGGAAAAGCTTTTCCCTGCCGTGTAGGCGACAAGAGACGCATTAGACCGGGATCCGGAGCTGTCCGAAGGTAAGCGCTTGTTCCCGGCCTCGTTCGGCACAAGCCCCCGCTCCGGAGCGCACCGCGGCCGGCAGGATGCTCTCTGCCAGCGAAGGTGCCGCTTCTCCGGCAAGGAAGCCTCAGCCGCTTCTCCTGCACACGGAGAGCGTGCTAGCTGCTGAAACGTGAAGAAAGAAGCTGCAGAAGACTGGCACTGAGCGTGCAGCTTTCCAGCGGAGAGAAAAAGCTACTTGAACAATCTGCAAGCCTTTCCACTCCCAAAAACATGCACATGGAAGGAGCTGCTGCAAAAGCGATGCTGTGCTCGCTGCTGCTCCTCCTGAAGCTCTGGCTGCTAAATCTGAGGCTTTCCTTCCAATTTCAAGCTGCAAAGCACTTGCTGAATTGCAGGGAAAGTCCGGGAGGCATTTGCTGTGCTGGCACACTTTCTCCTTCCTAGACAGAGTGGAAAAGCTTTTCCCTGCCGTGTAGGCGACAGGAGACGCATTAGACGGGCATCCGGAGCTGTCCGAAGGTAAGCGCCTGTTGCCGGCCTCTTTCGGCACAAGCCCCCGCTCCGGAGCGCACCGCGGCCGGCAGGATGCTCTCTGCCGGCGAAAGTGCCGCTTCTCCGGCAAGGAAGCCTCAGCCGCTTCTCCTGCACACGGAGAGCGTGCTAGCTGCTGAAACGTGAAGAAAGAAGCTGCAGAAGACTGGCACTGAGCGTGCAGCTTTCCAGCGGAGAGAAAAAGCTACTTGAACACTCTGCAAGCCTTTCCACTCCCAAAAACATGCACATGGAAGGAGCTGCTGCAAAAGCGATGCTGTGCTCGCTGCTGCTCCTCCTGAAGCTCTGGCTGCTAAATCTGAGGCTTTCCTTCCAATTTCAAGCTGCAAAGCACTTGCTGAATTGCAGGGAAAGTCCGGGAGGCATTTGCTGTGCTGGCACACTTTCTCCTTCCTAGACAGAGTGGAAAAGCTTTTCCCTGCCGTGTAGGCGACAAGAGACGCATTAGACAGGGATCCGGAGCTGTCCGAAGGTAAGCGCCTGTTGCCGGCCTCTTTCGGCACAAGCCCCCGCTCCGGAGCGCACCGCGGCCGGCAGGATGCTCTCTGCCGGCGAAGGTGCCGCTTCTCCGGCAAGGAAGCCTCAGCCGCTTCTCCTGCACACGGAGAGCGTGCTAGCTGCTGAAACGTGAAGAAAGAAGCTGCAGAAGACTGGCACTGAGCGTGCAGCTTTCCTGCGGAGAGAAAAAGCTACTTGAACACGCTGCAAGCCTTTCCACTCCCAAAAACATGCACATGGAAGGAGCTGCTGCAAAAGCGATGCTGTGCTCGCTGCTGCTCCTCCTGAAGCTCTGGCTGCTAAATCTGAGGCTTTTCTTCCAATTTCAAGCTGCAAAGCACTTGCTGAATTGCAGGGAAAGTCCGGGAGGCATTTGCTGTGCTGGCACACTTTCTCCTTCCTAGACAGAGTGGAAAAGCTTTTCCTTGCCGTGTAGGCGACAAGAGACGCATTAGACGGGCATCCGGAGCTGTCCGAAGGTAAGCGCCTGTTCCCGGCCTCTTTCGGCACAAGCCCCCGCTCCGGAGCGCACCGCGGCCGGCAGGATGCTCTCTGCCGGCGAAGGTGCCGCTTCTCCGGCAAGGAAGCCTCAGCCGCTTCTCCTGCACACGGAGAGCGTGCTAGCTGCTGAAACGTGAAGAAAGAAGCTGCAGAAGACTGGCACTGAGCGTGCAGCTTTCCAGCGGCGAGAAAAAGCTACTTGAACACTCTGCAAGCCTTTCCACTCCCAAAAACATGCACATGGAAGGAGCTGCTGCAAAAGCGATGCTGTGCTCGCTGCTGCTCCTCCTGAAGCTCTGGCTGCTAAATCTGAGGCTTTCCTTCCAATTTCAAGCTGCAAAGCACTTGCTGAATTGCAGGGAAAGTCCGGGAGGCATTTGCTGTGCTGGCACACTTTCTCCTTCCTAGACAGAGTGGAAAAGCTTTTCCCTGCCGTGTAGGCGACAAGAGACGCATTAGACAGGGATCCGGAGCTGTCCGAAGGTAAGCGCTTGTTCCCGGCCTCGTTCGGCACAAGCCCCCGTTCCGGAGCGCACCGCGGCCGGCAGGATGCTCTCTGCCGGCGAAGGTGCCGCTTCTCCGGCAAGGAAGCCTCAGCCGCTTCTCCTGCACACGGAGAGCGTGCTAGCTGCTGAAACGTGAAGAAAGAAGCTGCAGAAGACTGGCACTGAGCGTGCAGCTTTCCAGCGGAGAGAAAAAGCTACTTGAACACTCTGCAAGCCTTTCCACTCCCAAAAACATGCACATGGAAGGAGCTGCTGCAAAAGCGATGCTGTGCTCGCTGCTGCTCCTCCTGAAGCTCTGGCTGCTAAATCTGAGGCTTTCCTTCCAATTTCAAGCTGCAAAGCACTTGCTGAATTGCAGGGAAAGTCCGGGAGGCATTTGCTGTGCTGGCACACTTTCTCCTTCCTAGACAGAGTGGAAAAGCTTTTCCCTGCCGTGTAGGCGACAAGAGACGCATTAGACAGGGATCCGGAGCTGTCCGAAGGTAAGCGCCTGTTGCCGGCCTCTTTCGGCACAAGCCCCCGCTCCGGAGCGCACCGCGGCCGGCAGGATGCTCTCTGCCGGCGAAGGTGCCGCTTCTCCGGCAAGGAAGCCTCAGCCGCTTCTCCTGCACACGGAGAGCGTGCTAGCTGCTGAAACGTGAAGAAAGAAGCTGCAGAAGACTGGCACTGAGCGTGCAGCTTTCCAGCGGAGAGAAAAAGCTACTTGAACACTCTGCAAGCCTTTCCACTCCCAAAAACATGCACATGGAAGGAGCTGCTGCAAAAGCGATGCTGTGCTCGCTGCTGCTCGTCCTGAAGCTCTGGCTGCTAAATCTGAGGCTTTCCTTCCAATTTCAAGCTGCAAAGCACTTGCTGAATTGCAGGGAAAGTCCGGGAGGCATTTGCTGTGCTGGCACACTTTCTCCTTCCTAGACAGAGTGGAAAAGCTTTTCCCTGCCGTGTAGGCGACAAGAGACGCATTAGACAGGGATCCGGAGCTGTCCGAAGGTAAGCGCCTGTTCCCGGCCTCTTTCGGCACAAGCCCCCGCTCCGGAGCGCACCGCGGCCGGCAGGATGCTCTCTGCCGGCGAAGGTGCCGCTTCTCCGGCAAGGAAGCCTCAGCCGCTTCTCCTGCACACGGAGAGCGTGCTAGCTGCTGAAACGTGAAGAAAGAAGCTGCAGAAGACTGGCACTGAGCGTGCAGCTTTCCAGCGGAGAGAAAAAGCTACTTGAACACTCTGCAAGCCTTTCCACTCCCAAAAACATGCACATGGAAGGAGCTGCTGCAAAAGCGATGCTGTGCTCGCTGCTGCTCCTCCTGAAGCTCTGGCTGCTAAATCTGAGGCTTTCCTTCCAATTTCAAGCTGCAAAGCACTTGCTGAATTGCAGGGAAAGTCCGGGAGGCATTTGCTGTGCTGGCACACTTTCTCCTTCCTAGACAGAGTGGAAAAGCTTTTCTCTGCCGTGTAGGCGACAAGAGACGCATTAGACAGGGATCCGGAGCTGTCCGAAGGTAAGCGCTTGTTCCCGGCCTCTTTCGGCACAAGCCCCCGCTCCGGAGCGCACCGCGGCCGGCAGGATGCTCTCTGCCGGCGAAGGTGCCGCTTCTCCGGCAAGGAAGCCTCAGCCGCTTCTCCTGCACACGGAGAGCGTGCTAGCTGCTGAAACGTGAAGAAAGAAGCTGCAGAAGACTGGCACTGAGCGTGCAGCTTTCCAGCGGAGAGAAAAAGCTACTTGAACACTCTGCAAGCCTTTCCACTCCCAAAAACATGCACATGGAAGGAGCTGCTGCAAAAGCGATGCTGTGCTCGCTGCTGCTCCTCCTGAAGCTCTGGCTGCTAAATCTGAGGCTTTCCTTCCAATTTCAAGCTGCAAAGCACTTGCTGAATTGCAGGGAAAGTCCGGGAGGCATTTGCTGTGCTGGCACACTTTCTCCTTCCTAGACAGAGTGGAAAAGCTTTTCCCTGCCGTGTAGGCGACAGGAGACGCATTAGACGGGCATCCGGAGCTGTCCGAAGGTAAGCGCCTGTTCCCGGCCTCTTTCGGCACAAGCCCCCGCTCCGGAGCGCACCGCGGCCGGCAGGATGCTCTCTGCCGGCGAAGGTGCCGCTTCTCCGGCAAGGAAGCCTCAGCCGCTTCTCCTGCACACGGAGAGCGTGCTAGCTGCTGAAACGTGAAGAAAGAAGCTGCAGAAGACTGGCACTGAGCGTGCAGCTTTCCAGCGGAGAGAAAAAGCTACTTGAACACTCTGCAAGCCTTTCCACTCCCAAAAACATGCACATGGAAGGAGCTGCTGCAAAAGCGATGCTGTGCTCGCTGCTGCTCCTCCTGAAGCTCTGGCTGCTAAATCTGAGGCTTTCCTTCCAATTTCAAGCTGCAAAGCACTTGCTGAATTGCAGGGAAAGTCCGGGAGGCATTTGCTGTGCTGGCACACTTTCTCCTTCCTAGACAGAGTGGAAAAGCTTTTCCCTGCCGTGTAGGCGACAAGAGACGCATTAGACAGGGATCCGGAGCTGTCCGAAGGTAAGCGCTTGTTCCCGGCCTCGTTCGGCACAAGCCCCCGCTCCGGAGCGCACCGCGGCCGGCAGGATGCTCTCTGCCGGCGAAGGTGCCTCTTCTCCGGCAAGGAAGCCTCAGCCGCTTCTCCTGCACACGGAGAGCGTGCTAGCTGCTGAAACGTGAAGAAAGAAGCTGCAGAAGACTGGCACTGAGCGTGCAGCTTTCCAGCGGAGAGAAAAAGCTACTTGAACACTCTGCAAGCCTTTCCACTCCCAAAAACATGCACATGGAAGGAGCTGCTGCAAAAGCGATGCTGTGCTCGCTGCTGCTCCTCCTGAAGCTCTGGCTGCTAAATCTGAGGCTTTCCTTCCAATTTCAAGCTGCAAAGCACTTGCTGAATTGCAGGGAAAGTCCGGGAGGCATTTGCTGTGCTGGCACACTTTCTCCTTCCTAGACAGAGTGGAAAAGCTTTTCCCTGCCGTGTAGGCGACAAGAGACGCATTAGACAGGGATCCGGAGCTGTCCGAAGGTAAGCGCCTGTTCCCGGCCTCTTTCGGCACAAGCCCCCGCTCCGGAGCGCACCGCTGCCGGCAGGATGCTCTCTGCCGGCGAAGGTGCCGCTTCTCCGGCAAGGAAGCCTCAGCCGCTTCTCCTGCACACGGAGAGCGTGCTAGCTGCTGAAACGTGAAGAAAGAAGCTGCAGAAGACTGGCACTGAGCGTGCAGCTTTCCAGCGGAGAGAAAAAGCTACTTGAACACTCTGCAAGCCTTTCCACTCCCAAAAACATGCACATGGAAGGAGCTGCTGCAAAAGCGATGCTGTGCTCGCTGCTGCTCCTCCTGAAGCTCTGGCTGCTAAATCTGAGGCTTTCCTTCCAATTTCAAGCTGCAAAGCACTTGCTGAATTGCAGGGAAAGTCCGGGAGGCATTTGCTGTGCTGGCACACTTTCTCCTTCCTAGACAGAGTGGAAAAGCTTTTCCCTGCCGTGTAGGCGACAAGAGACGCATTAGACAGGGATCCGGAGCTGTCCGAAGGTAAGCGCTTGTTCCCGGCCTCTTTCGGCACAAGCCCCCGCTCCGGAGCGCACCGCGGCCGGCAGGATGCTCTCTGCCGGCGAAGGTGCCGCTTCTCCGGCAAGGAAGCCTCAGCCGCTTCTCCTGCACACGGAGAGCGTGCTAGCTGCTGAAACGTGAAGAAAGAAGCTGCAGAAGACTGGCACTGAGCGTGCAGCTTTCCAGCGGAGAGAAAAAGCTACTTGAACACTCTGCAAGCCTTTCCACTCCCAAAAACATGCACATGGAAGGAGCTGCTGCAAAAGCGATGCTGTGCTCGCTGCTGCTCCTCCTGAAGCTCTGGCTGCTAAATCTGAGGCTTTCCTTCCAATTTCAAGCTGCAAAGCACTTGCTGAATTGCAGGGAAAGTCCGGGAGGCATTTGCTGTGCTGGCACACTTTCTCCTTCCTAGACAGAGTGGAAAAGCTTTTCCCTGCCGTGTAGGCGACAAGAGACGCATTAGACAGGGATCCGGAGCTGTCCGAAGGTAAGCGCCTGTTGCCGGCCTCTTTCGGCACAAGCCCCCGCTCCGGAGCGCACCGCGGCCGGCAGGATGCTCTCTGCCGGCGAAGGTGCCGCTTCTCCGGCAAGGAAGCCTCAGCCGCTTCTCCTGCACACGGAGAGCGTGCTAGCTGCTGAAACGTGAAGAAAGAAGCTGCAGAAGACTGGCACTGAGCGTGCAGCTTTCCAGCGGAGAGAAAAAGCTACTTGAACACTCTGCAAGCCTTTCCACTCCCAAAAACATGCACATGGAAGGAGCTGCTGCAAAAGCGATGCTGTGCTCGCTGCTGCTCCTCCTGAAGCTCTGGCTGCTAAATCTGAGGCTTTCCTTCCAATTTCAAGCTGCAAAGCACTTGCTGAATTGCAGGGAAAGTCCGGGAGGCATTTGCTGTGCTGGCACACTTTCTCCTTCCTAGACAGAGTGGAAAAGCTTTTCCCTGCCGTGTAGGCGACAAGAGACGCATTAGACAGGGATCCGGAGCTGTCCGAAGGTAAGCGCCTGTTCCCGGCCTCTTTCGGCACAAGCCCCCGCTCCGGAGCGCACCGCGGCCGGCAGGATGCTCTCTGCCGGCGAAAGTGCCGCTTCTCCGGCAAGGAAGCCTCAGCCGCTTCTCCTGCACACGGAGAGCGTGCTAGCTGCTGAAACGTGAAGAAAGAAGCTGCAGAAGACTGGCACTGAGCGTGCAGCTTTCCAGCGGAGAGAAAAAGCTACTTGAACACTCTGCAAGCCTTTCCACTCCCAAAAACATGCACATGGAAGGAGCTGCTGCAAAAGCGATGCTGTGCTCGCTGCTGCTCCTCCTGAAGCTCTGGCTGCTAAATCTGAGGCTTTCCTTCCAATTTCAAGCTGCAAAGCACTTGCTGAATTGCAGGGAAAGTCCGGGAGGCATTTGCTGTGCTGGCACACTTTCTCCTTCCTAGACAGAGTGGAAAAGCTTTTCTCTGCCGTGTAGGCGACAAGAGACGCATTAGACAGGGATCCGGAGCTGTCCGAAGGTAAGCGCTTGTTCCCGGCCTCTTTCGGCACAAGCCCCCGCTCCGGAGCGCACCGCGGCCGGCAGGATGCTCTCTGCCGGCGAAGGTGCCGCTTCTCCGGCAAGGAAGCCTCAGCCGCTTCTCCTGCACACGGAGAGCGTGCTAGCTGCTGAAACGTGAAGAAAGAAGCTGCAGAAGACTGGCACTGAGCGTGCAGCTTTCCAGCGGAGAGAAAAAGCTACTTGAACACTCTGCAAGCCTTTCCACTCCCAAAAACATGCACATGGAAGGAGCTGCTGCAAAAGCGATGCTGTGCTCGCTGCTGCTCCTCCTGAAGCTCTGGCTGCTAAATCTGAGGCTTTCCTTCCAATTTCAAGCTGCAAAGCACTTGCTGAATTGCAGGGAAAGTCCGGGAGGCATTTGCTGTGCTGGCACACTTTCTCCTTCCTAGACAGAGTGGAAAAGCTTTTCCCTGCCGTGTAGGCGACAGGAGACGCATTAGACGGGCATCCGGAGCTGTCCGAAGGTAAGCGCCTGTTGCCGGCCTCTTTCGGCACAAGCCCCCGCTCCGGAGCGCACCGCGGCCGGCAGGATGCTCTCTGCCGGCGAAGGTGCCGCTTCTCCGGCAAGGAAGCCTCAGCCGCTTCTCCTGCACACGGAGAGCGTGCTAGCTGCTGAAACGTGAAGAAAGAAGCTGCAGAAGACTGGCACTGAGCGTGCAGCTTTCCAGCGGAGAGAAAAAGCTACTTGAACACTCTGCAAGCCTTTCCACTCCCAAAAACATGCACATGGAAGGAGCTGCTGCAAAAGCGATGCTGTGCTCGCTGCTGCTCCTCCTGAAGCTCTGGCTGCTAAATCTGAGGCTTTCCTTCCAATTTCAAGCTGCAAAGCACTTGCTGAATTGCAGGGAAAGTCCGGGAGGCATTTGCTGTGCTGGCACACTTTCTCCTTCCTAGACAGAGTGGAAAAGCTTTTCCCTGCCGTGTAGGCGACAAGAGACGCATTAGACAGGGATCCGGAGCTGTCCGAAGGTAAGCGCTTGTTCCCGGCCTCGTTCGGCACAAGCCCCCGCTCCGGAGCGCACCGCGGCCGGCAGGATGCTCTCTGCCGGCGAAGGTGCCGCTTCTCCGGCAAGGAAGCCTCAGCCGCTTCTCCTGCACACGGAGAGCGTGCTAGCTGCTGAAACGTGAAGAAAGAAGCTGCAGAAGACTGGCACTGAGCGTGCAGCTTTCCAGCGGAGAGAAAAAGCTACTTGAACACTCTGCAAGCCTTTCCACTCCCAAAAACATGCACATGGAAGGAGCTGCTGCAAAAGCGATGCTGTGCTCGCTGCTGCTCCTCCTGAAGCTCTGGCTGCTAAATCTGAGGCTTTCCTTCCAATTTCAAGCTGCAAAGCACTTGCTGAATTGCAGGGAAAGTCCGGGAGGCATTTGCTGTGCTGGCACACTTTCTCCTTCCTAGACAGAGTGGAAAAGCTTTTCCCTGCCGTGTAGGCGACAAGAGACGCATTAGACAGGGATCCGGAGCTGTCCGAAGGTAAGCGCCTGTTGCCGGCCTCTTTCGGCACAAGCCCCCGCTCCGGAGCGCACCGCGGCCGGCAGGATGCTCTCTGCCGGCGAAGGTGCCGCTTCTCCGGCAAGGAAGCCTCAGCCGCTTCTCCTGCACACGGAGAGCGTGCTAGCTGCTGAAACGTGAAGAAAGAAGCTGCAGAAGACTGGCACTGAGCGTGCAGCTTTCCAGCGGAGAGAAAAAGCTACTTGAACACTCTGCAAGCCTTTCCACTCCCAAAAACATGCACATGGAAGGAGCTGCTGCAAAAGCGATGCTGTGCTCGCTGCTGCTCCTCCTGAAGCTCTGGCTGCTAAATCTGAGGCTTTCCTTCCAATTTCAAGCTGCAAAGCACTTGCTGAATTGCAGGGAAAGTCCGGGAGGCATTTGCTGTGCTGGCACACTTTCTCCTTCCTAGACAGAGTGGAAAAGCTTTTCCCTGCCGTGTAGGCGACAAGAGACGCATTAGACAGGGATCCGGAGCTGTCCGAAGGTAAGCGCTTGTTCCCGGCCTCTTTCGGCACAAGCCCCCGCTCCGGAGCGCACCGCGGCCGGCAGGATGCTCTCTGCCGGCGAAGGTGCCGCTTCTCCGGCAAGGAAGCCTCAGCCGCTTCTCCTGCACACGGAGAGCGTGCTAGCTGCTGAAACGTGAAGAAAGAAGCTGCAGAAGACTGGCACTGAGCGTGCAGCTTTCCAGCGGAGAGAAAAAGCTACTTGAACACTCTGCAAGCCTTTCCACTCCCAAAAACATGCACATGGAAGGAGCTGCTGCAAAAGCGATGCTGTGCTCGCTGCTGCTCCTCCTGAAGCTCTGGCTGCTAAATCTGAGGCTTTCCTTCCAATTTCAAGCTGCAAAGCACTTGCTGAATTGCAGGGAAAGTCCGGGAGGCATTTGCTGTGCTGGCACACTTTCTCCTTCCTAGACAGAGTGGAAAAGCTTTTCCCTGCCGTGTAGGCGACAAGAGACGCATTAGACAGGGATCCGGAGCTGTCCGAAGGTAAGCGCCTGTTGCCGGCCTCTTTCGGCACAAGCCCCCGCTCCGGAGCGCACCGCGGCCGGCAGGATGCTCTCTGCCGGCGAAGGTGCCGCTTCTCCGGCAAGGAAGCCTCAGCCGCTTCTCCTGCACACGGAGAGCGTGCTAGCTGCTGAAACGTGAAGAAAGAAGCTGCAGAAGACTGGCACTGAGCGTGCAGCTTTCCAGCGGAGAGAAAAAGCTACTTGAACACTCTGCAAGCCTTTCCACTCCCAAAAACATGCACATGGAAGGAGCTGCTGCAAAAGCGATGCTGTGCTCGCTGCTGCTCCTCCTGAAGCTCTGGCTGCTAAATCTGAGGCTTTCCTTCCAATTTCAAGCTGCAAAGCACTTGCTGAATTGCAGGGAAAGTCCGGGAGGCATTTGCTGTGCTGGCACACTTTCTCCTTCCTAGACAGAGTGGAAAAGCTTTTCCCTGCCGTGTAGGCGACAAGAGACGCATTAGACAGGGATCCGGAGCTGTCCGAAGGTAAGCGCCTGTTGCCGGCCTCTTTCGGCACAAGCCCCCGCTCCGGAGCGCACCGCGGCCGGCAGGATGCTCTCTGCCGGCGAAGGTGCCGCTTCTCCGGCAAGGAAGCCTCAGCCGCTTCTCCTGCACACGGAGAGCGTGCTAGCTGCTGAAACGTGAAGAAAGAAGCTGCAGAAGACTGGCACTGAGCGTGCAGCTTTCCAGCGGAGAGAAAAAGCTACTTGAACACTCTGCAAGCCTTTCCACTCCCAAAAACATGCACATGGAAGGAGCTGCTGCAAAAGCGATGCTGTGCTCGCTGCTGCTCCTCCTGAAGCTCTGGCTGCTAAATCTGAGGCTTTCCTTCCAATTTCAAGCTGCAAAGCACTTGCTGAATTACAGGGAAAGTCCGGGAGGCATTTGCTGTGCTGGCACACTTTCTCCTTCCTAGACAGAGTGGAAAAGCTTTTCCCTGCCGTGTAGGCGACAGGAGACGCATTAGACGGGCATCCGGAGCTGTCCGAAGGTAAGCGCCTGTTGCCGGCCTCTTTCGGCACAAGCCCCCGCTCCGGAGCGCACCGCGGCCGGCAGGATGCTCTCTGCCGGCGAAGGTGCCGCTTCTCCGGCAAGGAAGCCTCAGCCGCTTCTCCTGCACACGGAGAGCGTGCTAGCTGCTGAAACGTGAAGAAAGAAGCTGCAGAAGACTGGCACTGAGCGTGCAGCTTTCCAGCGGAGAGAAAAAGCTACTTGAACACTCTGCAAGCCTTTCCACTCCCAAAAACATGCACATGGAAGGAGCTGCTGCAAAAGCGATGCTGTGCTCGCTGCTGCTCGTCCTGAAGCTCTGGCTGCTAAATCTGAGGCTTTCCTTCCAATTTCAAGCTGCAAAGCACTTGCTGAATTGCAGGGAAAGTCCGGGAGGCATTTGCTGTGCTGGCACACTTTCTCCTTCCTAGACAGAGTGGAAAAGCTTTTCCCTGCCGTGTAGGCGACAAGAGACGCATTAGACAGGGATCCGGAGCTGTCCGAAGGTAAGCGCCTGTTCCCGGCCTCTTTCGGCACAAGCCCCCGCTCCGGAGCGCACCGCGGCCGGCAGGATGCTCTCTGCCGGCGAAGGTGCCGCTTCTCCGGCAAGGAAGCCTCAGCCGCTTCTCCTGCACACGGAGAGCGTGCTAGCTGCTGAAACGTGAAGAAAGAAGCTGCAGAAGACTGGCACTGAGCGTGCAGCTTTCCAGCGGAGAGAAAAAGCTACTTGAACACTCTGCAAGCCTTTCCACTCCCAAAAACATGCACATGGAAGGAGCTGCTGCAAAAGCGATGCTGTGCTCGCTGCTGCTCCTCCTGAAGCTCTGGCTGCTAAATCTGAGGCTTTCCTTCCAATTTCAAGCTGCAAAGCACTTGCTGAATTGCAGGGAAAGTCCGGGAGGCATTTGCTGTGCTGGCACACTTTCTCCTTCCTAGACAGAGTGGAAAAGCTTTTCTCTGCCGTGTAGGCGACAAGAGACGCATTAGACAGGGATCCGGAGCTGTCCGAAGGTAAGCGCTTGTTCCCGGCCTCTTTCGGCACAAGCCCCCGCTCCGGAGCGCACCGCGGCCGGCAGGATGCTCTCTGCCGGCGAAGGTGCCGCTTCTCCGGCAAGGAAGCCTCAGCCGCTTCTCCTGCACACGGAGAGCGTGCTAGCTGCTGAAACGTGAAGAAAGAAGCTGCAGAAGACTGGCACTGAGCGTGCAGCTTTCCAGCGGAGAGAAAAAGCTACTTGAACACTCTGCAAGCCTTTCCACTCCCAAAAACATGCACATGGAAGGAGCTGCTGCAAAAGCGATGCTGTGCTCGCTGCTGCTCCTCCTGAAGCTCTGGCTGCTAAATCTGAGGCTTTCCTTCCAATTTCAAGCTGCAAAGCACTTGCTGAATTGCAGGGAAAGTCCGGGAGGCATTTGCTGTGCTGGCACACTTTCTCCTTCCTAGACAGAGTGGAAAAGCTTTTCCCTGCCGTGTAGGCGACAGGAGACGCATTAGACGGGCATCCGGAGCTGTCCGAAGGTAAGCGCCTGTTGCCGGCCTCTTTCGGCACAAGCCCCCGCTCCGGAGCGCACCGCGGCCGGCAGGATGCTCTCTGCCGGCGAAGGTGCCGCTTCTCCGGCAAGGAAGCCTCAGCCGCTTCTCCTGCACACGGAGAGCGTGCTAGCTGCTGAAACGTGAAGAAAGAAGCTGCAGAAGACTGGCACTGAGCGTGCAGCTTTCCAGCGGAGAGAAAAAGCTACTTGAACACTCTGCAAGCCTTTCCACTCCCAAAAACATGCACATGGAAGGAGCTGCTGCAAAAGCGATGCTGTGCTCGCTGCTGCTCCTCCTGAAGCTCTGGCTGCTAAATCTGAGGCTTTCCTTCCAATTTCAAGCTGCAAAGCACTTGCTGAATTGCAGGGAAAGTCCGGGAGGCATTTGCTGTGCTGGCACACTTTCTCCTTCCTAGACAGAGTGGAAAAGCTTTTCCCTGCCGTGTAGGCGACAAGAGACGCATTAGACAGGGATCCGGAGCTGTCCGAAGGTAAGCGCCTGTTCCCGGCCTCTTTCGGCACAAGCCCCCGCTCCGGAGCGCACCGCTGCCGGCAGGATGCTCTCTGCCGGCGAAGGTGCCGCTTCTCCGGCAAGGAAGCCTCAGCCGCTTCTCCTGCACACGGAGAGCGTGCTAGCTGCTGAAACGTGAAGAAAGAAGCTGCAGAAGACTGGCACTGAGCGTGCAGCTTTCCAGCGGAGAGAAAAAGCTACTTGAACACTCTGCAAGCCTTTCCACTCCCAAAAACATGCACATGGAAGGAGCTGCTGCAAAAGCGATGCTGTGCTCGCTGCTGCTCCTCCTGAAGCTCTGGCTGCTAAATCTGAGGCTTTCCTTCCAATTTCAAGCTGCAAAGCACTTGCTGAATTGCAGGGAAAGTCCGGGAGGCATTTGCTGTGCTGGCACACTTTCTCCTTCCTAGACAGAGTGGAAAAGCTTTTCCCTGCCGTGTAGGCGACAAGAGACGCATTAGACAGGGATCCGGAGCTGTCCGAAGGTAAGCGCTTGTTCCCGGCCTCTTTCGGCACAAGCCCCCGCTCCGGAGCGCACCGCGGCCGGCAGGATGCTCTCTGCCGGCGAAGGTGCCGCTTCTCCGGCAAGGAAGCCTCAGCCGCTTCTCCTGCACACGGAGAGCGTGCTAGCTGCTGAAACGTGAAGAAAGAAGCTGCAGAAGACTGGCACTGAGCGTGCAGCTTTCCAGCGGAGAGAAAAAGCTACTTGAACACTCTGCAAGCCTTTCCACTCCCAAAAACATGCACATGGAAGGAGCTGCTGCAAAAGCGATGCTGTGCTCGCTGCTGCTCCTCCTGAAGCTCTGGCTGCTAAATCTGAGGCTTTCCTTCCAATTTCAAGCTGCAAAGCACTTGCTGAATTGCAGGGAAAGTCCGGGAGGCATTTGCTGTGCTGGCACACTTTCTCCTTCCTAGACAGAGTGGAAAAGCTTTTCCCTGCCGTGTAGGCGACAAGAGACGCATTAGACAGGGATCCGGAGCTGTCCGAAGGTAAGCGCCTGTTGCCGGCCTCTTTCGGCACAAGCCCCCGCTCCGGAGCGCACCGCGGCCGGCAGGATGCTCTCTGCCGGCGAAGGTGCCGCTTCTCCGGCAAGGAAGCCTCAGCCGCTTCTCCTGCACACGGAGAGCGTGCTAGCTGCTGAAACGTGAAGAAAGAAGCTGCAGAAGACTGGCACTGAGCGTGCAGCTTTCCAGCGGAGAGAAAAAGCTACTTGAACACTCTGCAAGCCTTTCCACTCCCAAAAACATGCACATGGAAGGAGCTGCTGCAAAAGCGATGCTGTGCTCGCTGCTGCTCCTCCTGAAGCTCTGGCTGCTAAATCTGAGGCTTTCCTTCCAATTTCAAGCTGCAAAGCACTTGCTGAATTGCAGGGAAAGTCCGGGAGGCATTTGCTGTGCTGGCACACTTTCTCCTTCCTAGACAGAGTGGAAAAGCTTTTCCCTGCCGTGTAGGCGACAAGAGACGCATTAGACAGGGATCCGGAGCTGTCCGAAGGTAAGCGCCTGTTCCCGGCCTCTTTCGGCACAAGCCCCCGCTCCGGAGCGCACCGCGGCCGGCAGGATGCTCTCTGCCGGCGAAGGTGCCGCTTCTCCGGCAAGGAAGCCTCAGCCGCTTCTCCTGCACACGGAGAGCGTGCTAGCTGCTGAAACGTGAAGAAAGAAGCTGCAGAAGACTGGCACTGAGCGTGCAGCTTTCCAGCGGAGAGAAAAAGCTACTTGAACACTCTGCAAGCCTTTCCACTCCCAAAAACATGCACATGGAAGGAGCTGCTGCAAAAGCGATGCTGTGCTCGCTGCTGCTCCTCCTGAAGCTCTGGCTGCTAAATCTGAGGCTTTCCTTCCAATTTCAAGCTGCAAAGCACTTGCTGAATTGCAGGGAAAGTCCGGGAGGCATTTGCTGTGCTGGCACACTTTCTCCTTCCTAGACAGAGTGGAAAAGCTTTTCCCTGCCGTGTAGGCGACAAGAGACGCATTAGACAGGGATCCGGAGCTGTCCGAAGGTAAGCGCCTGTTGCCGGCCTCTTTCGGCACAAGCCCCCGCTCCGGAGCGCACCGCGGCCGGCAGGATGCTCTCTGCCGGCGAAGGTGCCGCTTCTCCGGCAAGGAAGCCTCAGCCGCTTCTCCTGCACACGGAGAGCGTGCTAGCTGCTGAAACGTGAAGAAAGAAGCTGCAGAAGACTGGCACTGAGCGTGCAGCTTTCCAGCGGAGAGAAAAAGCTACTTGAACACTCTGCAAGCCTTTCCACTCCCAAAAACATGCACATGGAAGGAGCTGCTGCAAAAGCGATGCTGTGCTCGCTGCTGCTCCTCCTGAAGCTCTGGCTGCTAAATCTGAGGCTTTCCTTCCAATTTCAAGCTGCAAAGCACTTGCTGAATTGCAGGGAAAGTCCGGGAGGCATTTGCTGTGCTGGCACACTTTCTCCTTCCTAGACAGAGTGGAAAAGCTTTTCCCTGCCGTGTAGGCGACAAGAGACGCATTAGACAGGGATCCGGAGCTGTCCGAAGGTAAGCGCCTGTTCCCGGCCTCTTTCGGCACAAGCCCCCGCTCCGGAGCGCACCGCGGCCGGCAGGATGCTCTCTGCCGGCGAAGGTGCCGCTTCTCCGGCAAGGAAGCCTCAGCCGCTTCTCCTGCACACGGAGAGCGTGCTAGCTGCTGAAACGTGAAGAAAGAAGCTGCAGAAGACTGGCACTGAGCGTGCAGCTTTCCAGCGGAGAGAAAAAGCTACTTGAACACTCTGCAAGCCTTTCCACTCCCAAAAACATGCACATGGAAGGAGCTGCTGCAAAAGCGATGCTGTGCTCGCTGCTGCTCCTCCTGAAGCTCTGGCTGCTAAATCTGAGGCTTTCCTTCCAATTTCAAGCTGCAAAGCACTTGCTGAATTGCAGGGAAAGTCCGGGAGGCATTTGCTGTGCTGGCACACTTTCTCCTTCCTAGACAGAGTGGAAAAGCTTTTCTCTGCCGTGTAGGCGACAAGAGACGCATTAGACAGGGATCCGGAGCTGTCCGAAGGTAAGCGCTTGTTCCCGGCCTCTTTCGGCACAAGCCCCCGCTCCGGAGCGCACCGCGGCCGGCAGGATGCTCTCTGCCGGCGAAGGTGCCGCTTCTCCGGCAAGGAAGCCTCAGCCGCTTCTCCTGCACACGGAGAGCGTGCTAGCTGCTGAAACGTGAAGAAAGAAGCTGCAGAAGACTGGCACTGAGCGTGCAGCTTTCCAGCGGAGAGAAAAAGCTACTTGAACACTCTGCAAGCCTTTCCACTCCCAAAAACATGCACATGGAAGGAGCTGCTGCAAAAGCGATGCTGTGCTCGCTGCTGCTCCTCCTGAAGCTCTGGCTGCTAAATCTGAGGCTTTCCTTCCAATTTCAAGCTGCAAAGCACTTGCTGAATTGCAGGGAAAGTCCGGGAGGCATTTGCTGTGCTGGCACACTTTCTCCTTCCTAGACAGAGTGGAAAAGCTTTTCCCTGCCGTGTAGGCGACAGGAGACGCATTAGACGGGCATCCGGAGCTGTCCGAAGGTAAGCGCCTGTTGCCGGCCTCTTTCGGCACAAGCCCCCGCTCCGGAGCGCACCGCGGCCGGCAGGATGCTCTCTGCCGGCGAAGGTGCCGCTTCTCCGGCAAGGAAGCCTCAGCCGCTTCTCCTGCACACGGAGAGCGTGCTAGCTGCTGAAACGTGAAGAAAGAAGCTGCAGAAGACTGGCACTGAGCGTGCAGCTTTCCAGCGGAGAGAAAAAGCTACTTGAACACTCTGCAAGCCTTTCCACTCCCAAAAACATGCACATGGAAGGAGCTGCTGCAAAAGCGATGCTGTGCTCGCTGCTGCTCCTCCTGAAGCTCTGGCTGCTAAATCTGAGGCTTTCCTTCCAATTTCAAGCTGCAAAGCACTTGCTGAATTGCAGGGAAAGTCCGGGAGGCATTTGCTGTGCTGGCACACTTTCTCCTTCCTAGACAGAGTGGAAAAGCTTTTCCCTGCCGTGTAGGCGACAAGAGACGCATTAGACAGGGATCCGGAGCTGTCCGAAGGTAAGCGCTTGTTCCCGGCCTCGTTCGGCACAAGCCCCCGCTCCGGAGCGCACCGCGGCCGGCAGGATGCTCTCTGCCGGCGAAGGTGCCGCTTCTCCGGCAAGGAAGCCTCAGCCGCTTCTCCTGCACACGGAGAGCGTGCTAGCTGCTGAAACGTGAAGAAAGAAGCTGCAGAAGACTGGCACTGAGCGTGCAGCTTTCCAGCGGAGAGAAAAAGCTACTTGAACACTCTGCAAGCCTTTCCACTCCCAAAAACATGCACATGGAAGGAGCTGCTGCAAAAGCGATGCTGTGCTCGCTGCTGCTCCTCCTGAAGCTCTGGCTGCTAAATCTGAGGCTTTCCTTCCAATTTCAAGCTGCAAAGCACTTGCTGAATTGCAGGGAAAGTCCGGGAGGCATTTGCTGTGCTGGCACACTTTCTCCTTCCTAGACAGAGTGGAAAAGCTTTTCCCTGCCGTGTAGGCGACAAGAGACGCATTAGACAGGGATCCGGAGCTGTCCGAAGGTAAGCGCCTGTTCCCGGCCTCTTTCGGCACAAGCCCCCGCTCCGGAGCGCACCGCGGCCGGCAGGATGCTCTCTGCCGGCGAAGGTGCCGCTTCTCCGGCAAGGAAGCCTCAGCCGCTTCTCCTGCACACGGAGAGCGTGCTAGCTGCTGAAACGTGAAGAAAGAAGCTGCAGAAGACTGGCACTGAGCGTGCAGCTTTCCAGCGGAGAGAAAAAGCTACTTGAACACTCTGCAAGCCTTTCCACTCCCAAAAACATGCACATGGAAGGAGCTGCTGCAAAAGCGATGCTGTGCTCGCTGCTGCTCCTCCTGAAGCTCTGGCTGCTAAATCTGAGGCTTTCCTTCCAATTTCAAGCTGCAAAGCACTTGCTGAATTGCAGGGAAAGTCCGGGAGGCATTTGCTGTGCTGGCACACTTTCTCCTTCCTAGACAGAGTGGAAAAGCTTTTCCCTGCCGTGTAGGCGACAAGAGACGCATTAGACAGGGATCCGGAGCTGTCCGAAGGTAAGCGCTTGTTCCCGGCCTCTTTCGGCACAAGCCCCCGCTCCGGAGCGCACCGCGGCCGGCAGGATGCTCTCTGCCGGCGAAGGTGCCGCTTCTCCGGCAAGGAAGCCTCAGCCGCTTCTCCTGCACACGGAGAGCGTGCTAGCTGCTGAAACGTGAAGAAAGAAGCTGCAGAAGACTGGCACTGAGCGTGCAGCTTTCCAGCGGAGAGAAAAAGCTACTTGAACACTCTGCAAGCCTTTCCACTCCCAAAAACATGCACATGGAAGGAGCTGCTGCAAAAGCGATGCTGTGCTCGCTGCTGCTCCTCCTGAAGCTCTGGCTGCTAAATCTGAGGCTTTCCTTCCAATTTCAAGCTGCAAAGCACTTGCTGAATTGCAGGGAAAGTCCGGGAGGCATTTGCTGTGCTGGCACACTTTCTCCTTCCTAGACAGAGTGGAAAAGCTTTTCCCTGCCGTGTAGGCGACAAGAGACGCATTAGACAGGGATCCGGAGCTGTCCGAAGGTAAGCGCCTGTTCCCGGCCTCTTTCGGCACAAGCCCCCGCTCCGGAGCGCACCGCGGCCGGCAGGATGCTCTCTGCCGGCGAAGGTGCCGCTTCTCCGGCAAGGAAGCCTCAGCCGCTTCTCCTGCACACGGAGAGCGTGCTAGCTGCTGAAACGTGAAGAAAGAAGCTGCAGAAGACTGGCACTGAGCGTGCAGCTTTCCAGCGGAGAGAAAAAGCTACTTGAACACTCTGCAAGCCTTTCCACTCCCAAAAACATGCACATGGAAGGAGCTGCTGCAAAAGCGATGCTGTGCTCGCTGCTGCTCCTCCTGAAGCTCTGGCTGCTAAATCTGAGGCTTTCCTTCCAATTTCAAGCTGCAAAGCACTTGCTGAATTGCAGGGAAAGTCCGGGAGGCATTTGCTGTGCTGGCACACTTTCTCCTTCCTAGACAGAGTGGAAAAGCTTTTCTCTGCCGTGTAGGCGACAAGAGACGCATTAGACAGGGATCCGGAGCTGTCCGAAGGTAAGCGCTTGTTCCCGGCCTCTTTCGGCACAAGCCCCCGCTCCGGAGCGCACCGCGGCCGGCAGGATGCTCTCTGCCGGCGAAGGTGCCGCTTCTCCGGCAAGGAAGCCTCAGCCGCTTCTCCTGCACACGGAGAGCGTGCTAGCTGCTGAAACGTGAAGAAAGAAGCTGCAGAAGACTGGCACTGAGCGTGCAGCTTTCCAGCGGAGAGAAAAAGCTACTTGAACACTCTGCAAGCCTTTCCACTCCCAAAAACATGCACATGGAAGGAGCTGCTGCAAAAGCGATGCTGTGCTCGCTGCTGCTCCTCCTGAAGCTCTGGCTGCTAAATCTGAGGCTTTCCTTCCAATTTCAAGCTGCAAAGCACTTGCTGAATTGCAGGGAAAGTCCGGGAGGCATTTGCTGTGCTGGCACACTTTCTCCTTCCTAGACAGAGTGGAAAAGCTTTTCCCTGCCGTGTAGGCGACAGGAGACGCATTAGACGGGCATCCGGAGCTGTCCGAAGGTAAGCGCCTGTTGCCGGCCTCTTTCGGCACAAGCCCCCGCTCCGGAGCGCACCGCGGCCGGCAGGATGCTCTCTGCCGGCGAAGGTGCCGCTTCTCCGGCAAGGAAGCCTCAGCCGCTTCTCCTGCACACGGAGAGCGTGCTAGCTGCTGAAACGTGAAGAAAGAAGCTGCAGAAGACTGGCACTGAGCGTGCAGCTTTCCAGCGGAGAGAAAAAGCTACTTGAACACTCTGCAAGCCTTTCCACTCCCAAAAACATGCACATGGAAGGAGCTGCTGCAAAAGCGATGCTGTGCTCGCTGCTGCTCCTCCTGAAGCTCTGGCTGCTAAATCTGAGGCTTTCCTTCCAATTTCAAGCTGCAAAGCACTTGCTGAATTGCAGGGAAAGTCCGGGAGGCACACTTTCTCCTTCCTAGACAGAGTGGAAAAGCTTTTCCCTGCCGTGTAGGCGACAAGAGACGCATTAGACAGGGATCCGGAGCTGTCCGAAGGTAAGCGCCTGTTGCCGGCCTCTTTCGGCACAAGCCCCCGCTCCGGAGCGCACCGCGGCCGGCAGGATGCTCTCTGCCGGCGAAGGTGCCGCTTCTCCGGCAAGGAAGCCTCAGCCGCTTCTCCTGCACACGGAGAGCGTGCTAGCTGCTGAAACGTGAAGAAAGAAGCTGCAGAAGACTGGCACTGAGCGTGCAGCTTTCCAGCGGAGAGAAAAAGCTACTTGAACACTCTGCAAGCCTTTCCACTCCCAAAAACATGCACATGGAAGGAGCTGCTGCAAAAGCGATGCTGTGCTCGCTGCTGCTCCTCCTGAAGCTCTGGCTGCTAAATCTGAGGCTTTCCTTCCAATTTCAAGCTGCAAAGCACTTGCTGAATTGCAGGGAAAGTCCGGGAGGCATTTGCTGTGCTGGCACACTTTCTCCTTCCTAGACAGAGTGGAAAAGCTTTTCCCTGCCGTGTAGGCGACAAGAGACGCATTAGACAGGGATCCGGAGCTGTCCGAAGGTAAGCGCTTGTTCCCGGCCTCGTTCGGCACAAGCCCCCGCTCCGGAGCGCACCGCGGCCGGCAGGATGCTCTCTGCCGGCGAAGGTGCCGCTTCTCCGGCAAGGAAGCCTCAGCCGCTTCTCCTGCACACGGAGAGCGTGCTAGCTGCTGAAACGTGAAGAAAGAAGCTGCAGAAGACTGGCACTGAGCGTGCAGCTTTCCAGCGGAGAGAAAAAGCTACTTGAACACTCTGCAAGCCTTTCCACTCCCAAAAACATGCACATGGAAGGAGCTGCTGCAAAAGCGATGCTGTGCTCGCTGCTGCTCCTCCTGAAGCTCTGGCTGCTAAATCTGAGGCTTTCCTTCCAATTTCAAGCTGCAAAGCACTTGCTGAATTGCAGGGAAAGTCCGGGAGGCATTTGCTGTGCTGGCACACTTTCTCCTTCCTAGACAGAGTGGAAAAGCTTTTCCCTGCCGTGTAGGCGACAAGAGACGCATTAGACAGGGATCCGGAGCTGTCCGAAGGTAAGCGCCTGTTCCCGGCCTCTTTCGGCACAAGCCCCCGCTCCGGAGCGCACCGCGGCCGGCAGGATGCTCTCTGCCGGCGAAGGTGCCGCTTCTCCGGCAAGGAAGCCTCAGCCGCTTCTCCTGCACACGGAGAGCGTGCTAGCTGCTGAAACGTGAAGAAAGAAGCTGCAGAAGACTGGCACTGAGCGTGCAGCTTTCCAGCGGAGAGAAAAAGCTACTTGAACACTCTGCAAGCCTTTCCACTCCCAAAAACATGCACATGGAAGGAGCTGCTGCAAAAGCGATGCTGTGCTCGCTGCTGCTCCTCCTGAAGCTCTGGCTGCTAAATCTGAGGCTTTCCTTCCAATTTCAAGCTGCAAAGCACTTGCTGAATTGCAGGGAAAGTCCGGGAGGCATTTGCTGTGCTGGCACACTTTCTCCTTCCTAGACAGAGTGGAAAAGCTTTTCCCTGCCGTGTAGGCGACAGGAGACGCATTAGACGGGCATCCGGAGCTGTCCGAAGGTAAGCGCCTGTTGCCGGCCTCTTTCGGCACAAGCCCCCGCTCCGGAGCGCACCGCGGCCGGCAGGATGCTCTCTGCCGGCGAAGGTGCCGCTTCTCCGGCAAGGAAGCCTCAGCCGCTTCTCCTGCACACGGAGAGCGTGCTAGCTGCTGAAACGTGAAGAAAGAAGCTGCAGAAGACTGGCACTGAGCGTGCAGCTTTCCAGCGGAGAGAAAAAGCTACTTGAACACTCTGCAAGCCTTTCCACTCCCAAAAACATGCACATGGAAGGAGCTGCTGCAAAAGCGATGCTGTGCTCGCTGCTGCTCCTCCTGAAGCTCTGGCTGCTAAATCTGAGGCTTTCCTTCCAATTTCAAGCTGCAAAGCACTTGCTGAATTGCAGGGAAAGTCCGGGAGGCATTTGCTGTGCTGGCACACTTTCTCCTTCCTAGACAGAGTGGAAAAGCTTTTCCCTGCCGTGTAGGCGACAAGAGACGCATTAGACAGGGATCCGGAGCTGTCCGAAGGTAAGCGCTTGTTCCCGGCCTCGTTCGGCACAAGCCCCCGCTCCGGAGCGCACCGCGGCCGGCAGGATGCTCTCTGCCGGCGAAGGTGCCGCTTCTCCGGCAAGGAAGCCTCAGCCGCTTCTCCTGCACACGGAGAGCGTGCTAGCTGCTGAAACGTGAAGAAAGAAGCTGCAGAAGACTGGCACTGAGCGTGCAGCTTTCCAGCGGAGAGAAAAAGCTACTTGAACACTCTGCAAGCCTTTCCACTCCCAAAAACATGCACATGGAAGGAGCTGCTGCAAAAGCGATGCTGTGCTCGCTGCTGCTCCTCCTGAAGCTCTGGCTGCTAAATCTGAGGCTTTCCTTCCAATTTCAAGCTGCAAAGCACTTGCTGAATTGCAGGGAAAGTCCGGGAGGCATTTGCTGTGCTGGCACACTTTCTCCTTCCTAGACAGAGTGGAAAAGCTTTTCCCTGCCGTGTAGGCGACAAGAGACGCATTAGACAGGGATCCGGAGCTGTCCGAAGGTAAGCGCCTGTTCCCGGCCTCTTTCGGCACAAGCCCCCGCTCCGGAGCGCACCGCGGCCGGCAGGATGCTCTCTGCCGGCGAAGGTGCCGCTTCTCCGGCAAGGAAGCCTCAGCCGCTTCTCCTGCACACGGAGAGCGTGCTAGCTGCTGAAACGTGAAGAAAGAAGCTGCAGAAGACTGGCACTGAGCGTGCAGCTTTCCAGCGGAGAGAAAAAGCTACTTGAACACTCTGCAAGCCTTTCCACTCCCAAAAACATGCACATGGAAGGAGCTGCTGCAAAAGCGATGCTGTGCTCGCTGCTGCTCCTCCTGAAGCTCTGGCTGCTAAATCTGAGGCTTTCCTTCCAATTTCAAGCTGCAAAGCACTTGCTGAATTGCAGGGAAAGTCCGGGAGGCATTTGCTGTGCTGGCACACTTTCTCCTTCCTAGACAGAGTGGAAAAGCTTTTCTCTGCCGTGTAGGCGACAAGAGACGCATTAGACAGGGATCCGGAGCTGTCCGAAGGTAAGCGCTTGTTCCCGGCCTCTTTCGGCACAAGCCCCCGCTCCGGAGCGCACCGCGGCCGGCAGGATGCTCTCTGCCGGCGAAGGTGCCGCTTCTCCGGCAAGGAAGCCTCAGCCGCTTCTCCTGCACACGGAGAGCGTGCTAGCTGCTGAAACGTGAAGAAAGAAGCTGCAGAAGACTGGCACTGAGCGTGCAGCTTTCCAGCGGAGAGAAAAAGCTACTTGAACACTCTGCAAGCCTTTCCACTCCCAAAAACATGCACATGGAAGGAGCTGCTGCAAAAGCGATGCTGTGCTCGCTGCTGCTCCTCCTGAAGCTCTGGCTGCTAAATCTGAGGCTTTCCTTCCAATTTCAAGCTGCAAAGCACTTGCTGAATTGCAGGGAAAGTCCGGGAGGCATTTGCTGTGCTGGCACACTTTCTCCTTCCTAGACAGAGTGGAAAAGCTTTTCCCTGCCGTGTAGGCGACAAGAGACGCATTAGACAGGGATCCGGAGCTGTCCGAAGGTAAGCGCCTGTTGCCGGCCTCTTTCGGCACAAGCCCCCGCTCCGGAGCGCACCGCGGCCGGCAGGATGCTCTCTGCCGGCGAAGGTGCCGCTTCTCCGGCAAGGAAGCCTCAGCCGCTTCTCCTGCACACGGAGAGCGTGCTAGCTGCTGAAACGTGAAGAAAGAAGCTGCAGAAGACTGGCACTGAGCGTGCAGCTTTCCTGCGGAGAGAAAAAGCTACTTGAACACGCTGCAAGCCTTTCCACTCCCAAAAACATGCACATGGAAGGAGCTGCTGCAAAAGCGATGCTGTGCTCGCTGCTGCTCCTCCTGAAGCTCTGGCTGCTAAATCTGAGGCTTTCCTTCCAATTTCAAGCTGCAAAGCACTTGCTGAATTGCAGGGAAAGTCCGGGAGGCATTTGCTGTGCTGGCACACTTTCTCCTTCCTAGACAGAGTGGAAAAGCTTTTCCCTGCCGTGTAGGCGACAGGAGACGCATTAGACGGGCATCCGGAGCTGTCCGAAGGTAAGCGCCTGTTGCCGGCCTCTTTCGGCACAAGCCCCCGCTCCGGAGCGCACCGCGGCCGGCAGGATGCTCTCTGCCGGCGAAGGTGCCGCTTCTCCGGCAAGGAAGCCTCAGCCGCTTCTCCTGCACACGGAGAGCGTGCTAGCTGCTGAAACGTGAAGAAAGAAGCTGCAGAAGACTGGCACTGAGCGTGCAGCTTTCCAGCGGAGAGAAAAAGCTACTTGAACACTCTGCAAGCCTTTCCACTCCCAAAAACATGCACATGGAAGGAGCTGCTGCAAAAGCGATGCTGTGCTCGCTGCTGCTCGTCCTGAAGCTCTGGCTGCTAAATCTGAGGCTTTCCTTCCAATTTCAAGCTGCAAAGCACTTGCTGAATTGCAGGGAAAGTCCGGGAGGCATTTGCTGTGCTGGCACACTTTCTCCTTCCTAGACAGAGTGGAAAAGCTTTTCCCTGCCGTGTAGGCGACAGGAGACGCATTAGACGGGCATCCGGAGCTGTCCGAAGGTAAGCGCCTGTTGCCGGCCTCTTTCGGCACAAGCCCCCGCTCCGGAGCGCACCGCGGCCGGCAGGATGCTCTCTGCCGGCGAAGGTGCCGCTTCTCCGGCAAGGAAGCCTCAGCCGCTTCTCCTGCACACGGAGAGCGTGCTAGCTGCTGAAACGTGAAGAAAGAAGCTGCAGAAGACTGGCACTGAGCGTGCAGCTTTCCTGCGGAGAGAAAAAGCTACTTGAACACGCTGCAAGCCTTTCCACTCCCAAAAACATGCACATGGAAGGAGCTGCTGCAAAAGCGATGCTGTGCTCGCTGCTGCTCCTCCTGAAGCTCTGGCTGCTAAATCTGAGGCTTTTCTTCCAATTTCAAGCTGCAAAGCACTTGCTGAATTGCAGGGAAAGTCCGGGAGGCATTTGCTGTGCTGGCACACTTTCTCCTTCCTAGACAGAGTGGAAAAGCTTTTCCCTGCCGTGTAGGCGACAAGAGACGCATTAGACGGGCATCCGGAGCTGTCCGAAGGTAAGCGCCTGTTGCCGGCCTCTTTCGGCACAAGCCCCCGCTCCGGAGCGCACCGCGGCCGGCAGGATGCTCTCTGCCGGCGAAGGTGCCGCTTCTCCGGCAAGGAAGCCTCAGCCGCTTCTCCTGCACACGGAGAGCGTGCTAGCTGCTGAAACGTGAAGAAAGAAGCTGCAGAAGACTGGCACTGAGCGTGCAGCTTTCCAGCGGAGAGAAAAAGCTACTTGAACACTCTGCAAGCCTTTCCACTCCCAAAAACATGCACATGGAAGGAGCTGCTGCAAAAGCGATGCTGTGCTCGCTGCTGCTCCTCCTGAAGCTCTGGCTGCTAAATCTGAGGCTTTCCTTCCAATTTCAAGCTGCAAAGCACTTGCTGAATTGCAGGGAAAGTCCGGGAGGCATTTGCTGTGCTGGCACACTTTCTCCTTCCTAGACAGAGTGGAAAAGCTTTTCCCTGCCGTGTAGGCGACAGGAGACGCATTAGACGGGCATCCGGAGCTGTCCGAAGGTAAGCGCCTGTTCCCGGCCTCTTTCGGCACAAGCCCCCGCTCCGGAGCGCACCGCGGCCGGCAGGATGCTCTCTGCCGGCGAAGGTGCCGCTTCTCCGGCAAGGAAGCCTCAGCCGCTTCTCCTGCACACGGAGAGCGTGCTAGCTGCTGAAACGTGAAGAAAGAAGCTGCAGAAGACTGGCACTGAGCGTGCAGCTTTCCAGCGGAGAGAAAAAGCTACTTGAACACTCTGCAAGCCTTTCCACTCCCAAAAACATGCACATGGAAGGAGCTGCTGCAAAAGCGATGCTGTGCTCGCTGCTGCTCGTCCTGAAGCTCTGGCTGCTAAATCTGAGGCTTTCCTTCCAATTTCAAGCTGCAAAGCACTTGCTGAATTGCAGGGAAAGTCCGGGAGGCATTTGCTGTGCTGGCACACTTTCTCCTTCCTAGACAGAGTGGAAAAGCTTTTCCCTGCCGTGTAGGCGACAGGAGACGCATTAGACGGGCATCCGGAGCTGTCCGAAGGTAAGCGCCTGTTGCCGGCCTCTTTCGGCACAAGCCCCCGCTCCGGAGCGCACCGCGGCCGGCAGGATGCTCTCTGCCGGCGAAGGTGCCGCTTCTCCGGCAAGGAAGCCTCAGCCGCTTCTCCTGCACACGGAGAGCGTGCTAGCTGCTGAAACTTGAAGAAAGAAGCTGCAGAACACTGGCACTCAGCGTGCAGCTTTCCTGCGGAGAGAAAAAGCTACTTGAACACGCTGCAAGCCTTTCCACTCCCAAAAACATGCACATGGAAGGAGCTGCTGCAAAAGCGATGCTGTGCTCGCTGCTGCTCCTCCTGAAGCTCTGGCTGCTAAATCTGAGGCTTTTCTTCCAATTTCAAGCTGCAAAGCACTTGCTGAATTGCAGGGAAAGTCCGGGAGGCATTTGCTGTGCTGGCACACTTTCTCCTTCCTAGACAGAGTGGAAAAGCTTTTCCCTGCCGTGTAGGCGACAAGAGACGCATTAGACGGGCATCCGGAGCTGTCCGAAGGTAAGCGCCTGTTGCCGGCCTCTTTCGGCACAAGCCCCCGCTCCGGAGCGCACCGCGGCCGGCAGGATGCTCTCTGCCGGCGAAGGTGCCGCTTCTCCGGCAAGGAAGCCTCAGCCGCTTCTCCTGCACACGGAGAGCGTGCTAGCTGCTGAAACGTGAAGAAAGAAGCTGCAGAAGACTGGCACTGAGCGTGCAGCTTTCCAGCGGAGAGAAAAAGCTACTTGAACACTCTGCAAGCCTTTCCACTCCCAAAAACATGCACATGGAAGGAGCTGCTGCAAAAGCGATGCTGTGCTCGCTGCTGCTCGTCCTGAAGCTCTGGCTGCTAAATCTGAGGCTTTCCTTCCAATTTCAAGCTGCAAAGCACTTGCTGAATTGCAGGGAAAGTCCGGGAGGCATTTGCTGTGCTGGCACACTTTCTCCTTCCTAGACAGAGTGGAAAAGCTTTTCCCTGCCGTGTAGGCGACAGGAGACGCATTAGACGGGCATCCGGAGCTGTCCGAAGGTAAGCGCCTGTTGCCGGCCTCTTTCGGCACAAGCCCCCGCTCCGGAGCGCACCGCGGCCGGCAGGATGCTCTCTGCCGGCGAAGGTGCCGCTTCTCCGGCAAGGAAGCCTCAGCCGCTTCTCCTGCACACGGAGAGCGTGCTAGCTGCTGAAACGTGAAGAAAGAAGCTGCAGAACACTGGCACTCAGCGTGCAGCTTTCCTGCGGAGAGAAAAAGCTACTTGAACACGCTGCAAGCCTTTCCACTCCCAAAAACATGCACATGGAAGGAGCTGCTGCAAAAGCGATGCTGTGCTCGCTGCTGCTCCTCCTGAAGCTCTGGCTGCTAAATCTGAGGCTTTTCTTCCAATTTCAAGCTGCAAAGCACTTGCTGAATTGCAGGGAAAGTCCGGGAGGCATTTGCTGTGCTGGCACACTTTCTCCTTCCTAGACAGAGTGGAAAAGCTTTTCCCTGCCGTGTAGGCGACAAGAGACGCATTAGACGGGCATCCGGAGCTGTCCGAAGGTAAGCGCCTGTTCCCGGCCTCTTTCGGCACAAGCCCCCGCTCCGGAGCGCACCGCGGCCGGCAGGATGCTCTCTGCCGGCGAAGGTGCCGCTTCTCCGGCAAGGAAGCCTCAGCCGCTTCTCCTGCACACGGAGAGCGTGCTAGCTGCTGAAACGTGAAGAAAGAAGCTGCAGAAGACTGGCACTGAGCGTGCAGCTTTCCAGCGGAGAGAAAAAGCTACTTGAACACTCTGCAAGCCTTTCCACTCCCAAAAACATGCACATGGAAGGAGCTGCTGCAAAAGCGATGCTGTGCTCGCTGCTGCTCCTCCTGAAGCTCTGGCTGCTAAATCTGAGGCTTTCCTTCCAATTTCAAGCTGCAAAGCACTTGCTGAATTGCAGGGAAAGTCCGGGAGGCATTTGCTGTGCTGGCACACTTTCTCCTTCCTAGACAGAGTGGAAAAGCTTTTCCCTGCCGTGTAGGCGACAGGAGACGCATTAGACGGGCATCCGGAGCTGTCCGAAGGTAAGCGCCTGTTGCCGGCCTCTTTCGGCACAAGCCCCCGCTCCGGAGCGCACCGCGGCCGGCAGGATGCTCTCTGCCGGCGAAGGTGCCGCTTCTCCGGCAAGGAAGCCTCAGCCGCTTCTCCTGCACACGGAGAGCGTGCTAGCTGCTGAAACGTGAAGAAAGAAGCTGCAGAAGACTGGCACTGAGCGTGCAGCTTTCCTGCGGAGAGAAAAAGCTACTTGAACACGCTGCAAGCCTTTCCACTCCCAAAAACATGCACATGGAAGGAGCTGCTGCAAAAGCGATGCTGTGCTCGCTGCTGCTCCTCCTGAAGCTCTGGCTGCTAAATCTGAGGCTTTTCTTCCAATTTCAAGCTGCAAAGCACTTGCTGAATTGCAGGGAAAGTCCGGGAGGCATTTGCTGTGCTGGCACACTTTCTCCTTCCTAGACAGAGTGGAAAAGCTTTTCCCTGCCGTGTAGGCGACAAGAGACGCATTAGACGGGCATCCGGAGCTGTCCGAAGGTAAGCGCCTGTTCCCGGCCTCTTTCGGCACAAGCCCCCGCTCCGGAGCGCACCGCGGCCGGCAGGATGCTCTCTGCCGGCGAAGGTGCCGCTTCTCCGGCAAGGAAGCCTCAGCCGCTTCTCCTGCACACGGAGAGCGTGCTAGCTGCTGAAACGTGAAGAAAGAAGCTGCAGAAGACTGGCACTGAGCGTGCAGCTTTCCAGCGGAGAGAAAAAGCTACTTGAACACTCTGCAAGCCTTTCCACTCCCAAAAACATGCACATGGAAGGAGCTGCTGCAAAAGCGATGCTGTGCTCGCTGCTGCTCGTCCTGAAGCTCTGGCTGCTAAATCTGAGGCTTTCCTTCCAATTTCAAGCTGCAAAGCACTTGCTGAATTGCAGGGAAAGTCCGGGAGGCATTTGCTGTGCTGGCACACTTTCTCCTTCCTAGACAGAGTGGAAAAGCTTTTCCCTGCCGTGTAGGCGACAGGAGACGCATTAGACGGGCATCCGGAGCTGTCCGAAGGTAAGCGCCTGTTGCCGGCCTCTTTCGGCACAAGCCCCCGCTCCGGAGCGCACCGCGGCCGGCAGGATGCTCTCTGCCGGCGAAGGTGCCGCTTCTCCGGCAAGGAAGCCTCAGCCGCTTCTCCTGCACACGGAGAGCGTGCTAGCTGCTGAAACGTGAAGAAAGAAGCTGCAGAAGACTGGCACTGAGCGTGCAGCTTTCCTGCGGAGAGAAAAAGCTACTTGAACACGCTGCAAGCCTTTCCACTCCCAAAAACATGCACATGGAAGGAGCTGCTGCAAAAGCGATGCTGTGCTCGCTGCTGCTCCTCCTGAAGCTCTGGCTGCTAAATCTGAGGCTTTTCTTCCAATTTCAAGCTGCAAAGCACTTGCTGAATTGCAGGGAAAGTCCGGGAGGCATTTGCTGTGCTGGCACACTTTCTCCTTCCTAGACAGAGTGGAAAAGCTTTTCCCTGCCGTGTAGGCGACAAGAGACGCATTAGACGGGCATCCGGAGCTGTCCGAAGGTAAGCGCCTGTTCCCGGCCTCTTTCGGCACAAGCCCCCGCTCCGGAGCGCACCGCGGCCGGCAGGATGCTCTCTGCCGGCGAAGGTGCCGCTTCTCCGGCAAGGAAGCCTCAGCCGCTTCTCCTGCACACGGAGAGCGTGCTAGCTGCTGAAACGTGAAGAAAGAAGCTGCAGAAGACTGGCACTGAGCGTGCAGCTTTCCAGCGGAGAGAAAAAGCTACTTGAACACTCTGCAAGCCTTTCCACTCCCAAAAACATGCACATGGAAGGAGCTGCTGCAAAAGCGATGCTGTGCTCGCTGCTGCTCGTCCTGAAGCTCTGGCTGCTAAATCTGAGGCTTTCCTTCCAATTTCAAGCTGCAAAGCACTTGCTGAATTGCAGGGAAAGTCCGGGAGGCATTTGCTGTGCTGGCACACTTTCTCCTTCCTAGACAGAGTGGAAAAGCTTTTCCCTGCCGTGTAGGCGACAGGAGACGCATTAGACGGGCATCCGGAGCTGTCCGAAGGTAAGCGCCTGTTGCCGGCCTCTTTCGGCACAAGCCCCCGCTCCGGAGCGCACCGCGGCCGGCAGGATGCTCTCTGCCGGCGAAGGTGCCGCTTCTCCGGCAAGGAAGCCTCAGCCGCTTCTCCTGCACACGGAGAGCGTGCTAGCTGCTGAAACGTGAAGAAAGAAGCTGCAGAAGACTGGCACTGAGCGTGCAGCTTTCCAGCGGAGAGAAAAAGCTACTTGAACACTCTGCAAGCCTTTCCACTCCCAAAAACATGCACATGGAAGGAGCTGCTGCAAAAGCGATGCTGTGCTCGCTGCTGCTCCTCCTGAAGCTCTGGCTGCTAAATCTGAGGCTTTCCTTCCAATTTCAAGCTGCAAAGCACTTGCTGAATTGCAGGGAAAGTCCGGGAGGCATTTGCTGTGCTGGCATACTTTCTCCTTCCTAGACAGAGTGGAAAAGCTTTTCCCTGCCGTGTATGCGACAAGAGACGCATTAGACAGGGATCCGGAGCTGTCCGAAGGTAAGCGCCTGTTGCCGGCCTCTTTCGGCACAAGCCCCCGCTCCGGAGCGCACCGCGGCCGGCAGGATTCTCTCTGCCGGCGAAGGTGCCGCTTCTCCGGCAAGGAAGCCTCAGCCGCTTCTCCTGCACACGGAGAGCGTGCTAGCTGCTGAAACGTGAAGAAAGAAGCTGCAGAAGACTGGCACTGAGCGTGCAGCTTTCCAGCGGAGAGAAAATGCTACTTGAACACTCTGCAAGCCTTTCCACTCCCAAAAACATGCACATGGAAGGAGCTGCTGCAAAAGCGATGCTGTGCTCGCTGCTGCTCCTCCTGAAGCTCTGGCTGCTAAATCTGAGGCTTTCCTTCCAATTTCAAGCTGCAAAGCACTTGCTGAATTGCAGGGAAAGTCCGGGAGGCATTTGCTGTGCTGGCACACTTTCTCCTTCCTAGACAGAGTGGAAAAGCTTTTCCCTGCCGTGTAGGCGACAGGAGACGCATTAGACGGGCATCCGGAGCTGTCCGAAGGTAAGCGCCTGTTGCCGGCCTCTTTCGGCACAAGCCCCCGCTCCGGAGCGCACCGCGGCCGGCAGGATGCTCTCTGCCGGCGAAGGTGCCGCTTCTCCGGCAAGGAAGCCTCAGCCGCTTCTCCTGCACACGGAGAGCGTGCTAGCTGCTGAAACGTGAAGAAAGAAGCTGCAGAAGACTGGCACTGAGCGTGCAGCTTTCCAGCGGAGAGAAAAAGCTACTTGAACACGCTGCAAGCCTTTCCACTCCCAAAAACATGCACATGGAAGGAGCTGCTGCAAAAGCGATGCTGTGCTCGCTGCTGCTCCTCCTGAAGCTCTGGCTGCTAAATCTGAGGCTTTTCTTCCAATTTCAAGCTGCAAAGCACTTGCTGAATTGCAGGGAAAGTCCGGGAGGCATTTGCTGTGCTGGCACACTTTCTCCTTCCTAGACAGAGTGGAAAAGCTTTTCCCTGCCGTGTAGGCGACAGGAGACGCATTAGACGGGCATCCGGAGCTGTCCGAAGGTAAGCGCCTGTTGCCGGCCTCTTTCGGCACAAGCCCCCGCTCCGGAGCGCACCGCGGCCGGCAGGATGCTCTCTGCCGGCGAAGGTGCCGCTTCTCCGGCAAGGAAGCCTCAGCCGCTTCTCCTGCACACGGAGAGCGTGCTAGCTGCTGAAACGTGAAGAAAGAAGCTGCAGAAGACTGGCACTGAGCGTGCAGCTTTCCAGCGGAGAGAAAAAGCTACTTGAACACTCTGCAAGCCTTTCCACTCCCAAAAACATGCACATGGAAGGAGCTGCTGCAAAAGCGATGCTGTGCTCGCTGCTGCTCCTCCTGAAGCTCTGGCTGCTAAATCTGAGGCTTTCCTTCCAATTTCAAGCTGCAAAGCACTTGCTGAATTGCAGGGAAAGTCCGGGAGGCATTTGCTGTGCTGGCATACTTTCTCCTTCCTAGACAGAGTGGAAAAGCTTTTCCCTGCCGTGTATGCGACAAGAGACGCATTAGACAGGGATCCGGAGCTGTCCGAAGGTAAGCGCCTGTTGCCGGCCTCTTTCGGCACAAGCCCCCGCTCCGGAGCGCACCGCGGCCGGCAGGATTCTCTCTGCCGGCGAAGGTGCCGCTTCTCCGGCAAGGAAGCCTCAGCCGCTTCTCCTGCACACGGAGAGCGTGCTAGCTGCTGAAACGTGAAGAAAGAAGCTGCAGAAGACTGGCACTGAGCGTGCAGCTTTCCAGCGGAGAGAAAATGCTACTTGAACACTCTGCAAGCCTTTCCACTCCCAAAAACATGCACATGGAAGGAGCTGCTGCAAAAGCGATGCTGTGCTCGCTGCTGCTCCTCCTGAAGCTCTGGCTGCTAAATCTGAGGCTTTCCTTCCAATTTCAAGCTGCAAAGCACTTGCTGAATTGCAGGGAAAGTCCGGGAGGCATTTGCTGTGCTGGCACACTTTCTCCTTCCTAGACAGAGTGGAAAAGCTTTTCCCTGCCGTGTAGGCGACAGGAGACGCATTAGACGGGCATCCGGAGCTGTCCGAAGGTAAGCGCCTGTTGCCGGCCTCTTTCGGCACAAGCCCCCGCTCCGGAGCGCACCGCGGCCGGCAGGATGCTCTCTGCCGGCGAAGGTGCCGCTTCTCCGGCAAGGAAGCCTCAGCCGCTTCTCCTGCACACGGAGAGCGTGCTAGCTGCTGAAACGTGAAGAAAGAAGCTGCAGAAGACTGGCACTGAGCGTGCAGCTTTCCAGCGGAGAGAAAAAGCTACTTGAACACGCTGCAAGCCTTTCCACTCCCAAAAACATGCACATGGAAGGAGCTGCTGCAAAAGCGATGCTGTGCTCGCTGCTGCTCCTCCTGAAGCTCTGGCTGCTAAATCTGAGGCTTTTCTTCCAATTTCAAGCTGCAAAGCACTTGCTGAATTGCAGGGAAAGTCCGGGAGGCATTTGCTGTGCTGGCACACTTTCTCCTTCCTAGACAGAGTGGAAAAGCTTTTCCCTGCCGTGTAGGCGACAGGAGACGCATTAGACGGGCATCCGGAGCTGTCCGAAGGTAAGCGCCTGTTGCCGGCCTCTTTCGGCACAAGCCCCCGCTCCGGAGCGCACCGCGGCCGGCAGGATGCTCTCTGCCGGCGAAGGTGCCGCTTCTCCGGCAAGGAAGCCTCAGCCGCTTCTCCTGCACACGGAGAGCGTGCTAGCTGCTGAAACGTGAAGAAAGAAGCTGCAGAAGACTGGCACTGAGCGTGCAGCTTTCCAGCGGAGAGAAAAAGCTACTTGAACACTCTGCAAGCCTTTCCACTCCCAAAAACATGCACATGGAAGGAGCTGCTGCAAAAGCGATGCTGTGCTCGCTGCTGCTCCTCCTGAAGCTCTGGCTGCTAAATCTGAGGCTTTCCTTCCAATTTCAAGCTGCAAAGCACTTGCTGAATTGCAGGGAAAGTCCGGGAGGCATTTGCTGTGCTGGCACACTTTCTCCTTCCTAGACAGAGTGGAAAAGCTTTTCCCTGCCGTGTAGGCGACAGGAGACGCATTAGACGGGCATCCGGAGCTGTCCGAAGGTAAGCGCCTGTTGCCGGCCTCTTTCGGCACAAGCCCCCGCTCCGGAGCGCACCGCGGCCGGCAGGATGCTCTCTGCCGGCGAAGGTGCCGCTTCTCCGGCAAGGAAGCCTCAGCCGCTTCTCCTGCACACGGAGAGCGTGCTAGCTGCTGAAACGTGAAGAAAGAAGCTGCAGAAGACTGGCACTGAGCGTGCAGCTTTCCAGCGGAGAGAAAAAGCTACTTGAACACTCTGCAAGCCTTTCCACTCCCAAAAACATGCACATGGAAGGAGCTGCTGCAAAAGCGATGCTGTGCTCGCTGCTGCTCCTCCTGAAGCTCTGGCTGCTAAATCTGAGGCTTTCCTTCCAATTTCAAGCTGCAAAGCACTTGCTGAATTGCAGGGAAAGTCCGGGAGGCATTTGCTGTGCTGGCACACTTTCTCCTTCCTAGACAGAGTGGAAAAGCTTTTCCCTGCCGTGTAGGCGACAAGAGACGCATTAGACCGGGATCCGGAGCTGTCCGAAGGTAAGCGCTTGTTCCCGGCCTCGTTCGGCACAAGCCCCCGCTCCGGAGCGCACCGCGGCCGGCAGGATGCTCTCTGCCGGCGAAGGTGCCGCTTCTCCGGCAAGGAAGCCTCAGCCGCTTCTCCTGCACACGGAGAGCGTGCTAGCTGCTGAAACGTGAAGAAAGAAGCTGCAGAAGACTGGCACTGAGCGTGCAGCTTTCCAGCGGAGAGAAAAAGCTACTTGAACACTCTGCAAGCCTTTCCACTCCCAAAAACATGCACATGGAAGGAGCTGCTGCAAAAGCGATGCTGTGCTCGCTGCTGCTCCTCCTGAAGCTCTGGCTGCTAAATCTGAGGCTTTCCTTCCAATTTCAAGCTGCAAAGCACTTGCTGAATTGCAGGGAAAGTCCGGGAGGCATTTGCTGTGCTGGCATACTTTCTCCTTCCTAGACAGAGTGGAAAAGCTTTTCCCTGCCGTGTATGCGACAAGAGACGCATTAGACAGGGATCCGGAGCTGTCCGAAGGTAAGCGCCTGTTGCCGGCCTCTTTCGGCACAAGCCCCCGCTCCGGAGCGCACCGCGGCCGGCAGGATTCTCTCTGCCGGCGAAGGTGCCGCTTCTCCGGCAAGGAAGCCTCAGCCGCTTCTCCTGCACACGGAGAGCGTGCTAGCTGCTGAAACGTGAAGAAAGAAGCTGCAGAAGACTGGCACTGAGCGTGCAGCTTTCCAGCGGAGAGAAAAAGCTACTTGAACACTCTGCAAGCCTTTCCACTCCCAAAAACATGCACATGGAAGGAGCTGCTGCAAAAGCGATGCTGTGCTCGCTGCTGCTCCTCCTGAAGCTCTGGCTGCTAAATCTGAGGCTTTCCTTCCAATTTCAAGCTGCAAAGCACTTGCTGAATTGCAGGGAAAGTCCGGGAGGCATTTGCTGTGCTGGCACACTTTCTCCTTCCTAGACAGAGTGGAAAAGCTTTTCCCTGCCGTGTAGGCGACAGGAGACGCATTAGACGGGCATCCGGAGCTGTCCGAAGGTAAGCGCCTGTTGCCGGCCTCTTTCGGCACAAGCCCCCGCTCCGGAGCGCACCGCGGCCGGCAGGATGCTCTCTGCCGGCGAAGGTGCCGCTTCTCCGGCAAGGAAGCCTCAGCCGCTTCTCCTGCACACGGAGAGCGTGCTAGCTGCTGAAACGTGAAGAAAGAAGCTGCAGAAGACTGGCACTGAGCGTGCAGCTTTCCAGCGGAGAGAAAAAGCTACTTGAACACGCTGCAAGCCTTTCCACTCCCAAAAACATGCACATGGAAGGAGCTGCTGCAAAAGCGATGCTGTGCTCGCTGCTGCTCCTCCTGAAGCTCTGGCTGCTAAATCTGAGGCTTTTCTTCCAATTTCAAGCTGCAAAGCACTTGCTGAATTGCAGGGAAAGTCCGGGAGGCATTTGCTGTGCTGGCACACTTTCTCCTTCCTAGACAGAGTGGAAAAGCTTTTCCCTGCCGTGTAGGCGACAGGAGACGCATTAGACGGGCATCCGGAGCTGTCCGAAGGTAAGCGCCTGTTCCCGGCCTCTTTCGGCACAAGCCCCCGCTCCGGAGCGCACCGCGGCCGGCAGGATGCTCTCTGCCGGCGAAGGTGCCGCTTCTCCGGCAAGGAAGCCTCAGCCGCTTCTCCTGCACACGGAGAGCGTGCTAGCTGCTGAAACGTGAAGAAAGAAGCTGCAGAACACTGGCACTCAGCGTGCAGCTTTCCTGCGGAGAGAAAAAGCTACTTGAACACTCTGCAAGCCTTTCCACTCCCAAAAACATGCACATGGAAGGAGCTGCTGCAAAAGCGATGCTGTGCTCGCTGCTGCTCCTCCTGAAGCTCTGGCTGCTAAATCTGAGGCTTTCCTTCCAATTTCAAGCTGCAAAGCACTTGCTGAATTGCAGGGAAAGTCCGGGAGGCATTTGCTGTGCTGGCACACTTTCTCCTTCCTAGACAGAGTGGAAAAGCTTTTCCCTGCCGTGTAGGCGACAGGAGACGCATTAGACGGGCATCCGGAGCTGTCCGAAGGTAAGCGCCTGTTGCCGGCCTCTTTCGGCACAAGCCCCCGCTCCGGAGCGCACCGCGGCCGGCAGGATTCTCTCTGCCGGCGAAGGTGCCGCTTCTCCGGCAAGGAAGCCTCAGCCGCTTCTCCTGCACACGGAGAGCGTGCTAGCTGCTGAAACGTGAAGAAAGAAGCTGCAGAACACTGGCACTGAGCGTGCAGCTTTCCAGCGGAGAGAAAATGCTACTTGAACACTCTGCAAGCCTTTCCACTCCCAAAAACATGCACATGGAAGGAGCTGCTGCAAAAGCGATGCTGTGCTCGCTGCTGCTCCTCCTGAAGCTCTGGCTGCTAAATCTGAGGCTTTCCTTCCAATTTCAAGCTGCAAAGCACTTGCTGAATTGCAGGGAAAGTCCGGGAGGCATTTGCTGTGCTGGCACACTTTCTCCTTCCTAGACAGAGTGGAAAAGCTTTTCCCTGCCGTGTAGGCGACAGGAGACGCATTAGACGGGCATCCGGAGCTGTCCGAAGGTAAGCGCCTGTTGCCGGCCTCTTTCGGCACAAGCCCCCGCTCCGGAGCGCACCGCGGCCGGCAGGATGCTCTCTGCCGGCGAAGGTGCCGCTTCTCCGGCAAGGAAGCCTCAGCCGCTTCTCCTGCACACGGAGAGCGTGCTAGCTGCTGAAACGTGAAGAAAGAAGCTGCAGAAGACTGGCACTGAGCGTGCAGCTTTCCAGCGGAGAGAAAAAGCTACTTGAACACGCTGCAAGCCTTTCCACTCCCAAAAACATGCACATGGAAGGAGCTGCTGCAAAAGCGATGCTGTGCTCGCTGCTGCTCCTCCTGAAGCTCTGGCTGCTAAATCTGAGGCTTTTCTTCCAATTTCAAGCTGCAAAGCACTTGCTGAATTGCAGGGAAAGTCCGGGAGGCATTTGCTGTGCTGGCACACTTTCTCCTTCCTAGACAGAGTGGAAAAGCTTTTCCCTGCCGTGTAGGCGACAGGAGACGCATTAGACGGGCATCCGGAGCTGTCCGAAGGTAAGCGCCTGTTGCCGGCCTCTTTCGGCACAAGCCCCCGCTCCGGAGCGCACCGCGGCCGGCAGGATGCTCTCTGCCGGCGAAGGTGCCGCTTCTCCGGCAAGGAAGCCTCAGCCGCTTCTCCTGCACACGGAGAGCGTGCTAGCTGCTGAAACGTGAAGAAAGAAGCTGCAGAACACTAGCACTCAGCGTGCAGCTTTCCTGCGGAGAGAAAAAGCTACTTGAACACTCTGCAAGCCTTTCCACTCCCAAAAACATGCACATGGAAGGAGCTGCTGCAAAAGCGATGCTGTGCTCGCTGCTGCTCCTCCTGAAGCTCTGGCTGCTAAATCTGAGGCTTTCCTTCCAATTTCAAGCTGCAAAGCACTTGCTGAATTGCAGGGAAAGTCCGGGAGGCATTTGCTGTGCTGGCACACTTTCTCCTTCCTAGACAGAGTGGAAAAGCTTTTCCCTGCCGTGTAGGCGACAGGAGACGCATTAGACGGGCATCCGGAGCTGTCCGAAGGTAAGCGCCTGTTGCCGGCCTCTTTCGGCACAAGCCCCCGCTCCGGAGCGCACCGCGGCCGGCAGGATGCTCTCTGCCGGCGAAGGTGCCGCTTCTCCGGCAAGGAAGCCTCAGCCGCTTCTCCTGCACACGGAGAGCGTGCTAGCTGCTGAAACGTGAAGAAAGAAGCTGCAGAAGACTGGCACTGAGCGTGCAGCTTTCCAGCGGAGAGAAAAAGCTACTTGAACACTCTGCAAGCCTTTCCACTCCCAAAAACATGCACATGGAAGGAGCTGCTGCAAAAGCGATGCTGTGCTCGCTGCTGCTCCTCCTGAAGCTCTGGCTGCTAAATCTGAGGCTTTCCTTCCAATTTCAAGCTGCAAAGCACTTGCTGAATTGCAGGGAAAGTCCGGGAGGCATTTGCTGTGCTGGCACACTTTCTCCTTCCTAGACAGAGTGGAAAAGCTTTTCCCTGCCGTGTAGGCGACAAGAGACGCATTAGACCGGGATCCGGAGCTGTCCGAAGGTAAGCGCTTGTTCCCGGCCTCGTTCGGCACAAGCCCCCGCTCCGGAGCGCACCGCGGCCGGCAGGATGCTCTCTGCCGGCGAAGGTGCCGCTTCTCCGGCAAGGAAGCCTCAGCCGCTTCTCCTGCACACGGAGAGCGTGCTAGCTGCTGAAACGTGAAGAAAGAAGCTGCAGAAGACTGGCACTGAGCGTGCAGCTTTCCAGCGGAGAGAAAAAGCTACTTGAACACGCTGCAAGCCTTTCCACTCCCAAAAACATGCACATGGAAGGAGCTGCTGCAAAAGCGATGCTGTGCTCGCTGCTGCTCCTCCTGAAGCTCTGGCTGCTAAATCTGAGGCTTTCCTTCCAATTTCAAGCTGCAAAGCACTTGCTGAATTGCAGGGAAAGTCCGGGAGGCATTTGCTGTGCTGGCATACTTTCTCCTTCCTAGACAGAGTGGAAAAGCTTTTCCCTGCCGTGTATGCGACAAGAGACGCATTAGACAGGGATCCGGAGCTGTCCGAAGGTAAGCGCCTGTTGCCGGCCTCTTTCGGCACAAGCCCCCGCTCCGGAGCGCACCGCGGCCGGCAGGATTCTCTCTGCCGGCGAAGGTGCCGCTTCTCCGGCAAGGAAGCCTCAGCCGCTTCTCCTGCACACGGAGAGCGTGCTAGCTGCTGAAACGTGAAGAAAGAAGCTGCAGAAGACTGGCACTGAGCGTGCAGCTTTCCAGCGGAGAGAAAATGCTACTTGAACACTCTGCAAGCCTTTCCACTCCCAAAAACATGCACATGGAAGGAGCTGCTGCAAAAGCGATGCTGTGCTCGCTGCTGCTCCTCCTGAAGCTCTGGCTGCTAAATCTGAGGCTTTCCTTCCAATTTCAAGCTGCAAAGCACTTGCTGAATTGCAGGGAAAGTCCGGGAGGCATTTGCTGTGCTGGCACACTTTCTCCTTCCTAGACAGAGTGGAAAAGCTTTTCCCTGCCGTGTAGGCGACAGGAGACGCATTAGACGGGCATCCGGAGCTGTCCGAAGGTAAGCGCCTGTTGCCGGCCTCTTTCGGCACAAGCCCCCGCTCCGGAGCGCACCGCGGCCGGCAGGATGCTCTCTGCCGGCGAAGGTGCCGCTTCTCCGGCAAGGAAGCCTCAGCCGCTTCTCCTGCACACGGAGAGCGTGCTAGCTGCTGAAACGTGAAGAAAGAAGCTGCAGAAGACTGGCACTGAGCGTGCAGCTTTCCAGCGGAGAGAAAAAGCTACTTGAACACGCTGCAAGCCTTTCCACTCCCAAAAACATGCACATGGAAGGAGCTGCTGCAAAAGCGATGCTGTGCTCGCTGCTGCTCCTCCTGAAGCTCTGGCTGCTAAATCTGAGGCTTTTCTTCCAATTTCAAGCTGCAAAGCACTTGCTGAATTGCAGGGAAAGTCCGGGAGGCATTTGCTGTGCTGGCACACTTTCTCCTTCCTAGACAGAGTGGAAAAGCTTTTCCCTGCCGTGTAGGCGACAGGAGACGCATTAGACGGGCATCCGGAGCTGTCCGAAGGTAAGCGCCTGTTCCCGGCCTCTTTCGGCACAAGCCCCCGCTCCGGAGCGCACCGCGGCCGGCAGGATGCTCTCTGCCGGCGAAGGTGCCGCTTCTCCGGCAAGGAAGCCTCAGCCGCTTCTCCTGCACACGGAGAGCGTGCTAGCTGCTGAAACGTGAAGAAAGAAGCTGCAGAAGACTGGCACTGAGCGTGCAGCTTTCCAGCGGAGAGAAAAAGCTACTTGAACACTCTGCAAGCCTTTCCACTCCCAAAAACATGCACATGGAAGGAGCTGCTGCAAAAGCGATGCTGTGCTCGCTGCTGCTCCTCCTGAAGCTCTGGCTGCTAAATCTGAGGCTTTCCTTCCAATTTCAAGCTGCAAAGCACTTGCTGAATTGCAGGGAAAGTCCGGGAGGCATTTGCTGTGCTGGCACACTTTCTCCTTCCTAGACAGAGTGGAAAAGCTTTTCCCTGCCGTGTAGGCGACAAGAGACGCATTAGACCGGGATCCGGAGCTGTCCGAAGGTAAGCGCTTGTTCCCGGCCTCGTTCGGCACAAGCCCCCGCTCCGGAGCGCACCGCGGCCGGCAGGATGCTCTCTGCCGGCGAAGGTGCCGCTTCTCCGGCAAGGAAGCCTCAGCCGCTTCTCCTGCACACGGAGAGCGTGCTAGCTGCTGAAACGTGAAGAAAGAAGCTGCAGAAGACTGGCACTGAGCGTGCAGCTTTCCAGCGGAGAGAAAAAGCTACTTGAACACTCTGCAAGCCTTTCCACTCCCAAAAACATGCACATGGAAGGAGCTGCTGCAAAAGCGATGCTGTGCTCGCTGCTGCTCCTCCTGAAGCTCTGGCTGCTAAATCTGAGGCTTTCCTTCCAATTTCAAGCTGCAAAGCACTTGCTGAATTGCAGGGAACGTCCGGGAGGCATTTGCTCTGCTGGCACACTTTCTCCTTCCTAGACAGAGTGGAAAAGCTTTTCCCTGCCGTGTAGGCGACAGGAGACGCATTAGACGGGCATCCGGAGCTGTCCGAAGGTAAGCGCCTGTTGCCGGCCTCTTTCGGCACAAGCCCCCGCTCCGGAGCGCCCCGCGGCCGGCAGGATGCTCTCTGCCGGCGAAGGTGCCGCTTCTCCGGCAAGGAAGCCTCAGCCGCTTCTCCTGCACACGGAGAGCGTGCTAGCTGCTGAAACGTTAAGAAAGAAGCTGCAGAACACTGGCACTGAGCGTGCAGCTTTCCAGCGGAGAGAAAAAGCTACTTGAACACTCTGCAAGCTTTTCCACTCCCAAAAACATGCACATGGAAGGAGCTGCTGCAAAAGCGATGCTGTGCTCGCTGCTGCTCCTCCTGAAGCTCTGGCTGCTAAATCGGAGGCTTTCCTTCCAATTTCAAGCTGCAAAGCACTTGCTGAATTGCAGGGAAAGTCCGGGAGGCATTTGCTGTGCTGGCACACTTTCTCCTTCCTAGACAGAGTGGAAAAGCTTTTCCCTGCCGTGTAGGCGACAGGAGACGCATTAGACGGGCATCCGGAGCTGTCCGAAGGTAAGCGCCTGTTCCCGGCCTCTTTCGGCACAAGCCCCCGCTCCGGAGCGCACCGCGGCCGGCAGGATGCTCTCTGCCGGCGAAGGTGCCGCTTCTCCGGCAAGGAAGCCTCAGCCGCTTCTCCTGCACACGGAGAGCGTGCTAGCTGCTGAAACGTGAAGAAAGAAGCTGCAGAAGACTGGCACTGAGCGTGCAGCTTTCCAGCGGAGAGAAAAAGCTACTTGAACACTCTGCAAGCCTTTCCACTCCCAAAAACATGCACATGGAAGGAGCTGCTGCAAAAGCGATGCTGTGCTCGCTGCTGCTCCTCCTGAAGCTCTGGCTGCTAAATCTGAGGCTTTCCTTCCAATTTCAAGCTGCAAAGCACTTGCTGAATTGCAGGGAAAGTCCGGGAGGCATTTGCTGTGCTGGCACACTTTCTCCTTCCTAGACAGAGTGGAAAAGCTTTTCCCTGCCGTGTAGGCGACAGGAGACGCATTAGACGGGCATCCGGAGCTGTCCGAAGGTAAGCGCCTGTTCCCGGCCTCTTTCGGCACAAGCCCCCGCTCCGGAGCGCACCGCGGCCGGCAGGATGCTCTCTGCCGGCGAAGGTGCCGCTTCTCCGGCAAGGAAGCCTCAGCCGCTTCTCCTGCACACGGAGAGCGTGCTAGCTGCTGAAACGTGAAGAAAGAAGCTGCAGAAGACTGGCACTGAGCGTGCAGCTTTCCAGCGGAGAGAAAAAGCTACTTGAACACTCTGCAAGCCTTTCCACTCCCAAAAACATGCACATGGAAGGAGCTGCTGCAAAAGCGATGCTGTGCTCGCTGCTGCTCCTCCTGAAGCTCTGGCTGCTAAATCTGAGGCTTTCCTTCCAATTTCAAGCTGCAAAGCACTTGCTGAATTGCAGGGAAAGTCCGGGAGGCATTTGCTGTGCTGGCACACTTTCTCCTTCCTAGACAGAGTGGAAAAGCTTTTCCCTGCCGTGTAGGCGACAGGAGACGCATTAGACGGGCATCCGGAGCTGTCCGAAGGTAAGCGCCTGTTCCCGGCCTCTTTCGGCACAAGCCCCCGCTCCGGAGCGCACCGCGGCCGGCAGGATGCTCTCTGCCGGCGAAGGTGCCGCTTCTCCGGCAAGGAAGCCTCAGCCGCTTCTCCTGCACACGGAGAGCGTGCTAGCTGCTGAAACGTGAAGAAAGAAGCTGCAGAAGACTGGCACTGAGCGTGCAGCTTTCCAGCGGAGAGAAAAAGCTACTTGAACACTCTGCAAGCCTTTCCACTCCCAAAAACATGCACATGGAAGGAGCTGCTGCAAAAGCGATGCTGTGCTCGCTGCTGCTCCTCCTGAAGCTCTGGCTGCTAAATCTGAGGCTTTCCTTCCAATTTCAAGCTGCAAAGCACTTGCTGAATTGCAGGGAAAGTCCGGGAGGCATTTGCTGTGCTGGCACACTTTCTCCTTCCTAGACAGAGTGGAAAAGCTTTTCCCTGCCGTGTAGGCGACAGGAGACGCATTAGACGGGCATCCGGAGCTGTCCGAAGGTAAGCGCCTGTTGCCGGCCTCTTTCGGCACAAGCCCCCGCTCCGGAGCGCACCGCGGCCGGCAGGATGCTCTCTGCCGGCGAAGGTGCCGCTTCTCCGGCAAGGAAGCCTCAGCCGCTTCTCCTGCACACGGAGAGCGTGCTAGCTGCTGAAACGTGAAGAAAGAAGCTGCAGAAGACTGGCACTGAGCGTGCAGCTTTCCAGCGGAGAGAAAAAGCTACTTGAACACTCTGCAAGCTTTTCCACTCCCAAAAACATGCACATGGAAGGAGCTGCTGCAAAAGCGATGCTGTGCTCGCTGCTGCTCCTCCTGAAGCTCTGGCTGCTAAATCTGAGGCTTTCCTTCCAATTTCAAGCTGCAAAGCACTTGCTGAATTGCAGGGAAAGTCCGGGAGGCATTTGCTGTGCTGGCACACTTTCTCCTTCCTAGACAGAGTGGAAAAGCTTTTCCCTGCCGTGTAGGCGACAGGAGACGCATTAGACGGGCATCCGGAGCTGTCCGAAGGTAAGCGCCTGTTGCCGGCCTCTTTCGGCACAAGCCCCCGCTCCGGAGCGCCCCGCGGCCGGCAGGATGCTCTCTGCCGGCGAAGGTGCCGCTTCTCCGGCAAGGAAGCCTCAGCCGCTTCTCCTGCACACGGAGAGCGTGCTAGCTGCTGAAACGTTAAGAAAGAAGCTGCAGAACACTGGCACTGAGCGTGCAGCTTTCCAGCGGAGAGAAAAAGCTACTTGAACACTCTGCAAGCTTTTCCACTCCCAAAAACATGCACATGGAAGGAGCTGCTGCAAAAGCGATGCTGTGCTCGCTGCTGCTCCTCCTGAAGCTCTGGCTGCTAAATCTGAGGCTTTCCTTCCAATTTCAAGCTGCAAAGCACTTGCTGAATTGCAGGGAAAGTCCGGGAGGCATTTGCTGTGCTGGCACACTTTCTCCTTCCTAGACAGAGTGGAAAAGCTTTTCCCTGCCGTGTAGGCGACAGGAGACGCATTAGACGGGCATCCGGAGCTGTCCGAAGGTAAGCGCCTGTTCCCGGCCTCTTTCGGCACAAGTCCCCGCTCCGGAGCGCACCGCGGCCGGCAGGATGCTCTCTGCCGGCGAAGGTGCCGCTTCTCCGGCAAGGAAGCCTCAGCCGCTTCTCCTGCACACGGAGAGCGTGCTAGCTGCTGAAACGTGAAGAAAGAAGCTGCAGAAGACTGGCACTGAGCGTGCAGCTTTCCAGCGGAGAGAAAAAGCTACTTGAACACTCTGCAAGCCTTTCCACTCCCAAAAACATGCACATGGAAGGAGCTGCTGCAAAAGCGATGCTGTGCTCGCTGCTGCTCGTCCTGAAGCTCTGGCTGCTAAATCTGAGGCTTTCCTTCCAATTTCAAGCTGCAAAGCACTTGCTGAATTGCAGGGAAAGTCCGGGAGGCATTTGCTGTGCTGGCACACTTTCTCCTTCCTAGACAGAGTGGAAAAGCTTTTCCCTGCCGTGTAGGCGACAGGAGACGCATTAGACGGGCATCCGGAGCTGTCCGAAGGTAAGCGCCTGTTGCCGGCCTCTTTCGGCACAAGCCCCCGCTCCGGAGCGCACCGCGGCCGGCAGGATGCTCTCTGCCGGCGAAGGTGCCGCTTCTCCGGCAAGGAAGCCTCAGCCGCTTCTCCTGCACACGGAGAGCGTGCTAGCTGCTGAAACGTGAAGAAAGAAGCGGCAGAAGACTGGCACTGAGCGTGCAGCTTTCCAGCGGAGAGAAAAAGCTACTTGAACACTCTGCAAGCCTTTCCACTCCCAAAAACATGCACATGGAAGGAGCTGCTGCAAAAGCGATGCTGTGCTCGCTGCTGCTCCTCCTGAAGCTCTGGCTGCTAAATCTGAGGCTTTCCTTCCAATTTCAAGCTGCAAAGCACTTGCTGAATTGCAGGGAAAGTCCGGGAGGCATTTGCTGTGCTGGCACACTTTCTCCTTCCTAGACAGAGTGGAAAAGCTTTTCCCTGCCGTGTAGGCGACAGGAGACGCATTAGACGGGCATCCGGAGCTGTCCGAAGGTAAGCGCCTGTTGCCGGCCTCTTTCGGCACAAGCCCCCGCTCCGGAGCGCACCGCGGCCGGCAGGATGCTCTCTGCCGGCGAAGGTGCCGCTTCTCCGGCAAGGAAGCCTCAGCCGCTTCTCCTGCACACGGAGAGCGTGCTAGCTGCTGAAACGTGAAGAAAGAAGCTGCAGAAGACTGGCACTGAGCGTGCAGCTTTCCAGCGGAGAGAAAAAGCTACTTGAACACTCTGCAAGCCTTTCCACTCCCAAAAACATGCACATGGAAGGAGCTGCTGCAAAAGCGATGCTGTGCTCGCTGCTGCTCCTCCTGAAGCTCTGGCTGCTAAATCTGAGGCTTTCCTTCCAATTTCAAGCTGCAAAGCACTTGCTGAATTGCAGGGAAAGTCCGGGAGGCATTTGCTGTGCTGGCACACTTTCTCCTTCCTAGACAGAGTGGAAAAGCTTTTCCCTGCCGTGTAGGCGACAGGAGACGCATTAGACGGGCATCCGGAGCTGTCCGAAGGTAAGCGCCTGTTCCCGGCCTCTTTCGGCACAAGCCCCCGCTCCGGAGCGCACCGCGGCCGGCAGGATGCTCTCTGCCGGCGAAGGTGCCGCTTCTCCGGCAAGGAAGCCTCAGCCGCTTCTCCTGCACACGGAGAGCGTGCTAGCTGCTGAAACGTGAAGAAAGAAGCTGCAGAAGACTGGCACTGAGCGTGCAGCTTTCCAGCGGAGAGAAAAAGCTACTTGAACACTCTGCAAGCTTTTCCACTCCCAAAAACATGCACATGGAAGGAGCTGCTGCAAAAGCGATGCTGTGCTCGCTGCTGCTCTTCCTGAAGCTCTGGCTGCTAAATCTGAGGCTTTCCTTCCAATTTCAAGCTGCAAAGCACTTGCTGAATTGCAGGGAAAGTCCGGGAGGCATTTGCTGTGCTGGCACACTTTCTCCTTCCTAGACAGAGTGGAAAAGCTTTTCCCTGCCGTGTAGGCGACAGGAGACGCATTAGACGGGCATCCGGAGCTGTCCGAAGGTAAGCGCCTGTTGCCGGCCTCTTTCGGCACAAGCCCCCGCTCCGGAGCGCACCGCGGCCGGCAGGATGCTCTCTGCCGGCGAAGGTGCCGCTTCTCCGGCAAGGAAGCCTCAGCCGCTTCTCCTGCACACGGAGAGCGTGCTAGCTGCTGAAACGTGAAGAAAGAAGCTGCAGAAGACTGGCACTGAGCGTGCAGCTTTCCAGCGGAGAGAAAAAGCTACTTGAACACTCTGCAAGCCTTTCCACTCCCAAAAACATGCACATGGAAGGAGCTGCTGCAAAAGCGATGCTGTGCTCGCTGCTGCTCCTCCTGAAGCTCTGGCTGCTAAATCTGAGGCTTTCCTTCCAATTTCAAGCTGCAAAGCACTTGCTGAATTGCAGGGAAAGTCCGGGAGGCATTTGCTGTGCTGGCACACTTTCTCCTTCCTAGACAGAGTGGAAAAGCTTTTCCCTGCCGTGTAGGCGACAGGAGACGCATTAGACGGGCATCCGGAGCTGTCCGAAGGTAAGCGCCTGTTCCCGGCCTCTTTCGGCACAAGCCCCCGCTCCGGAGCGCACCGCGGCCGGCAGGATGCTCTCTGCCGGCGAAGGTGCCGCTTCTCCGGCAAGGAAGCCTCAGCCGCTTCTCCTGCACACGGAGAGCGTGCTAGCTGCTGAAACGTGAAGAAAGAAGCTGCAGAAGACTGGCACTGAGCGTGCAGCTTTCCAGCGGAGAGAAAAAGCTACTTGAACACTCTGCAAGCCTTTCCACTCCCAAAAACATGCACATGGAAGGAGCTGCTGCAAAAGCGATGCTGTGCTCGCTGCTGCTCCTCCTGAAGCTCTGGCTGCTAAATCTGAGGCTTTCCTTCCAATTTCAAGCTGCAAAGCACTTGCTGAATTGCAGGGAAAGTCCGGGAGGCATTTGCTGTGCTGGCACACTTTCTCCTTCCTAGACAGAGTGGAAAAGCTTTTCCCTGCCGTGTAGGCGACAAGAGACGCATTAGACGGGCATCCGGAGCTGTCCGAAGGTAAGCGCCTGTTGCCGGCCTCTTTCGGCACAAGCCCCCGCTCCGGAGCGCACCGCGGCCGGCAGGATGCTCTCTGCCGGCGAAGGTGCCGCTTCTCCGGCAAGGAAGCCTCAGCCGCTTCTCCTGCACACGGAGAGCGTGCTAGCTGCTGAAACGTGAAGAAAGAAGCTGCAGAAGACTGGCACTGAGCGTGCAGCTTTCCAGCGGAGAGAAAAAGCTACTTGAACACTCTGCAAGCCTTTCCACTCCCAAAAACATGCACATGGAAGGAGCTGCTGCAAAAGCGATGCTGTGCTCGCTGCTGCTCGTCCTGAAGCTCTGGCTGCTAAATCTGAGGCTTTCCTTCCAATTTCAAGCTGCAAAGCACTTGCTGAATTGCAGGGAAAGTCCGGGAGGCATTTGCTGTGCTGGCACACTTTCTCCTTCCTAGACAGAGTGGAAAAGCTTTTCCCTGCCGTGTAGGCGACAGGAGACGCATTAGACGGGCATCCGGAGCTGTCCGAAGGTAAGCGCCTGTTGCCGGCCTCTTTCGGCACAAGCCCCCGCTCCGGAGCGCACCGCGGCCGGCAGGATGCTCTCTGCCGGCGAAGGTGCCGCTTCTCCGGCAAGGAAGCCTCAGCCGCTTCTCCTGCACACGGAGAGCGTGCTAGCTGCTGAAACGTGAAGAAAGAAGCTGCAGAAGACTGGCACTGAGCGTGCAGCTTTCCAGCGGAGAGAAAAAGCTACTTGAACACTCTGCAAGCCTTTCCACTCCCAAAAACATGCACATGGAAGGAGCTGCTGCAAAAGCGATGCTGTGCTCGCTGCTGCTCCTCCTGAAGCTCTGGCTGCTAAATCTGAGGCTTTCCTTCCAATTTCAAGCTGCAAAGCACTTGCTGAATTGCAGGGAAAGTCCGGGAGGCATTTGCTGTGCTAGCACACTTTCTCCTTCCTAGACAGAGTGGAAAAGCTTTTCCCTGCCGTGTAGGCGACAGGAGACGCATTAGACGGGCATCCGGAGCTGTCCGAAGGTAAGCGCCTGTTGCCGGCCTCTTTCGGCACAAGCCCCCGCTCCGGAGCGCACCGCGGCCGGCAGGATGCTCTCTGCCGGCGAAGGTGCCGCTTCTCCGGCAAGGAAGCCTCAGCCGCTTCTCCTGCACACGGAGAGCGTGCTAGCTGCTGAAACGTGAAGAAAGAAGCTGCAGAAGACTGGCACTGAGCGTGCAGCTTTCCAGCGGAGAGAAAAAGCTACTTGAACACTCTGCAAGCTTTTCCACTCCCAAAAACATGCACATGGAAGGAGCTGCTGCAAAAGCGATGCTGTGCTCGCTGCTGCTCCTCCTGAAGCTCTGGCTGCTAAATCTGAGGCTTTCCTTCCAATTTCAAGCTGCAAAGCACTTGCTGAATTGCAGGGAAAGTCCGGGAGGCATTTGCTGTGCTGGCACACTTTCTCCTTCCTAGACAGAGTGGAAAAGCTTTTCCCTGCCGTGTAGGCGACAGGAGACGCATTAGACGGGCATCCGGAGCTGTCCGAAGGTAAGCGCCTGTTCCCGGCCTCTTTCGGCACAAGCCCCCGCTCCGGAGCGCACCGCGGCCGGCAGGATGCTCTCTGCCGGCGAAGGTGCCGCTTCTCCGGCAAGGAAGCCTCAGCCGCTTCTCCTGCACACGGAGAGCGTGCTAGCTGCTGAAACGTGAAGAAAGAAGCTGCAGAAGACTGGCACTGAGCGTGCAGCTTTCCAGCGGAGAGAAAAAGCTACTTGAACACTCTGCAAGCCTTTCCACTCCCAAAAACATGCACATGGAAGGAGCTGCTGCAAAAGCGATGCTGTGCTCGCTGCTGCTCGTCCTGAAGCTCTGGCTGCTAAATCTGAGGCTTTCCTTCCAATTTCAAGCTGCAAAGCACTTGCTGAATTGCAGGGAAAGTCCGGGAGGCATTTGCTGTGCTGGCACACTTTCTCCTTCCTAGACAGAGTGGAAAAGCTTTTCCCTGCCGTGTAGGCGACAGGAGACGCATTAGACGGGCATCCGGAGCTGTCCGAAGGTAAGCGCCTGTTGCCGGCCTCTTTCGGCACAAGCCCCCGCTCCGGAGCGCACCGCGGCCGGCAGGATGCTCTCTGCCGGCGAAGGTGCCGCTTCTCCGGCAAGGAAGCCTCAGCCGCTTCTCCTGCACACGGAGAGCGTGCTAGCTGCTGAAACGTGAAGAAAGAAGCGGCAGAAGACTGGCACTGAGCGTGCAGCTTTCCAGCGGAGAGAAAAAGCTACTTGAACACTCTGCAAGCCTTTCCACTCCCAAAAACATGCACATGGAAGGAGCTGCTGCAAAAGCGATGCTGTGCTCGCTGCTGCTCCTCCTGAAGCTCTGGCTGCTAAATCTGAGGCTTTCCTTCCAATTTCAAGCTGCAAAGCACTTGCTGAATTGCAGGGAAAGTCCGGGAGGCATTTGCTGTGCTGGCACACTTTCTCCTTCCTAGACAGAGTGGAAAAGCTTTTCCCTGCCGTGTAGGCGACAGGAGACGCATTAGACGGGCATCCGGAGCTGTCCGAAGGTAAGCGCCTGTTGCCGGCCTCTTTCGGCACAAGCCCCCGCTCCGGAGCGCACCGCGGCCGGCAGGATGCTCTCTGCCGGCGAAGGTGCCGCTTCTCCGGCAAGGAAGCCTCAGCCGCTTCTCCTGCACACGGAGAGCGTGCTAGCTGCTGAAACGTGAAGAAAGAAGCTGCAGAAGACTGGCACTGAGCGTGCAGCTTTCCAGCGGAGAGAAAAAGCTACTTGAACACTCTGCAAGCCTTTCCACTCCCAAAAACATGCACATGGAAGGAGCTGCTGCAAAAGCGATGCTGTGCTCGCTGCTGCTCCTCCTGAAGCTCTGGCTGCTAAATCTGAGGCTTTCCTTCCAATTTCAAGCTGCAAAGCACTTGCTGAATTGCAGGGAAAGTCCGGGAGGCATTTGCTGTGCTGGCACACTTTCTCCTTCCTAGACAGAGTGGAAAAGCTTTTCCCTGCCGTGTAGGCGACAAGAGACGCATTAGACGGGCATCCGGAGCTGTCCGAAGGTAAGCGCCTGTTGCCGGCCTCTTTCGGCACAAGCCCCCGCTCCGGAGCGCACCGCGGCCGGCAGGATGCTCTCTGCCGGCGAAGGTGCCGCTTCTCCGGCAAGGAAGCCTCAGCCGCTTCTCCTGCACACGGAGAGCGTGCTAGCTGCTGAAACGTGAAGAAAGAAGCTGCAGAAGACTGGCACTGAGCGTGCAGCTTTCCAGCGGAGAGAAAAAGCTACTTGAACACTCTGCAAGCCTTTCCACTCCCAAAAACATGCACATGGAAGGAGCTGCTGCAAAAGCGATGCTGTGCTCGCTGCTGCTCGTCCTGAAGCTCTGGCTGCTAAATCTGAGGCTTTCCTTCCAATTTCAAGCTGCAAAGCACTTGCTGAATTGCAGGGAAAGTCCGGGAGGCATTTGCTGTGCTGGCACACTTTCTCCTTCCTAGACAGAGTGGAAAAGCTTTTCCCTGCCGTGTAGGCGACAGGAGACGCATTAGACGGGCATCCGGAGCTGTCCGAAGGTAAGCGCCTGTTGCCGGCCTCTTTCGGCACAAGCCCCCGCTCCGGAGCGCACCGCGGCCGGCAGGATGCTCTCTGCCGGCGAAGGTGCCGCTTCTCCGGCAAGGAAGCCTCAGCCGCTTCTCCTGCACACGGAGAGCGTGCTAGCTGCTGAAACGTGAAGAAAGAAGCTGCAGAAGACTGGCACTGAGCGTGCAGCTTTCCAGCGGAGAGAAAAAGCTACTTGAACACTCTGCAAGCTTTTCCACTCCCAAAAACATGCACATGGAAGGAGCTGCTGCAAAAGCGATGCTGTGCTCGCTGCTGCTCCTCCTGAAGCTCTGGCTGCTAAATCTGAGGCTTTCCTTCCAATTTCAAGCTGCAAAGCACTTGCTGAATTGCAGGGAAAGTCCGGGAGGCATTTGCTGTGCTGGCACACTTTCTCCTTCCTAGACAGAGTGGAAAAGCTTTTCCCTGCCGTGTAGGCGACAGGAGACGCATTAGACGGGCATCCGGAGCTGTCCGAAGGTAAGCGCCTGTTGCCGGCCTCTTTCGGCACAAGCCCCCGCTCCGGAGCGCACCGCGGCCGGCAGGATGCTCTCTGCCGGCGAAGGTGCCGCTTCTCCGGCAAGGAAGCCTCAGCCGCTTCTCCTGCACACGGAGAGCGTGCTAGCTGCTGAAACGTGAAGAAAGAAGCTGCAGAAGACTGGCACTGAGCGTGCAGCTTTCCAGCGGAGAGAAAAAGCTACTTGAACACTCTGCAAGCCTTTCCACTCCCAAAAACATGCACATGGAAGGAGCTGCTGCAAAAGCGATGCTGTGCTCGCTGCTGCTCCTCCTGAAGCTCTGGCTGCTAAATCTGAGGCTTTCCTTCCAATTTCAAGCTGCAAAGCACTTGCTGAATTGCAGGGAAAGTCCGGGAGGCATTTGCTGTGCTGGCACACTTTCTCCTTCCTAGACAGAGTGGAAAAGCTTTTCCCTGCCGTGTAGGCGACAGGAGACGCATTAGACGGGCATCCGGAGCTGTCCGAAGGTAAGCGCCTGTTGCCGGCCTCTTTCGGCACAAGCCCCCGCTCCGGAGCGCACCGCGGCCGGCAGGATGCTCTCTGCCGGCGAAGGTGCCGCTTCTCCGGCAAGGAAGCCTCAGCCGCTTCTCCTGCACACGGAGAGCGTGCTAGCTGCTGAAACGTGAAGAAAGAAGCTGCAGAAGACTGGCACTGAGCGTGCAGCTTTCCAGCGGAGAGAAAAAGCTACTTGAACACTCTGCAAGCCTTTCCACTCCCAAAAACATGCACATGGAAGGAGCTGCTGCAAAAGCGATGCTGTGCTCGCTGCTGCTCCTCCTGAAGCTCTGGCTGCTAAATCTGAGGCTTTCCTTCCAATTTCAAGCTGCAAAGCACTTGCTGAATTGCAGGGAAAGTCCGGGAGGCATTTGCTGTGCTGGCACACTTTCTCCTTCCTAGACAGAGTGGAAAAGCTTTTCCCTGCCGTGTAGGCGACAGGAGACGCATTAGACGGGCATCCGGAGCTGTCCGAAGGTAAGCGCCTGTTGCCGGCCTCTTTCGGCACAAGCCCCCGCTCCGGAGCGCACCGCGGCCGGCAGGATGCTCTCTGCCGGCGAAGGTGCCGCTTCTCCGGCAAGGAAGCCTCAGCCGCTTCTCCTGCACACGGAGAGCGTGCTAGCTGCTGAAACGTGAAGAAAGAAGCTGCAGAAGACTGGCACTGAGCGTGCAGCTTTCCAGCGGAGAGAAAAAGCTACTTGAACACTCTGCAAGCCTTTCCACTCCCAAAAACATGCACATGGAAGGAGCTGCTGCAAAAGCGATGCTGTGCTCGCTGCTGCTCCTCCTGAAGCTCTGGCTGCTAAATCTGAGGCTTTCCTTCCAATTTCAAGCTGCAAAGCACTTGCTGAATTGCAGGGAAAGTCCGGGAGGCATTTGCTGTGCTGGCACACTTTCTCCTTCCTAGACAGAGTGGAAAAGCTTTTCCCTGCCGTGTAGGCGACAGGAGACGCATTAGACGGGCATCCGGAGCTGTCCGAAGGTAAGCGCCTGTTCCCGGCCTCTTTCGGCACAAGCCCCCGCTCCGGAGCGCACCGCGGCCGGCAGGATGCTCTCTGCCGGCGAAGGTGCCGCTTCTCCGGCAAGGAAGCCTCAGCCGCTTCTCCTGCACACGGAGAGCGTGCTAGCTGCTGAAACGTGAAGAAAGAAGCTGCAGAAGACTGGCACTGAGCGTGCAGCTTTCCAGCGGAGAGAAAAAGCTACTTGAACACTCTGCAAGCCTTTCCACTCCCAAAAACATGCACATGGAAGGAGCTGCTGCAAAAGCGATGCTGTGCTCGCTGCTGCTCCTCCTGAAGCTCTGGCTGCTAAATCTGAGGCTTTCCTTCCAATTTCAAGCTGCAAAGCACTTGCTGAATTGCAGGGAAAGTCCGGGAGGCATTTGCTGTGCTGGCACACTTTCTCCTTCCTAGACAGAGTGGAAAAGCTTTTCCCTGCCGTGTAGGCGACAGGAGACGCATTAGACGGGCATCCGGAGCTGTCCGAAGGTAAGCGCCTGTTGCCGGCCTCTTTCGGCACAAGCCCCCGCTCCGGAGCGCACCGCGGCCGGCAGGATGCTCTCTGCCGGCGAAGGTGCCGCTTCTCCGGCAAGGAAGCCTCAGCCGCTTCTCCTGCACACGGAGAGCGTGCTAGCTGCTGAAACGTGAAGAAAGAAGCTGCAGAAGACTGGCACTGAGCGTGCAGCTTTCCAGCGGAGAGAAAAAGCTACTTGAACACTCTGCAAGCCTTTCCACTCCCAAAAACATGCACATGGAAGGAGCTGCTGCAAAAGCGATGCTGTGCTCGCTGCTGCTCCTCCTGAAGCTCTGGCTGCTAAATCTGAGGCTTTCCTTCCAATTTCAAGCTGCAAAGCACTTGCTGAATTGCAGGGAAAGTCCGGGAGGCATTTGCTGTGCTGGCACACTTTCTCCTTCCTAGACAGAGTGGAAAAGCTTTTCCCTGCCGTGTAGGCGACAAGAGACGCATTAGACAGGGATCCGGAGCTGTCCGAAGGTAAGCGCCTGTTCCCGGCCTCTTTCGGCACAAGCCCCCGCTCCGGAGCGCACCGCGGCCGGCAGGATGCTCTCTGCCGGCGAAGGTGCCGCTTCTCCGGCAAGGAAGCCTCAGCCGCTTCTCCTGCACACGGAGAGCGTGCTAGCTGCTGAAACGTGAAGAAAGAAGCTGCAGAAGACTGGCACTGAGCGTGCAGCTTTCCAGCGGAGAGAAAAAGCTACTTGAACACTCTGCAAGCCTTTCCACTCCCAAAAACATGCACATGGAAGGAGCTGCTGCAAAAGCGATGCTGTGCTCGCTGCTGCTCCTCCTGAAGCTCTGGCTGCTAAATCTGAGGCTTTCCTTCCAATTTCAAGCTGCAAAGCACTTGCTGAATTGCAGGGAAAGTCCGGGAGGCATTTGCTGTGCTGGCACACTTTCTCCTTCCTAGACAGAGTGGAAAAGCTTTTCCCTGCCGTGTAGGCGACAAGAGACGCATTAGACAGGGATCCGGAGCTGTCCGAAGGTAAGCGCCTGTTGCCGGCCTCTTTCGGCACAAGCCCCCGCTCCGGAGCGCACCGCGGCCGGCAGGATGCTCTCTGCCGGCGAAGGTGCCGCTTCTCCGGCAAGGAAGCCTCAGCCGCTTCTCCTGCACACGGAGAGCGTGCTAGCTGCTGAAACGTGAAGAAAGAAGCTGCAGAAGACTGGCACTGAGCGTGCAGCTTTCCAGCGGAGAGAAAAAGCTACTTGAACACTCTGCAAGCCTTTCCACTCCCAAAAACATGCACATGGAAGGAGCTGCTGCAAAAGCGATGCTGTGCTCGCTGCTGCTCCTCCTGAAGCTCTGGCTGCTAAATCTGAGGCTTTCCTTCCAATTTCAAGCTGCAAAGCACTTGCTGAATTGCAGGGAAAGTCCGGGAGGCATTTGCTGTGCTGGCACACTTTCTCCTTCCTAGACAGAGTGGAAAAGCTTTTCTCTGCCGTGTAGGCGACAAGAGACGCATTAGACAGGGATCCGGAGCTGTCCGAAGGTAAGCGCCTGTTGCCGGCCTCTTTCGGCACAAGCCCCCGCTCCGGAGCGCACCGCGGCCGGCAGGATGCTCTCTGCCGGCGAAGGTGCCGCTTCTCCGGCAAGGAAGCCTCAGCCGCTTCTCCTGCACACGGAGAGCGTGCTAGCTGCTGAAACGTGAAGAAAGAAGCTGCAGAAGACTGGCACTGAGCGTGCAGCTTTCCAGCGGAGAGAAAAAGCTACTTGAACACTCTGCAAGCCTTTCCACTCCCAAAAACATGCACATGGAAGGAGCTGCTGCAAAAGCGATGCTGTGCTCGCTGCTGCTCCTCCTGAAGCTCTGGCTGCTAAATCTGAGGCTTTCCTTCCAATTTCAAGCTGCAAAGCACTTGCTGAATTGCAGGGAAAGTCCGGGAGGCATTTGCTGTGCTGGCACACTTTCTCCTTCCTAGACAGAGTGGAAAAGCTTTTCCCTGCCGTGTAGGCGACAAGAGACGCATTAGACAGGGATCCGGAGCTGTCCGAAGGTAAGCGCCTGTTGCCGGCCTCTTTCGGCACAAGCCCCCGCTCCGGAGCGCACCGCGGCCGGCAGGATGCTCTCTGCCGGCGAAGGTGCCGCTTCTCCGGCAAGGAAGCCTCAGCCGCTTCTCCTGCACACGGAGAGCGTGCTAGCTGCTGAAACGTGAAGAAAGAAGCTGCAGAAGACTGGCACTGAGCGTGCAGCTTTCCAGCGGAGAGAAAAAGCTACTTGAACACTCTGCAAGCCTTTCCACTCCCAAAAACATGCACATGGAAGGAGCTGCTGCAAAAGCGATGCTGTGCTCGCTGCTGCTCCTCCTGAAGCTCTGGCTGCTAAATCTGAGGCTTTCCTTCCAATTTCAAGCTGCAAAGCACTTGCTGAATTGCAGGGAAAGTCCGGGAGGCATTTGCTGTGCTGGCACACTTTCTCCTTCCTAGACAGAGTGGAAAAGCTTTTCCCTGCCGTGTAGGCGACAAGAGACGCATTAGACAGGGATCCGGAGCTGTCCGAAGGTAAGCGCCTGTTGCCGGCCTCTTTCGGCACAAGCCCCCGCTCCGGAGCGCACCGCGGCCGGCAGGATGCTCTCTGCCGGCGAAGGTGCCGCTTCTCCGGCAAGGAAGCCTCAGCCGCTTCTCCTGCACACGGAGAGCGTGCTAGCTGCTGAAACGTGAAGAAAGAAGCTGCAGAAGACTGGCACTGAGCGTGCAGCTTTCCAGCGGAGAGAAAAAGCTACTTGAACACTCTGCAAGCCTTTCCACTCCCAAAAACATGCACATGGAAGGAGCTGCTGCAAAAGCGATGCTGTGCTCGCTGCTGCTCCTCCTGAAGCTCTGGCTGCTAAATCTGAGGCTTTCCTTCCAATTTCAAGCTGCAAAGCACTTGCTGAATTGCAGGGAAAGTCCGGGAGGCATTTGCTGTGCTGGCACACTTTCTCCTTCCTAGACAGAGTGGAAAAGCTTTTCCCTGCCGTGTAGGCGACAAGAGACGCATTAGACGGGCATCCGGAGCTGTCCGAAGGTAAGCGCCTGTTGCCGGCCTCTTTCGGCACAAGCCCCCGCTCCGGAGCGCACCGCGGCCGGCAGGATGCTCTCTGCCGGCGAAGGTGCCGCTTCTCCGGCAAGGAAGCCTCAGCCGCTTCTCCTGCACACGGAGAGCGTGCTAGCTGCTGAAACGTGAAGAAAGAAGCTGCAGAAGACTGGCACTGAGCGTGCAGCTTTCCAGCGGAGAGAAAAAGCTACTTGAACACTCTGCAAGCCTTTCCACTCCCAAAAACATGCACATGGAAGGAGCTGCTGCAAAAGCGATGCTGTGCTCGCTGCTGCTCCTCCTGAAGCTCTGGCTGCTAAATCGGAGGCTTTCCTTCCAATTTCAAGCTGCAAAGCACTTGCTGAATTGCAGGGAAAGTCCGGGAGGCATTTGCTGTGCTGGCACACTTTCTCCTTCCTAGACAGAGTGGAAAAGCTTTTCCCTGCCGTGTAGGCGACAAGAGACGCATTAGACAGGGATCCGGAGCTGTCCGAAGGTAAGCGCCTGTTCCCGGCCTCTTTCGGCACAAGCCCCCGCTCCGGAGCGCACCGCGGCCGGCAGGATGCTCTCTGCCGGCGAAGGTGCCGCTTCTCCGGCAAGGAAGCCTCAGCCGCTTCTCCTGCACACGGAGAGCGTGCTAGCTGCTGAAACGTGAAGAAAGAAGCTGCAGAAGACTGGCACTGAGCGTGCAGCTTTCCAGCGGAGAGAAAAAGCTACTTGAACACTCTGCAAGCCTTTCCACTCCCAAAAACATGCACATGGAAGGAGCTGCTGCAAAAGCGATGCTGTGCTCGCTGCTGCTCGTCCTGAAGCTCTGGCTGCTAAATCTGAGGCTTTCCTTCCAATTTCAAGCTGCAAAGCACTTGCTGAATTGCAGGGAAAGTCCGGGAGGCATTTGCTGTGCTGGCACACTTTCTCCTTCCTAGACAGAGTGGAAAAGCTTTTCCCTGCCGTGTAGGCGACAAGAGACGCATTAGACCGGGATCCGGAGCTGTCCGAAGGTAAGCGCTTGTTCCCGGCCTCGTTCGGCACAAGCCCCCGCTCCGGAGCGCACCGCGGCCGGCAGGATGCTCTCTGCCGGCGAAGGTGCCGCTTCTCCAGCAAGGAAGCCTCAGCCGCTTCTCCTGCACACGGAGAGCGTGCTAGCTGCTGAAACGTGAAGAAAGAAGCTGCAGAACACTGGCACTGAGCGTGCAGCTTTCCAGCGGAGAGAAAAAGCTACTTGAACACTCTGCAAGCCTTTCCACTCCCAAAAACATGCACATGGAAGGAGCTGCTGCAAAAGCGATGCTGTGCTCGCTGCTGCTCGTCCTGAAGCTCTGGCTGCTAAATCTGAGGCTTTCCTTCCAATTTCAAGCTGCAAAGCACTTGCTGAATTGCAGGGAAAGTCCGGGAGGCATTTGCTGTGCTGGCACACTTTCTCCTTCCTAGACAGAGTGGAAAAGCTTTTCCCTGCCGTGTAGGCGACAGGAGACGCATTAGACGGGCATCCGGAGCTGTCCGAAGGTAAGCGCCTGTTGCCGGCCTCTTTCGGCACAAGCCCCCGCTCCGGAGCGCACCGCGGCCGGCAGGATGCTCTCTGCCGGCGAAGGTGCCGCTTCTCCGGCAAGGAAGCCTCAGCCGCTTCTCCTGCACACGGAGAGCGTGCTAGCTGCTGAAACGTGAAGAAAGAAGCTGCAGAAGACTGGCACTGAGCGTGCAGCTTTCCAGCGGAGAGAAAAAGCTACTTGAACACTCTGCAAGCCTTTCCACTCCCAAAAACATGCACATGGAAGGAGCTGCTGCAAAAGCGATGCTGTGCTCGCTGCTGCTCCTCCTGAAGCTCTGGCTGCTAAATCTGAGGCTTTCCTTCCAATTTCAAGCTGCAAAGCACTTGCTGAATTGCAGGGAAAGTCCGGGAGGCATTTGCTGTGCTGGCACACTTTCTCCTTCCTAGACGGAGTGGAAAAGCTTTTCCCTGCCGTGTAGGCGACAAGAGACGCATTAGACAGGGATCCGGAGCTGTCCGAAGGTAAGCGCTTGTTCCCGGCCTCTTTCGGCACAAGCCCCCGCTCCGGAGCGCACCGCGGCCGGCAGGATGCTCTCTGCCGGCGAAGGTGCCGCTTCTCCGGCAAGGAAGCCTCAGCCGCTTCTCCTGCACACGGAGAGCGTGCTAGCTGCTGAAACGTGAAGAAAGAAGCTGCAGAAGACTGGCACTGAGCGTGCAGCTTTCCAGCGGAGAGAAAAAGCTACTTGAACACTCTGCAAGCCTTTCCACTCCCAAAAACATGCACATGGAAGGAGCTGCTGCAAAAGCGATGCTGTGCTCGCTGCTGCTCCTCCTGAAGCTCTGGCTGCTAAATCTGAGGCTTTCCTTCCAATTTCAAGCTGCAAAGCACTTGCTGAATTGCAGGGAAAGTCCGGGAGGCATTTGCTGTGCTGGCACACTTTCTCCTTCCTAGACAGAGTGGAAAAGCTTTTCCCTGCCGTGTAGGCGACAGGAGACGCATTAGACGGGCATCCGGAGCTGTCCGAAGGTAAGCGCCTGTTCCCGGCCTCTTTCGGCACAAGCCCCCGCTCCGGAGCGCACCGCGGCCGGCAGGATGCTCTCTGCCGGCGAAGGTGCCGCTTCTCCGGCAAGGAAGCCTCAGCCGCTTCTCCTGCACACGGAGAGCGTGCTAGCTGCTGAAACGTGAAGAAAGAAGCTGCAGAAGACTGGCACTGAGCGTGCAGCTTTCCAGCGGAGAGAAAAAGCTACTTGAACACTCTGCAAGCCTTTCCACTCCCAAAAACATGCACATGGAAGGAGCTGCTGCAAAAGCGATGCTGTGCTCGCTGCTGCTCGTCCTGAAGCTCTGGCTGCTAAATCTGAGGCTTTCCTTCCAATTTCAAGCTGCAAAGCACTTGCTGAATTGCAGGGAAAGTCCGGGAGGCATTTGCTGTGCTGGCACACTTTCTCCTTCCTAGACAGAGTGGAAAAGCTTTTCCCTGCCGTGTAGGCGACAGGAGACGCATTAGACGGGCATCCGGAGCTGTCCGAAGGTAAGCGCCTGTTGCCGGCCTCTTTCGGCACAAGCCCCCGCTCCGGAGCGCACCGCGGCCGGCAGGATGCTCTCTGCCGGCGAAGGTGCCGCTTCTCCGGCAAGGAAGCCTCAGCCGCTTCTCCTGCACACGGAGAGCGTGCTAGCTGCTGAAACGTGAAGAAAGAAGCTGCAGAAGACTGGCACTGAGCGTGCAGCTTTCCAGCGGAGAGAAAAAGCTACTTGAACACTCTGCAAGCCTTTCCACTCCCAAAAACATGCACATGGAAGGAGCTGCTGCAAAAGCGATGCTGTGCTCGCTGCTGCTCGTCCTGAAGCTCTGGCTGCTAAATCTGAGGCTTTCCTTCCAATTTCAAGCTGCAAAGCACTTGCTGAATTGCAGGGAAAGTCCGGGAGGCATTTGCTGTGCTGGCACACTTTCTCCTTCCTAGACAGAGTGGAAAAGCTTTTCCCTGCCGTGTAGGCGACAGGAGACGCATTAGACGGGCATCCGGAGCTGTCCGAAGGTAAGCGCCTGTTGCCGGCCTCTTTCGGCACAAGCCCCCGCTCCGGAGCGCACCGCGGCCGGCAGGATGCTCTCTGCCGGCGAAGGTGCCGCTTCTCCGGCAAGGAAGCCTCAGCCGCTTCTCCTGCACACGGAGAGCGTGCTAGCTGCTGAAACGTGAAGAAAGAAGCTGCAGAACACTGGCACTGAGCGTGCAGCTTTCCAGCGGAGAGAAAAAGCTACTTGAACACTCTGCAAGCCTTTCCACTTCCAAAAACATGCACATGGAAGGAGCTGCTGCAAAAGCGATGCTGTGCTCGCTGCTGCTCGTCCTGAAGCTCTGGCTGCTAAATCTGAGGCTTTCCTTCCAATTTCAAGCTGCAAAGCACTTGCTGAATTGCAGGGAAAGTCCGGGAGGCATTTGCTGTGCTGGCACACTTTCTCCTTCCTAGACAGAGTGGAAAAGCTTTTCCCTGCCGTGTAGGCGACAGGAGACGCATTAGACGGGCATCCGGAGCTGTCCGAAGGTAAGCGCCTGTTGCCGGCCTCTTTCGGCACAAGCCCCCGCTCCGGAGCGCACCGCGGCCGGCAGGATGCTCTCTGCCGGCGAAGGTGCCGCTTCTCCGGCAAGGAAGCCTCAGCCGCTTCTCCTGCACACGGAGAGCGTGCTAGCTGCTGAAACGTGAAGAAAGAAGCTGCAGAAGACTGGCACTGAGCGTGCAGCTTTCCAGCGGAGAGAAAAAGCTACTTGAACACTCTGCAAGCCTTTCCACTCCCAAAAACATGCACATGGAAGGAGCTGCTGCAAAAGCGATGCTGTGCTCGCTGCTGCTCCTCCTGAAGCTCTGGCTGCTAAATCTGAGGCTTTCCTTCCAATTTCAAGCTGCAAAGCACTTGCTGAATTGCAGGGAAAGTCCGGGAGGCATTTGCTGTGCTGGCACACTTTCTCCTTCCTAGACAGAGTGGAAAAGCTTTTCCCTGCCGTGTAGGCGACAGGAGACGCATTAGACGGGCATCCGGAGCTGTCCGAAGGTAAGCGCCTGTTGCCGGCCTCTTTCGGCACAAGCCCCCGCTCCGGAGCGCACCGCGGCCGGCAGGATGCTCTCTGCCGGCGAAGGTGCCGCTTCTCCGGCAAGGAAGCCTCAGCCGCTTCTCCTGCACACGGAGAGCGTGCTAGCTGCTGAAACGTGAAGAAAGAAGCTGCAGAAGACTGGCACTGAGCGTGCAGCTTTCCAGCGGAGAGAAAAAGCTACTTGAACACTCTGCAAGCCTTTCCACTCCCAAAAACATGCACATGGAAGGAGCTGCTGCAAAAGCGATGCTGTGCTCGCTGCTGCTCCTCCTGAAGCTCTGGCTGCTAAATCTGAGGCTTTCCTTCCAATTTCAAGCTGCAAAGCACTTGCTGAATTGCAGGGAAAGTCCGGGAGGCATTTGCTGTGCTGGCACACTTTCTCCTTCCTAGACAGAGTGGAAAAGCTTTTCCCTGCCGTGTAGGCGACAAGAGACGCATTAGACCGGGATCCGGAGCTGTCCGAAGGTAAGCGCCTGTTGCCGGCCTCTTTCGGCACAAGCCCCCGCTCCGGAGCGCACCGCGGCCGGCAGGATGCTCTCTGCCGGCGAAGGTGCCGCTTCTCCGGCAAGGAAGCCTCAGCCGCTTCTCCTGCACACGGAGAGCGTGCTAGCTGCTGAAACGTGAAGAAAGAAGCTGCAGAAGACTGGCACTGAGCGTGCAGCTTTCCAGCGGAGAGAAAAAGCTACTTGAACACTCTGCAAGCCTTTCCACTCCCAAAAACATGCACATGGAAGGAGCTGCTGCAAAAGCGATGCTGTGCTCGCTGCTGCTCCTCCTGAAGCTCTGGCTGCTAAATCTGAGGCTTTCCTTCCAATTTCAAGCTGCAAAGCACTTGCTGAATTGCAGGGAAAGTCCGGGAGGCATTTGCTGTGCTGGCACACTTTCTCCTTCCTAGACAGAGTGGAAAAGCTTTTCCCTGCCGTGTAGGCGACAAGAGACGCATTAGACAGGGATCCGGAGCTGTCCGAAGGTAAGCGCTTGTTCCCGGCCTCTTTCGGCACAAGCCCCCGCTCCGGAGCGCACCGCGGCCGGCAGGATGCTCTCTGCCGGCGAAGGTGCCGCTTCTCCGGCAAGGAAGCCTCAGCCGCTTCTCCTGCACACGGAGAGCGTGCTAGCTGCTGAAACGTGAAGAAAGAAGCTGCAGAAGACTGGCACTGAGCGTGCAGCTTTCCAGCGGAGAGAAAAAGCTACTTGAACACTCTGCAAGCCTTTCCACTCCCAAAAACATGCACATGGAAGGAGCTGCTGCAAAAGCGATGCTGTGCTCGCTGCTGCTCCTCCTGAAGCTCTGGCTGCTAAATCTGAGGCTTTCCTTCCAATTTCAAGCTGCAAAGCACTTGCTGAATTGCAGGGAAAGTCCGGGAGGCATTTGCTGTGCTGGCACACTTTCTCCTTCCTAGACAGAGTGGAAAAGCTTTTCCCTGCCGTGTAGGCGACAGGAGACGCATTAGACGGGCATCCGGAGCTGTCCGAAGGTAAGCGCCTGTTCCCGGCCTCTTTCGGCACAAGCCCCCGCTCCGGAGCGCACCGCGGCCGGCAGGATGCTCTCTGCCGGCGAAGATGCCGCTTCTCCGGCAAGGAAGCCTCAGCCGCTTCTCCTGCACACGGAGAGCGTGCTAGCTGCTGAAACGTGAAGAAAGAAGCTGCAGAAGACTGGCACTGAGCGTGCAGCTTTCCAGCGGAGAGAAAAAGCTACTTGAACACTCTGCAAGCCTTTCCACTCCCAAAAACATGCACATGGAAGGAGCTGCTGCAAAAGCGATGCTGTGCTCGCTGCTGCTCCTCCTGAAGCTCTGGCTGCTAAATCGGAGGCTTTCCTTCCAATTTCAAGCTGCAAAGCACTTGCTGAATTGCAGGGAAAGTCCGGGAGGCATTTGCTGTGCTGGCACACTTTCTCCTTCCTAGACAGAGTGGAAAAGCTTTTCCCTGCCGTGTAGGCGACAAGAGACGCATTAGACAGGGATCCGGAGCTGTCCGAAGGTAAGCGCTTGTTCCCGGCCTCTTTCGGCACAAGCCCCCGCTCCGGAGCGCACCGCGGCCGGCAGGATGCTCTCTGCCGGCGAAGGTGCCGCTTCTCCGGCAAGGAAGCCTCAGCCGCTTCTCCTGCACACGGAGAGCGTGCTAGCTGCTGAAACGTGAAGAAAGAAGCTGCAGAAGACTGGCACTGAGCGTGCAGCTTTCCAGCGGAGAGAAAAAGCTACTTGAACACTCTGCAAGCCTTTCCACTCCCAAAAACATGCACATGGAAGGAGCTGCTGCAAAAGCGATGCTGTGCTCGCTGCTGCTCCTCCTGAAGCTCTGGCTGCTAAATCTGAGGCTTTCCTTCCAATTTCAAGCTGCAAAGCACTTGCTGAATTGCAGGGAAAGTCCGGGAGGCATTTGCTGTGCTGGCACACTTTCTCCTTCCTAGACAGAGTGGAAAAGCTTTTCCCTGCCGTGTAGGCGACAGGAGACGCATTAGACGGGCATCCGGAGCTGTCCGAAGGTAAGCGCCTGTTGCCGGCCTCTTTCGGCACAAGCCCCCGCTCCGGAGCGCACCGCGGCCGGCAGGATGCTCTCTGCCGGCGAAGGTGCCGCTTCTCCGGCAAGGAAGCCTCAGCCGCTTCTCCTGCACACGGAGAGCGTGCTAGCTGCTGAAACGTGAAGAAAGAAGCTGCAGAAGACTGGCACTGAGCGTGCAGCTTTCCAGCGGAGAGAAAAAGCTACTTGAACACTCTGCAAGCCTTTCCACTCCCAAAAACATGCACATGGAAGGAGCTGCTGCAAAAGCGATGCTGTGCTCGCTGCTGCTCCTCCTGAAGCTCTGGCTGCTAAATCTGAGGCTTTCCTTCCAATTTCAAGCTGCAAAGCACTTGCTGAATTGCAGGGAAAGTCCGGGAGGCATTTGCTGTGCTGGCACACTTTCTCCTTCCTAGACAGAGTGGAAAAGCTTTTCCCTGCCGTGTAGGCGACAAGAGACGCATTAGACCGGGATCCGGAGCAGTCCGAAGGTAAGCGCTTGTTCCCGGCCTCGTTCGGCACAAGCCCCCGCTCCGGAGCGCACCGCGGCCGGCAGGATGCTCTCTGCCGGCGAAGGTGCCGCTTCTCCGGCAAGGAAGCCTCAGCCGCTTCTCCTGCACACGGAGAGCGTGCTAGCTGCTGAAACGTGAAGAAAGAAGCTGCAGAAGACTGGCACTGAGCGTGCAGCTTTCCAGCGGAGAGAAAAAGCTACTTGAACACTCTGCAAGCCTTTCCACTCCCAAAAACATGCACATGGAAGGAGCTGCTGCAAAAGCGATGCTGTGCTCGCTGCTGCTCCTCCTGAAGCTCTGGCTGCTAAATCTGAGGCTTTCCTTCCAATTTCAAGCTGCAAAGCACTTGCTGAATTGCAGGGAAAGTCCGGGAGGCATTTGCTGTGCTGGCACACTTTCTCCTTCCTAGACAGAGTGGAAAAGCTTTTCCCTGCCGTGTAGGCGACAGGAGACGCATTAGACGGGCATCCGGAGCTGTCCGAAGGTAAGCGCCTGTTGCCGGCCTCTTTCGGCACAAGCCCCCGCTCCGGAGCGCACCGCGGCCGGCAGGATGCTCTCTGCCGGCGAAGGTGCCGCTTCTCCGGCAAGGAAGCCTCAGCCGCTTCTCCTGCACACGGAGAGCGTGCTAGCTGCTGAAACGTGAAGAAAGAAGCTGCAGAAGACTGGCACTGAGCGTGCAGCTTTCCAGCGGAGAGAAAAAGCTACTTGAACACTCTGCAAGCCTTTCCACTCCCAAAAACATACACATGGAAGGAGCTGCTGCAAAAGCGATGCTGTGCTCGCTGCTGCTCCTCCTGAAGCTCTGGCTGCTAAATCTGAGGCTTTCCTTCCAATTTCAAGCTGCAAAGCACTTGCTGAATTGCAGGGAAAGTCCGGGAGGCATTTGCTGTGCTGGCACACTTTCTCCTTCCTAGACAGAGTGGAAAAGCTTTTCCCTGCCGTGTAGGCGACAAGAGACGCATTAGACAGGGATCCGGAGCTGTCCGAAGGTAAGCGCCTGTTCCCGGCCTCTTTCGGCACAAGCCCCCGCTCCGGAGCGCACCGCGGCCGGCAGGATGCTCTCTGCCGGCGAAGGTGCCGCTTCTCCGGCAAGGAAGCCTCAGCCGCTTCTCCTGCACACGGAGAGCGTGCTAGCTGCTGAAACGTGAAGAAAGAAGCTGCAGAAGACTGGCACTGAGCGTGCAGCTTTCCAGCGGAGAGAAAAAGCTACTTGAACACTCTGCAAGCCTTTCCACTCCCAAAAACATGCACATGGAAGGAGCTGCTGCAAAAACGATGCTGTGCTCGCTGCTGCTCGTCCTGAAGCTCTGGCTGCTAAATCTGAGGCTTTCCTTCCAATTTCAAGCTGCAAAGCACTTGCTGAATTGCAGGGAAAGTCCGGGAGGCATTTGCTGTGCTGGCACACTTTCTCCTTCCTAGACAGAGTGGAAAAGCTTTTCCCTGCCGTGTAGGCGACAGGAGACGCATTAGACGGGCATCCGGAGCTGTCCGAAGGTAAGCGCCTGTTGCCGGCCTCTTTCGGCACAAGCCCCCGCTCCGGAGCGCACCGCGGCCGGCAGGATGCTCTCTGCCGGCGAAGGTGCCGCTTCTCCGGCAAGGAAGCCTCAGCCGCTTCTCCTGCACACGGAGAGCGTGCTAGCTGCTGAAACGTGAAGAAAGAAGCTGCAGAAGACTGGCACTGAGCGTGCAGCTTTCCAGCGGAGAGAAAAAGCTACTTGAACACTCTGCAAGCCTTTCCACTCCCAAAAACATGCACATGGAAGGAGCTGCTGCAAAAGCGATGCTGTGCTCGCTGCTGCTCGTCCTGAAGCTCTGGCTGCTAAATCTGAGGCTTTCCTTCCAATTTCAAGCTGCAAAGCACTTGCTGAATTGCAGGGAAAGTCCGGGAGGCATTTGCTGTGCTGGCACACTTTCTCCTTCCTAGACAGAGTGGAAAAGCTTTTCCCTGCCGTGTAGGCGACAAGAGACGCATTAGACCGGGATCCGGAGCTGTCCGAAGGTAAGCGCCTGTTGCCGGCCTCTTTCGGCACAAGCCCCCGCTCCGGAGCGCACCGCGGCCGGCAGGATGCTCTCTGCCGGCGAAGGTGCCGCTTCTCCGGCAAGGAAGCCTCAGCCGCTTCTCCTGCACACGGAGAGCGTGCTAGCTGCTGAAACGTGAAGAAAGAAGCTGCAGAAGACTGGCACTGAGCGTGCAGCTTTCCAGCGGAGAGAAAAAGCTACTTGAACACTCTGCAAGCCTTTCCACTCCCAAAAACATACACATGGAAGGAGCTGCTGCAAAAGCGATGCTGTGCTCGCTGCTGCTCGTCCTGAAGCTCTGGCTGCTAAATCTGAGGCTTTCCTTCCAATTTCAAGCTGCAAAGCACTTGCTGAATTGCAGGGAAAGTCCGGGAGGCATTTGCTGTGCTGGCACACTTTCTCCTTCCTAGACAGAGTGGAAAAGCTTTTCCCTGCCGTGTAGGCGACAAGAGACGCATTAGACAGGGATCCGGAGCTGTCCGAAGGTAAGCGCCTGTTCCCGGCCTCTTTCGGCACAAGCCCCCGCTCCGGAGCGCACCGCGGCCGGCAGGATGCTCTCTGCCGGCGAAGGTGCCGCTTCTCCGGCAAGGAAGCCTCAGCCGCTTCTCCTGCACACGGAGAGCGTGCTAGCTGCTGAAACGTGAAGAAAGAAGCTGCAGAAGACTGGCACTGAGCGTGCAGCTTTCCAGCGGAGAGAAAAAGCTACTTGAACACTCTGCAAGCCTTTCCACTCCCAAAAACATGCACATGGAAGGAGCTGCTGCAAAAGCGATGCTGTGCTCGCTGCTGCTCCTCCTGAAGCTCTGGCTGCTAAATCTGAGGCTTTCCTTCCAATTTCAAGCTGCAAAGCACTTGCTGAATTGCAGGGAAAGTCCGGGAGGCATTTGCTGTGCTGGCACACTTTCTCCTTCCTAGACAGAGTGGAAAAGCTTTTCCCTGCCGTGTAGGCGACAGGAGACGCATTAGACGGGCATCCGGAGCTGTCCGAAGGTAAGCGCCTGTTCCCGGCCTCTTTCGGCACAAGGCCCCGCTCCGGAGCGCACCGCGGCCGGCAGGATGCTCTCTGCCGGCGAAGGTGCCGCTTCTCCGGCAAGGAAGCCTCAGCCGCTTCTCCTGCACACGGAGAGCGTGCTAGCTGCTGAAACGTGAAGAAAGAAGCTGCAGAAGACTGGCACTGAGCGTGCAGCTTTCCAGCGGAGAGAAAAAGCTACTTGAACACTCTGCAAGCCTTTCCACTCCCAAAAACATGCACATGGAAGGAGCTGCTGCAAAAGCGATGCTGTGCTCGCTGCTGCTCCTCCTGAAGCTCTGGCTGCTAAATCTGAGGCTTTCCTTCCAATTTCAAGCTGCAAAGCACTTGCTGAATTGCAGGGAAAGTCCGGGAGGCATTTGCTGTGCTGGCACACTTTCTCCTTCCTAGACAGAGTGGAAAAGCTTTTCCCTGCCGTGTAGGCGACAGGAGACGCATTAGACGGGCATCCGGAGCTGTCCGAAGGTAAGCGCCTGTTGCCGGCCTCTTTCGGCACAAGCCCCCGCTCCGGAGCGCACCGCGGCCGGCAGGATGCTCTCTGCCGGCGAAGGTGCCGCTTCTCCGGCAAGGAAGCCTCAGCCGCTTCTCCTGCACACGGAGAGCGTGCTAGCTGCTGAAACGTGAAGAAAGAAGCTGCAGAAGACTGGCACTGAGCGTGCAGCTTTCCAGCGGAGAGAAAAAGCTACTTGAACACTCTGCAAGCCTTTCCACTCCCAAAAACATGCACATGGAAGGAGCTGCTGCAAAAGCGATGCTGTGCTCGCTGCTGCTCCTCCTGAAGCTCTGGCTGCTAAATCTGAGGCTTTCCTTCCAATTTCAAGCTGCAAAGCACTTGCTGAATTGCAGGGAAAGTCCGGGAGGCATTTGCTGTGCTGGCACACTTTCTCCTTCCTAGACAGAGTGGAAAAGCTTTTCCCTGCCGTGTAGGCGACAGGAGACGCATTAGACGGGCATCCGGAGCTGTCCGAAGGTAAGCGCCTGTTGCCGGCCTCTTTCGGCACAAGCCCCCGCTCCGGAGCGCACCGCGGCCGGCAGGATGCTCTCTGCCGGCGAAGGTGCCGCTTCTCCGGCAAGGAAGCCTCAGCCGCTTCTCCTGCACACGGAGAGCGTGCTAGCTGCTGAAACGTGAAGAAAGAAGCTGCAGAAGACTGGCACTGAGCGTGCAGCTTTCCAGCGGAGAGAAAAAGCTACTTGAACACTCTGCAAGCCTTTCCACTTCCAAAAACATGCACATGGAAGGAGCTGCTGCAAAAGCGATGCTGTGCTCGCTGCTGCTCGTCCTGAAGCTCTGGCTGCTAAATCTGAGGCTTTCCTTCCAATTTCAAGCTGCAAAGCACTTGCTGAATTGCAGGGAAAGTCCGGGAGGCATTTGCTGTGCTGGCACACTTTCTCCTTCCTAGACAGAGTGGAAAAGCTTTTCCCTGCCGTGTAGGCGACAGGAGACGCATTAGACGGGCATCCGGAGCTGTCCGAAGGTAAGCGCCTGTTGCCGGCCTCTTTCGGCACAAGCCCCCGCTCCGGAGCGCACCGCGGCCGGCAGGATGCTCTCTGCCGGCGAAGGTGCCGCTTCTCCGGCAAGGAAGCCTCAGCCGCTTCTCCTGCACACGGAGAGCGTGCTAGCTGCTGAAACGTGAAGAAAGAAGCTGCAGAAGACTGGCACTGAGCGTGCAGCTTTCCAGCGGAGAGAAAAAGCTACTTGAACACTCTGCAAGCCTTTCCACTCCCAAAAACATGCACATGGAATGAGCTGCTGCAAAAGCGATGCTGTGCTCGCTGCTGCTCCTCCTGAAGCTCTGGCTGCTAAATCTGAGGCTTTCCTTCCAATTTCAAGCTGCAAAGCACTTGCTGAATTGCAGGGAAAGTCCGGGAGGCATTTGCTGTGCTGGCACACTTTCTCCTTCCTAGACAGAGTGGAAAAGCTTTTCCCTGCCGTGTAGGCGACAAGAGACGCATTAGACCGGGATCCGGAGCTGTCCGAAGGTAAGCGCCTGTTGCCGGCCTCTTTCGGCACAAGCCCCCGCTCCGGAGCGCACCGCGGCCGGCAGGATGCTCTCTGCCGGCGAAGGTGCCGCTTCTCCGGCAAGGAAGCCTCAGCCGCTTCTCCTGCACACGGAGAGCGTGCTAGCTGCTGAAACGTGAAGAAAGAAGCTGCAGAAGACTGGCACTGAGCGTGCAGCTTTCCAGCGGAGAGAAAAAGCTACTTGAACACTCTGCAAGCCTTTCCACTCCCAAAAACATACACATGGAAGGAGCTGCTGCAAAAGCGATGCTGTGCTCGCTGCTGCTCGTCCTGAAGCTCTGGCTGCTAAATCTGAGGCTTTCCTTCCAATTTCAAGCTGCAAAGCACTTGCTGAATTGCAGGGAAAGTCCGGGAGGCATTTGCTGTGCTGGCACACTTTCTCCTTCCTAGACAGAGTGGAAAAGCTTTTCCCTGCCGTGTAGGCGACAGGAGACGCATTAGACGGGCATCCGGAGCTGTCCGAAGGTAAGCGCCTGTTGCCGGCCTCTTTCGGCACAAGCCCCCGCTCCGGAGCGCACCGCGGCCGGCAGGATGCTCTCTGCCGGCGAAGGTGCCGCTTCTCCGGCAAGGAAGCCTCAGCCGCTTCTCCTGCACACGGAGAGCGTGCTAGCTGCTGAAACGTGAAGAAAGAAGCTGCAGAAGACTGGCACTGAGCGTGCAGCTTTCCAGCGGAGAGAAAAAGCTACTTGAACACTCTGCAAGCCTTTCCACTCCCAAAAACATGCACATGGAATGAGCTGCTGCAAAAGCGATGCTGTGCTCGCTGCTGCTCCTCCTGAAGCTCTGGCTGCTAAATCTGAGGCTTTCCTTCCAATTTCAAGCTGCAAAGCACTTGCTGAATTGCAGGGAAAGTCCGGGAGGCATTTGCTGTGCTGGCACACTTTCTCCTTCCTAGACAGAGTGGAAAAGCTTTTCCCTGCCGTGTAGGCGACAAGAGACGCATTAGACCGGGATCCGGAGCTGTCCGAAGGTAAGCGCCTGTTGCCGGCCTCTTTCGGCACAAGCCCCCGCTCCGGAGCGCACCGCGGCCGGCAGGATGCTCTCTGCCGGCGAAGGTGCCGCTTCTCCGGCAAGGAAGCCTCAGCCGCTTCTCCTGCACACGGAGAGCGTGCTAGCTGCTGAAACGTGAAGAAAGAAGCTGCAGAAGACTGGCACTGAGCGTGCAGCTTTCCAGCGGAGAGAAAAAGCTACTTGAACACTCTGCAAGCCTTTCCACTCCCAAAAACATACACATGGAAGGAGCTGCTGCAAAAGCGATGCTGTGCTCGCTGCTGCTCGTCCTGAAGCTCTGGCTGCTAAATCTGAGGCTTTCCTTCCAATTTCAAGCTGCAAAGCACTTGCTGAATTGCAGGGAAAGTCCGGGAGGCATTTGCTGTGCTGGCACACTTTCTCCTTCCTAGACAGAGTGGAAAAGCTTTTCCCTGCCGTGTAGGCGACAGGAGACGCATTAGACGGGCATCCGGAGCTGTCCGAAGGTAAGCGCCTGTTGCCGGCCTCTTTCGGCACAAGCCCCCGCTCCGGAGCGCACCGCGGCCGGCAGGATGCTCTCTGCCGGCGAAGGTGCCGCTTCTCCGGCAAGGAAGCCTCAGCCGCTTCTCCTGCACACGGAGAGCGTGCTAGCTGCTGAAACGTGAAGAAAGAAGCTGCAGAAGACTGGCACTGAGCGTGCAGCTTTCCAGCGGAGAGAAAAAGCTACTTGAACACTCTGCAAGCCTTTCCACTCCCAAAAACATGCACATGGAAGGAGCTGCTGCAAAAGCGATGCTGTGCTCGCTGCTGCTCCTCCTGAAGCTCTGGCTGCTAAATCTGAGGCTTTCCTTCCAATTTCAAGCTGCAAAGCACTTGCTGAATTGCAGGGAAAGTCCGGGAGGCATTTGCTGTGCTGGCACACTTTCTCCTTCCTAGACAGAGTGGAAAAGCTTTTCCCTGCCGTGTAGGCGACAAGAGACGCATTAGACCGGGATCCGGAGCTGTCCGAAGGTAAGCGCCTGTTGCCGGCCTCTTTCGGCACAAGCCCCCGCTCCGGAGCGCACCGCGGCCGGCAGGATGCTCTCTGCCGGCGAAGGTGCCGCTTCTCCGGCAAGGAAGCCTCAGCCGCTTCTCCTGCACACGGAGAGCGTGCTAGCTGCTGAAACGTGAAGAAAGAAGCTGCAGAAGACTGGCACTGAGCGTGCAGCTTTCCAGCGGAGAGAAAAAGCTACTTGAACACTCTGCAAGCCTTTCCACTCCCAAAAACATGCACATGGAAGGAGCTGCTGCAAAAGCGATGCTGTGCTCGCTGCTGCTCCTCCTGAAGCTCTGGCTGCTAAATCTGAGGCTTTCCTTCCAATTTCAAGCTGCAAAGCACTTGCTGAATTGCAGGGAAAGTCCGGGAGGCATTTGCTGTGCTGGCACACTTTCTCCTTCCTAGACAGAGTGGAAAAGCTTTTCCCTGCCGTGTAGGCGACAAGAGACGCATTAGACAGGGATCCGGAGCTGTCCGAAGGTAAGCGCTTGTTCCCGGCCTCTTTCGGCACAAGCCCCCGCTCCGGAGCGCACCGCGGCCGGCAGGATGCTCTCTGCCGGCGAAGGTGCCGCTTCTCCGGCAAGGAAGCCTCAGCCGCTTCTCCTGCACACGGAGAGCGTGCTAGCTGCTGAAACGTGAAGAAAGAAGCTGCAGAAGACTGGCACTGAGCGTGCAGCTTTCCAGCGGAGAGAAAAAGCTACTTGAACACTCTGCAAGCCTTTCCACTCCCAAAAACATGCACATGGAAGGAGCTGCTGCAAAAGCGATGCTGTGCTCGCTGCTGCTCCTCCTGAAGCTCTGGCTGCTAAATCTGAGGCTTTCCTTCCAATTTCAAGCTGCAAAGCACTTGCTGAATTGCAGGGAAAGTCCGGGAGGCATTTGCTGTGCTGGCACACTTTCTCCTTCCTAGACAGAGTGGAAAAGCTTTTCCCTGCCGTGTAGGCGACAGGAGACGCATTAGACGGGCATCCGGAGCTGTCCGAAGGTAAGCGCCTGTTGCCGGCCTCTTTCGGCACAAGCCCCCGCTCCGGAGCGCACCGCGGCCGGCAGGATGCTCTCTGCCGGCGAAGATGCCGCTTCTCCGGCAAGGAAGCCTCAGCCGCTTCTCCTGCACACGGAGAGCGTGCTAGCTGCTGAAACGTGAAGAAAGAAGCTGCAGAAGACTGGCACTGAGCGTGCAGCTTTCCAGCGGAGAGAAAAAGCTACTTGAACACTCTGCAAGCCTTTCCACTCCCAAAAACATGCACATGGAAGGAGCTGCTGCAAAAGCGATGCTGTGCTCGCTGCTGCTCCTCCTGAAGCTCTGGCTGCTAAATCTGAGGCTTTCCTTCCAATTTCAAGCTGCAAAGCACTTGCTGAATTGCAGGGAAAGTCCGGGAGGCATTTGCTGTGCTGGCACACTTTCTCCTTCCTAGACAGAGTGGAAAAGCTTTTCCCTGCCGTGTAGGCGACAAGAGACGCATTAGACAGGGATCCGGAGCTGTCCGAAGGTAAGCGCTTGTTCCCGGCCTCTTTCGGCACAAGCCCCCGCTCCGGAGCGCACCGCGGCCGGCAGGATGCTCTCTGCCGGCGAAGGTGCCGCTTCTCCGGCAAGGAAGCCTCAGCCGCTTCTCCTGCACACGGAGAGCGTGCTAGCTGCTGAAACGTGAAGAAAGAAGCTGCAGAAGACTGGCACTGAGCGTGCAGCTTTCCAGCGGAGAGAAAAAGCTACTTGAACACTCTGCAAGCCTTTCCACTCCCAAAAACATGCACATGGAAGGAGCTGCTGCAAAAGCGATGCTGTGCTCGCTGCTGCTCCTCCTGAAGCTCTGGCTGCTAAATCTGAGGCTTTCCTTCCAATTTCAAGCTGCAAAGCACTTGCTGAATTGCAGGGAAAGTCCGGGAGGCATTTGCTGTGCTGGCACACTTTCTCCTTCCTAGACAGAGTGGAAAAGCTTTTCCCTGCCGTGTAGGCGACAGGAGACGCATTAGACGGGCATCCGGAGCTGTCCGAAGGTAAGCGCCTGTTGCCGGCCTCTTTCGGCACAAGCCCCCGCTCCGGAGCGCACCGCGGCCGGCAGGATGCTCTCTGCCGGCGAAGGTGCCGCTTCTCCGGCAAGGAAGCCTCAGCCGCTTCTCCTGCACACGGAGAGCGTGCTAGCTGCTGAAACGTGAAGAAAGAAGCTGCAGAAGACTGGCACTGAGCGTGCAGCTTTCCAGCGGAGAGAAAAAGCTACTTGAACACTCTGCAAGCCTTTCCACTCCCAAAAACATGCACATGGAAGGAGCTGCTGCAAAAGCGATGCTGTGCTCGCTGCTGCTCCTCCTGAAGCTCTGGCTGCTAAATCTGAGGCTTTCCTTCCAATTTCAAGCTGCAAAGCACTTGCTGAATTGCAGGGAAAGTCCGGGAGGCATTTGCTGTGCTGGCACACTTTCTCCTTCCTAGACAGAGTGGAAAAGCTTTTCCCTGCCGTGTAGGCGACAAGAGACGCATTAGACCGGGATCCGGAGCTGTCCGAAGGTAAGCGCTTGTTCCCGGCCTCGTTCGGCACAAGCCCCCGCTCCGGAGCGCACCGCGGCCGGCAGGATGCTCTCTGCCGGCGAAGGTGCCGCTTCTCCGGCAAGGAAGCCTCAGCCGCTTCTCCTGCACACGGAGAGCGTGCTAGCTGCTGAAACGTGAAGAAAGAAGCTGCAGAAGACTGGCACTGAGCGTGCAGCTTTCCAGCGGAGAGAAAAAGCTACTTGAACACTCTGCAAGCCTTTCCACTCCCAAAAACATGCACATGGAAGGAGCTGCTGCAAAAGCGATGCTGTGCTCGCTGCTGCTCCTCCTGAAGCTCTGGCTGCTAAATCTGAGGCTTTCCTTCCAATTTCAAGCTGCAAAGCACTTGCTGAATTGCAGGGAAAGTCCGGGAGGCATTTGCTGTGCTGGCACACTTTCTCCTTCCTAGACAGAGTGGAAAAGCTTTTCCCTGCCGTGTAGGCGACAGGAGACGCATTAGACGGGCATCCGGAGCTGTCCGAAGGTAAGCGCCTGTTGCCGGCCTCTTTCGGCACAAGCCCCCGCTCCGGAGCGCACCGCGGCCGGCAGGATGCTCTCTGCCGGCGAAGGTGCCGCTTCTCCGGCAAGGAAGCCTCAGCCGCTTCTCCTGCACACGGAGAGCGTGCTAGCTGCTGAAACGTGAAGAAAGAAGCTGCAGAACACTGGCACTGAGCGTGCAGCTTTCCAGCGGAGAGAAAAAGCTACTTGAACACTCTGCAAGCCTTTCCACTCCCAAAAACATGCACATGGAAGGAGCTGCTGCAAAAGCGATGCTGTGCTCGCTGCTGCTCCTCCTGAAGCTCTGGCTGCTAAATCTGAGGCTTTCCTTCCAATTTCAAGCTGCAAAGCACTTGCTGAATTGCAGGGAAAGTCCGGGAGGCATTTGCTGTGCTGGCACACTTTCTCCTTCCTAGACAGAGTGGAAAAGCTTTTCCCTGCCGTGTAGGCGACAAGAGACGCATTAGACCGGGATCCGGAGCTGTCCGAAGGTAAGCGCCTGTTGCCGGCCTCTTTCGGCACAAGCCCCCGCTCCGGAGCGCACCGCGGCCGGCAGGATGCTCTCTGCCGGCGAAGGTGCCGCTTCTCCGGCAAGGAAGCCTCAGCCGCTTCTCCTGCACACGGAGAGCGTGCTAGCTGCTGAAACGTGAAGAAAGAAGCTGCAGAAGACTGGCACTGAGCGTGCAGCTTTCCAGCGGAGAGAAAAAGCTACTTGAACACTCTGCAAGCCTTTCCACTCCCAAAAACATACACATGGAAGGAGCTGCTGCAAAAGCGATGCTGTGCTCGCTGCTGCTCCTCCTGAAGCTCTGGCTGCTAAATCTGAGGCTTTCCTTCCAATTTCAAGCTGCAAAGCACTTGCTGAATTGCAGGGAAAGTCCGGGAGGCATTTGCTGTGCTGGCACACTTTCTCCTTCCTAGACAGAGTGGAAAAGCTTTTCCCTGCCGTGTAGGCGACAAGAGACGCATTAGACAGGGATCCGGAGCTGTCCGAAGGTAAGCGCCTGTTCCCGGCCTCTTTCGGCACAAGCCCCCGCTCCGGAGCGCACCGCGGCCGGCAGGATGCTCTCTGCCGGCGAAGGTGCCGCTTCTCCGGCAAGGAAGCCTCAGCCGCTTCTCCTGCACACGGAGAGCGTGCTAGCTGCTGAAACGTGAAGAAAGAAGCTGCAGAAGACTGGCACTGAGCGTGCAGCTTTCCAGCGGAGAGAAAAAGCTACTTGAACACTCTGCAAGCCTTTCCACTCCCAAAAACATGCACATGGAAGGAGCTGCTGCAAAAACGATGCTGTGCTCGCTGCTGCTCGTCCTGAAGCTCTGGCTGCTAAATCTGAGGCTTTCCTTCCAATTTCAAGCTGCAAAGCACTTGCTGAATTGCAGGGAAAGTCCGGGAGGCATTTGCTGTGCTGGCACACTTTCTCCTTCCTAGACAGAGTGGAAAAGCTTTTCCCTGCCGTGTAGGCGACAGGAGACGCATTAGACGGGCATCCGGAGCTGTCCGAAGGTAAGCGCCTGTTGCCGGCCTCTTTCGGCACAAGCCCCCGCTCCGGAGCGCACCGCGGCCGGCAGGATGCTCTCTGCCGGCGAAGGTGCCGCTTCTCCGGCAAGGAAGCCTCAGCCGCTTCTCCTGCACACGGAGAGCGTGCTAGCTGCTGAAACGTGAAGAAAGAAGCTGCAGAAGACTGGCACTGAGCGTGCAGCTTTCCAGCGGAGAGAAAAAGCTACTTGAACACTCTGCAAGCCTTTCCACTCCCAAAAACATGCACATGGAAGGAGCTGCTGCAAAAGCGATGCTGTGCTCGCTGCTGCTCGTCCTGAAGCTCTGGCTGCTAAATCTGAGGCTTTCCTTCCAATTTCAAGCTGCAAAGCACTTGCTGAATTGCAGGGAAAGTCCGGGAGGCATTTGCTGTGCTGGCACACTTTCTCCTTCCTAGACAGAGTGGAAAAGCTTTTCCCTGCCGTGTAGGCGACAAGAGACGCATTAGACCGGGATCCGGAGCTGTCCGAAGGTAAGCGCCTGTTCCCGGCCTCTTTCGGCACAAGCCCCCGCTCCGGAGCGCACCGCGGCCGGCAGGATGCTCTCTGCCGGCGAAGGTGCCGCTTCTCCGGCAAGGAAGCCTCAGCCGCTTCTCCTGCACACGGAGAGCGTGCTAGCTGCTGAAACGTGAAGAAAGAAGCTGCAGAAGACTGGCACTGAGCGTGCAGCTTTCCAGCGGAGAGAAAAAGCTACTTGAACACTCTGCAAGCCTTTCCACTCCCAAAAACATACACATGGAAGGAGCTGCTGCAAAAGTGATGCTGTGCTCGCTGCTGCTCCTCCTGAAGCTCTGGCTGCTAAATCTGAGGCTTTCCTTCCAATTTCAAGCTGCAAAGCACTTGCTGAATTGCAGGGAAAGTCCGGGAGGCATTTGCTGTGCTGGCACACTTTCTCCTTCCTAGACAGAGTGGAAAAGCTTTTCCCTGCCGTGTAGGCGACAAGAGACGCATTAGACAGGGATCCGGAGCTGTCCGAAGGTAAGCGCCTGTTGCCGGCCTCTTTCGGCACAAGCCCCCGCTCCGGAGCGCACCGCGGCCGGCAGGATGCTCTCTGCCGGCGAAGGTGCCGCTTCTCCGGCAAGGAAGCCTCAGCCGCTTCTCCTGCACACGGAGAGCGTGCTAGCTGCTGAAACGTGAAGAAAGAAGCTGCAGAAGACTGGCACTGAGCGTGCAGCTTTCCAGCGGAGAGAAAAAGCTACTTGAACACTCTGCAAGCCTTTCCACTCCCAAAAACATGCACATGGAAGGAGCTGCTGCAAAAGCGATGCTGTGCTCGCTGCTGCTCCTCCTGAAGCTCTGGCTGCTAAATCTGAGGCTTTCCTTCCAATTTCAAGCTGCAAAGCACTTGCTGAATTGCAGGGAAAGTCCGGGAGGCATTTGCTGTGCTGGCACACTTTCTCCTTCCTAGACAGAGTGGAAAAGCTTTTCCCTGCCGTGTAGGCGACAGGAGACGCATTAGACGGGCATCCGGAGCTGTCCGAAGGTAAGCGCCTGTTCCCGGCCTCTTTCGGCACAAGGCCCCGCTCCGGAGCGCACCGCGGCCGGCAGGATGCTCTCTGCCGGCGAAGGTGCCGCTTCTCCGGCAAGGAAGCCTCAGCCGCTTCTCCTGCACACGGAGAGCGTGCTAGCTGCTGAAACGTGAAGAAAGAAGCTGCAGAAGACTGGCACTGAGCGTGCAGCTTTCCAGCGGAGAGAAAAAGCTACTTGAACACTCTGCAAGCCTTTCCACTCCCAAAAACATGCACATGGAAGGAGCTGCTGCAAAAGCGATGCTGTGCTCGCTGCTGCTCCTCCTGAAGCTCTGGCTGCTAAATCTGAGGCTTTCCTTCCAATTTCAAGCTGCAAAGCACTTGCTGAATTGCAGGGAAAGTCCGGGAGGCATTTGCTGTGCTGGCACACTTTCTCCTTCCTAGACAGAGTGGAAAAGCTTTTCCCTGCCGTGTAGGCGACAGGAGACGCATTAGACGGGCATCCGGAGCTGTCCGAAGGTAAGCGCCTGTTGCCGGCCTCTTTCGGCACAAGCCCCCGCTCCGGAGCGCACCGCGGCCGGCAGGATGCTCTCTGCCGGCGAAGGTGCCGCTTCTCCGGCAAGGAAGCCTCAGCCGCTTCTCCTGCACACGGAGAGCGTGCTAGCTGCTGAAACGTGAAGAAAGAAGCTGCAGAAGACTGGCACTGAGCGTGCAGCTTTCCAGCGGAGAGAAAAAGCTACTTGAACACTCTGCAAGCCTTTCCACTCCCAAAAACATGCACATGGAAGGAGCTGCTGCAAAAGCGATGCTGTGCTCGCTGCTGCTCCTCCTGAAGCTCTGGCTGCTAAATCTGAGGCTTTCCTTCCAATTTCAAGCTGCAAAGCACTTGCTGAATTGCAGGGAAAGTCCGGGAGGCATTTGCTGTGCTGGCACACTTTCTCCTTCCTAGACAGAGTGGAAAAGCTTTTCCCTGCCGTGTAGGCGACAGGAGACGCATTAGACGGGCATCCGGAGCTGTCCGAAGGTAAGCGCCTGTTGCCGGCCTCTTTCGGCACAAGCCCCCGCTCCGGAGCGCACCGCGGCCGGCAGGATGCTCTCTGCCGGCGAAGGTGCCGCTTCTCCGGCAAGGAAGCCTCAGCCGCTTCTCCTGCACACGGAGAGCGTGCTAGCTGCTGAAACGTGAAGAAAGAAGCTGCAGAAGACTGGCACTGAGCGTGCAGCTTTCCAGCGGAGAGAAAAAGCTACTTGAACACTCTGCAAGCCTTTCCACTCCCAAAAACATGCACATGGAAGGAGCTGCTGCAAAAGCGATGCTGTGCTCGCTGCTGCTCCTCCTGAAGCTCTGGCTGCTAAATCTGAGGCTTTCCTTCCAATTTCAAGCTGCAAAGCACTTGCTGAATTGCAGGGAAAGTCCGGGAGGCATTTGCTGTGCTGGCACACTTTCTCCTTCCTAGACAGAGTGGAAAAGCTTTTCCCTGCCGTGTAGGCGACAGGAGACGCATTAGACGGGCATCCGGAGCTGTCCGAAGGTAAGCGCCTGTTGCCGGCCTCTTTCGGCACAAGCCCCCGCTCCGGAGCGCACCGCGGCCGGCAGGATGCTCTCTGCCGGCGAAGGTGCCGCTTCTCCGGCAAGGAAGCCTCAGCCGCTTCTCCTGCACACGGAGAGCGTGCTAGCTGCTGAAACGTGAAGAAAGAAGCTGCAGAAGACTGGCACTGAGCGTGCAGCTTTCCAGCGGAGAGAAAAAGCTACTTGAACACTCTGCAAGCCTTTCCACTCCCAAAAACATGCACATGGAATGAGCTGCTGCAAAAGCGATGCTGTGCTCGCTGCTGCTCCTCCTGAAGCTCTGGCTGCTAAATCTGAGGCTTTCCTTCCAATTTCAAGCTGCAAAGCACTTGCTGAATTGCAGGGAAAGTCCGGGAGGCATTTGCTGTGCTGGCACACTTTCTCCTTCCTAGACAGAGTGGAAAAGCTTTTCCCTGCCGTGTAGGCGACAAGAGACGCATTAGACCGGGATCCGGAGCTGTCCGAAGGTAAGCGCCTGTTGCCGGCCTCTTTCGGCACAAGCCCCCGCTCCGGAGCGCACCGCGGCCGGCAGGATGCTCTCTGCCGGCGAAGGTGCCGCTTCTCCGGCAAGGAAGCCTCAGCCGCTTCTCCTGCACACGGAGAGCGTGCTAGCTGCTGAAACGTGAAGAAAGAAGCTGCAGAAGACTGGCACTGAGCGTGCAGCTTTCCAGCGGAGAGAAAAAGCTACTTGAACACTCTGCAAGCCTTTCCACTCCCAAAAACATACACATGGAAGGAGCTGCTGCAAAAGCGATGCTGTGCTCGCTGCTGCTCGTCCTGAAGCTCTGGCTGCTAAATCTGAGGCTTTCCTTCCAATTTCAAGCTGCAAAGCACTTGCTGAATTGCAGGGAAAGTCCGGGAGGCATTTGCTGTGCTGGCACACTTTCTCCTTCCTAGACAGAGTGGAAAAGCTTTTCCCTGCCGTGTAGGCGACAAGAGACGCATTAGACAGGGATCCGGAGCTGTCCGAAGGTAAGCGCCTGTTGCCGGCCTCTTTCGGCACAAGCCCCCGCTCCGGAGCGCACCGCGGCCGGCAGGATGCTCTCTGCCGGCGAAGGTGCCGCTTCTCCGGCAAGGAAGCCTCAGCCGCTTCTCCTGCACACGGAGAGCGTGCTAGCTGCTGAAACGTGAAGAAAGAAGCTGCAGAAGACTGGCACTGAGCGTGCAGCTTTCCAGCGGAGAGAAAAAGCTACTTGAACACTCTGCAAGCCTTTCCACTCCCAAAAACATGCACATGGAAGGAGCTGCTGCAAAAGCGATGCTGTGCTCGCTGCTGCTCCTCCTGAAGCTCTGGCTGCTAAATCTGAGGCTTTCCTTCCAATTTCAAGCTGCAAAGCACTTGCTGAATTGCAGGGAAAGTCCGGGAGGCATTTGCTGTGCTGGCACACTTTCTCCTTCCTAGACAGAGTGGAAAAGCTTTTCCCTGCCGTGTAGGCGACAAGAGACGCATTAGACAGGGATCCGGAGCTGTCCGAAGGTAAGCGCCTGTTCCCGGCCTCTTTCGGCACAAGCCCCCGCTCCGGAGCGCACCGCGGCCGGCAGGATGCTCTCTGCCGGCGAAGGTGCCGCTTCTCCGGCAAGGAAGCTTCAGCCGCTTCTCCTGCACACGGAGAGCGTGCTAGCTGCTGAAACGTGAAGAAAGAAGCTGCAGAAGACTGGCACTGAGCGTGCAGCTTTCCAGCGGAGAGAAAAAGCTACTTGAACACTCTGCAAGCCTTTCCACTCCCAAAAACATGCACATGGAAGGAGCTGCTGCAAAAGCGATGCTGTGCTCGCTGCTGCTCCTCCTGAAGCTCTGGCTGCTAAATCTGAGGCTTTCCTTCCAATTTCAAGCTGCAAAGCACTTGCTGAATTGCAGGGAAAGTCCGGGAGGCATTTGCTGTGCTGGCACACTTTCTCCTTCCTAGACAGAGTGGAAAAGCTTTTCCCTGCCGTGTAGGCGACAGGAGACGCATTAGACGGGCATCCGGAGCTGTCCGAAGGTAAGCGCCTGTTGCCGGCCTCTTTCGGCACAAGCCCCCGCTCCGGAGCGCACCGCGGCCGGCAGGATGCTCTCTGCCGGCGAAGGTGCCGCTTCTCCGGCAAGGAAGCCTCAGCCGCTTCTCCTGCACACGGAGAGCGTGCTAGCTGCTGAAACGTGAAGAAAGAAGCTGCAGAAGACTGGCACTGAGCGTGCAGCTTTCCAGCGGAGAGAAAAAGCTACTTGAACACTCTGCAAGCCTTTCCACTCCCAAAAACATGCACATGGAAGGAGCTGCTGCAAAAGCGATGCTGTGCTCGCTGCTGCTCCTCCTGAAGCTCTGGCTGCTAAATCTGAGGCTTTCCTTCCAATTTCAAGCTGCAAAGCACTTGCTGAATTGCAGGGAAAGTCCGGGAGGCATTTGCTGTGCTGGCACACTTTCTCCTTCCTAGACAGAGTGGAAAAGCTTTTCCCTGCCGTGTAGGCGACAGGAGACGCATTAGACGGGCATCCGGAGCTGTCCGAAGGTAAGCGCCTGTTGCCGGCCTCTTTCGGCACAAGCCCCCGCTCCGGAGCGCACCGCGGCCGGCAGGATGCTCTCTGCCGGCGAAGGTGCCGCTTCTCCGGCAAGGAAGCCTCAGCCGCTTCTCCTGCACACGGAGAGCGTGCTAGCTGCTGAAACGTGAAGAAAGAAGCTGCAGAAGACTGGCACTGAGCGTGCAGCTTTCCAGCGGAGAGAAAAAGCTACTTGAACACTCTGCAAGCCTTTCCACTCCCAAAAACATGCACATGGAATGAGCTGCTGCAAAAGCGATGCTGTGCTCGCTGCTGCTCCTCCTGAAGCTCTGGCTGCTAAATCTGAGGCTTTCCTTCCAATTTCAAGCTGCAAAGCACTTGCTGAATTGCAGGGAAAGTCCGGGAGGCATTTGCTGTGCTGGCACACTTTCTCCTTCCTAGACAGAGTGGAAAAGCTTTTCCCTGCCGTGTAGGCGACAAGAGACGCATTAGACCGGGATCCGGAGCTGTCCGAAGGTAAGCGCCTGTTGCCGGCCTCTTTCGGCACAAGCCCCCGCTCCGGAGCGCACCGCGGCCGGCAGGATGCTCTCTGCCGGCGAAGGTGCCGCTTCTCCGGCAAGGAAGCCTCAGCCGCTTCTCCTGCACACGGAGAGCGTGCTAGCTGCTGAAACGTGAAGAAAGAAGCTGCAGAAGACTGGCACTGAGCGTGCAGCTTTCCAGCGGAGAGAAAAAGCTACTTGAACACTCTGCAAGCCTTTCCACTCCCAAAAACATACACATGGAAGGAGCTGCTGCAAAAGCGATGCTGTGCTCGCTGCTGCTCCTCCTGAAGCTCTGGCTGCTAAATCTGAGGCTTTCCTTCCAATTTCAAGCTGCAAAGCACTTGCTGAATTGCAGGGAAAGTCCGGGAGGCATTTGCTGTGCTGGCACACTTTCTCCTTCCTAGACAGAGTGGAAAAGCTTTTCCCTGCCGTGTAGGCGACAAGAGACGCATTAGACAGGGATCCGGAGCTGTCCGAAGGTAAGCGCCTGTTGCCGGCCTCTTTCGGCACAAGCCCCCGCTCCGGAGCGCACCGCGGCCGGCAGGATGCTCTCTGCCGGCGAAGGTGCCGCTTCTCCGGCAAGGAAGCCTCAGCCGCTTCTCCTGCACACGGAGAGCGTGCTAGCTGCTGAAACGTGAAGAAAGAAGCTGCAGAAGACTGGCACTGAGCGTGCAGCTTTCCAGCGGAGAGAAAAAGCTACTTGAACACTCTGCAAGCCTTTCCACTCCCAAAAACATGCACATGGAAGGAGCTGCTGCAAAAGCGATGCTGTGCTCGCTGCTGCTCCTCCTGAAGCTCTGGCTGCTAAATCTGAGGCTTTCCTTCCAATTTCAAGCTGCAAAGCACTTGCTGAATTGCAGGGAAAGTCCGGGAGGCATTTGCTGTGCTGGCACACTTTCTCCTTCCTAGACAGAGTGGAAAAGCTTTTCCCTGCCGTGTAGGCGACAGGAGACGCATTAGACGGGCATCCGGAGCTGTCCGAAGGTAAGCGCCTGTTGCCGGCCTCTTTCGGCACAAGCCCCCGCTCCGGAGCGCACCGCGGCCGGCAGGATGCTCTCTGCCGGCGAAGGTGCCGCTTCTCCGGCAAGGAAGCCTCAGCCGCTTCTCCTGCACACGGAGAGCGTGCTAGCTGCTGAAACGTGAAGAAAGAAGCTGCAGAAGACTGGCACTGAGCGTGCAGCTTTCCAGCGGAGAGAAAAAGCTACTTGAACACTCTGCAAGCCTTTCCACTCCCAAAAACATGCACATGGAAGGAGCTGCTGCAAAAGCGATGCTGTGCTCGCTGCTGCTCCTCCTGAAGCTCTGGCTGCTAAATCTGAGGCTTTCCTTCCAATTTCAAGCTGCAAAGCACTTGCTGAATTGCAGGGAAAGTCCGGGAGGCATTTGCTGTGCTGGCACACTTTCTCCTTCCTAGACAGAGTGGAAAAGCTTTTCCCTGCCGTGTAGGCGACAAGAGACGCATTAGACCGGGATCCGGAGCTGTCCGAAGGTAAGCGCCTGTTGCCGGCCTCTTTCGGCACAAGCCCCCGCTCCGGAGCGCACCGCGGCCGGCAGGATGCTCTCTGCCGGCGAAGGTGCCGCTTCTCCGGCAAGGAAGCCTCAGCCGCTTCTCCTGCACACGGAGAGCGTGCTAGCTGCTGAAACGTGAAGAAAGAAGCTGCAGAAGACTGGCACTGAGCGTGCAGCTTTCCAGCGGAGAGAAAAAGCTACTTGAACACTCTGCAAGCCTTTCCACTCCCAAAAACATGCACATGGAAGGAGCTGCTGCAAAAGCGATGCTGTGCTCGCTGCTGCTCCTCCTGAAGCTCTGGCTGCTAAATCTGAGGCTTTCCTTCCAATTTCAAGCTGCAAAGCACTTGCTGAATTGCAGGGAAAGTCCGGGAGGCATTTGCTGTGCTGGCACACTTTCTCCTTCCTAGACAGAGTGGAAAAGCTTTTCCCTGCCGTGTAGGCGACAGGAGACGCATTAGACGGGCATCCGGAGCTGTCCGAAGGTAAGCGCCTGTTCCCGGCCTCTTTCGGCACAAGCCCCCGCTCCGGAGCGCACCGCGGCCGGCAGGATGCTCTCTGCCGGCGAAGGTGCCGCTTCTCCGGCAAGGAAGCCTCAGCCGCTTCTCCTGCACACGGAGAGCGTGCTAGCTGCTGAAACGTGAAGAAAGAAGCTGCAGAAGACTGGCACTGAGCGTGCAGCTTTCCAGCGGAGAGAAAAAGCTACTTGAACACTCTGCAAGCCTTTCCACTCCCAAAAACATGCACATGGAAGGAGCTGCTGCAAAAGCGATGCTGTGCTCGCTGCTGCTCCTCCTGAAGCTCTGGCTGCTAAATCTGAGGCTTTCCTTCCAATTTCAAGCTGCAAAGCACTTGCTGAATTGCAGGGAAAGTCCGGGAGGCATTTGCTGTGCTGGCAGACATTCTCCTTCCTAGACAGAGTGGAAAAGCTTTTCCCTGCCGTGTAGGCGACAAGAGACGCATTAGACAGGGATCCGGAGCTGTCCGAAGGTAAGCGCTTGTTCCCGGCCTCTTTCGGCACAAGCCCCCGCTCCGGAGCGCACCGCGGCCGGCAGGATGCTCTCTGCCGGCGAAGGTGCCGCTTCTCCGGCAAGGAAGCCTCAGCCGCTTCTCCTGCACACGGAGAGCGTGCTAGCTGCTGAAACGTGAAGAAAGAAGCTGCAGAAGACTGGCACTGAGCGTGCAGCTTTCCAGCGGAGAGAAAAAGCTACTTGAACACTCTGCAAGCCTTTCCACTCCCAAAAACATGCACATGGAAGGAGCTGCTGCAAAAGCGATGCTGTGCTCGCTGCTGCTCCTCCTGAAGCTCTGGCTGCTAAATCTGAGGCTTTCCTTCCAATTTCAAGCTGCAAAGCACTTGCTGAATTGCAGGGAAAGTCCGGGAGGCATTTGCTGTGCTGGCACACTTTCTCCTTCCTAGACAGAGTGGAAAAGCTTTTCCCTGCCGTGTAGGCGACAAGAGACGCATTAGACCGGGATCCGGAGCTGTCCGAAGGTAAGCGCCTGTTGCCGGCCTCTTTCGGCACAAGCCCCCGCTCCGGAGCGCACCGCGGCCGGCAGGATGCTCTCTGCCGGCGAAGGTGCCGCTTCTCCGGCAAGGAAGCCTCAGCCGCTTCTCCTGCACACGGAGAGCGTGCTAGCTGCTGAAACGTGAAGAAAGAAGCTGCAGAAGACTGGCACTGAGCGTGCAGCTTTCCAGCGGAGAGAAAAAGCTACTTGAACACTCTGCAAGCCTTTCCACTCCCAAAAACATACACATGGAAGGAGCTGCTGCAAAAGCGATGCTGTGCTCGCTGCTGCTCGTCCTGAAGCTCTGGCTGCTAAATCTGAGGCTTTCCTTCCAATTTCAAGCTGCAAAGCACTTGCTGAATTGCAGGGAAAGTCCGGGAGGCATTTGCTGTGCTGGCACACTTTCTCCTTCCTAGACAGAGTGGAAAAGCTTTTCCCTGCCGTGTAGGCGACAAGAGACGCATTAGACAGGGATCCGGAGCTGTCCGAAGGTAAGCGCCTGTTGCCGGCCTCTTTCGGCACAAGCCCCCGCTCCGGAGCGCACCGCGGCCGGCAGGATGCTCTCTGCCGGCGAAGGTGCCGCTTCTCCGGCAAGGAAGCCTCAGCCGCTTCTCCTGCACACGGAGAGCGTGCTAGCTGCTGAAACGTGAAGAAAGAAGCTGCAGAAGACTGGCACTGAGCGTGCAGCTTTCCAGCGGAGAGAAAAAGCTACTTGAACACTCTGCAAGCCTTTCCACTCCCAAAAACATGCACATGGAAGGAGCTGCTGCAAAAGCGATGCTGTGCTCGCTGCTGCTCCTCCTGAAGCTCTGGCTGCTAAATCTGAGGCTTTCCTTCCAATTTCAAGCTGCAAAGCACTTGCTGAATTGCAGGGAAAGTCCGGGAGGCATTTGCTGTGCTGGCACACTTTCTCCTTCCTAGACAGAGTGGAAAAGCTTTTCCCTGCCGTGTAGGCGACAGGAGACGCATTAGACGGGCATCCGGAGCTGTCCGAAGGTAAGCGCCTGTTGCCGGCCTCTTTCGGCACAAGCCCCCGCTCCGGAGCGCACCGCGGCCGGCAGGATGCTCTCTGCCGGCGAAGGTGCCGCTTCTCCGGCAAGGAAGCCTCAGCCGCTTCTCCTGCACACGGAGAGCGTGCTAGCTGCTGAAACGTGAAGAAAGAAGCTGCAGAAGACTGGCACTGAGCGTGCAGCTTTCCAGCGGAGAGAAAAAGCTACTTGAACACTCTGCAAGCCTTTCCACTCCCAAAAACATGCACATGGAAGGAGCTGCTGCAAAAGCGATGCTGTGCTCGCTGCTGCTCCTCCTGAAGCTCTGGCTGCTAAATCTGAGGCTTTCCTTCCAATTTCAAGCTGCAAAGCACTTGCTGAATTGCAGGGAAAGTCCGGGAGGCATTTGCTGTGCTGGCACACTTTCTCCTTCCTAGACAGAGTGGAAAAGCTTTTCCCTGCCGTGTAGGCGACAAGAGACGCATTAGACAGGGATCCGGAGCTGTCCGAAGGTAAGCGCCTGTTCCCGGCCTCTTTCGGCACAAGCCCCCGCTCCGGAGCGCACCGCGGCCGGCAGGATGCTCTCTGCCGGCGAAGGTGCCGCTTCTCCGGCAAGGAAGCTTCAGCCGCTTCTCCTGCACACGGAGAGCGTGCTAGCTGCTGAAACGTGAAGAAAGAAGCTGCAGAAGACTGGCACTGAGCGTGCAGCTTTCCAGCGGAGAGAAAAAGCTACTTGAACACTCTGCAAGCCTTTCCACTCCCAAAAACATGCACATGGAAGGAGCTGCTGCAAAAGCGATGCTGTGCTCGCTGCTGCTCCTCCTGAAGCTCTGGCTGCTAAATCTGAGGCTTTCCTTCCAATTTCAAGCTGCAAAGCACTTGCTGAATTGCAGGGAAAGTCCGGGAGGCATTTGCTGTGCTGGCACACTTTCTCCTTCCTAGACAGAGTGGAAAAGCTTTTCCCTGCCGTGTAGGCGACAGGAGACGCATTAGACGGGCATCCGGAGCTGTCCGAAGGTAAGCGCCTGTTGCCGGCCTCTTTCGGCACAAGCCCCCGCTCCGGAGCGCACCGCGGCCGGCAGGATGCTCTCTGCCGGCGAAGGTGCCGCTTCTCCGGCAAGGAAGCCTCAGCCGCTTCTCCTGCACACGGAGAGCGTGCTAGCTGCTGAAACGTGAAGAAAGAAGCTGCAGAAGACTGGCACTGAGCGTGCAGCTTTCCAGCGGAGAGAAAAAGCTACTTGAACACTCTGCAAGCCTTTCCACTCCCAAAAACATGCACATGGAAGGAGCTGCTGCAAAAGCGATGCTGTGCTCGCTGCTGCTCCTCCTGAAGCTCTGGCTGCTAAATCTGAGGCTTTCCTTCCAATTTCAAGCTGCAAAGCACTTGCTGAATTGCAGGGAAAGTCCGGGAGGCATTTGCTGTGCTGGCACACTTTCTCCTTCCTAGACAGAGTGGAAAAGCTTTTCCCTGCCGTGTAGGCGACAGGAGACGCATTAGACGGGCATCCGGAGCTGTCCGAAGGTAAGCGCCTGTTGCCGGCCTCTTTCGGCACAAGCCCCCGCTCCGGAGCGCACCGCGGCCGGCAGGATGCTCTCTGCCGGCGAAGGTGCCGCTTCTCCGGCAAGGAAGCCTCAGCCGCTTCTCCTGCACACGGAGAGCGTGCTAGCTGCTGAAACGTGAAGAAAGAAGCTGCAGAAGACTGGCACTGAGCGTGCAGCTTTCCAGCGGAGAGAAAAAGCTACTTGAACACTCTGCAAGCCTTTCCACTCCCAAAAACATGCACATGGAAGGAGCTGCTGCAAAAGCGATGCTGTGCTCGCTGCTGCTCCTCCTGAAGCTCTGGCTGCTAAATCTGAGGCTTTCCTTCCAATTTCAAGCTGCAAAGCACTTGCTGAATTGCAGGGAAAGTCCGGGAGGCATTTGCTGTGCTGGCACACTTTCTCCTTCCTAGACAGAGTGGAAAAGCTTTTCCCTGCCGTGTAGGCGACAGGAGACGCATTAGACGGGCATCCGGAGCTGTCCGAAGGTAAGCGCCTGTTGCCGGCCTCTTTCGGCACAAGCCCCCGCTCCGGAGCGCACCGCGGCCGGCAGGATGCTCTCTGCCGGCGAAGGTGCCGCTTCTCCGGCAAGGAAGCCTCAGCCGCTTCTCCTGCACACGGAGAGCGTGCTAGCTGCTGAAACGTGAAGAAAGAAGCTGCAGAAGACTGGCACTGAGCGTGCAGCTTTCCAGCGGAGAGAAAAAGCTACTTGAACACTCTGCAAGCCTTTCCACTCCCAAAAACATGCACATGGAATGAGCTGCTGCAAAAGCGATGCTGTGCTCGCTGCTGCTCCTCCTGAAGCTCTGGCTGCTAAATCTGAGGCTTTCCTTCCAATTTCAAGCTGCAAAGCACTTGCTGAATTGCAGGGAAAGTCCGGGAGGCATTTGCTGTGCTGGCACACTTTCTCCTTCCTAGACAGAGTGGAAAAGCTTTTCCCTGCCGTGTAGGCGACAAGAGACGCATTAGACCGGGATCCGGAGCTGTCCGAAGGTAAGCGCCTGTTCCCGGCCTCTTTCGGCACAAGCCCCCGCTCCGGAGCGCACCGCGGCCGGCAGGATGCTCTCTGCCGGCGAAGGTGCCGCTTCTCCGGCAAGGAAGCCTCAGCCGCTTCTCCTGCACACGGAGAGCGTGCTAGCTGCTGAAACGTGAAGAAAGAAGCTGCAGAAGACTGGCACTGAGCGTGCAGCTTTCCAGCGGAGAGAAAAAGCTACTTGAACACTCTGCAAGCCTTTCCACTCCCAAAAACATACACATGGAAGGAGCTGCTGCAAAAGCGATGCTGTGCTCGCTGCTGCTCCTCCTGAAGCTCTGGCTGCTAAATCTGAGGCTTTCCTTCCAATTTCAAGCTGCAAAGCACTTGCTGAATTGCAGGGAAAGTCCGGGAGGCATTTGCTGTGCTGGCACACTTTCTCCTTCCTAGACAGAGTGGAAAAGCTTTTCCCTGCCGTGTAGGCGACAAGAGACGCATTAGACAGGGATCCGGAGCTGTCCGAAGGTAAGCGCCTGTTCCCGGCCTCTTTCGGCAGAAGCCCCCGCTCCGGAGCGCACCGCGGCCGGCAGGATGCTCTCTGCCGGCGAAGGTGCCGCTTCTCCGGCAAGGAAGCCTCAGCCGCTTCTCCTGCACACGGAGAGCGTGCTAGCTGCTGAAACGTGAAGAAAGAAGCTGCAGAAGACTGGCACTGAGCGTGCAGCTTTCCAGCGGAGAGAAAAAGCTACTTGAACACTCTGCAAGCCTTTCCACTCCCAAAAACATGCACATGGAAGGAGCTGCTGCAAAAGCGATGCTGTGCTCGCTGCTGCTCCTCCTGAAGCTCTGGCTGCTAAATCTGAGGCTTTCCTTCCAATTTCAAGCTGCAAAGCACTTGCTGAATTGCAGGGAAAGTCCGGGAGGCATTTGCTGTGCTGGCACACTTTCTCCTTCCTAGACAGAGTGGAAAAGCTTTTCCCTGCCGTGTAGGCGACAAGAGACGCATTAGACAGGGATCCGGAGCTGTCCGAAGGTAAGCGCCTGTTGCCGGCCTCTTTCGGCACAAGCCCCCGCTCCGGAGCGCACCGCGGCCGGCAGGATGCTCTCTGCCGGCGAAGGTGCCGCTTCTCCGGCAAGGAAGCCTCAGCCGCTTCTCCTGCACACGGAGAGCGTGCTAGCTGCTGAAACGTGAAGAAAGAAGCTGCAGAAGACTGGCACTGAGCGTGCAGCTTTCCAGCGGAGAGAAAAAGCTACTTGAACACTCTGCAAGCCTTTCCACTCCCAAAAACATGCACATGGAAGGAGCTGCTGCAAAAGCGATGCTGTGCTCGCTGCTGCTCCTCCTGAAGCTCTGGCTGCTAAATCTGAGGCTTTCCTTCCAATTTCAAGCTGCAAAGCACTTGCTGAATTGCAGGGAAAGTCCGGGAGGCATTTGCTGTGCTGGCACACTTTCTCCTTCCTAGACAGAGTGGAAAAGCTTTTCCCTGCCGTGTAGGCGACAAGAGACGCATTAGACCGGGATCCGGAGCTGTCCGAAGGTAAGCGCCTGTTGCCGGCCTCTTTCGGCACAAGCCCCCGCTCCGGAGCGCACCGCGGCCGGCAGGATGCTCTCTGCCGGCGAAGGTGCCGCTTCTCCGGCAAGGAAGCCTCAGCCGCTTCTCCTGCACACGGAGAGCGTGCTAGCTGCTGAAACGTGAAGAAAGAAGCTGCAGAAGACTGGCACTGAGCGTGCAGCTTTCCAGCGGAGAGAAAAAGCTACTTGAACACTCTGCAAGCCTTTCCACTCCCAAAAACATGCACATGGAAGGAGCTGCTGCAAAAGCGATGCTGTGCTCGCTGCTGCTCCTCCTGAAGCTCTGGCTGCTAAATCTGAGGCTTTCCTTCCAATTTCAAGCTGCAAAGCACTTGCTGAATTGCAGGGAAAGTCCGGGAGGCATTTGCTGTGCTGGCACACTTTCTCCTTCCTAGACAGAGTGGAAAAGCTTTTCCCTGCCGTGTAGGCGACAGGAGACGCATTAGACGGGCATCCGGAGCTGTCCGAAGGTAAGCGCCTGTTCCCGGCCTCTTTCGGCACAAGCCCCCGCTCCGGAGCGCACCGCGGCCGGCAGGATGCTCTCTGCCGGCGAAGGTGCCGCTTCTCCGGCAAGGAAGCCTCAGCCGCTTCTCCTGCACACGGAGAGCGTGCTAGCTGCTGAAACGTGAAGAAAGAAGCTGCAGAAGACTGGCACTGAGCGTGCAGCTTTCCAGCGGAGAGAAAAAGCTACTTGAACACTCTGCAAGCCTTTCCACTCCCAAAAACATGCACATGGAAGGAGCTGCTGCAAAAGCGATGCTGTGCTCGCTGCTGCTCCTCCTGAAGCTCTGGCTGCTAAATCTGAGGCTTTCCTTCCAATTTCAAGCTGCAAAGCACTTGCTGAATTGCAGGGAAAGTCCGGGAGGCATTTGCTGTGCTGGCAGACATTCTCCTTCCTAGACAGAGTGGAAAAGCTTTTCCCTGCCGTGTAGGCGACAAGAGACGCATTAGACCGGGATCCGGAGCTGTCCGAAGGTAAGCGCTTGTTCCCGGCCTCTTTCGGCACAAGCCCCCGCTCCGGAGCGCACCGCGGCCGGCAGGATGCTCTCTGCCGGCGAAGGTGCCGCTTCTCCGGCAAGGAAGCCTCAGCCGCTTCTCCTGCACACGGAGAGCGTGCTAGCTGCTGAAACGTGAAGAAAGAAGCTGCAGAAGACTGGCACTGAGCGTGCAGCTTTCCAGCGGAGAGAAAAAGCTACTTGAACACTCTGCAAGCCTTTCCACTCCCAAAAACATGCACATGGAAGGAGCTGCTGCAAAAGCGATGCTGTGCTCGCTGCTGCTCCTCCTGAAGCTCTGGCTGCTAAATCTGAGGCTTTCCTTCCAATTTCAAGCTGCAAAGCACTTGCTGAATTGCAGGGAAAGTCCGGGAGGCATTTGCTGTGCTGGCACACTTTCTCCTTCCTAGACAGAGTGGAAAAGCTTTTCCCTGCCGTGTAGGCGACAGGAGACGCATTAGACGGGCATCCGGAGCTGTCCGAAGGTAAGCGCCTGTTGCCGGCCTCTTTCGGCACAAGCCCCCGCTCCGGAGCGCACCGCGGCCGGCAGGATGCTCTCTGCCGGCGAAGGTGCCGCTTCTCCGGCAAGGAAGCCTCAGCCGCTTCTCCTGCACACGGAGAGCGTGCTAGCTGCTGAAACGTGAAGAAAGAAGCTGCAGAAGACTGGCACTGAGCGTGCAGCTTTCCAGCGGAGAGAAAAAGCTACTTGAACACTCTGCAAGCCTTTCCACTCCCAAAAACATGCACATGGAAGGAGCTGCTGCAAAAGCGATGCTGTGCTCGCTGCTGCTCCTCCTGAAGCTCTGGCTGCTAAATCTGAGGCTTTCCTTCCAATTTCAAGCTGCAAAGCACTTGCTGAATTGCAGGGAAAGTCCGGGAGGCATTTGCTGTGCTGGCACACTTTCTCCTTCCTAGACAGAGTGGAAAAGCTTTTCCCTGCCGTGTAGGCGACAAGAGACGCATTAGACAGGGATCCGGAGCTGTCCGAAGGTAAGCGCCTGTTGCCGGCCTCTTTCGGCACAAGCCCCCGCTCCGGAGCGCACCGCGGCCGGCAGGATGCTCTCTGCCGGCGAAGGTGCCGCTTCTCCGGCAAGGAAGCCTCAGCCGCTTCTCCTGCACACGGAGAGCGTGCTAGCTGCTGAAACGTGAAGAAAGAAGCTGCAGAAGACTGGCACTGAGCGTGCAGCTTTCCAGCGGAGAGAAAAAGCTACTTGAACACTCTGCAAGCCTTTCCACTCCCAAAAACATGCACATGGAAGGAGCTGCTGCAAAAGCGATGCTGTGCTCGCTGCTGCTCCTCCTGAAGCTCTGGCTGCTAAATCTGAGGCTTTCCTTCCAATTTCAAGCTGCAAAGCACTTGCTGAATTGCAGGGAAAGTCCGGGAGGCATTTGCTGTGCTGGCACACTTTCTCCTTCCTAGACAGAGTGGAAAAGCTTTTCCCTGCCGTGTAGGCGACAGGAGACGCATTAGACGGGCATCCGGAGCTGTCCGAAGGTAAGCGCCTGTTGCCGGCCTCTTTCGGCACAAGCCCCCGCTCCGGAGCGCACCGCGGCCGGCAGGATGCTCTCTGCCGGCGAAGGTGCCGCTTCTCCGGCAAGGAAGCCTCAGCCGCTTCTCCTGCACACGGAGAGCGTGCTAGCTGCTGAAACGTGAAGAAAGAAGCTGCAGAAGACTGGCACTGAGCGTGCAGCTTTCCAGCGGAGAGAAAAAGCTACTTGAACACTCTGCAAGCCTTTCCACTCCCAAAAACATGCACATGGAAGGAGCTGCTGCAAAAGCGATGCTGTGCTCGCTGCTGCTCCTCCTGAAGCTCTGGCTGCTAAATCTGAGGCTTTCCTTCCAATTTCAAGCTGCAAAGCACTTGCTGAATTGCAGGGAAAGTCCGGGAGGCATTTGCTGTGCTGGCACACTTTCTCCTTCCTAGACAGAGTGGAAAAGCTTTTCCCTGCCGTGTAGGCGACAGGAGACGCATTAGACGGGCATCCGGAGCTGTCCGAAGGTAAGCGCCTGTTGCCGGCCTCTTTCGGCACAAGCCCCCGCTCCGGAGCGCACCGCGGCCGGCAGGATGCTCTCTGCCGGCGAAGGTGCCGCTTCTCCGGCAAGGAAGCCTCAGCCGCTTCTCCTGCACACGGAGAGCGTGCTAGCTGCTGAAACGTGAAGAAAGAAGCTGCAGAAGACTGGCACTGAGCGTGCAGCTTTCCAGCGGAGAGAAAAAGCTACTTGAACACTCTGCAAGCCTTTCCACTCCCAAAAACATGCACATGGAAGGAGCTGCTGCAAAAGCGATGCTGTGCTCGCTGCTGCTCCTCCTGAAGCTCTGGCTGCTAAATCTGAGGCTTTCCTTCCAATTTCAAGCTGCAAAGCACTTGCTGAATTGCAGGGAAAGTCCGGGAGGCATTTGCTGTGCTGGCACACTTTCTCCTTCCTAGACAGAGTGGAAAAGCTTTTCCCTGCCGTGTAGGCGACAAGAGACGCATTAGACCGGGATCCGGAGCTGTCCGAAGGTAAGCGCCTGTTGCCGGCCTCTTTCGGCACAAGCCCCCGCTCCGGAGCGCACCGCGGCCGGCAGGATGCTCTCTGCCGGCGAAGGTGCCGCTTCTCCGGCAAGGAAGCCTCAGCCGCTTCTCCTGCACACGGAGAGCGTGCTAGCTGCTGAAACGTGAAGAAAGAAGCTGCAGAAGACTGGCACTGAGCGTGCAGCTTTCCAGCGGAGAGAAAAAGCTACTTGAACACTCTGCAAGCCTTTCCACTCCCAAAAACATACACATGGAAGGAGCTGCTGCAAAAGCGATGCTGTGCTCGCTGCTGCTCCTCCTGAAGCTCTGGCTGCTAAATCTGAGGCTTTCCTTCCAATTTCAAGCTGCAAAGCACTTGCTGAATTGCAGGGAAAGTCCGGGAGGCATTTGCTGTGCTGGCACACTTTCTCCTTCCTAGACAGAGTGGAAAAGCTTTTCCCTGCCGTGTAGGCGACAAGAGACGCATTAGACCGGGATCCGGAGCTGTCCGAAGGTAAGCGCCTGTTCCCGGCCTCTTTCGGCACAAGCCCCCGCTCCGGAGCGCACCGCGGCCGGCAGGATGCTCTCTGCCGGCGAAGGTGCCGCTTCTCCGGCAAGGAAGCCTCAGCCGCTTCTCCTGCACACGGAGAGCGTGCTAGCTGCTGAAACGTGAAGAAAGAAGCTGCAGAAGACTGGCACTGAGCGTGCAGCTTTCCAGCGGAGAGAAAAAGCTACTTGAACACTCTGCAAGCCTTTCCACTCCCAAAAACATGCACATGGAAGGAGCTGCTGCAAAAGCGATGCTGTGCTCGCTGCTGCTCCTCCTGAAGCTCTGGCTGCTAAATCTGAGGCTTTCCTTCCAATTTCAAGCTGCAAAGCACTTGCTGAATTGCAGGGAAAGTCCGGGAGGCATTTGCTGTGCTGGCACACTTTCTCCTTCCTAGACAGAGTGGAAAAGCTTTTCCCTGCCGTGTAGGCGACAAGAGACGCATTTAGACAGGGATCCGGAGCTGTCCGAAGGTAAGCGCCTGTTGCCGGCCTCTTTCGGCACAAGCCCCCGCTCCGGAGCGCACCGCGGCCGGCAGGATGCTCTCTGCCGGCGAAGGTGCCGCTTCTCCGGCAAGGAAGCCTCAGCCGCTTCTCCTGCACACGGAGAGCGTGCTAGCTGCTGAAACGTGAAGAAAGAAGCTGCAGAAGACTGGCACTGAGCGTGCAGCTTTCCAGCGGAGAGAAAAAGCTACTTGAACACTCTGCAAGCCTTTCCACTCCCAAAAACATGCACATGGAAGGAGCTGCTGCAAAAGCGATGCTGTGCTCGCTGCTGCTCCTCCTGAAGCTCTGGCTGCTAAATCTGAGGCTTTCCTTCCAATTTCAAGCTGCAAAGCACTTGCTGAATTGCAGGGAAAGTCCGGGAGGCATTTGCTGTGCTGGCACACTTTCTCCTTCCTAGACAGAGTGGAAAAGCTTTTCCCTGCCGTGTAGGCGACAGGAGACGCATTAGACGGGCATCCGGAGCTGTCCGAAGGTAAGCGCCTGTTGCCGGCCTCTTTCGGCACAAGCCCCCGCTCCGGAGCGCACCGCGGCCGGCAGGATGCTCTCTGCCGGCGAAGGTGCCGCTTCTCCGGCAAGGAAGCCTCAGCCGCTTCTCCTGCACACGGAGAGCGTGCTAGCTGCTGAAACGTGAAGAAAGAAGCTGCAGAAGACTGGCACTGAGCGTGCAGCTTTCCAGCGGAGAGAAAAAGCTACTTGAACACTCTGCAAGCCTTTCCACTCCCAAAAACATGCACATGGAAGGAGCTGCTGCAAAAGCGATGCTGTGCTCGCTGCTGCTCCTCCTGAAGCTCTGGCTGCTAAATCTGAGGCTTTCCTTCCAATTTCAAGCTGCAAAGCACTTGCTGAATTGCAGGGAAAGTCCGGGAGGCATTTGCTGTGCTGGCACACTTTCTCCTTCCTAGACGGAGTGGAAAAGCTTTTCCCTGCCGTGTAGGCGACAAGAGACGCATTAGACAGGGATCCGGAGCTGTCCGAAGGTAAGCGCTTGTTCCCGGCCTCTTTCGGCACAAGCCCCCGCTCCGGAGCGCACCGCGGCCGGCAGGATGCTCTCTGCCGGCGAAGGTGCCGCTTCTCCGGCAAGGAAGCCTCAGCCGCTTCTCCTGCACACGGAGAGCGTGCTAGCTGCTGAAACGTGAAGAAAGAAGCTGCAGAAGACTGGCACTGAGCGTGCAGCTTTCCAGCGGAGAGAAAAAGCTACTTGAACACTCTGCAAGCCTTTCCACTCCCAAAAACATGCACATGGAAGGAGCTGCTGCAAAAGCGATGCTGTGCTCGCTGCTGCTCCTCCTGAAGCTCTGGCTGCTAAATCTGAGGCTTTCCTTCCAATTTCAAGCTGCAAAGCACTTGCTGAATTGCAGGGAAAGTCCGGGAGGCATTTGCTGTGCTGGCACACTTTCTCCTTCCTAGACAGAGTGGAAAAGCTTTTCCCTGCCGTGTAGGCGACAAGAGACGCATTAGACCGGGATCCGGAGCTGTCCGAAGGTAAGCGCCTGTTGCCGGCCTCTTTCGGCACAAGCCCCCGCTCCGGAGCGCACCGCGGCCGGCAGGATGCTCTCTGCCGGCGAAGGTGCCGCTTCTCCGGCAAGGAAGCCTCAGCCGCTTCTCCTGCACACGGAGAGCGTGCTAGCTGCTGAAACGTGAAGAAAGAAGCTGCAGAAGACTGGCACTGAGCGTGCAGCTTTCCAGCGGAGAGAAAAAGCTACTTGAACACTCTGCAAGCCTTTCCACTCCCAAAAACATGCACATGGAAGGAGCTGCTGCAAAAGCGATGCTGTGCTCGCTGCTGCTCCTCCTGAAGCTCTGGCTGCTAAATCTGAGGCTTTCCTTCCAATTTCAAGCTGCAAAGCACTTGCTGAATTGCAGGGAAAGTCCGGGAGGCATTTGCTGTGCTGGCACACTTTCTCCTTCCTAGACAGAGTGGAAAAGCTTTTCCCTGCCGTGTAGGCGACAAGAGACGCATTAGACCGGGATCCGGAGCTGTCCGAAGGTAAGCGCTTGTTCCCGGCCTCGTTCGGCACAAGCCCCCGCTCCGGAGCGCACCGCGGCCGGCAGGATGCTCTCTGCCGGCGAAGGTGCCGCTTCTCCGGCAAGGAAGCCTCAGCCGCTTCTCCTGCACACGGAGAGCGTGCTAGCTGCTGAAACGTGAAGAAAGAAGCTGCAGAAGACTGGCACTGAGCGTGCAGCTTTCCAGCGGAGAGAAAAAGCTACTTGAACACTCTGCAAGCCTTTCCACTCCCAAAAACATGCACATGGAAGGAGCTGCTGCAAAAGCGATGCTGTGCTCGCTGCTGCTCCTCCTGAAGCTCTGGCTGCTAAATCTGAGGCTTTCCTTCCAATTTCAAGCTGCAAAGCACTTGCTGAATTGCAGGGAAAGTCCGGGAGGCATTTGCTGTGCTGGCACACTTTCTCCTTCCTAGACAGAGTGGAAAAGCTTTTCCCTGCCGTGTAGGCGACAGGAGACGCATTAGACGGGCATCCGGAGCTGTCCGAAGGTAAGCGCCTGTTGCCGGCCTCTTTCGGCACAAGCCCCCGCTCCGGAGCGCACCGCGGCCGGCAGGATGCTCTCTGCCGGCGAAGGTGCCGCTTCTCCGGCAAGGAAGCCTCAGCCGCTTCTCCTGCACACGGAGAGCGTGCTAGCTGCTGAAACGTGAAGAAAGAAGCTGCAGAACACTGGCACTGAGCGTGCAGCTTTCCAGCGGAGAGAAAAAGCTACTTGAACACTCTGCAAGCCTTTCCACTCCCAAAAACATGCACATGGAAGGAGCTGCTGCAAAAGCGATGCTGTGCTCGCTGCTGCTCCTCCTGAAGCTCTGGCTGCTAAATCTGAGGCTTTCCTTCCAATTTCAAGCTGCAAAGCACTTGCTGAATTGCAGGGAAAGTCCGGGAGGCATTTGCTGTGCTGGCACACTTTCTCCTTCCTAGACAGAGTGGAAAAGCTTTTCCCTGCCGTGTAGGCGACAAGAGACGCATTAGACCGGGATCCAGAGCTGTCCGAAGGTAAGCGCCTGTTCCCGGCCTCTTTCGGCACAAGCCCCCGCTCCGGAGCGCACCGCGGCCGGCAGGATGCTCTCTGCCGGCGAAGGTGCCGCTTCTCCGGCAAGGAAGCCTCAGCCGCTTCTCCTGCACACGGAGAGCGTGCTAGCTGCTGAAACGTGAAGAAAGAAGCTGCAGAAGACTGGCACTGAGCGTGCAGCTTTCCAGCGGAGAGAAAAAGCTACTTGAACACTCTGCAAGCCTTTCCACTCCCAAAAACATACACATGGAAGGAGCTGCTGCAAAAGCGATGCTGTGCTCGCTGCTGCTCCTCCTGAAGCTCTGGCTGCTAAATCTGAGGCTTTCCTTCCAATTTCAAGCTGCAAAGCACTTGCTGAATTGCAGGGAAAGTCCGGGAGGCATTTGCTGTGCTGGCACACTTTCTCCTTCCTAGACAGAGTGGAAAAGCTTTTCCCTGCCGTGTAGGCGACAAGAGACGCATTAGACAGGGATCCGGAGCTGTCCGAAGGTAAGCGCCTGTTGCCGGCCTCTTTCGGCACAAGCCCCCGCTCCGGAGCGCACCGCGGCCGGCAGGATGCTCTCTGCCGGCGAAGGTGCCGCTTCTCCGGCAAGGAAGCCTCAGCCGCTTCTCCTGCACACGGAGAGCGTGCTAGCTGCTGAAACGTGAAGAAAGAAGCTGCAGAAGACTGGCACTGAGCGTGCAGCTTTCCAGCGGAGAGAAAAAGCTACTTGAACACTCTGCAAGCCTTTCCACTCCCAAAAACATGCACATGGAAGGAGCTGCTGCAAAAGCGATGCTGTGCTCGCTGCTGCTCCTCCTGAAGCTCTGGCTGCTAAATCTGAGGCTTTCCTTCCAATTTCAAGCTGCAAAGCACTTGCTGAATTGCAGGGAAAGTCCGGGAGGCATTTGCTGTGCTGGCACACTTTCTCCTTCCTAGACAGAGTGGAAAAGCTTTTCCCTGCCGTGTAGGCGACAGGAGACGCATTAGACGGGCATCCGGAGCTGTCCGAAGGTAAGCGCCTGTTGCCGGCCTCTTTCGGCACAAGCCCCCGCTCCGGAGCGCACCGCGGCCGGCAGGATGCTCTCTGCCGGCGAAGGTGCCGCTTCTCCGGCAAGGAAGCCTCAGCCGCTTCTCCTGCACACGGAGAGCGTGCTAGCTGCTGAAACGTGAAGAAAGAAGCTGCAGAAGACTGGCACTGAGCGTGCAGCTTTCCAGCGGAGAGAAAAAGCTACTTGAACACTCTGCAAGCCTTTCCACTCCCAAAAACATGCACATGGAAGGAGCTGCTGCAAAAGCGATGCTGTGCTCGCTGCTGCTCGTCCTGAAGCTCTGGCTGCTAAATCTGAGGCTTTCCTTCCAATTTCAAGCTGCAAAGCACTTGCTGAATTGCAGGGAAAGTCCGGGAGGCATTTGCTGTGCTGGCACACTTTCTCCTTCCTAGACAGAGTGGAAAAGCTTTTCCCTGCCGTGTAGGCGACAAGAGACGCATTAGACCGGGATCCGGAGCTGTCCGAAGGTAAGCGCCTGTTGCCGGCCTCTTTCGGCACAAGCCCCCGCTCCGGAGCGCACCGCGGCCGGCAGGATGCTCTCTGCCGGCGAAGGTGCCGCTTCTCCGGCAAGGAAGCCTCAGCCGCTTCTCCTGCACACGGAGAGCGTGCTAGCTGCTGAAACGTGAAGAAAGAAGCTGCAGAAGACTGGCACTGAGCGTGCAGCTTTCCAGCGGAGAGAAAAAGCTACTTGAACACTCTGCAAGCCTTTCCACTCCCAAAAACATACACATGGAAGGAGCTGCTGCAAAAGCGATGCTGTGCTCGCTGCTGCTCCTCCTGAAGCTCTGGCTGCTAAATCTGAGGCTTTCCTTCCAATTTCAAGCTGCAAAGCACTTGCTGAATTGCAGGGAAAGTCCGGGAGGCATTTGCTGTGCTGGCACACTTTCTCCTTCCTAGACAGAGTGGAAAAGCTTTTCCCTGCCGTGTAGGCGACAAGAGACGCATTAGACAGGGATCCGGAGCTGTCCGAAGGTAAGCGCCTGTTGCCGGCCTCTTTCGGCACAAGCCCCCGCTCCGGAGCGCACCGCGGCCGGCAGGATGCTCTCTGCCGGCGAAGGTGCCGCTTCTCCGGCAAGGAAGCCTCAGCCGCTTCTCCTGCACACGGAGAGCGTGCTAGCTGCTGAAACGTGAAGAAAGAAGCTGCAGAAGACTGGCACTGAGCGTGCAGCTTTCCAGCGGAGAGAAAAAGCTACTTGAACACTCTGCAAGCCTTTCCACTCCCAAAAACATGCACATGGAAGGAGCTGCTGCAAAAGCGATGCTGTGCTCGCTGCTGCTCCTCCTGAAGCTCTGGCTGCTAAATCTGAGGCTTTCCTTCCAATTTCAAGCTGCAAAGCACTTGCTGAATTGCAGGGAAAGTCCGGGAGGCATTTGCTGTGCTGGCACACTTTCTCCTTCCTAGACAGAGTGGAAAAGCTTTTCCCTGCCGTGTAGGCGACAAGAGACGCATTAGACCGGGATCCGGAGCTGTCCGAAGGTAAGCGCCTGTTGCCGGCCTCTTTCGGCACAAGCCCCCGCTCCGGAGCGCACCGCGGCCGGCAGGATGCTCTCTGCCGGCGAAGGTGCCGCTTCTCCGGCAAGGAAGCCTCAGCCGCTTCTCCTGCACACGGAGAGCGTGCTAGCTGCTGAAACGTGAAGAAAGAAGCTGCAGAAGACTGGCACTGAGCGTGCAGCTTTCCAGCGGAGAGAAAAAGCTACTTGAACACTCTGCAAGCCTTTCCACTCCCAAAAACATGCACATGGAAGGAGCTGCTGCAAAAGCGATGCTGTGCTCGCTGCTGCTCCTCCTGAAGCTCTGGCTGCTAAATCTGAGGCTTTCCTTCCAATTTCAAGCTGCAAAGCACTTGCTGAATTGCAGGGAAAGTCCGGGAGGCATTTGCTGTGCTGGCACACTTTCTCCTTCCTAGACAGAGTGGAAAAGCTTTTCCCTGCCGTGTAGGCGACAAGAGACGCATTAGACCGGGATCCGGAGCTGTCCGAAGGTAAGCGCCTGTTCCCGGCCTCGTTCGGCACAAGCCCCCGCTCCGGAGCGCACCGCGGCCGGCAGGATGCTCTCTGCCGGCGAAGGTGCCGCTTCTCCGGCAAGGAAGCCTCAGCCGCTTCTCCTGCACACGGAGAGCGTGCTAGCTGCTGAAACGTGAAGAAAGAAGCTGCAGAAGACTGGCACTGAGCGTGCAGCTTTCCAGCGGAGAGAAAAAGCTACTTGAACACTCTGCAAGCCTTTCCACTCCCAAAAACATGCACATGGAAGGAGCTGCTGCAAAAGCGATGCTGTGCTCGCTGCTGCTCCTCCTGAAGCTCTGGCTGCTAAATCTGAGGCTTTCCTTCCAATTTCAAGCTGCAAAGCACTTGCTGAATTGCAGGGAAAGTCCGGGAGGCATTTGCTGTGCTGGCACACTTTCTCCTTCCTAGACAGAGTGGAAAAGCTTTTCCCTGCCGTGTAGGCGACAGGAGACGCATTAGACGGGCATCCGGAGCTGTCCGAAGGTAAGCGCCTGTTCCCGGCCTCTTTCGGCACAAGCCCCCGCTCCGGAGCGCACCGCGGCCGGCAGGATGCTCTCTGCCGGCGAAGGTGCCGCTTCTCCGGCAAGGAAGCCTCAGCCGCTTCTCCTGCACACGGAGAGCGTGCTAGCTGCTGAAACGTGAAGAAAGAAGCTGCAGAAGACTGGCACTGAGCGTGCAGCTTTCCAGCGGAGAGAAAAAGCTACTTGAACACTCTGCAAGCCTTTCCACTCCCAAAAACATGCACATGGAAGGAGCTGCTGCAAAAGCGATGCTGTGCTCGCTGCTGCTCCTCCTGAAGCTCTGGCTGCTAAATCTGAGGCTTTCCTTCCAATTTCAAGCTGCAAAGCACTTGCTGAATTGCAGGGAAAGTCCGGGAGGCATTTGCTGTGCTGGCACACTTTCTCCTTCCTAGACAGAGTGGAAAAGCTTTTCCCTGCCGTGTAGGCGACAGGAGACGCATTAGACGGGCATCCGGAGCTGTCCGAAGGTAAGCGCCTGTTGCCGGCCTCTTTCGGCACAAGCCCCCGCTCCGGAGCGCACCGCGGCCGGCAGGATGCTCTCTGCCGGCGAAGGTGCCGCTTCTCCGGCAAGGAAGCCTCAGCCGCTTCTCCTGCACACGGAGAGCGTGCTAGCTGCTGAAACGTGAAGAAAGAAGCTGCAGAAGACTGGCACTGAGCGTGCAGCTTTCCAGCGGAGAGAAAAAGCTACTTGAACACTCTGCAAGCCTTTCCACTCCCAAAAACATGCACATGGAAGGAGCTGCTGCAAAAGCGATGCTGTGCTCGCTGCTGCTCCTCCTGAAGCTCTGGCTGCTAAATCTGAGGCTTTCCTTCCAATTTCAAGCTGCAAAGCACTTGCTGAATTGCAGGGAAAGTCCGGGAGGCATTTGCTGTGCTGGCACACTTTCTCCTTCCTAGACAGAGTGGAAAAGCTTTTCCCTGCCGTGTAGGCGACAGGAGACGCATTAGACGGGCATCCGGAGCTGTCCGAAGGTAAGCGCCTGTTGCCGGCCTCTTTCGGCACAAGCCCCCGCTCCGGAGCGCACCGCGGCCGGCAGGATGCTCTCTGCCGGCGAAGGTGCCGCTTCTCCGGCAAGGAAGCCTCAGCCGCTTCTCCTGCACACGGAGAGCGTGCTAGCTGCTGAAACGTGAAGAAAGAAGCTGCAGAAGACTGGCACTGAGCGTGCAGCTTTCCAGCGGAGAGAAAAAGCTACTTGAACACTCTGCAAGCCTTTCCACTCCCAAAAACATGCACATGGAATGAGCTGCTGCAAAAGCGATGCTGTGCTCGCTGCTGCTCCTCCTGAAGCTCTGGCTGCTAAATCTGAGGCTTTCCTTCCAATTTCAAGCTGCAAAGCACTTGCTGAATTGCAGGGAAAGTCCGGGAGGCATTTGCTGTGCTGGCACACTTTCTCCTTCCTAGACAGAGTGGAAAAGCTTTTCCCTGCCGTGTAGGCGACAAGAGACGCATTAGACCGGGATCCGGAGCTGTCCGAAGGTAAGCGCCTGTTGCCGGCCTCTTTCGGCACAAGCCCCCGCTCCGGAGCGCACCGCGGCCGGCAGGATGCTCTCTGCCGGCGAAGGTGCCGCTTCTCCGGCAAGGAAGCCTCAGCCGCTTCTCCTGCACACGGAGAGCGTGCTAGCTGCTGAAACGTGAAGAAAGAAGCTGCAGAAGACTGGCACTGAGCGTGCAGCTTTCCAGCGGAGAGAAAAAGCTACTTGAACACTCTGCAAGCCTTTCCACTCCCAAAAACATGCACATGGAAGGAGCTGCTGCAAAAGCGATGCTGTGCTCGCTGCTGCTCCTCCTGAAGCTCTGGCTGCTAAATCTGAGGCTTTCCTTCCAATTTCAAGCTGCAAAGCACTTGCTGAATTGCAGGGAAAGTCCGGGAGGCATTTGCTGTGCTGGCACACTTTCTCCTTCCTAGACAGAGTGGAAAAGCTTTTCCCTGCCGTGTAGGCGACAAGAGACGCATTAGACCGGGATCCGGAGCAGTCCGAAGGTAAGCGCTTGTTCCCGGCCTCGTTCGGCACAAGCCCCCGCTCCGGAGCGCACCGCGGCCGGCAGGATGCTCTCTGCCGGCGAAGGTGCCGCTTCTCCGGCAAGGAAGCCTCAGCCGCTTCTCCTGCACACGGAGAGCGTGCTAGCTGCTGAAACGTGAAGAAAGAAGCTGCAGAAGACTGGCACTGAGCGTGCAGCTTTCCAGCGGAGAGAAAAAGCTACTTGAACACTCTGCAAGCCTTTCCACTCCCAAAAACATGCACATGGAAGGAGCTGCTGCAAAAGCGATGCTGTGCTCGCTGCTGCTCCTCCTGAAGCTCTGGCTGCTAAATCTGAGGCTTTCCTTCCAATTTCAAGCTGCAAAGCACTTGCTGAATTGCAGGGAAAGTCCGGGAGGCATTTGCTGTGCTGGCACACTTTCTCCTTCCTAGACAGAGTGGAAAAGCTTTTCCCTGCCGTGTAGGCGACAGGAGACGCATTAGACGGGCATCCGGAGCTGTCCGAAGGTAAGCGCCTGTTGCCGGCCTCTTTCGGCACAAGCCCCCGCTCCGGAGCGCACCGCGGCCGGCAGGATGCTCTCTGCCGGCGAAGGTGCCGCTTCTCCGGCAAGGAAGCCTCAGCCGCTTCTCCTGCACACGGAGAGCGTGCTAGCTGCTGAAACGTGAAGAAAGAAGCTGCAGAACACTGGCACTGAGCGTGCAGCTTTCCAGCGGAGAGAAAAAGCTACTTGAACACTCTGCAAGCCTTTCCACTCCCAAAAACATGCACATGGAAGGAGCTGCTGCAAAAGCGATGCTGTGCTCGCTGCTGCTCCTCCTGAAGCTCTGGCTGCTAAATCTGAGGCTTTCCTTCCAATTTCAAGCTGCAAAGCACTTGCTGAATTGCAGGGAAAGTCCGGGAGGCATTTGCTGTGCTGGCACACTTTCTCCTTCCTAGACAGAGTGGAAAAGCTTTTCCCTGCCGTGTAGGCGACAAGAGACGCATTAGACCGGGATCCAGAGCTGTCCGAAGGTAAGCGCCTGTTCCCGGCCTCTTTCGGCACAAGCCCCCGCTCCGGAGCGCACCGCGGCCGGCAGGATGCTCTCTGCCGGCGAAGGTGCCGCTTCTCCGGCAAGGAAGCCTCAGCCGCTTCTCCTGCACACGGAGAGCGTGCTAGCTGCTGAAACGTGAAGAAAGAAGCTGCAGAAGACTGGCACTGAGCGTGCAGCTTTCCAGCGGAGAGAAAAAGCTACTTGAACACTCTGCAAGCCTTTCCACTCCCAAAAACATACACATGGAAGGAGCTGCTGCAAAAGCGATGCTGTGCTCGCTGCTGCTCCTCCTGAAGCTCTGGCTGCTAAATCTGAGGCTTTCCTTCCAATTTCAAGCTGCAAAGCACTTGCTGAATTGCAGGGAAAGTCCGGGAGGCATTTGCTGTGCTGGCACACTTTCTCCTTCCTAGACAGAGTGGAAAAGCTTTTCCCTGCCGTGTAGGCGACAAGAGACGCATTAGACAGGGATCCGGAGCTGTCCGAAGGTAAGCGCCTGTTCCCGGCCTCTTTCGGCACAAGCCCCCGCTCCGGAGCGCACCGCGGCCGGCAGGATGCTCTCTGCCGGCGAAGGTGCCGCTTCTCCGGCAAGGAAGCCTCAGCCGCTTCTCCTGCACACGGAGAGCGTGCTAGCTGCTGAAACGTGAAGAAAGAAGCTGCAGAAGACTGGCACTGAGCGTGCAGCTTTCCAGCGGAGAGAAAAAGCTACTTGAACACTCTGCAAGCCTTTCCACTCCCAAAAACATGCACATGGAAGGAGCTGCTGCAAAAACGATGCTGTGCTCGCTGCTGCTCGTCCTGAAGCTCTGGCTGCTAAATCTGAGGCTTTCCTTCCAATTTCAAGCTGCAAAGCACTTGCTGAATTGCAGGGAAAGTCCGGGAGGCATTTGCTGTGCTGGCACACTTTCTCCTTCCTAGACAGAGTGGAAAAGCTTTTCCCTGCCGTGTAGGCGACAGGAGACGCATTAGACGGGCATCCGGAGCTGTCCGAAGGTAAGCGCCTGTTGCCGGCCTCTTTCGGCACAAGCCCCCGCTCCGGAGCGCACCGCGGCCGGCAGGATGCTCTCTGCCGGCGAAGGTGCCGCTTCTCCGGCAAGGAAGCCTCAGCCGCTTCTCCTGCACACGGAGAGCGTGCTAGCTGCTGAAACGTGAAGAAAGAAGCTGCAGAAGACTGGCACTGAGCGTGCAGCTTTCCAGCGGAGAGAAAAAGCTACTTGAACACTCTGCAAGCCTTTCCACTCCCAAAAACATGCACATGGAAGGAGCTGCTGCAAAAGCGATGCTGTGCTCGCTGCTGCTCGTCCTGAAGCTCTGGCTGCTAAATCTGAGGCTTTCCTTCCAATTTCAAGCTGCAAAGCACTTGCTGAATTGCAGGGAAAGTCCGGGAGGCATTTGCTGTGCTGGCACACTTTCTCCTTCCTAGACAGAGTGGAAAAGCTTTTCCCTGCCGTGTAGGCGACAAGAGACGCATTAGACCGGGATCCGGAGCTGTCCGAAGGTAAGCGCCTGTTGCCGGCCTCTTTCGGCACAAGCCCCCGCTCCGGAGCGCACCGCGGCCGGCAGGATGCTCTCTGCCGGCGAAGGTGCCGCTTCTCCGGCAAGGAAGCCTCAGCCGCTTCTCCTGCACACGGAGAGCGTGCTAGCTGCTGAAACGTGAAGAAAGAAGCTGCAGAAGACTGGCACTGAGCGTGCAGCTTTCCAGCGGAGAGAAAAAGCTACTTGAACACTCTGCAAGCCTTTCCACTCCCAAAAACATACACATGGAAGGAGCTGCTGCAAAAGCGATGCTGTGCTCGCTGCTGCTCCTCCTGAAGCTCTGGCTGCTAAATCTGAGGCTTTCCTTCCAATTTCAAGCTGCAAAGCACTTGCTGAATTGCAGGGAAAGTCCGGGAGGCATTTGCTGTGCTGGCACACTTTCTCCTTCCTAGACAGAGTGGAAAAGCTTTTCCCTGCCGTGTAGGCGACAAGAGACGCATTAGACAGGGATCCGGAGCTGTCCGAAGGTAAGCGCCTGTTCCCGGCCTCTTTCGGCACAAGCCCCCGCTCCGGAGCGCACCGCGGCCGGCAGGATGCTCTCTGCCGGCGAAGGTGCCGCTTCTCCGGCAAGGAAGCCTCAGCCGCTTCTCCTGCACACGGAGAGCGTGCTAGCTGCTGAAACGTGAAGAAAGAAGCTGCAGAAGACTGGCACTGAGCGTGCAGCTTTCCAGCGGAGAGAAAAAGCTACTTGAACACTCTGCAAGCCTTTCCACTCCCAAAAACATGCACATGGAAGGAGCTGCTGCAAAAGCGATGCTGTGCTCGCTGCTGCTCCTCCTGAAGCTCTGGCTGCTAAATCTGAGGCTTTCCTTCCAATTTCAAGCTGCAAAGCACTTGCTGAATTGCAGGGAAAGTCCGGGAGGCATTTGCTGTGCTGGCACACTTTCTCCTTCCTAGACAGAGTGGAAAAGCTTTTCCCTGCCGTGTAGGCGACAAGAGACGCATTAGACCGGGATCCGGAGCTGTCCGAAGGTAAGCGCCTGTTGCCGGCCTCTTTCGGCACAAGCCCCCGCTCCGGAGCGCACCGCGGCCGGCAGGATGCTCTCTGCCGGCGAAGGTGCCGCTTCTCCGGCAAGGAAGCCTCAGCCGCTTCTCCTGCACACGGAGAGCGTGCTAGCTGCTGAAACGTGAAGAAAGAAGCTGCAGAAGACTGGCACTGAGCGTGCAGCTTTCCAGCGGAGAGAAAAAGCTACTTGAACACTCTGCAAGCCTTTCCACTCCCAAAAACATGCACATGGAAGGAGCTGCTGCAAAAGCGATGCTGTGCTCGCTGCTGCTCCTCCTGAAGCTCTGGCTGCTAAATCTGAGGCTTTCCTTCCAATTTCAAGCTGCAAAGCACTTGCTGAATTGCAGGGAAAGTCCGGGAGGCATTTGCTGTGCTGGCACACTTTCTCCTTCCTAGACAGAGTGGAAAAGCTTTTCCCTGCCGTGTAGGCGACAAGAGACGCATTAGACCGGGATCCGGAGCTGTCCGAAGGTAAGCGCCTGTTCCCGGCCTCGTTCGGCACAAGCCCCCGCTCCGGAGCGCACCGCGGCCGGCAGGATGCTCTCTGCCGGCGAAGGTGCCGCTTCTCCGGCAAGGAAGCCTCAGCCGCTTCTCCTGCACACGGAGAGCGTGCTAGCTGCTGAAACGTGAAGAAAGAAGCTGCAGAAGACTGGCACTGAGCGTGCAGCTTTCCAGCGGAGAGAAAAAGCTACTTGAACACTCTGCAAGCCTTTCCACTCCCAAAAACATGCACATGGAAGGAGCTGCTGCAAAAGCGATGCTGTGCTCGCTGCTGCTCCTCCTGAAGCTCTGGCTGCTAAATCTGAGGCTTTCCTTCCAATTTCAAGCTGCAAAGCACTTGCTGAATTGCAGGGAAAGTCCGGGAGGCATTTGCTGTGCTGGCACACTTTCTCCTTCCTAGACAGAGTGGAAAAGCTTTTCCCTGCCGTGTAGGCGACAAGAGACGCATTAGACAGGGATCCGGAGCTGTCCGAAGGTAAGCGCCTGTTCCCGGCCTCTTTCGGCACAAGCCCCCGCTCCGGAGCGCACCGCGGCCGGCAGGATGCTCTCTGCCGGCGAAGGTGCCGCTTCTCCGGCAAGGAAGCCTCAGCCGCTTCTCCTGCACACGGAGAGCGTGCTAGCTGCTGAAACGTGAAGAAAGAAGCTGCAGAAGACTGGCACTGAGCGTGCAGCTTTCCAGCGGAGAGAAAAAGCTACTTGAACACTCTGCAAGCCTTTCCACTCCCAAAAACATGCACATGGAAGGAGCTGCTGCAAAAGCGATGCTGTGCTCGCTGCTGCTCCTCCTGAAGCTCTGGCTGCTAAATCTGAGGCTTTCCTTCCAATTTCAAGCTGCAAAGCACTTGCTGAATTGCAGGGAAAGTCCGGGAGGCATTTGCTGTGCTGGCACACTTTCTCCTTCCTAGACAGAGTGGAAAAGCTTTTCCCTGCCGTGTAGGCGACAGGAGACGCATTAGACGGGCATCCGGAGCTGTCCGAAGGTAAGCGCCTGTTGCCGGCCTCTTTCGGCACAAGCCCCCGCTCCGGAGCGCACCGCGGCCGGCAGGATGCTCTCTGCCGGCGAAGGTGCCGCTTCTCCGGCAAGGAAGCCTCAGCCGCTTCTCCTGCACACGGAGAGCGTGCTAGCTGCTGAAACGTGAAGAAAGAAGCTGCAGAAGACTGGCACTGAGCGTGCAGCTTTCCAGCGGAGAGAAAAAGCTACTTGAACACTCTGCAAGCCTTTCCACTCCCAAAAACATGCACATGGAAGGAGCTGCTGCAAAAGCGATGCTGTGCTCGCTGCTGCTCCTCCTGAAGCTCTGGCTGCTAAATCTGAGGCTTTCCTTCCAATTTCAAGCTGCAAAGCACTTGCTGAATTGCAGGGAAAGTCCGGGAGGCATTTGCTGTGCTGGCACACTTTCTCCTTCCTAGACAGAGTGGAAAAGCTTTTCCCTGCCGTGTAGGCGACAGGAGACGCATTAGACGGGCATCCGGAGCTGTCCGAAGGTAAGCGCCTGTTGCCGGCCTCTTTCGGCACAAGCCCCCGCTCCGGAGCGCACCGCGGCCGGCAGGATGCTCTCTGCCGGCGAAGGTGCCGCTTCTCCGGCAAGGAAGCCTCAGCCGCTTCTCCTGCACACGGAGAGCGTGCTAGCTGCTGAAACGTGAAGAAAGAAGCTGCAGAAGACTGGCACTGAGCGTGCAGCTTTCCAGCGGAGAGAAAAAGCTACTTGAACACTCTGCAAGCCTTTCCACTCCCAAAAACATGCACATGGAAGGAGCTGCTGCAAAAGCGATGCTGTGCTCGCTGCTGCTCCTCCTGAAGCTCTGGCTGCTAAATCTGAGGCTTTCCTTCCAATTTCAAGCTGCAAAGCACTTGCTGAATTGCAGGGAAAGTCCGGGAGGCATTTGCTGTGCTGGCACACTTTCTCCTTCCTAGACAGAGTGGAAAAGCTTTTCCCTGCCGTGTAGGCGACAGGAGACGCATTAGACGGGCATCCGGAGCTGTCCGAAGGTAAGCGCCTGTTGCCGGCCTCTTTCGGCACAAGCCCCCGCTCCGGAGCGCACCGCGGCCGGCAGGATGCTCTCTGCCGGCGAAGGTGCCGCTTCTCCGGCAAGGAAGCCTCAGCCGCTTCTCCTGCACACGGAGAGCGTGCTAGCTGCTGAAACGTGAAGAAAGAAGCTGCAGAAGACTGGCACTGAGCGTGCAGCTTTCCAGCGGAGAGAAAAAGCTACTTGAACACTCTGCAAGCCTTTCCACTCCCAAAAACATGCACATGGAAGGAGCTGCTGCAAAAGCGATGCTGTGCTCGCTGCTGCTCGTCCTGAAGCTCTGGCTGCTAAATCTGAGGCTTTCCTTCCAATTTCAAGCTGCAAAGCACTTGCTGAATTGCAGGGAAAGTCCGGGAGGCATTTGCTGTGCTGGCACACTTTCTCCTTCCTAGACAGAGTGGAAAAGCTTTTCCCTGCCGTGTAGGCGACAAGAGACGCATTAGACCGGGATCCGGAGCTGTCCGAAGGTAAGCGCCTGTTGCCGGCCTCTTTCGGCACAAGCCCCCGCTCCGGAGCGCACCGCGGCCGGCAGGATGCTCTCTGCCGGCGAAGGTGCCGCTTCTCCGGCAAGGAAGCCTCAGCCGCTTCTCCTGCACACGGAGAGCGTGCTAGCTGCTGAAACGTGAAGAAAGAAGCTGCAGAAGACTGGCACTGAGCGTGCAGCTTTCCAGCGGAGAGAAAAAGCTACTTGAACACTCTGCAAGCCTTTCCACTCCCAAAAACATACACATGGAAGGAGCTGCTGCAAAAGCGATGCTGTGCTCGCTGCTGCTCCTCCTGAAGCTCTGGCTGCTAAATCTGAGGCTTTCCTTCCAATTTCAAGCTGCAAAGCACTTGCTGAATTGCAGGGAAAGTCCGGGAGGCATTTGCTGTGCTGGCACACTTTCTCCTTCCTAGACAGAGTGGAAAAGCTTTTCCCTGCCGTGTAGGCGACAAGAGACGCATTAGACAGGGATCCGGAGCTGTCCGAAGGTAAGCGCCTGTTGCCGGCCTCTTTCGGCACAAGCCCCCGCTCCGGAGCGCACCGCGGCCGGCAGGATGCTCTCTGCCGGCGAAGGTGCCGCTTCTCCGGCAAGGAAGCCTCAGCCGCTTCTCCTGCACACGGAGAGCGTGCTAGCTGCTGAAACGTGAAGAAAGAAGCTGCAGAAGACTGGCACTGAGCGTGCAGCTTTCCAGCGGAGAGAAAAAGCTACTTGAACACTCTGCAAGCCTTTCCACTCCCAAAAACATGCACATGGAAGGAGCTGCTGCAAAAGCGATGCTGTGCTCGCTGCTGCTCCTCCTGAAGCTCTGGCTGCTAAATCTGAGGCTTTCCTTCCAATTTCAAGCTGCAAAGCACTTGCTGAATTGCAGGGAAAGTCCGGGAGGCATTTGCTGTGCTGGCACACTTTCTCCTTCCTAGACAGAGTGGAAAAGCTTTTCCCTGCCGTGTAGGCGACAAGAGACGCATTAGACAGGGATCCGGAGCTGTCCGAAGGTAAGCGCCTGTTGCCGGCCTCTTTCGGCACAAGCCCCCGCTCCGGAGCGCACCGCGGCCGGCAGGATGCTCTCTGCCGGCGAAGGTGCCGCTTCTCCGGCAAGGAAGCCTCAGCCGCTTCTCCTGCACACGGAGAGCGTGCTAGCTGCTGAAACGTGAAGAAAGAAGCTGCAGAAGACTGGCACTGAGCGTGCAGCTTTCCAGCGGAGAGAAAAAGCTACTTGAACACTCTGCAAGCCTTTCCACTCCCAAAAACATGCACATGGAAGGAGCTGCTGCAAAAGCGATGCTGTGCTCGCTGCTGCTCCTCCTGAAGCTCTGGCTTCTAAATCTGAGGCTTTCCTTCCAATTTCAAGCTGCAAAGCACTTGCTGAATTGCAGGGAAAGTCCGGGAGGCATTTGCTGTGCTGGCACACTTTCTCCTTCCTAGACAGAGTGGAAAAGCTTTTCCCTGCCGTGTAGGCGACAAGAGACGCATTAGACCGGGATCCGGAGCTGTCCGAAGGTAAGCGCCTGTTGCCGGCCTCTTTCGGCACAAGCCCCCGCTCCGGAGCGCACCGCGGCCGGCAGGATGCTCTCTGCCGGCGAAGGTGCCGCTTCTCCGGCAAGGAAGCCTCAGCCGCTTCTCCTGCACACGGAGAGCGTGCTAGCTGCTGAAACGTGAAGAAAGAAGCTGCAGAAGACTGGCACTGAGCGTGCAGCTTTCCAGCGGAGAGAAAAAGCTACTTGAACACTCTGCAAGCCTTTCCACTCCCAAAAACATGCACATGGAAGGAGCTGCTGCAAAAGCGATGCTGTGCTCGCTGCTGCTCCTCCTGAAGCTCTGGCTGCTAAATCTGAGGCTTTCCTTCCAATTTCAAGCTGCAAAGCACTTGCTGAATTGCAGGGAAAGTCCGGGAGGCATTTGCTGTGCTGGCACACTTTCTCCTTCCTAGACAGAGTGGAAAAGCTTTTCCCTGCCGTGTAGGCGACAAGAGACGCATTAGACAGGGATCCGGAGCTGTCCGAAGGTAAGCGCCTGTTCCCGGCCTCTTTCGGCACAAGCCCCCGCTCCGGAGCGCACCGCGGCCGGCAGGATGCTCTCTGCCGGCGAAGGTGCCGCTTCTCCGGCAAGGAAGCTTCAGCCGCTTCTCCTGCACACGGAGAGCGTGCTAGCTGCTGAAACGTGAAGAAAGAAGCTGCAGAAGACTGGCACTGAGCGTGCAGCTTTCCAGCGGAGAGAAAAAGCTACTTGAACACTCTGCAAGCCTTTCCACTCCCAAAAACATGCACATGGAAGGAGCTGCTGCAAAAGCGATGCTGTGCTCGCTGCTGCTCCTCCTGAAGCTCTGGCTGCTAAATCTGAGGCTTTCCTTCCAATTTCAAGCTGCAAAGCACTTGCTGAATTGCAGGGAAAGTCCGGGAGGCATTTGCTGTGCTGGCAGACATTCTCCTTCCTAGACAGAGTGGAAAAGCTTTTCCCTGCCGTGTAGGCGACAGGAGACGCATTAGACGGGCATCCGGAGCTGTCCGAAGGTAAGCGCCTGTTGCCGGCCTCTTTCGGCACAAGCCCCCGCTCCGGAGCGCACCGCGGCCGGCAGGATGCTCTCTGCCGGCGAAGGTGCCGCTTCTCCGGCAAGGAAGCCTCAGCCGCTTCTCCTGCACACGGAGAGCGTGCTAGCTGCTGAAACGTGAAGAAAGAAGCTGCAGAAGACTGGCACTGAGCGTGCAGCTTTCCAGCGGAGAGAAAAAGCTACTTGAACACTCTGCAAGCCTTTCCACTCCCAAAAACATGCACATGGAAGGAGCTGCTGCAAAAGCGATGCTGTGCTCGCTGCTGCTCCTCCTGAAGCTCTGGCTGCTAAATCTGAGGCTTTCCTTCCAATTTCAAGCTGCAAAGCACTTGCTGAATTGCAGGGAAAGTCCGGGAGGCATTTGCTGTGCTGGCACACTTTCTCCTTCCTAGACAGAGTGGAAAAGCTTTTCCCTGCCGTGTAGGCGACAGGAGACGCATTAGACGGGCATCCGGAGCTGTCCGAAGGTAAGCGCCTGTTGCCGGCCTCTTTCGGCACAAGCCCCCGCTCCGGAGCGCACCGCGGCCGGCAGGATGCTCTCTGCCGGCGAAGGTGCCGCTTCTCCGGCAAGGAAGCCTCAGCCGCTTCTCCTGCACACGGAGAGCGTGCTAGCTGCTGAAACGTGAAGAAAGAAGCTGCAGAAGACTGGCACTGAGCGTGCAGCTTTCCAGCGGAGAGAAAAAGCTACTTGAACACTCTGCAAGCCTTTCCACTCCCAAAAACATGCACATGGAAGGAGCTGCTGCAAAAGCGATGCTGTGCTCGCTGCTGCTCCTCCTGAAGCTCTGGCTGCTAAATCTGAGGCTTTCCTTCCAATTTCAAGCTGCAAAGCACTTGCTGAATTGCAGGGAAAGTCCGGGAGGCATTTGCTGTGCTGGCACACTTTCTCCTTCCTAGACAGAGTGGAAAAGCTTTTCCCTGCCGTGTAGGCGACAAGAGACGCATTAGACCGGGATCCGGAGCTGTCCGAAGGTAAGCGCCTGTTGCCGGCCTCTTTCGGCACAAGCCCCCGCTCCGGAGCGCACCGCGGCCGGCAGGATGCTCTCTGCCGGCGAAGGTGCCGCTTCTCCGGCAAGGAAGCCTCAGCCGCTTCTCCTGCACACGGAGAGCGTGCTAGCTGCTGAAACGTGAAGAAAGAAGCTGCAGAAGACTGGCACTGAGCGTGCAGCTTTCCAGCGGAGAGAAAAAGCTACTTGAACACTCTGCAAGCCTTTCCACTCCCAAAAACATGCACATGGAAGGAGCTGCTGCAAAAGCGATGCTGTGCTCGCTGCTGCTCCTCCTGAAGCTCTGGCTGCTAAATCTGAGGCTTTCCTTCCAATTTCAAGCTGCAAAGCACTTGCTGAATTGCAGGGAAAGTCCGGGAGGCATTTGCTGTGCTGGCACACTTTCTCCTTCCTAGACAGAGTGGAAAAGCTTTTCCCTGCCGTGTAGGCGACAAGAGACGCATTAGACAGGGATCCGGAGCTGTCCGAAGGTAAGCGCCTGTTGCCGGCCTCTTTCGGCACAAGCCCCCGCTCCGGAGCGCACCGCGGCCGGCAGGATGCTCTCTGCCGGCGAAGGTGCCGCTTCTCCGGCAAGGAAGCCTCAGCCGCTTCTCCTGCACACGGAGAGCGTGCTAGCTGCTGAAACGTGAAGAAAGAAGCTGCAGAAGACTGGCACTGAGCGTGCAGCTTTCCAGCGGAGAGAAAAAGCTACTTGAACACTCTGCAAGCCTTTCCACTCCCAAAAACATACACATGGAAGGAGCTGCTGCAAAAGCGATGCTGTGCTCGCTGCTGCTCCTCCTGAAGCTCTGGCTGCTAAATCTGAGGCTTTCCTTCCAATTTCAAGCTGCAAAGCACTTGCTGAATTGCAGGGAACGTCCGGGAGGCATTTGCTGTGCTGGCACACTTTCTCCTTCCTAGACAGAGTGGAAAAGCTTTTCCCTGCCGTGTAGGCGACAAGAGACGCATTAGACAGGGATCCGGAGCTGTCCGAAGGTAAGCGCCTGTTGCCGGCCTCTTTCGGCACAAGCCCCCGCTCCGGAGCGCACCGCGGCCGGCAGGATGCTCTCTGCCGGCGAAGGTGCCGCTTCTCCGGCAAGGAAGCCTCAGCCGCTTCTCCTGCACACGGAGAGCGTGCTAGCTGCTGAAACGTGAAGAAAGAAGCTGCAGAAGACTGGCACTGAGCGTGCAGCTTTCCAGCGGAGAGAAAAAGCTACTTGAACACTCTGCAAGCCTTTCCACTCCCAAAAACATACACATGGAAGGAGCTGCTGCAAAAGCGATGCTGTGCTCGCTGCTGCTCCTCCTGAAGCTCTGGCTGCTAAATCTGAGGCTTTCCTTCCAATTTCAAGCTGCAAAGCACTTGCTGAATTGCAGGGAAAGTCCGGGAGGCATTTGCTGTGCTGGCACACTTTCTCCTTCCTAGACAGAGTGGAAAAGCTTTTCCCTGCCGTGTAGGCGACAAGAGACGCATTAGACAGGGATCCGGAGCTGTCCGAAGGTAAGCGCCTGTTGCCGGCCTCTTTCGGCACAAGCCCCCGCTCCGGAGCGCACCGCGGCCGGCAGGATGCTCTCTGCCGGCGAAGGTGCCGCTTCTCCGGCAAGGAAGCCTCAGCCGCTTCTCCTGCACACGGAGAGCGTGCTAGCTGCTGAAACGTGAAGAAAGAAGCTGCAGAAGACTGGCACTGAGCGTGCAGCTTTCCAGCGGAGAGAAAAAGCTACTTGAACACTCTGCAAGCCTTTCCACTCCCAAAAACATGCACATGGAAGGAGCTGCTGCAAAAGCGATGCTGTGCTCGCTGCTGCTCCTCCTGAAGCTCTGGCTGCTAAATCTGAGGCTTTCCTTCCAATTTCAAGCTGCAAAGCACTTGCTGAATTGCAGGGAAAGTCCGGGAGGCATTTGCTGTGCTGGCACACTTTCTCCTTCCTAGACAGAGTGGAAAAGCTTTTCCCTGCCGTGTAGGCGACAAGAGACGCATTAGACCGGGATCCGGAGCTGTCCGAAGGTAAGCGCCTGTTCCCGGCCTCTTTCGGCACAAGCCCCCGCTCCGGAGCGCACCGCGGCCGGCAGGATGCTCTCTGCCGGCGAAGGTGCCGCTTCTCCGGCAAGGAAGCCTCAGCCGCTTCTCCTGCACACGGAGAGCGTGCTAGCTGCTGAAACGTGAAGAAAGAAGCTGCAGAAGACTGGCACTGAGCGTGCAGCTTTCCAGCGGAGAGAAAAAGCTACTTGAACACTCTGCAAGCCTTTCCACTCCCAAAAACATGCACATGGAAGGAGCTGCTGCAAAAGCGATGCTGTGCTCGCTGCTGCTCCTCCTGAAGCTCTGGCTGCTAAATCTGAGGCTTTCCTTCCAATTTCAAGCTGCAAAGCACTTGCTGAATTGCAGGGAAAGTCCGGGAGGCATTTGCTGTGCTGGCACACTTTCTCCTTCCTAGACAGAGTGGAAAAGCTTTTCCCTGCCGTGTAGGCGACAAGAGACGCATTAGACCGGGATCCGGAGCTGTCCGAAGGTAAGCGCCTGTTCCCGGCCTCGTTCGGCACAAGCCCCCGCTCCGGAGCGCACCGCGGCCGGCAGGATGCTCTCTGCCGGCGAAGGTGCCGCTTCTCCGGCAAGGAAGCCTCAGCCGCTTCTCCTGCACACGGAGAGCGTGCTAGCTGCTGAAACGTGAAGAAAGAAGCTGCAGAAGACTGGCACTGAGCGTGCAGCTTTCCAGCGGAGAGAAAAAGCTACTTGAACACTCTGCAAGCCTTTCCACTCCCAAAAACATGCACATGGAAGGAGCTGCTGCAAAAGCGATGCTGTGCTCGCTGCTGCTCGTCCTGAAGCTCTGGCTGCTAAATCTGAGGCTTTCCTTCCAATTTCAAGCTGCAAAGCACTTGCTGAATTGCAGGGAAAGTCCGGGAGGCATTTGCTGTGCTGGCACACTTTCTCCTTCCTAGACAGAGTGGAAAAGCTTTTCCCTGCCGTGTAGGCGACAGGAGACGCATTAGACGGGCATCCGGAGCTGTCCGAAGGTAAGCGCCTGTTCCCGGCCTCTTTCGGCACAAGGCCCCGCTCCGGAGCGCACCGCGGCCGGCAGGATGCTCTCTGCCGGCGAAGGTGCCGCTTCTCCGGCAAGGAAGCCTCAGCCGCTTCTCCTGCACACGGAGAGCGTGCTAGCTGCTGAAACGTGAAGAAAGAAGCTGCAGAAGACTGGCACTGAGCGTGCAGCTTTCCAGCGGAGAGAAAAAGCTACTTGAACACTCTGCAAGCCTTTCCACTCCCAAAAACATGCACATGGAAGGAGCTGCTGCAAAAGCGATGCTGTGCTCGCTGCTGCTCCTCCTGAAGCTCTGGCTGCTAAATCTGAGGCTTTCCTTCCAATTTCAAGCTGCAAAGCACTTGCTGAATTGCAGGGAAAGTCCGGGAGGCATTTGCTGTGCTGGCAGACATTCTCCTTCCTAGACAGAGTGGAAAAGCTTTTCCCTGCCGTGTAGGCGACAAGAGACGCATTAGACCGGGATCCGGAGCTGTCCGAAGGTAAGCGCTTGTTCCCGGCCTCGTTCGGCACAAGCCCCCGCTCCGGAGCGCACCGCGGCCGGCAGGATGCTCTCTGCCGGCGAAGGTGCCGCTTCTCCGGCAAGGAAGCCTCAGCCGCTTCTCCTGCACACGGAGAGCGTGCTAGCTGCTGAAACGTGAAGAAAGAAGCTGCAGAAGACTGGCACTGAGCGTGCAGCTTTCCAGCGGAGAGAAAAAGCTACTTGAACACTCTGCAAGCCTTTCCACTCCCAAAAACATGCACATGGAAGGAGCTGCTGCAAAAGCGATGCTGTGCTCGCTGCTGCTCCTCCTGAAGCTCTGGCTGCTAAATCTGAGGCTTTCCTTCCAATTTCAAGCTGCAAAGCACTTGCTGAATTGCAGGGAAAGTCCGGGAGGCATTTGCTGTGCTGGCACACTTTCTCCTTCCTAGACAGAGTGGAAAAGCTTTTCCCTGCCGTGTAGGCGACAGGAGACGCATTAGACGGGCATCCGGAGCTGTCCGAAGGTAAGCGCCTGTTGCCGGCCTCTTTCGGCACAAGCCCCCGCTCCGGAGCGCACCGCGGCCGGCAGGATGCTCTCTGCCGGCGAAGGTGCCGCTTCTCCGGCAAGGAAGCCTCAGCCGCTTCTCCTGCACACGGAGAGCGTGCTAGCTGCTGAAACGTGAAGAAAGAAGCTGCAGAAGACTGGCACTGAGCGTGCAGCTTTCCAGCGGAGAGAAAAAGCTACTTGAACACTCTGCAAGCCTTTCCACTCCCAAAAACATGCACATGGAAGGAGCTGCTGCAAAAGCGATGCTGTGCTCGCTGCTGCTCCTCCTGAAGCTCTGGCTGCTAAATCTGAGGCTTTCCTTCCAATTTCAAGCTGCAAAGCACTTGCTGAATTGCAGGGAAAGTCCGGGAGGCATTTGCTGTGCTGGCACACTTTCTCCTTCCTAGACAGAGTGGAAAAGCTTTTCCCTGCCGTGTAGGCGACAAGAGACGCATTAGACAGGGATCCGGAGCTGTCCGAAGGTAAGCGCCTGTTGCCGGCCTCTTTCGGCACAAGCCCCCGCTCCGGAGCGCACCGCGGCCGGCAGGATGCTCTCTGCCGGCGAAGGTGCCGCTTCTCCGGCAAGGAAGCCTCAGCCGCTTCTCCTGCACACGGAGAGCGTGCTAGCTGCTGAAACGTGAAGAAAGAAGCTGCAGAAGACTGGCACTGAGCGTGCAGCTTTCCAGCGGAGAGAAAAAGCTAATTGAACACTCTGCAAGCCTTTCCACTCCCAAAAACATGCACATGGAAGGAGCTGCTGCAAAAGCGATGCTGTGCTCGCTGCTGCTCCTCCTGAAGCTCTGGCTGCTAAATCTGAGGCTTTCCTTCCAATTTCAAGCTGCAAAGCACTTGCTGAATTGCAGGGAAAGTCCGGGAGGCATTTGCTGTGCTGGCACACTTTCTCCTTCCTAGACAGAGTGGAAAAGCTTTTCCCTGCCGTGTAGGCGACAAGAGACGCATTAGACAGGGATCCGGAGCTGTCCGAAGGTAAGCGCCTGTTGCCGGCCTCTTTCGGCACAAGCCCCCGCTCCGGAGCGCACCGCGGCCGGCAGGATGCTCTCTGCCGGCGAAGGTGCCGCTTCTCCGGCAAGGAAGCCTCAGCCGCTTCTCCTGCACACGGAGAGCGTGCTAGCTGCTGAAACGTGAAGAAAGAAGCTGCAGAAGACTGGCACTGAGCGTGCAGCTTTCCAGCGGAGAGAAAAAGCTACTTGAACACTCTGCAAGCCTTTCCACTCCCAAAAACATGCACATGGAAGGAGCTGCTGCAAAAGCGATGCTGTGCTCGCTGCTGCTCCTCCTGAAGCTCTGGCTGCTAAATCTGAGGCTTTCCTTCCAATTTCAAGCTGCAAAGCACTTGCTGAATTGCAGGGAAAGTCCGGGAGGCATTTGCTGTGCTGGCACACTTTCTCCTTCCTAGACAGAGTGGAAAAGCTTTTCCCTGCCGTGTAGGCGACAGGAGACGCATTAGACAGGCATCCGGAGCTGTCCGAAGGTAAGCGCCTGTTCCCGGCCTCTTTCGGCACAAGCCCCCGCTCCGGAGCGCACCGCGGCCGGCAGGATGCTCTCTGCCGGCGAAGGTGCCGCTTCTCCGGCAAGGAAGCCTCAGCCGCTTCTCCTGCACACGGAGAGCGTGCTAGCTGCTGAAACGTGAAGAAAGAAGCTGCAGAAGACTGGCACTGAGCGTGCAGCTTTCCAGCGGAGAGAAAAAGCTACTTGAACACTCTGCAAGCCTTTCCACTCCCAAAAACATGCACATGGAAGGAGCTGCTGCAAAAACGATGCTGTGCTCGCTGCTGCTCGTCCTGAAGCTCTGGCTGCTAAATCTGAGGCTTTCCTTCCAATTTCAAGCTGCAAAGCACTTGCTGAATTGCAGGGAAAGTCCGGGAGGCATTTGCTGTGCTGGCACACTTTCTCCTTCCTAGACAGAGTGGAAAAGCTTTTCCCTGCCGTGTAGGCGACAGGAGACGCATTAGACGGGCATCCGGAGCTGTCCGAAGGTAAGCGCCTGTTGCCGGCCTCTTTCGGCACAAGCCCCCGCTCCGGAGCGCACCGCGGCCGGCAGGATGCTCTCTGCCGGCGAAGGTGCCGCTTCTCCGGCAAGGAAGCCTCAGCCGCTTCTCCTGCACACGGAGAGCGTGCTAGCTGCTGAAACGTGAAGAAAGAAGCTGCAGAAGACTGGCACTGAGCGTGCAGCTTTCCAGCGGAGAGAAAAAGCTACTTGAACACTCTGCAAGCCTTTCCACTCCCAAAAACATGCACATGGAAGGAGCTGCTGCAAAAGCGATGCTGTGCTCGCTGCTGCTCCTCCTGAAGCTCTGGCTGCTAAATCTGAGGCTTTCCTTCCAATTTCAAGCTGCAAAGCACTTGCTGAATTGCAGGGAAAGTCCGGGAGGCATTTGCTGTGCTGGCACACTTTCTCCTTCCTAGACAGAGTGGAAAAGCTTTTCCCTGCCGTGTAGGCGACAGGAGACGCATTAGACGGGCATCCGGAGCTGTCCGAAGGTAAGCGCCTGTTGCCGGCCTCTTTCGGCACAAGCCCCCGCTCCGGAGCGCACCGCGGCCGGCAGGATGCTCTCTGCCGGCGAAGGTGCCGCTTCTCCGGCAAGGAAGCCTCAGCCGCTTCTCCTGCACACGGAGAGCGTGCTAGCTGCTGAAACGTGAAGAAAGAAGCTGCAGAAGACTGGCACTGAGCGTGCAGCTTTCCAGCGGAGAGAAAAAGCTACTTGAACACTCTGCAAGCCTTTCCACTCCCAAAAACATACACATGGAAGGAGCTGCTGCAAAAGCGATGCTGTGCTCGCTGCTGCTCCTCCTGAAGCTCTGGCTGCTAAATCTGAGGCTTTCCTTCCAATTTCAAGCTGCAAAGCACTTGCTGAATTGCAGGGAAAGTCCGGGAGGCATTTGCTGTGCTGGCACACTTTCTCCTTCCTAGACAGAGTGGAAAAGCTTTTCCCTGCCGTGTAGGCGACAAGAGACGCATTAGACCGGGATCCGGAGCTGTCCGAAGGTAAGCGCCTGTTCCCGGCCTCTTTCGGCACAAGCCCCCGCTCCGGAGCGCACCGCGGCCGGCAGGATGCTCTCTGCCGGCGAAGGTGCCGCTTCTCCGGCAAGGAAGCCTCAGCCGCTTCTCCTGCACACGGAGAGCGTGCTAGCTGCTGAAACGTGAAGAAAGAAGCTGCAGAAGACTGGCACTGAGCGTGCAGCTTTCCAGCGGAGAGAAAAAGCTACTTGAACACTCTGCAAGCCTTTCCACTCCCAAAAACATGCACATGGAAGGAGCTGCTGCAAAAGCGATGCTGTGCTCGCTGCTGCTCCTCCTGAAGCTCTGGCTGCTAAATCTGAGGCTTTCCTTCCAATTTCAAGCTGCAAAGCACTTGCTGAATTGCAGGGAAAGTCCGGGAGGCATTTGCTGTGCTGGCACACTTTCTCCTTCCTAGACAGAGTGGAAAAGCTTTTCCCTGCCGTGTAGGCGACAAGAGACGCATTTAGACAGGGATCCGGAGCTGTCCGAAGGTAAGCGCCTGTTGCCGGCCTCTTTCGGCACAAGCCCCCGCTCCGGAGCGCACCGCGGCCGGCAGGATGCTCTCTGCCGGCGAAGGTGCCGCTTCTCCGGCAAGGAAGCCTCAGCCGCTTCTCCTGCACACGGAGAGCGTGCTAGCTGCTGAAACGTGAAGAAAGAAGCTGCAGAAGACTGGCACTGAGCGTGCAGCTTTCCAGCGGAGAGAAAAAGCTACTTGAACACTCTGCAAGCCTTTCCACTCCCAAAAACATGCACATGGAAGGAGCTGCTGCAAAAGCGATGCTGTGCTCGCTGCTGCTCCTCCTGAAGCTCTGGCTGCTAAATCGGAGGCTTTCCTTCCAATTTCAAGCTGCAAAGCACTTGCTGAATTGCAGGGAAAGTCCGGGAGGCATTTGCTGTGCTGGCACACTTTCTCCTTCCTAGACAGAGTGGAAAAGCTTTTCCCTGCCGTGTAGGCGACAGGAGACGCATTAGACGGGCATCCGGAGCTGTCCGAAGGTAAGCGCCTGTTCCCGGCCTCTTTCGGCACAAGCCCCCGCTCCGGAGCGCACCGCGGCCGGCAGGATGCTCTCTGCCGGCGAAGGTGCCGCTTCTCCGGCAAGGAAGCTTCAGCCGCTTCTCCTGCACACGGAGAGCGTGCTAGCTGCTGAAACGTGAAGAAAGAAGCTGCAGAAGACTGGCACTGAGCGTGCAGCTTTCCAGCGGAGAGAAAAAGCTACTTGAACACTCTGCAAGCCTTTCCACTCCCAAAAACATGCACATGGAAGGAGCTGCTGCAAAAGCGATGCTGTGCTCGCTGCTGCTCCTCCTGAAGCTCTGGCTGCTAAATCTGAGGCTTTCCTTCCAATTTCAAGCTGCAAAGCACTTGCTGAATTGCAGGGAAAGTCCGGGAGGCATTTGCTGTGCTGGCACACTTTCTCCTTCCTAGACAGAGTGGAAAAGCTTTTCCCTGCCGTGTAGGCGACAGGAGACGCATTAGACGGGCATCCGGAGCTGTCCGAAGGTAAGCGCCTGTTGCCGGCCTCTTTCGGCACAAGCCCCCGCTCCGGAGCGCACCGCGGCCGGCAGGATGCTCTCTGCCGGCGAAGGTGCCGCTTCTCCGGCAAGGAAGCCTCAGCCGCTTCTCCTGCACACGGAGAGCGTGCTAGCTGCTGAAACGTGAAGAAAGAAGCTGCAGAAGACTGGCACTGAGCGTGCAGCTTTCCAGCGGAGAGAAAAAGCTACTTGAACACTCTGCAAGCCTTTCCACTCCCAAAAACATGCACATGGAAGGAGCTGCTGCAAAAGCGATGCTGTGCTCGCTGCTGCTCCTCCTGAAGCTCTGGCTGCTAAATCTGAGGCTTTCCTTCCAATTTCAAGCTGCAAAGCACTTGCTGAATTGCAGGGAAAGTCCGGGAGGCATTTGCTGTGCTGGCACACTTTCTCCTTCCTAGACGGAGTGGAAAAGCTTTTCCCTGCCGTGTAGGCGACAAGAGACGCATTAGACAGGGATCCGGAGCTGTCCGAAGGTAAGCGCTTGTTCCCGGCCTCTTTCGGCACAAGCCCCCGCTCCGGAGCGCACCGCGGCCGGCAGGATGCTCTCTGCCGGCGAAGGTGCCGCTTCTCCGGCAAGGAAGCCTCAGCCGCTTCTCCTGCACACGGAGAGCGTGCTAGCTGCTGAAACGTGAAGAAAGAAGCTGCAGAAGACTGGCACTGAGCGTGCAGCTTTCCAGCGGAGAGAAAAAGCTACTTGAACACTCTGCAAGCCTTTCCACTCCCAAAAACATGCACATGGAAGGAGCTGCTGCAAAAGCGATGCTGTGCTCGCTGCTGCTCCTCCTGAAGCTCTGGCTGCTAAATCTGAGGCTTTCCTTCCAATTTCAAGCTGCAAAGCACTTGCTGAATTGCAGGGAAAGTCCGGGAGGCATTTGCTGTGCTGGCACACTTTCTCCTTCCTAGACAGAGTGGAAAAGCTTTTCCCTGCCGTGTAGGCGACAAGAGACGCATTAGACCGGGATCCGGAGCTGTCCGAAGGTAAGCGCCTGTTGCCGGCCTCTTTCGGCACAAGCCCCCGCTCCGGAGCGCACCGCGGCCGGCAGGATGCTCTCTGCCGGCGAAGGTGCCGCTTCTCCGGCAAGGAAGCCTCAGCCGCTTCTCCTGCACACGGAGAGCGTGCTAGCTGCTGAAACGTGAAGAAAGAAGCTGCAGAAGACTGGCACTGAGCGTGCAGCTTTCCAGCGGAGAGAAAAAGCTACTTGAACACTCTGCAAGCCTTTCCACTCCCAAAAACATACACATGGAAGGAGCTGCTGCAAAAGCGATGCTGTGCTCGCTGCTGCTCCTCCTGAAGCTCTGGCTGCTAAATCTGAGGCTTTCCTTCCAATTTCAAGCTGCAAAGCACTTGCTGAATTGCAGGGAAAGTCCGGGAGGCATTTGCTGTGCTGGCACACTTTCTCCTTCCTAGACAGAGTGGAAAAGCTTTTCCCTGCCGTGTAGGCGACAGGAGACGCATTAGACGGGCATCCGGAGCTGTCCGAAGGTAAGCGCCTGTTGCCGGCCTCTTTCGGCACAAGCCCCCGCTCCGGAGCGCACCGCGGCCGGCAGGATGCTCTCTGCCGGCGAAGGTGCCGCTTCTCCGGCAAGGAAGCCTCAGCCGCTTCTCCTGCACACGGAGAGCGTGCTAGCTGCTGAAACGTGAAGAAAGAAGCTGCAGAAGACTGGCACTGAGCGTGCAGCTTTCCAGCGGAGAGAAAAAGCTACTTGAACACTCTGCAAGCCTTTCCACTCCCAAAAACATGCACATGGAAGGAGCTGCTGCAAAAGCGATGCTGTGCTCGCTGCTGCTCCTCCTGAAGCTCTGGCTGCTAAATCTGAGGCTTTCCTTCCAATTTCAAGCTGCAAAGCACTTGCTGAATTGCAGGGAAAGTCCGGGAGGCATTTGCTGTGCTGGCACACTTTCTCCTTCCTAGACAGAGTGGAAAAGCTTTTCCCTGCCGTGTAGGCGACAAGAGACGCATTAGACAGGGATCCGGAGCTGTCCGAAGGTAAGCGCCTGTTCCCGGCCTCTTTCGGCACAAGCCCCCGCTCCGAAGCGCACCGCGGCCGGCAGGATGCTCTCTGCCGGCGAAGGTGCCGCTTCTCCGGCAAGGAAGCCTCAGCCGCTTCTCCTGCACACGGAGAGCGTGCTAGCTGCTGAAACGTGAAGAAAGAAGCTGCAGAAGACTGGCACTGAGCGTGCAGCTTTCCAGCGGAGAGAAAAAGCTACTTGAACACTCTGCAAGCCTTTCCACTCCCAAAAACATGCACATGGAAGGAGCTGCTGCAAAAGCGATGCTGTGCTCGCTGCTGCTCCTCCTGAAGCTCTGGCTGCTAAATCTGAGGCTTTCCTTCCAATTTCAAGCTGCAAAGCACTTGCTGAATTGCAGGGAAAGTCCGGGAGGCATTTGCTGTGCTGGCACACTTTCTCCTTCCTAGACAGAGTGGAAAAGCTTTTCCCTGCCGTGTAGGCGACAGGAGACGCATTAGACGGGCATCCGGAGCTGTCCGAAGGTAAGCGCTTGTTCCCGGCCTCTTTCGGCACAAGCCCCCGCTCCGGAGCGCACCGCGGCCGGCAGGATGCTCTCTGCCGGCGAAGGTGCCGCTTCTCCGGCAAGGAAGCTTCAGCCGCTTCTCCTGCACACGGAGAGCGTGCTAGCTGCTGAAACGTGAAGAAAGAAGCTGCAGAAGACTGGCACTGAGCGTGCAGCTTTCCAGCGGAGAGAAAAAGCTACTTGAACACTCTGCAAGCCTTTCCACTCCCAAAAACATGCACATGGAAGGAGCTGCTGCAAAAGCGATGCTGTGCTCGCTGCTGCTCCTCCTGAAGCTCTGGCTGCTAAATCTGAGGCTTTCCTTCCAATTTCAAGCTGCAAAGCACTTGCTGAATTGCAGGGAAAGTCCGGGAGGCATTTGCTGTGCTGGCACACTTTCTCCTTCCTAGACAGAGTGGAAAAGCTTTTCCCTGCCGTGTAGGCGACAGGAGACGCATTAGACGGGCATCCGGAGCTGTCCGAAGGTAAGCGCCTGTTGCCGGCCTCTTTCGGCACAAGCCCCCGCTCCGGAGCGCACCGCGGCCGGCAGGATGCTCTCTGCCGGCGAAGGTGCCGCTTCTCCGGCAAGGAAGCCTCAGCCGCTTCTCCTGCACACGGAGAGCGTGCTAGCTGCTGAAACGTGAAGAAAGAAGCTGCAGAAGACTGGCACTGAGCGTGCAGCTTTCCAGCGGAGAGAAAAAGCTACTTGAACACTCTGCAAGCCTTTCCACTCCCAAAAACATGCACATGGAAGGAGCTGCTGCAAAAGCGATGCTGTGCTCGCTGCTGCTCCTCCTGAAGCTCTGGCTGCTAAATCTGAGGCTTTCCTTCCAATTTCAAGCTGCAAAGCACTTGCTGAATTGCAGGGAAAGTCCGGGAGGCATTTGCTGTGCTGGCACACTTTCTCCTTCCTAGACGGAGTGGAAAAGCTTTTCCCTGCCGTGTAGGCGACAAGAGACGCATTAGACAGGGATCCGGAGCTGTCCGAAGGTAAGCGCTTGTTCCCGGCCTCTTTCGGCACAAGCCCCCGCTCCGGAGCGCACCGCGGCCGGCAGGATGCTCTCTGCCGGCGAAGGTGCCGCTTCTCCGGCAAGGAAGCCTCAGCCGCTTCTCCTGCACACGGAGAGCGTGCTAGCTGCTGAAACGTGAAGAAAGAAGCTGCAGAAGACTGGCACTGAGCGTGCAGCTTTCCAGCGGAGAGAAAAAGCTACTTGAACACTCTGCAAGCCTTTCCACTCCCAAAAACATGCACATGGAAGGAGCTGCTGCAAAAGCGATGCTGTGCTCGCTGCTGCTCCTCCTGAAGCTCTGGCTGCTAAATCTGAGGCTTTCCTTCCAATTTCAAGCTGCAAAGCACTTGCTGAATTGCAGGGAAAGTCCGGGAGGCATTTGCTGTGCTGGCACACTTTCTCCTTCCTAGACAGAGTGGAAAAGCTTTTCCCTGCCGTGTAGGCGACAAGAGACGCATTAGACCGGGATCCGGAGCTGTCCGAAGGTAAGCGCCTGTTCCCGGCCTCTTTCGGCACAAGCCCCCGCTCCGAAGCGCACCGCGGCCGGCAGGATGCTCTCTGCCGGCGAAGGTGCCGCTTCTCCAGCAAGGAAGCCTCAGCCGCTTCTCCTGCACACGGAGAGCGTGCTAGCTGCTGAAACGTGAAGAAAGAAGCTGCAGAAGACTGGCACTGAGCGTGCAGCTTTCCAGCGGAGAGAAAAAGCTACTTGAACACTCTGCAAGCCTTTCCACTCCCAAAAACATGCACATGGAAGGAGCTGCTGCAAAAGCGATGCTGTGCTCGCTGCTGCTCCTCCTGAAGCTCTGGCTGCTAAATCTGAGGCTTTCCTTCCAATTTCAAGCTGCAAAGCACTTGCTGAATTGCAGGGAAAGTCCGGGAGGCATTTGCTGTGCTGGCACACTTTCTCCTTCCTAGACAGAGTGGAAAAGCTTTTCCCTGCCGTGTAGGCGACAAGAGACGCATTAGACAGGGATCCGGAGCTGTCCGAAGGTAAGCGCCTGTTGCCGGCCTCTTTCGGCACAAGCCCCCGCTCCGGAGCGCACCGCGGCCGGCAGGATGCTCTCTGCCGGCGAAGGTGCCGCTTCTCCGGCAAGGAAGCCTCAGCCGCTTCTCCTGCACACGGAGAGCGTGCTAGCTGCTGAAACGTGAAGAAAGAAGCTGCAGAAGACTGGCACTGAGCGTGCAGCTTTCCAGCGGAGAGAAAAAGCTACTTGAACACTCTGCAAGCCTTTCCACTCCCAAAAACATGCACATGGAAGGAGCTGCTGCAAAAGCGATGCTGTGCTCGCTGCTGCTCGTCGTGAAGCTCTGGCTGCTAAATCTGAGGCTTTCCTTCCAATTTCAAGCTGCAAAGCACTTGCTGAATTGCAGGGAAAGTCCGGGAGGCATTTGCTGTGCTGGCACACTTTCTCCTTCCTAGACAGAGTGGAAAAGCTTTTCCCTGCCGTGTAGGCGACAAGAGACGCATTAGACAGGGATCCGGAGCTGTCCGAAGGTAAGCGCCTGTTCCCGGCCTCTTTCGGCACAAGCCCCCGCTCCGGAGCGCACCGCGGCCGGCAGGATGCTCTCTGCCGGCGAAGGTGCCGCTTCTCCGGCAAGGAAGCCTCAGCCGCTTCTCCTGCACACGGAGAGCGTGCTAGCTGCTGAAACGTGAAGAAAGAAGCTGCAGAAGACTGGCACTGAGCGTGCAGCTTTCCAGCGGAGAGAAAAAGCTACTTGAACACTCTGCAAGCCTTTCCACTCCCAAAAACATGCACATGGAAGGAGCTGCTGCAAAAGCGATGCTGTGCTCGCTGCTGCTCCTCCTGAAGCTCTGGCTGCTAAATCTGAGGCTTTCCTTCCAATTTCAAGCTGCAAAGCACTTGCTGAATTGCAGGGAAAGTCCGGGAGGCATTTGCTGTGCTGGCACACTTTCTCCTTCCTAGACAGAGTGGAAAAGCTTTTCCCTGCCGTGTAGGCGACAAGAGACGCATTAGACAGGGATCCGGAGCTGTCCGAAGGTAAGCGCCTGTTCCCGGCCTCTTTCGGCACAAGCCCCCGCTCCGGAGCGCACCGCGGCCGGCAGGATGCTCTCTGCCGGCGAAGGTGCCGCTTCTCCGGCAAGGAAGCCTCAGCCGCTTCTCCTGCACACGGAGAGCGTGCTAGCTGCTGAAACGTGAAGAAAGAAGCTGCAGAAGACTGGCACTGAGCGTGCAGCTTTCCAGCGGAGAGAAAAAGCTACTTGAACACTCTGCAAGCCTTTCCACTCCCAAAAACATGCACATGGAAGGAGCTGCTGCAAAAGCGATGCTGTGCTCGCTGCTGCTCCTCCTGAAGCTCTGGCTGCTAAATCTGAGGCTTTCCTTCCAATTTCAAGCTGCAAAGCACTTGCTGAATTGCAGGGAAAGTCCGGGAGGCATTTGCTGTGCTGGCACACTTTCTCCTTCCTAGACAGAGTGGAAAAGCTTTTCCCTGCCGTGTAGGCGACAGGAGACGCATTAGACGGGCATCCGGAGCTGTCCGAAGGTAAGCGCCTGTTGCCGGCCTCTTTCGGCACAAGCCCCCGCTCCGGAGCGCACCGCGGCCGGCAGGATGCTCTCTGCCGGCGAAGGTGCCGCTTCTCCGGCAAGGAAGCCTCAGCCGCTTCTCCTGCACACGGAGAGCGTGCTAGCTGCTGAAGCGTGAAGAAAGAAGCTGCAGAAGACTGGCACTGAGCGTGCAGCTTTCCAGCGGAGAGAAAAAGCTACTTGAACACTCTGCAAGCCTTTCCACTCCCAAAAACATGCACATGGAAGGAGCTGCTGCAAAAGCGATGCTGTGCTCGCTGCTGCTCCTCCTGAAGCTCTGGCTGCTAAATCTGAGGCTTTCCTTCCAATTTCAAGCTGCAAAGCACTTGCTGAATTGCAGGGAAAGTCCGGGAGGCATTTGCTGTGCTGGCACACTTTCTCCTTCCTAGACAGAGTGGAAAAGCTTTTCCCTGCCGTGTAGGCGACAGGAGACGCATTAGACGGGCATCCGGAGCTGTCCGAAGGTAAGCGCCTGTTGCCGGCCTCTTTCGGCACAAGCCCCCGCTCCGGAGCGCACCGCGGCCGGCAGGATGCTCTCTGCCGGCGAAGGTGCCGCTTCTCCGGCAAGGAAGCCTCAGCCGCTTCTCCTGCACACGGAGAGCGTGCTAGCTGCTGAAACGTGAAGAAAGAAGCTGCAGAAGACTGGCACTGAGCGTGCAGCTTTCCAGCGGAGAGAAAAAGCTACTTGAACACTCTGCAAGCCTTTCCACTCCCAAAAACATGCACATGGAAGGAGCTGCTGCAAAAGCGATGCTGTGCTCGCTGCTGCTCCTCCTGAAGCTCTGGCTGCTAAATCTGAGGCTTTCCTTCCAATTTCAAGCTGCAAAGCACTTGCTGAATTGCAGGGAAAGTCCGGGAGGCATTTGCTGTGCTGGCACACTTTCTCCTTCCTAGACGGAGTGGAAAAGCTTTTCCCTGCCGTGTAGGCGACAAGAGACGCATTAGACAGGGATCCGGAGCTGTCCGAAGGTAAGCGCTTGTTCCCGGCCTCTTTCGGCACAAGCCCCCGCTCCGGAGCGCACCGCGGCCGGCAGGATGCTCTCTGCCGGCGAAGGTGCCGCTTCTCCGGCAAGGAAGCCTCAGCCGCTTCTCCTGCACACGGAGAGCGTGCTAGCTGCTGAAACGTGAAGAAAGAAGCTGCAGAAGACTGGCACTGAGCGTGCAGCTTTCCAGCGGAGAGAAAAAGCTACTTGAACACTCTGCAAGCCTTTCCACTCCCAAAAACATGCACATGGAAGGAGCTGCTGCAAAAGCGATGCTGTGCTCGCTGCTGCTCCTCCTGAAGCTCTGGCTGCTAAATCTGAGGCTTTCCTTCCAATTTCAAGCTGCAAAGCACTTGCTGAATTGCAGGGAAAGTCCGGGAGGCATTTGCTGTGCTGGCACACTTTCTCCTTCCTAGACAGAGTGGAAAAGCTTTTCCCTGCCGTGTAGGCGACAAGAGACGCATTAGACAGGGATCCGGAGCTGTCCGAAGGTAAGCGCCTGTTGCCGGCCTCTTTCGGCACAAGCCCCCGCTCCGAAGCGCACCGCGGCCGGCAGGATGCTCTCTGCCGGCGAAGGTGCCGCTTCTCCAGCAAGGAAGCCTCAGCCGCTTCTCCTGCACACGGAGAGCGTGCTAGCTGCTGAAACGTGAAGAAAGAAGCTGCAGAAGACTGGCACTGAGCGTGCAGCTTTCCAGCGGAGAGAAAAAGCTACTTGAACACTCTGCAAGCCTTTCCACTCCCAAAAACATGCACATGGAAGGAGCTGCTGCAAAAGCGATGCTGTGCTCGCTGCTGCTCCTCCTGAAGCTCTGGCTGCTAAATCTGAGGCTTTCCTTCCAATTTCAAGCTGCAAAGCACTTGCTGAATTGCAGGGAAAGTCCGGGAGGCATTTGCTGTGCTGGCACACTTTCTCCTTCCTAGACAGAGTGGAAAAGCTTTTCCCTGCCGTGTAGGCGACAAGAGACGCATTAGACAGGGATCCGGAGCTGTCCGAAGGTAAGCGCCTGTTCCCGGCCTCTTTCGGCACAAGCCCCCGCTCCGGAGCGCACCGCGGCCGGCAGGATGCTCTCTGCCGGCGAAGGTGCCGCTTCTCCGGCAAGGAAGCCTCAGCCGCTTCTCCTGCACACGGAGAGCGTGCTAGCTGCTGAAACGTGAAGAAAGAAGCTGCAGAAGACTGGCACTGAGCGTGCAGCTTTCCAGCGGAGAGAAAAAGCTACTTGAACACTCTGCAAGCCTTTCCACTCCCAAAAACATGCACATGGAAGGAGCTGCTGCAAAAGCGATGCTGTGCTCGCTGCTGCTCCTCCTGAAGCTCTGGCTGCTAAATCTGAGGCTTTCCTTCCAATTTCAAGCTGCAAAGCACTTGCTGAATTGCAGGGAAAGTCCGGGAGGCATTTGCTGTGCTGGCACACTTTCTCCTTCCTAGACAGAGTGGAAAAGCTTTTCCCTGCCGTGTAGGCGACAGGAGACGCATTAGACGGGCATCCGGAGCTGTCCGAAGGTAAGCGCCTGTTGCCGGCCTCTTTCGGCACAAGCCCCCGCTCCGGAGCGCACCGCGGCCGGCAGGATGCTCTCTGCCGGCGAAGGTGCCGCTTCTCCGGCAAGGAAGCCTCAGCCGCTTCTCCTGCACACGGAGAGCGTGCTAGCTGCTGAAACGTGAAGAAAGAAGCTGCAGAAGACTGGCACTGAGCGTGCAGCTTTCCAGCGGAGAGAAAAAGCTACTTGAACACTCTGCAAGCCTTTCCACTCCCAAAAACATGCACATGGAAGGAGCTGCTGCAAAAGCGATGCTGTGCTCGCTGCTGCTCCTCCTGAAGCTCTGGCTGCTAAATCTGAGGCTTTCCTTCCAATTTCAAGCTGCAAAGCACTTGCTGAATTGCAGGGAAAGTCCGGGAGGCATTTGCTGTGCTGGCACACTTTCTCCTTCCTAGACAGAGTGGAAAAGCTTTTCCCTGCCGTGTAGGCGACAAGAGACGCATTAGACCGGGATCCGGAGCTGTCCGAAGGTAAGCGCTTGTTCCCGGCCTCGTTCGGCACAAGCCCCCGCTCCGGAGCGCACCGCGGCCGGCAGGATGCTCTCTGCCGGCGAAGGTGCCGCTTCTCCGGCAAGGAAGCCTCAGCCGCTTCTCCTGCACACGGAGAGCGTGCTAGCTGCTGAAACGTGAAGAAAGAAGCTGCAGAAGACTGGCACTGAGCGTGCAGCTTTCCAGCGGAGAGAAAAAGCTACTTGAACACTCTGCAAGCCTTTCCACTCCCAAAAACATGCACATGGAAGGAGCTGCTGCAAAAGCGATGCTGTGCTCGCTGCTGCTCCTCCTGAAGCTCTGGCTGCTAAATCTGAGGCTTTCCTTCCAATTTCAAGCTGCAAAGCACTTGCTGAATTGCAGGGAAAGTCCGGGAGGCATTTGCTGTGCTGGCACACTTTCTCCTTCCTAGACAGAGTGGAAAAGCTTTTCCCTGCCGTGTAGGCGACAAGAGACGCATTAGACCGGGATCCGGAGCTGTCCGAAGGTAAGCGCTTGTTCCCGGCCTCGTTCGGCACAAGCCCCCGCTCCGGAGCGCACCGCGGCCGGCAGGATGCTCTCTGCCGGCGAAGGTGCCGCTTCTCCGGCAAGGAAGCCTCAGCCGCTTCTCCTGCACACGGAGAGCGTGCTAGCTGCTGAAACGTGAAGAAAGAAGCTGCAGAAGACTGGCACTGAGCGTGCAGCTTTCCAGCGGAGAGAAAAAGCTACTTGAACACTCTGCAAGCCTTTCCACTCCCAAAAACATGCACATGGAAGGAGCTGCTGCAAAAGCGATGCTGTGCTCGCTGCTGCTCCTCCTGAAGCTCTGGCTGCTAAATCTGAGGCTTTCCTTCCAATTTCAAGCTGCAAAGCACTTGCTGAATTGCAGGGAAAGTCCGGGAGGCATTTGCTGTGCTGGCACACTTTCTCCTTCCTAGACAGAGTGGAAAAGCTTTTCCCTGCCGTGTAGGCGACAGGAGACGCATTAGACAGGGATCCGGCGCTGTCCGAAGGTAAGCGCCTGTTCCCGGCCTCTTTCGGCACAAGCCCCCGCTCCGGAGCGCACCGCGGCCGGCAGGATGCTCTCTGCCGGCGAAGGTGCCGCTTCTCCGGCAAGGAAGCCTCAGCCGCTTCTCCTGCACACGGAGAGCGTGCTAGCTGCTGAAACGTGAAGAAAGAAGCTGCAGAAGACTGGCACTGAGCGTGCAGCTTTCCAGCGGAGAGAAAAAGCTACTTGAACACTCTGCAAGCCTTTCCACTCCCAAAAACATGCACATGGAAGGAGCTGCTGCAAAAGCGATGCTGTGCTCGCTGCTGCTCCTCCTGAAGCTCTGGCTGCTAAATCTGAGGCTTTCCTTCCAATTTCAAGCTGCAAAGCACTTGCTGAATTGCAGGGAAAGTCCGGGAGGCATTTGCTGTGCTGGCACACTTTCTCCTTCCTAGACAGAGTGGAAAAGCTTTTCCCTGCCGTGTAGGCGACAGGAGACGCATTAGACGGGCATCCGGAGCTGTCCGAAGGTAAGCGCCTGTTGCCGGCCTCTTTCGGCACAAGCCCCCGCTCCGGAGCGCACCGCGGCCGGCAGGATGCTCTCTGCCGGCGAAGGTGCCGCTTCTCCGGCAAGGAAGCCTCAGCCGCTTCTCCTGCACACGGAGAGCGTGCTAGCTGCTGAAACGTGAAGAAAGAAGCTGCAGAAGACTGGCACTGAGCGTGCAGCTTTCCAGCGGAGAGAAAAAGCTACTTGAACACTCTGCAAGCCTTTCCACTCCCAAAAACATACACATGGAAGGAGCTGCTGCAAAAGCGATGCTGTGCTCGCTGCTGCTCCTCCTGAAGCTCTGGCTGCTAAATCTGAGGCTTTCCTTCCAATTTCAAGCTGCAAAGCACTTGCTGAATTGCAGGGAAAGTCCGGGAGGCATTTGCTGTGCTGGCACACTTTCTCCTTCCTAGACAGAGTGGAAAAGCTTTTCCCTGCCGTGTAGGCGACAAGAGACGCATTAGACAGGGATCCGGAGCTGTCCGAAGGTAAGCGCCTGTTGCCGGCCTCTTTCGGCACAAGCCCCCGCTCCGGAGCGCACCGCGGCCGGCAGGATGCTCTCTGCCGGCGAAGGTGCCGCTTCTCCGGCAAGGAAGCCTCAGCCGCTTCTCCTGCACACGGAGAGCGTGCTAGCTGCTGAAACGTGAAGAAAGAAGCTGCAGAAGACTGGCACTGAGCGTGCAGCTTTCCAGCGGAGAGAAAAAGCTACTTGAACACTCTGCAAGCCTTTCCACTCCCAAAAACATGCACATGGAAGGAGCTGCTGCAAAAGCGATGCTGTGCTCGCTGCTGCTCCTCCTGAAGCTCTGGCTGCTAAATTTGAGGCTTTCCTTCCAATTTCAAGCTGCAAAGCACTTGCTGAATTGCAGGGAAAGTCCGGGAGGCATTTGCTGTGCTGGCACACTTTCTCCTTCCTAGACAGAGTGGAAAAGCTTTTCCCTGCCGTGTAGGCGACAGGAGACGCATTAGACGGGCATCCGGAGCTGTCCGAAGGTAAGCGCCTGTTGCCGGCCTCTTTCGGCACAAGCCCCCGCTCCGGAGCGCACCGCGGCCGGCAGGATGCTCTCTGCCGGCGAAGGTGCCGCTTCTCCAGCAAGGAAGCCTCAGCCGCTTCTCCTGCACACGGAGAGCGTGCTAGCTGCTGAAACGTGAAGAAAGAAGCTGCAGAAGACTGGCACTGAGCGTGCAGCTTTCCAGCGGAGAGAAAAAGCTACTTGAACACTCTGCAAGCCTTTCCACTCCCAAAAACATGCACATGGAAGGAGCTGCTGCAAAAGCGATGCTGTGCTCGCTGCTGCTCCTCCTGAAGCTCTGGCTGCTAAATCTGAGGCTTTCCTTCCAATTTCAAGCTGCAAAGCACTTGCTGAATTGCAGGGAAAGTCCGGGAGGCATTTGCTGTGCTGGCACACTTTCTCCTTCCTAGACAGAGTGGAAAAGCTTTTCCCTGCCGTGTAGGCGACAGGAGACGCATTAGACGGGCATCCGGAGCTGTCCGAAGGTAAGCGCCTGTTCCCGGCCTCTTTCGGCACAAGCCCCCGCTCCGGAGCGCACCGCGGCCGGCAGGATGCTCTCTGCCGGCGAAGGTGCCGCTTCTCCGGCAAGGAAGCCTCAGCCGCTTCTCCTGCACACGGAGAGCGTGCTAGCTGCTGAAACGTGAAGAAAGAAGCTGCAGAAGACTGGCACTGAGCGTGCAGCTTTCCAGCGGAGAGAAAAAGCTACTTGAACACTCTGCAAGCCTTTCCACTCCCAAAAACATGCACATGGAAGGAGCTGCTGCAAAAACGATGCTGTGCTCGCTGCTGCTCGTCGTGAAGCTCTGGCTGCTAAATCTGAGGCTTTCCTTCCAATTTCAAGCTGCAAAGCACTTGCTGAATTGCAGGGAAAGTCCGGGAGGCATTTGCTGTGCTGGCACACTTTCTCCTTCCTAGACAGAGTGGAAAAGCTTTTCCCTGCCGTGTAGGCGACAGGAGACGCATTAGACGGGCGTCCGGAGCTGTCCGAAGGTAAGCGCCTGTTGCCGGCCTCTTTCGGCACAAGCCCCCGCTCCGGAGCGCACCGCGGCCGGCAGGATGCTCTCTGCCGGCGAAGGTGCCGCTTCTCCGGCAAGGAAGCCTCAGCCGCTTCTCCTGCACACGGAGAGCGTGCTAGCTGCTGAAACGTGAAGAAAGAAGCTGCAGAAGACTGGCACTGAGCGTGCAGCTTTCCAGCGGAGAGAAAAAGCTACTTGAACACTCTGCAAGCCTTTCCACTCCCAAAAACATGCACATGGAAGGAGCTGCTGCAAAAGCGATGCTGTGCTCGCTGCTGCTCGTCCTGAAGCTCTGGCTGCTAAATCTGAGGCTTTCCTTCCAATTTCAAGCTGCAAAGCACTTGCTGAATTGCAGGGAAAGTCCGGGAGGCATTTGCTGTGCTGGCACACTTTCTCCTTCCTAGACAGAGTGGAAAAGCTTTTCCCTGCCGTGTAGGCGACAAGAGACGCATTAGACCGGGATCCGGAGCTGTCCGAAGGTAAGCGCTTGTTCCCGGCCTCGTTCGGCACAAGCCCCCGCTCCGGAGCGCACCGCGGCCGGCAGGATGCTCTCTGCCGGCGAAGGTGCCGCTTCTCCGGCAAGGAAGCCTCAGCCGCTTCTCCTGCACACGGAGAGCGTGCTAGCTGCTGAAACGTGAAGAAAGAAGCTGCAGAAGACTGGCACTGAGCGTGCAGCTTTCCAGCGGAGAGAAAAAGCTACTTGAACACTCTGCAAGCCTTTCCACTCCCAAAAACATGCACATGGAAGGAGCTGCTGCAAAAGCGATGCTGTGCTCGCTGCTGCTCCTCCTGAAGCTCTGGCTGCTAAATCTGAGGCTTTCCTTCCAATTTCAAGCTGCAAAGCACTTGCTGAATTGCAGGGAAAGTCCGGGAGGCATTTGCTGTGCTGGCACACTTTCTCCTTCCTAGACAGAGTGGAAAAGCTTTTCCCTGCCGTGTAGGCGACAGGAGACGCATTAGACGGGCATCCGGAGCTGTCCGAAGGTAAGCGCCTGTTGCCGGCCTCTTTCGGCACAAGCCCCCGCTCCGGAGCGCACCGCGGCCGGCAGGATGCTCTCTGCCGGCGAAGGTGCCGCTTCTCCGGCAAGGAAGCCTCAGCCGCTTCTCCTGCACACGGAGAGCGTGCTAGCTGCTGAAACGTGAAGAAAGAAGCTGCAGAAGACTGGCACTGAGCGTGCAGCTTTCCAGCGGAGAGAAAAAGCTACTTGAACACTCTGCAAGCCTTTCCACTCCCAAAAACATGCACATGGAAGGAGCTGCTGCAAAAGCGATGCTGTGCTCGCTGCTGCTCCTCCTGAAGCTCTGGCTGCTAAATCTGAGGCTTTCCTTCCAATTTCAAGCTGCAAAGCACTTGCTGAATTGCAGGGAAAGTCCGGGAGGCATTTGCTGTGCTGGCACACTTTCTCCTTCCTAGACAGAGTGGAAAAGCTTTTCCCTGCCGTGTAGGCGACAGGAGACGCATTAGACGGGCATCCGGAGCTGTCCGAAGGTAAGCGCCTGTTGCCGGCCTCTTTCGGCACAAGCCCCCGCTCCGGAGCGCACCGCGGCCGGCAGGATGCTCTCTGCCGGCGAAGGTGCCGCTTCTCCGGCAAGGAAGCCTCAGCCGCTTCTCCTGCACACGGAGAGCGTGCTAGCTGCTGAAACGTGAAGAAAGAAGCTGCAGAAGACTGGCACTGAGCGTGCAGCTTTCCAGCGGAGAGAAAAAGCTACTTGAACACTCTGCAAGCCTTTCAACTCCCAAAAACATGCACATGGAAGGAGCTGCTGCAAAAGCGATGCTGTGCTCGCTGCTGCTCCTCCTGAAGCTCTGGCTGCTAAATCTGAGGCTTTCCTTCCAATTTCAAGCTGCAAAGCACTTGCTGAATTGCAGGGAAAGTCCGGGAGGCATTTGCTGTGCTGGCACACTTTCTCCTTCCTAGACAGAGTGGAAAAGCTTTTCCCTGCCGTGTAGGCGACAAGAGACGCATTAGACAGGGATCCGGAGCTGTCCGAAGGTAAGCGCCTGTTCCCGGCCTCTTTCGGCACAAGCCCCCGCTCCGGAGCGCACCGCGGCCGGCAGGATGCTCTCTGCCGGCGAAGGTGCCGCTTCTCCGGCAAGGAAGCCTCAGCCGCTTCTCCTGCACACGGAGAGCGTGCTAGCTGCTGAAACGTGAAGAAAGAAGCTGCAGAAGACTGGCACTGAGCGTGCAGCTTTCCAGCGGAGAGAAAAAGCTACTTGAACACTCTGCAAGCCTTTCCACTCCCAAAAACATGCACATGGAAGGAGCTGCTGCAAAAGCGATGCTGTGCTCGCTGCTGCTCCTCCTGAAGCTCTGGCTGCTAAATCTGAGGCTTTCCTTCCAATTTCAAGCTGCAAAGCACTTGCTGAATTGCAGGGAAAGTCCGGGAGGCATTTGCTGTGCTGGCACACTTTCTCCTTCCTAGACAGAGTGGAAAAGCTTTTCCCTGCCGTGTAGGCGACAAGAGACGCATTAGACAGGGATCCGGAGCTGTCCGAAGGTAAGCGCCTGTTGCCGGCCTCTTTCGGCACAAGCCCCCGCTCCGGAGCGCACCGCGGCCGGCAGGATGCTCTCTGCCGGCGAAGGTGCCGCTTCTCCGGCAAGGAAGCCTCAGCCGCTTCTCCTGCACACGGAGAGCGTGCTAGCTGCTGAAACGTGAAGAAAGAAGCTGCAGAAGACTGGCACTGAGCGTGCAGCTTTCCAGCGGAGAGAAAAAGCTACTTGAACACTCTGCAAGCCTTTCCACTCCCAAAAACATGCACATGGAAGGAGCTGCTGCAAAAGCGATGCTGTGCTCGCTGCTGCTCCTCCTGAAGCTCTGGCTGCTAAATCTGAGGCTTTCCTTCCAATTTCAAGCTGCAAAGCACTTGCTGAATTGCAGGGAAAGTCCGGGAGGCATTTGCTGTGCTGGCACACTTTCTCCTTCCTAGACAGAGTGGAAAAGCTTTTCCCTGCCGTGTAGGCGACAAGAGACGCATTAGACAGGGATCCGGAGCTGTCCGAAGGTAAGCGCCTGTTGCCGGCCTCTTTCGGCACAAGCCCCCGCTCCGAAGCGCACCGCGGCCGGCAGGATGCTCTCTGCCGGCGAAGGTGCCGCTTCTCCGGCAAGGAAGCCTCAGCCGCTTCTCCTGCACACGGAGAGCGTGCTAGCTGCTGAAACGTGAAGAAAGAAGCTGCAGAAGACTGGCACTGAGCGTGCAGCTTTCCAGCGGAGAGAAAAAGCTACTTGAACACTCTGCAAGCCTTTCCACTCCCAAAAACATGCACATGGAAGGAGCTGCTGCAAAAGCGATGCTGTGCTCGCTGCTGCTCCTCCTGAAGCTCTGGCTGCTAAATCTGAGGCTTTCCTTCCAATTTCAAGCTGCAAAGCACTTGCTGAATTGCAGGGAAAGTCCGGGAGGCATTTGCTGTGCTGGCACACTTTCTCCTTCCTAGACAGAGTGGAAAAGCTTTTCCCTGCCGTGTAGGCGACAGGAGACGCATTAGACGGGCATCCGGAGCTGTCCGAAGGTAAGCGCCTGTTCCCGGCCTCTTTCGGCACAAGCCCCCGCTCCGGAGCGCACCGCGGCCGGCAGGATGCTCTCTGCCGGCGAAGGTGCCGCTTCTCCGGCAAGGAAGCTTCAGCCGCTTCTCCTGCACACGGAGAGCGTGCTAGCTGCTGAAACGTGAAGAAAGAAGCTGCAGAAGACTGGCACTGAGCGTGCAGCTTTCCAGCGGAGAGAAAAAGCTACTTGAACACTCTGCAAGCCTTTCCACTCCCAAAAACATGCACATGGAAGGAGCTGCTGCAAAAGCGATGCTGTGCTCGCTGCTGCTCCTCCTGAAGCTCTGGCTGCTAAATCTGAGGCTTTCCTTCCAATTTCAAGCTGCAAAGCACTTGCTGAATTGCAGGGAAAGTCCGGGAGGCATTTGCTGTGCTGGCACACTTTCTCCTTCCTAGACAGAGTGGAAAAGCTTTTCCCTGCCGTGTAGGCGACAGGAGACGCATTAGACGGGCATCCGGAGCTGTCCGAAGGTAAGCGCCTGTTCCCGGCCTCTTTCGGCACAAGCCCCCGCTCCGGAGCGCACCGCGGCCGGCAGGATGCTCTCTGCCGGCGAAGGTGCCGCTTCTCCGGCAAGGAAGCCTCAGCCGCTTCTCCTGCACACGGAGAGCGTGCTAGCTGCTGAAACGTGAAGAAAGAAGCTGCAGAAGACTGGCACTGAGCGTGCAGCTTTCCAGCGGAGAGAAAAAGCTACTTGAACACTCTGCAAGCCTTTCCACTCCCAAAAACATGCACATGGAAGGAGCTGCTGCAAAAGCGATGCTGTGCTCGCTGCTGCTCCTCCTGAAGCTCTGGCTGCTAAATCTGAGGCTTTCCTTCCAATTTCAAGCTGCAAAGCACTTGCTGAATTGCAGGGAAAGTCCGGGAGGCATTTGCTGTGCTGGCACACTTTCTCCTTCCTAGACGGAGTGGAAAAGCTTTTCCCTGCCGTGTAGGCGACAAGAGACGCATTAGACAGGGATCCGGAGCTGTCCGAAGGTAAGCGCTTGTTCCCGGCCTCTTTCGGCACAAGCCCCCGCTCCGGAGCGCACCGCGGCCGGCAGGATGCTCTCTGCCGGCGAAGGTGCCGCTTCTCCGGCAAGGAAGCCTCAGCCGCTTCTCCTGCACACGGAGAGCGTGCTAGCTGCTGAAACGTGAAGAAAGAAGCTGCAGAAGACTGGCACTGAGCGTGCAGCTTTCCAGCGGAGAGAAAAAGCTACTTGAACACTCTGCAAGCCTTTCCACTCCCAAAAACATGCACATGGAAGGAGCTGCTGCAAAAGCGATGCTGTGCTCGCTGCTGCTCCTCCTGAAGCTCTGGCTGCTAAATCTGAGGCTTTCCTTCCAATTTCAAGCTGCAAAGCACTTGCTGAATTGCAGGGAAAGTCCGGGAGGCATTTGCTGTGCTGGCACACTTTCTCCTTCCTAGACAGAGTGGAAAAGCTTTTCCCTGCCGTGTAGGCGACAAGAGACGCATTAGACAGGGATCCGGAGCTGTCCGAAGGTAAGCGCCTGTTGCCGGCCTCTTTCGGCACAAGCCCCCGCTCCGGAGCGCACCGCGGCCGGCAGGATGCTCTCTGCCGGCGAAGGTGCCGCTTCTCCGGCAAGGAAGCCTCAGCCGCTTCTCCTGCACACGGAGAGCGTGCTAGCTGCTGAAACGTGAAGAAAGAAGCTGCAGAAGACTGGCACTGAGCGTGCAGCTTTCCAGCGGAGAGAAAAAGCTACTTGAACACTCTGCAAGCCTTTCCACTCCCAAAAACATGCACATGGAAGGAGCTGCTGCAAAAGCGATGCTGTGCTCGCTGCTGCTCCTCCTGAAGCTCTGGCTGCTAAATCTGAGGCTTTCCTTCCAATTTCAAGCTGCAAAGCACTTGCTGAATTGCAGGGAAAGTCCGGGAGGCATTTGCTGTGCTGGCACACTTTCTCCTTCCTAGACAGAGTGGAAAAGCTTTTCCCTGCCGTGTAGGCGACAAGAGACGCATTAGACAGGGATCCGGAGCTGTCCGAAGGTAAGCGCCTGTTGCCGGCCTCTTTCGGCACAAGCCCCCGCTCCGAAGCGCACCGCGGCCGGCAGGATGCTCTCTGCCGGCGAAGGTGCCGCTTCTCCGGCAAGGAAGCCTCAGCCGCTTCTCCTGCACACGGAGAGCGTGCTAGCTGCTGAAACGTGAAGAAAGAAGCTGCAGAAGACTGGCACTGAGCGTGCAGCTTTCCAGCGGAGAGAAAAAGCTACTTGAACACTCTGCAAGCCTTTCCACTCCCAAAAACATGCACATGGAAGGAGCTGCTGCAAAAGCGATGCTGTGCTCGCTGCTGCTCCTCCTGAAGCTCTGGCTGCTAAATCTGAGGCTTTCCTTCCAATTTCAAGCTGCAAAGCACTTGCTGAATTGCAGGGAAAGTCCGGGAGGCATTTGCTGTGCTGGCACACTTTCTCCTTCCTAGACAGAGTGGAAAAGCTTTTCCCTGCCGTGTAGGCGACAGGAGACGCATTAGACGGGCATCCGGAGCTGTCCGAAGGTAAGCGCCTGTTCCCGGCCTCTTTCGGCACAAGCCCCCGCTCCGGAGCGCACCGCGGCCGGCAGGATGCTCTCTGCCGGCGAAGGTGCCGCTTCTCCGGCAAGGAAGCTTCAGCCGCTTCTCCTGCACACGGAGAGCGTGCTAGCTGCTGAAACGTGAAGAAAGAAGCTGCAGAAGACTGGCACTGAGCGTGCAGCTTTCCAGCGGAGAGAAAAAGCTACTTGAACACTCTGCAAGCCTTTCCACTCCCAAAAACATGCACATGGAAGGAGCTGCTGCAAAAGCGATGCTGTGCTCGCTGCTGCTCCTCCTGAAGCTCTGGCTGCTAAATCTGAGGCTTTCCTTCCAATTTCAAGCTGCAAAGCACTTGCTGAATTGCAGGGAAAGTCCGGGAGGCATTTGCTGTGCTGGCACACTTTCTCCTTCCTAGACAGAGTGGAAAAGCTTTTCCCTGCCGTGTAGGCGACAGGAGACGCATTAGACGGGCATCCGGAGCTGTCCGAAGGTAAGCGCCTGTTGCCGGCCTCTTTCGGCACAAGCCCCCGCTCCGGAGCGCACCGCGGCCGGCAGGATGCTCTCTGCCGGCGAAGGTGCCGCTTCTCCGGCAAGGAAGCCTCAGCCGCTTCTCCTGCACACGGAGAGCGTGCTAGCTGCTGAAACGTGAAGAAAGAAGCTGCAGAAGACTGGCACTGAGCGTGCAGCTTTCCAGCGGAGAGAAAAAGCTACTTGAACACTCTGCAAGCCTTTCCACTCCCAAAAACATGCACATGGAAGGAGCTGCTGCAAAAGCGATGCTGTGCTCGCTGCTGCTCCTCCTGAAGCTCTGGCTGCTAAATCTGAGGCTTTCCTTCCAATTTCAAGCTGCAAAGCACTTGCTGAATTGCAGGGAAAGTCCGGGAGGCATTTGCTGTGCTGGCACACTTTCTCCTTCCTAGACGGAGTGGAAAAGCTTTTCCCTGCCGTGTAGGCGACAAGAGACGCATTAGACAGGGATCCGGAGCTGTCCGAAGGTAAGCGCTTGTTCCCGGCCTCTTTCGGCACAAGCCCCCGCTCCGGAGCGCACCGCGGCCGGCAGGATGCTCTCTGCCGGCGAAGGTGCCGCTTCTCCGGCAAGGAAGCCTCAGCCGCTTCTCCTGCACACGGAGAGCGTGCTAGCTGCTGAAACGTGAAGAAAGAAGCTGCAGAAGACTGGCACTGAGCGTGCAGCTTTCCAGCGGAGAGAAAAAGCTACTTGAACACTCTGCAAGCCTTTCCACTCCCAAAAACATGCACATGGAAGGAGCTGCTGCAAAAGCGATGCTGTGCTCGCTGCTGCTCCTCCTGAAGCTCTGGCTGCTAAATCTGAGGCTTTCCTTCCAATTTCAAGCTGCAAAGCACTTGCTGAATTGCAGGGAAAGTCCGGGAGGCATTTGCTGTGCTGGCACACTTTCTCCTTCCTAGACAGAGTGGAAAAGCTTTTCCCTGCCGTGTAGGCGACAGGAGACGCATTAGACCGGGATCCGGAGCTGTCCGAAGGTAAGCGCCTGTTCCCGGCCTCTTTCGGCACAAGCCCCCGCTCCGAAGCGCACCGCGGCCGGCAGGATGCTCTCTGCCGGCGAAGGTGCCGCTTCTCCAGCAAGGAAGCCTCAGCCGCTTCTCCTGCACACGGAGAGCGTGCTAGCTGCTGAAACGTGAAGAAAGAAGCTGCAGAAGACTGGCACTGAGCGTGCAGCTTTCCAGCGGAGAGAAAAAGCTACTTGAACACTCTGCAAGCCTTTCCACTCCCAAAAACATGCACATGGAAGGAGCTGCTGCAAAAGCGATGCTGTGCTCGCTGCTGCTCCTCCTGAAGCTCTGGCTGCTAAATCTGAGGCTTTCCTTCCAATTTCAAGCTGCAAAGCACTTGCTGAATTGCAGGGAAAGTCCGGGAGGCATTTGCTGTGCTGGCACACTTTCTCCTTCCTAGACAGAGTGGAAAAGCTTTTCCCTGCCGTGTAGGCGACAAGAGACGCATTAGACAGGGATCCGGAGCTGTCCGAAGGTAAGCGCCTGTTCCCGGCCTCTTTCGGCACAAGCCCCCGCTCCGGAGCGCACCGCGGCCGGCAGGATGCTCTCTGCCGGCGAAGGTGCCGCTTCTCCGGCAAGGAAGCCTCAGCCGCTTCTCCTGCACACGGAGAGCGTGCTAGCTGCTGAAACGTGAAGAAAGAAGCTGCAGAAGACTGGCACTGAGCGTGCAGCTTTCCAGCGGAGAGAAAAAGCTACTTGAACACTCTGCAAGCCTTTCCACTCCCAAAAACATGCACATGGAAGGAGCTGCTGCAAAAGCGATGCTGTGCTCGCTGCTGCTCCTCCTGAAGCTCTGGCTGCTAAATCTGAGGCTTTCCTTCCAATTTCAAGCTGCAAAGCACTTGCTGAATTGCAGGGAAAGTCCGGGAGGCATTTGCTGTGCTGGCACACTTTCTCCTTCCTAGACAGAGTGGAAAAGCTTTTCCCTGCCGTGTAGGCGACAGGAGACGCATTAGACGGGCATCCGGAGCTGTCCGAAGGTAAGCGCTTGTTCCCGGCCTCGTTCGGCACAAGCCCCCGCTCCGGAGCGCACCGCGGCCGGCAGGATGCTCTCTGCCGGCGAAGGTGCCGCTTCTCCGGCAAGGAAGCCTCAGCCGCTTCTCCTGCACACGGAGAGCGTGCTAGCTGCTGAAACGTGAAGAAAGAAGCTGCAGAAGACTGGCACTGAGCGTGCAGCTTTCCAGCGGAGAGAAAAAGCTACTTGAACACTCTGCAAGCCTTTCCACTCCCAAAAACATGCACATGGAAGGAGCTGCTGCAAAAGCGATGCTGTGCTCGCTGCTGCTCCTCCTGAAGCTCTGGCTGCTAAATCTGAGGCTTTCCTTCCAATTTCAAGCTGCAAAGCACTTGCTGAATTGCAGGGAAAGTCCGGGAGGCATTTGCTGTGCTGGCACACTTTCTCCTTCCTAGACAGAGTGGAAAAGCTTTTCCCTGCCGTGTAGGCGACAAGAGACGCATTAGACCGGGATCCGGAGCTGTCCGAAGGTAAGCGCTTGTTCCCGGCCTCGTTCGGCACAAGCCCCCGCTCCGGAGCGCACCGCGGCCGGCAGGATGCTCTCTGCCGGCGAAGGTGCCGCTTCTCCGGCAAGGAAGCCTCAGCCGCTTCTCCTGCACACGGAGAGCGTGCTAGCTGCTGAAACGTGAAGAAAGAAGCTGCAGAAGACTGGCACTGAGCGTGCAGCTTTCCAGCGGAGAGAAAAAGCTACTTGAACACTCTGCAAGCCTTTCCACTCCCAAAAACATGCACATGGAAGGAGCTGCTGCAAAAGCGATGCTGTGCTCGCTGCTGCTCGTCCTGAAGCTCTGGCTGCTAAATCTGAGGCTTTCCTTCCAATTTCAAGCTGCAAAGCACTTGCTGAATTGCAGGGAAAGTCCGGGAGGCATTTGCTGTGCTGGCACACTTTCTCCTTCCTAGACAGAGTGGAAAAGCTTTTCCCTGCCGTGTAGGCGACAAGAGACGCATTAGACAGGGATCCGGCGCTGTCCGAAGGTAAGCGCCTGTTCCCGGCCTCTTTCGGCACAAGCCCCCGCTCCGGAGCGCACCGCGGCCGGCAGGATGCTCTCTGCCGGCGAAGGTGCCGCTTCTCCGGCAAGGAAGCCTCAGCCGCTTCTCCTGCACACGGAGAGCGTGCTAGCTGCTGAAACGTGAAGAAAGAAGCTGCAGAAGACTGGCACTGAGCGTGCAGCTTTCCAGCGGAGAGAAAAAGCTACTTGAACACTCTGCAAGCCTTTCCACTCCCAAAAACATGCACATGGAAGGAGCTGCTGCAAAAGCGATGCTGTGCTCGCTGCTGCTCCTCCTGAAGCTCTGGCTGCTAAATCTGAGGCTTTCCTTCCAATTTCAAGCTGCAAAGCACTTGCTGAATTGCAGGGAAAGTCCGGGAGGCATTTGCTGTGCTGGCACACTTTCTCCTTCCTAGACAGAGTGGAAAAGCTTTTCCCTGCCGTGTAGGCGACAGGAGACGCATTAGACGGGCATCCGGAGCTGTCCGAAGGTAAGCGCCTGTTGCCGGCCTCTTTCGGCACAAGCCCCCGCTCCGGAGCGCACCGCGGCCGGCAGGATGCTCTCTGCCGGCGAAGGTGCCGCTTCTCCGGCAAGGAAGCCTCAGCCGCTTCTCCTGCACACGGAGAGCGTGCTAGCTGCTGAAACGTGAAGAAAGAAGCTGCAGAAGACTGGCACTGAGCGTGCAGCTTTCCAGCGGAGAGAAAAAGCTACTTGAACACTCTGCAAGCCTTTCCACTCCCAAAAACATACACATGGAAGGAGCTGCTGCAAAAGCGATGCTGTGCTCGCTGCTGCTCCTCCTGAAGCTCTGGCTGCTAAATCTGAGGCTTTCCTTCCAATTTCAAGCTGCAAAGCACTTGCTGAATTGCAGGGAAAGTCCGGGAGGCATTTGCTGTGCTGGCACACTTTCTCCTTCCTAGACAGAGTGGAAAAGCTTTTCCCTGCCGTGTAGGCGACAAGAGACGCATTAGACAGGGATCCGGAGCTGTCCGAAGGTAAGCGCCTGTTGCCGGCCTCTTTCGGCACAAGCCCCCGCTCCGGAGCGCACCGCGGCCGGCAGGATGCTCTCTGCCGGCGAAGGTGCCGCTTCTCCGGCAAGGAAGCCTCAGCCGCTTCTCCTGCACACGGAGAGCGTGCTAGCTGCTGAAACGTGAAGAAAGAAGCTGCAGAAGACTGGCACTGAGCGTGCAGCTTTCCAGCGGAGAGAAAAAGCTACTTGAACACTCTGCAAGCCTTTCCACTCCCAAAAACATGCACATGGAAGGAGCTGCTGCAAAAGCGATGCTGTGCTCGCTGCTGCTCCTCCTGAAGCTCTGGCTGCTAAATCTGAGGCTTTCCTTCCAATTTCAAGCTGCAAAGCACTTGCTGAATTGCAGGGAAAGTCCGGGAGGCATTTGCTGTGCTGGCACACTTTCTCCTTCCTAGACAGAGTGGAAAAGCTTTTCCCTGCCGTGTAGGCGACAGGAGACGCATTAGACGGGCATCCGGAGCTGTCCGAAGGTAAGCGCCTGTTGCCGGCCTCTTTCGGCACAAGCCCCCGCTCCGGAGCGCACCGCGGCCGGCAGGATGCTCTCTGCCGGCGAAGGTGCCGCTTCTCCGGCAAGGAAGCCTCAGCCGCTTCTCCTGCACACGGAGAGCGTGCTAGCTGCTGAAACGTGAAGAAAGAAGCTGCAGAAGACTGGCACTGAGCGTGCAGCTTTCCAGCGGAGAGAAAAAGCTACTTGAACACTCTGCAAGCCTTTCCACTCCCAAAAACATGCACATGGAAGGAGCTGCTGCAAAAGCGATGCTGTGCTCGCTGCTGCTCCTCCTGAAGCTCTGGCTGCTAAATCTGAGGCTTTCCTTCCAATTTCAAGCTGCAAAGCACTTGCTGAATTGCAGGGAAAGTCCGGGAGGCATTTGCTGTGCTGGCACACTTTCTCCTTCCTAGACAGAGTGGAAAAGCTTTTCCCTGCCGTGTAGGCGACAGGAGACGCATTAGACGGGCATCCGGAGCTGTCCGAAGGTAAGCGCCTGTTGCCGGCCTCTTTCGGCACAAGCCCCCGCTCCGGAGCGCACCGCGGCCGGCAGGATGCTCTCTGCCGGCGAAGGTGCCGCTTCTCCGGCAAGGAAGCCTCAGCCGCTTCTCCTGCACACGGAGAGCGTGCTAGCTGCTGAAACGTGAAGAAAGAAGCTGCAGAAGACTGGCACTGAGCGTGCAGCTTTCCAGCGGAGAGAAAAAGCTACTTGAACACTCTGCAAGCCTTTCCACTCCCAAAAACATGCACATGGAAGGAGCTGCTGCAAAAGCGATGCTGTGCTCGCTGCTGCTCGTCCTGAAGCTCTGGCTGCTAAATCTGAGGCTTTCCTTCCAATTTCAAGCTGCAAAGCACTTGCTGAATTGCAGGGAAAGTCCGGGAGGCATTTGCTGTGCTGGCACACTTTCTCCTTCCTAGACAGAGTGGAAAAGCTTTTCCCTGCCGTGTAGGCGACAGGAGACGCATTAGACGGGCATCCGGAGCTGTCCGAAGGTAAGCGCCTGTTGCCGGCCTCTTTCGGCACAAGCCCCCGCTCCGGAGCGCACCGCGGCCGGCAGGATGCTCTCTGCCGGCGAAGGTGCCGCTTCTCCGGCAAGGAAGCCTCAGCCGCTTCTCCTGCACACGGAGAGCGTGCTAGCTGCTGAAACGTGAAGAAAGAAGCTGCAGAAGACTGGCACTGAGCGTGCAGCTTTCCAGCGGAGAGAAAAAGCTACTTGAACACTCTGCAAGCCTTTCCACTCCCAAAAACATGCACATGGAAGGAGCTGCTGCAAAAGCGATGCTGTGCTCGCTGCTGCTCCTCCTGAAGCTCTGGCTGCTAAATCTGAGGCTTTCCTTCCAATTTCAAGCTGCAAAGCACTTGCTGAATTGCAGGGAAAGTCCGGGAGGCATTTGCTGTGCTGGCACACTTTCTCCTTCCTAGACAGAGTGGAAAAGCTTTTCCCTGCCGTGTAGGCGACAGGAGACGCATTAGACAGGGATCCGGAGCTGTCCGAAGGTAAGCGCCTGTTCCCGGCCTCTTTCGGCACAAGCCCCCGCTCCGGAGCGCACCGCGGCCGGCAGGATGCTCTCTGCCGGCGAAGGTGCCGCTTCTCCGGCAAGGAAGCCTCAGCCGCTTCTCCTGCACACGGAGAGCGTGCTAGCTGCTGAAACGTGAAGAAAGAAGCTGCAGAAGACTGGCACTGAGCGTGCAGCTTTCCAGCGGAGAGAAAAAGCTACTTGAACACTCTGCAAGCCTTTCCACTCCCAAAAACATGCACATGGAAGGAGCTGCTGCAAAAGCGATGCTGTGCTCGCTGCTGCTCGTCCTGAAGCTCTGGCTGCTAAATCTGAGGCTTTCCTTCCAATTTCAAGCTGCAAAGCACTTGCTGAATTGCAGGGAAAGTCCGGGAGGCATTTGCTGTGCTGGCACACTTTCTCCTTCCTAGACAGAGTGGAAAAGCTTTTCCCTGCCGTGTAGGCGACAGGAGACGCATTAGACGGGCATCCGGAGCTGTCCGAAGGTAAGCGCCTGTTCCCGGCCTCTTTCGGCACAAGCCCCCGCTCCGGAGCGCACCGCGGCCGGCAGGATGCTCTCTGCCGGCGAAGGTGCCGCTTCTCCGGCAAGGAAGCCTCAGCCGCTTCTCCTGCACACGGAGAGCGTGCTAGCTGCTGAAACGTGAAGAAAGAAGCTGCAGAAGACTGGCACTGAGCGTGCAGCTTTCCAGCGGAGAGAAAAAGCTACTTGAACACTCTGCAAGCCTTTCCACTCCCAAAAACATGCACATGGAAGGAGCTGCTGCAAAAGCGATGCTGTGCTCGCTGCTGCTCGTCCTGAAGCTCTGGCTGCTAAATCTGAGGCTTTCCTTCCAATTTCAAGCTGCAAAGCACTTGCTGAATTGCAGGGAAATTCCGGGAGGCATTTGCTGTGCTGGCACACTTTCTCCTTCCTAGACAGAGTGGAAAAGCTTTTCCCTGCCGTGTAGGCGACAAGAGACGCATTAGACCGGGATCCGGAGCTGTCCGAAGGTAAGCGCTTGTTCCCGGCCTCGTTCGGCACAAGCCCCCGCTCCGGAGCGCACCGCGGCCGGCAGGATGCTCTCTGCCGGCGAAGGTGCCGCTTCTCCGGCAAGGAAGCCTCAGCCGCTTCTCCTGCACACGGAGAGCGTGCTAGCTGCTGAAACGTGAAGAAAGAAGCTGCAGAAGACTGGCACTGAGCGTGCAGCTTTCCAGCGGAGAGAAAAAGCTACTTGAACACTCTGCAAGCCTTTCCACTCCCAAAAACATGCACATGGAAGGAGCTGCTGCAAAAGCGATGCTGTGCTCGCTGCTGCTCCTCCTGAAGCTCTGGCTGCTAAATCTGAGGCTTTCCTTCCAATTTCAAGCTGCAAAGCACTTGCTGAATTGCAGGGAAAGTCCGGGAGGCATTTGCTGTGCTGGCACACTTTCTCCTTCCTAGACAGAGTGGAAAAGCTTTTCCCTGCCGTGTAGGCGACAGGAGACGCATTAGACGGGCATCCGGAGCTGTCCGAAGGTAAGCGCCTCTTCCCGGCCTCTTTCGGCACAAGCCCCCGCTCCGGAGCGCACCGCGGCCGGCAGGATGCTCTCTGCCGGCGAAGGTGCCGCTTCTCCGGCAAGGAAGCCTCAGCCGCTTCTCCTGCACACGGAGAGCGTGCTAGCTGCTGAAACGTGAAGAAAGAAGCTGCAGAAGACTGGCACTGAGCGTGCAGCTTTCCAGCGGAGAGAAAAAGCTACTTGAACACTCTGCAAGCCTTTCCACTCCCAAAAACATGCACATGGAAGGAGCTGCTGCAAAAGCGATGCTGTGCTCGCTGCTGCTCCTCCTGAAGCTCTGGCTGCTAAATCTGAGGCTTTCCTTCCAATTTCAAGCTGCAAAGCACTTGCTGAATTGCAGGGAAAGTCCGGGAGGCATTTGCTGTGCTGGCACACTTTCTCCTTCCTAGACAGAGTGGAAAAGCTTTTCCCTGCCGTGTAGGCGACAGGAGACGCATTAGACGGGCATCCGGAGCTGTCCGAAGGTAAGCGCCTGTTGCCGGCCTCTTTCGGCACAAGCCCCCGCTCCGGAGCGCACCGCGGCCGGCAGGATGCTCTCTGCCGGCGAAGGTGCCGCTTCTCCGGCAAGGAAGCCTCAGCCGCTTCTCCTGCACACGGAGAGCGTGCTAGCTGCTGAAACGTGAAGAAAGAAGCTGCAGAAGACTGGCACTGAGCGTGCAGCTTTCCAGCGGAGAGAAAAAGCTACTTGAACACTCTGCAAGCCTTTCCACTCCCAAAAACATACACATGGAAGGAGCTGCTGCAAAAGCGATGCTGTGCTCGCTGCTGCTCCTCCTGAAGCTCTGGCTGCTAAATCTGAGGCTTTCCTTCCAATTTCAAGCTGCAAAGCACTTGCTGAATTGCAGGGAAAGTCCGGGAGGCATTTGCTGTGCTGGCACACTTTCTCCTTCCTAGACAGAGTGGAAAAGCTTTTCCCTGCCGTGTAGGCGACAAGAGACGCATTAGACAGGGATCCGGAGCTGTCCGAAGGTAAGCGCCTGTTCCCGGCCTCTTTCGGCACAAGCCCCCGCTCCGGAGCGCACCGCGGCCGGCAGGATGCTCTCTGCCGGCGAAGGTGCCGCTTCTCCGGCAAGGAAGCCTCAGCCGCTTCTCCTGCACACGGAGAGCGTGCTAGCTGCTGAAACGTGAAGAAAGAAGCTGCAGAAGACTGGCACTGAGCGTGCAGCTTTCCAGCGGAGAGAAAAAGCTACTTGAACACTCTGCAAGCCTTTCCACTCCCAAAAACATGCACATGGAAGGAGCTGCTGCAAAAGCGATGCTGTGCTCGCTGCTGCTCCTCCTGAAGCTCTGGCTGCTAAATCTGAGGCTTTCCTTCCAATTTCAAGCTGCAAAGCACTTGCTGAATTGCAGGGAAAGTCCGGGAGGCATTTGCTGTGCTGGCACACTTTCTCCTTCCTAGACAGAGTGGAAAAGCTTTTCCCTGCCGTGTAGGCGACAAGAGACGCATTAGACAGGGATCCGGAGCTGTCCGAAGGTAAGCGCCTGTTGCCGGCCTCTTTCGGCACAAGCCCCCGCTCCGGAGCGCACCGCGGCCGGCAGGATGCTCTCTGCCGGCGAAGGTGCCGCTTCTCCGGCAAGGAAGCCTCAGCCGCTTCTCCTGCACACGGAGAGCGTGCTAGCTGCTGAAACGTGAAGAAAGAAGCTGCAGAAGACTGGCACTGAGCGTGCAGCTTTCCAGCGGAGAGAAAAAGCTACTTGAACACTCTGCAAGCCTTTCCACTCCCAAAAACATGCACATGGAAGGAGCTGCTGCAAAAGCGATGCTGTGCTCGCTGCTGCTCCTCCTGAAGCTCTGGCTGCTAAATCTGAGGCTTTCCTTCCAATTTCAAGCTGCAAAGCACTTGCTGAATTGCAGGGAAAGTCCGGGAGGCATTTGCTGTGCTGGCACACTTTCTCCTTCCTAGACAGAGTGGAAAAGCTTTTCCCTGCCGTGTAGGCGACAGGAGACGCATTAGACGGGCATCCGGAGCTGTCCGAAGGTAAGCGCCTGTTCCCGGCCTCTTTCGGCACAAGCCCCCGCTCCGGAGCGCACCGCGGCCGGCAGGATGCTCTCTGCCGGCGAAGGTGCCGCTTCTCCGGCAAGGAAGCCTCAGCCGCTTCTCCTGCACACGGAGAGCGTGCTAGCTGCTGAAACGTGAAGAAAGAAGCTGCAGAAGACTGGCACTGAGCGTGCAGCTTTCCAGCGGAGAGAAAAAGCTACTTGAACACTCTGCAAGCCTTTCCACTCCCAAAAACATGCACATGGAAGGAGCTGCTGCAAAAGCGATGCTGTGCTCGCTGCTGCTCCTCCTGAAGCTCTGGCTGCTAAATCTGAGGCTTTCCTTCCAATTTCAAGCTGCAAAGCACTTGCTGAATTGCAGGGAAAGTCCGGGAGGCATTTGCTGTGCTGGCACACTTTCTCCTTCCTAGACAGAGTGGAAAAGCTTTTCCCTGCCGTGTAGGCGACAAGAGACGCATTAGACCGGGATCCGGAGCTGTCCGAAGGTAAGCGCTTGTTCCCGGCCTCGTTCGGCACAAGCCCCCGCTCCGGAGCGCACCGCGGCCGGCAGGATGCTCTCTGCCGGCGAAGGTGCCGCTTCTCCGGCAAGGAAGCCTCAGCCGCTTCTCCTGCACACGGAGAGCGTGCTAGCTGCTGAAACGTGAAGAAAGAAGCTGCAGAAGACTGGCACTGAGCGTGCAGCTTTCCAGCGGAGAGAAAAAGCTACTTGAACACTCTGCAAGCCTTTCCACTCCCAAAAACATGCACATGGAAGGAGCTGCTGCAAAAGCGATGCTGTGCTCGCTGCTGCTCCTCCTGAAGCTCTGGCTGCTAAATCTGAGGCTTTCCTTCCAATTTCAAGCTGCAAAGCACTTGCTGAATTGCAGGGAAAGTCCGGGAGGCATTTGCTGTGCTGGCACACTTTCTCCTTCCTAGACAGAGTGGAAAAGCTTTTCCCTGCCGTGTAGGCGACAAGAGACGCATTAGACCGGGATCCGGAGCTGTCCGAAGGTAAGCGCTTGTTCCCGGCCTCGTTCGGCACAAGCCCCCGCTCCGGAGCGCACCGCGGCCGGCAGGATGCTCTCTGCCGGCGAAGGTGCCGCTTCTCCGGCAAGGAAGCCTCAGCCGCTTCTCCTGCACACGGAGAGCGTGCTAGCTGCTGAAACGTGAAGAAAGAAGCTGCAGAAGACTGGCACTGAGCGTGCAGCTTTCCAGCGGAGAGAAAAAGCTACTTGAACACTCTGCAAGCCTTTCCACTCCCAAAAACATGCACATGGAAGGAGCTGCTGCAAAAGCGATGCTGTGCTCGCTGCTGCTCCTCCTGAAGCTCTGGCTGCTAAATCTGAGGCTTTCCTTCCAATTTCAAGCTGCAAAGCACTTGCTGAATTGCAGGGAAAGTCCGGGAGGCATTTGCTGTGCTGGCACACTTTCTCCTTCCTAGACGGAGTGGAAAAGCTTTTCCCTGCCGTGTAGGCGACAAGAGACGCATTAGACAGGGATCCGGAGCTGTCCGAAGGTAAGCGCTTGTTCCCGGCCTCTTTCGGCACAAGCCCCCGCTCCGGAGCGCACCGCGGCCGGCAGGATGCTCTCTGCCGGCGAAGGTGCCGCTTCTCCGGCAAGGAAGCCTCAGCCGCTTCTCCTGCACACGGAGAGCGTGCTAGCTGCTGAAACGTGAAGAAAGAAGCTGCAGAAGACTGGCACTGAGCGTGCAGCTTTCCAGCGGAGAGAAAAAGCTACTTGAACACTCTGCAAGCCTTTCCACTCCCAAAAACATGCACATGGAAGGAGCTGCTGCAAAAGCGATGCTGTGCTCGCTGCTGCTCCTCCTGAAGCTCTGGCTGCTAAATCTGAGGCTTTCCTTCCAATTTCAAGCTGCAAAGCACTTGCTGAATTGCAGGGAAAGTCCGGGAGGCATTTGCTGTGCTGGCACACTTTCTCCTTCCTAGACAGAGTGGAAAAGCTTTTCCCTGCCGTGTAGGCGACAGGAGACGCATTGGACGGGCATCCGGAGCTGTCCGAAGGTAAGCGCCTGTTGCCGGCCTCTTTCGGCACAAGCCCCCGCTCCGGAGCGCACCGCGGCCGGCAGGATGCTCTCTGCCGGCGAAGGTGCCGCTTCTCCGGCAAGGAAGCCTCAGCCGCTTCTCCTGCACACGGAGAGCGTGCTAGCTGCTGAAACGTGAAGAAAGAAGCTGCAGAAGACTGGCACTGAGCGTGCAGCTTTCCAGCGGAGAGAAAAAGCTACTTGAACACTCTGCAAGCCTTTCCACTCCCAAAAACATGCACATGGAAGGAGCTGCTGCAAAAACGATGCTGTGCTCGCTGCTGCTCCTCCTGAAGCTCTGGCTGCTAAATCTGAGGCTTTCCTTCCAATTTCAAGCTGCAAAGCACTTGCTGAATTGCAGGGAAAGTCCGGGAGGCATTTGCTGTGCTGGCACACTTTCTCCTTCCTAGACAGAGTGGAAAAGCTTTTCCCTGCCGTGTAGGCGACAGGAGACGCATTAGACGGGCATCCGGAGCTGTCCGAAGGTAAGCGCCTGTTGCCGGCCTCTTTCGGCACAAGCCCCCGCTCCGGAGCGCACCGCGGCCGGCAGGATGCTCTCTGCCGGCGAAGGTGCCGCTTCTCCGGCAAGGAAGCCTCAGCCGCTTCTCCTGCACACGGAGAGCGTGCTAGCTGCTGAAACGTGAAGAAAGAAGCTGCAGAAGACTGGCACTGAGCGTGCAGCTTTCCAGCGGAGAGAAAAAGCTACTTGAACACTCTGCAAGCCTTTCCACTCCCAAAAACATGCACATGGAAGGAGCTGCTGCAAAAGCGATGCTGTGCTCGCTGCTGCTCCTCCTGAAGCTCTGGCTGCTAAATCTGAGGCTTTCCTTCCAATTTCAAGCTGCAAAGCACTTGCTGAATTGCAGAGAAAGTCCGGGAGGCATTTGCTGTGCTGGCACACTTTCTCCTTCCTAGACAGAGTGGAAAAGCTTTTCCCTGCCGTGTAGGCGACAAGAGACGCATTAGACAGGGATCCGGAGCTGTCCGAAGGTAAGCGCCTGTTGCCGGCCTCTTTCGGCACAAGCCCCCGCTCCGGAGCGCACCGCGGCCGGCAGGATGCTCTCTGCCGGCGAAGGTGCCGCTTCTCCGGCAAGGAAGCCTCAGCCGCTTCTCCTGCACACGGAGAGCGTGCTAGCTGCTGAAACGTGAAGAAAGAAGCTGCAGAAGACTGGCACTGAGCGTGCAGCTTTCCAGCGGAGAGAAAAAGCTACTTGAACACTCTGCAAGCCTTTCCACTCCCAAAAACATGCACATGGAAGGAGCTGCTGCAAAAGCGATGCTGTGCTCGCTGCTGCTCGTCCTGAAGCTCTGGCTGCTAAATCTGAAGCTTTCCTTCCAATTTCAAGCTGCAAAGCACTTGCTGAATTGCAGGGAAAGTCCGGGAGGCATTTGCTGTGCTGGCACACTTTCTCCTTCCTAGACAGAGTGGAAAAGCTTTTCCCTGCCGTGTAGGCGACAAGAGACGCATTAGACAGGGATCCGGAGCTGTCCGAAGGTAAGCGCTTGTTCCCGGCCTCTTTCGGCACAAGCCCCCGCTCCGGAGCGCACCGCGGCCGGCAGGATGCTCTCTGCCGGCGAAGGTGCCGCTTCTCCGGCAAGGAAGCCTCAGCCGCTTCTCCTGCACACGGAGAGCGTGCTAGCTGCTGAAACGTGAAGAAAGAAGCTGCAGAAGACTGGCACTGAGCGTGCAGCTTTCCAGCGGAGAGAAAAAGCTACTTGAACACTCTGCAAGCCTTTCCACTCCCAAAAACATGCACATGGAAGGAGCTGCTGCAAAAGCGATGCTGTGCTCGCTGCTGCTCCTCCTGAAGCTCTGGCTGCTAAATCTGAGGCTTTCCTTCCAATTTCAAGCTGCAAAGCACTTGCTGAATTGCAGGGAAAGTCCGGGAGGCATTTGCTGTGCTGGCACACTTTCTCCTTCCTAGACAGAGTGGAAAAGCTTTTCCCTGCCGTGTAGGCGACAGGAGACGCATTAGACGGGCATCCGGAGCTGTCCGAAGGTAAGCGCCTGTTCCCGGCCTCTTTCGGCACAAGCCCCCGCTCCGGAGCGCACCGCGGCCGGCAGGATGCTCTCTGCCGGCGAAGGTGCCGCTTCTCCGGCAAGGAAGCCTCAGCCGCTTCTCCTGCACACGGAGAGCGTGCTAGCTGCTGAAACGTGAAGAAAGAAGCTGCAGAAGACTGGCACTGAGCGTGCAGCTTTCCAGCGGAGAGAAAAAGCTACTTGAACACTCTGCAAGCCTTTCCACTCCCAAAAACATGCACATGGAAGGAGCTGCTGCAAAAGCGATGCTGTGCTCGCTGCTGCTCGTCCTGAAGCTCTGGCTGCTAAATCTGAGGCTTTCCTTCCAATTTCAAGCTGCAAAGCACTTGCTGAATTGCAGGGAAAGTCCGGGAGGCATTTGCTGTGCTGGCACACTTTCTCCTTCCTAGACAGAGTGGAAAAGCTTTTCCCTGCCGTGTAGGCGACAAGAGACGCATTAGACCGGGATCCGGAGCTGTCCGAAGGTAAGCGCTTGTTCCCGGCCTCGTTCGGCACAAGCCCCCGCTCCGGAGCGCACCGCGGCCGGCAGGATGCTCTCTGCCGGCGAAGGTGCCGCTTCTCCGGCAAGGAAGCCTCAGCCGCTTCTCCTGCACACGGAGAGCGTGCTAGCTGCTGAAACGTGAAGAAAGAAGCTGCAGAAGACTGGCACTGAGCGTGCAGCTTTCCAGCGGAGAGAAAAAGCTACTTGAACACTCTGCAAGCCTTTCCACTCCCAAAAACATGCACATGGAAGGAGCTGCTGCAAAAGCGATGCTGTGCTCGCTGCTGCTCCTCCTGAAGCTCTGGCTGCTAAATCTGAGGCTTTCCTTCCAATTTCAAGCTGCAAAGCACTTGCTGAATTGCAGGGAAAGTCCGGGAGGCATTTGCTGTGCTGGCACACTTTCTCCTTCCTAGACAGAGTGGAAAAGCTTTTCCCTGCCGTGTAGGCGACAAGAGACGCATTAGACAGGGATCCGGAGCTGTCCGAAGGTAAGCGCTTGTTCCCGGCCTCTTTCGGCACAAGCCCCCGCTCCGGAGCGCACCGCGGCCGGCAGGATGCTCTCTGCCGGCGAAGGTGCCGCTTCTCCGGCAAGGAAGCCTCAGCCGCTTCTCCTGCACACGGAGAGCGTGCTAGCTGCTGAAACGTGAAGAAAGAAGCTGCAGAAGACTGGCACTGAGCGTGCAGCTTTCCAGCGGAGAGAAAAAGCTACTTGAACACTCTGCAAGCCTTTCCACTCCCAAAAACATGCACATGGAAGGAGCTGCTGCAAAAGCGATGCTGTGCTCGCTGCTGCTCCTCCTGAAGCTCTGGCTGCTAAATCTGAGGCTTTCCTTCCAATTTCAAGCTGCAAAGCACTTGCTGAATTGCAGGGAAAGTCCGGGAGGCATTTGCTGTGCTGGCACACTTTCTCCTTCCTAGACAGAGTGGAAAAGCTTTTCCCTGCCGTGTAGGCGACAAGAGACGCATTAGACCGGGATCCGGAGCTGTCCGAAGGTAAGCGCTTGTTCCCGGCCTCGTTCGGCACAAGCCCCCGCTCCGGAGCGCACCGCGGCCGGCAGGATGCTCTCTGCCGGCGAAGGTGCCGCTTCTCCGGCAAGGAAGCCTCAGCCGCTTCTCCTGCACACGGAGAGCGTGCTAGCTGCTGAAACGTGAAGAAAGAAGCTGCAGAAGACTGGCACTGAGCGTGCAGCTTTCCAGCGGAGAGAAAAAGCTACTTGAACACTCTGCAAGCCTTTCCACTCCCAAAAACATGCACATGGAAGGAGCTGCTGCAAAAGCGATGCTGTGCTCGCTGCTGCTCGTCCTGAAGCTCTGGCTGCTAAATCTGAGGCTTTCCTTCCAATTTCAAGCTGCAAAGCACTTGCTGAATTGCAGGGAAAGTCCGGGAGGCATTTGCTGTGCTGGCACACTTTCTCCTTCCTAGACAGAGTGGAAAAGCTTTTCCCTGCCGTGTAGGCGACAAGAGACGCATTAGACCGGGATCCGGAGCTGTCCGAAGGTAAGCGCTTGTTCCCGGCCTCGTTCGGCACAGGCCCCCGCTCCGGAGCGCACCGCGGCCGGCAGGATGCTCTCTGCCGGCGAAGGTGCCGCTTCTCCGGCAAGGAAGCCTCAGCCGCTTCTCCTGCACACGGAGAGCGTGCTAGCTGCTGAAACGTGAAGAAAGAAGCTGCAGAAGACTGGCACTGAGCGTGCAGCTTTCCAGCGGAGAGAAAAAGCTACTTGAACACTCTGCAAGCCTTTCCACTCCCAAAAACATACACATGGAAGGAGCTGCTGCAAAAGCGATGCTGTGCTCGCTGCTGCTCGTCCTGAAGCTCTGGCTGCTAAATCTGAGGCTTTCCTTCCAATTTCAAGCTGCAAAGCACTTGCTGAATTGCAGGGAAAGTCCGGGAGGCATTTGCTGTGCTGGCACACTTTCTCCTTCCTAGACAGAGTGGAAAAGCTTTTCCCTGCCGTGTAGGCGACAGGAGACGCATTAGACGGGCATCCGGAGCTGTCCGAAGGTAAGCGCCTGTTGCCGGCCTCTTTCGGCACAAGCCCCCGCTCCGGAGCGCACCGCGGCCGGCAGGATGCTCTCTGCCGGCGAAGGTGCCGCTTCTCCGGCAAGGAAGCCTCAGCCGCTTCTCCTGCACACGGAGAGCGTGCTAGCTGCTGAAACGTGAAGAAAGAAGCTGCAGAAGACTGGCACTGAGCGTGCAGCTTTCCAGCGGAGAGAAAAAGCTACTTGAACACTCTGCAAGCCTTTCCACTCCCAAAAACATGCACATGGAAGGAGCTGCTGCAAAAGCGATGCTGTGCTCGCTGCTGCTCCTCCTGAAGCTCTGGCTGCTAAATCTGAGGCTTTCCTTCCAATTTCAAGCTGCAAAGCACTTGCTGAATTGCAGGGAAAGTCCGGGAGGCATTTGCTGTGCTGGCACACTTTCTCCTTCCTAGACAGAGTGGAAAAGCTTTTCCCTGCCGTGTAGGCGACAAGAGACGCATTAGACCGGGATCCGGCGCTGTCCGAAGGTAAGCGCCTGTTCCCGGCCTCTTTCGGCACAAGCCCCCGCTCCGGAGCGCACCGCGGCCGGCAGGATGCTCTCTGCCGGCGAAGGTGCCGCTTCTCCGGCAAGGAAGCCTCAGCCGCTTCTCCTGCACACGGAGAGCGTGCTAGCTGCTGAAACGTGAAGAAAGAAGCTGCAGAAGACTGGCACTGAGCGTGCAGCTTTCCAGCGGAGAGAAAAAGCTACTTGAACACTCTGCAAGCCTTTCCACTCCCAAAAACATGCACATGGAAGGAGCTGCTGCAAAAGCGATGCTGTGCTCGCTGCTGCTCCTCCTGAAGCTCTGGCTGCTAAATCTGAGGCTTTCCTTCCAATTTCAAGCTGCAAAGCACTTGCTGAATTGCAGGGAAAGTCCGGGAGGCATTTGCTGTGCTGGCACACTTTCTCCTTCCTAGACAGAGTGGAAAAGCTTTTCCCTGCCGTGTAGGCGACAGGAGACGCATTAGACGGGCATCCGGAGCTGTCCGAAGGTAAGCGCCTGTTGCCGGCCTCTTTCGGCACAAGCCCCCGCTCCGGAGCGCACCGCGGCCGGCAGGATGCTCTCTGCCGGCGAAGGTGCCGCTTCTCCGGCAAGGAAGCCTCAGCCGCTTCTCCTGCACACGGAGAGCGTGCTAGCTGCTGAAACGTGAAGAAAGAAGCTGCAGAAGACTGGCACTGAGCGTGCAGCTTTCCAGCGGAGAGAAAAAGCTACTTGAACACTCTGCAAGCCTTTCCACTCCCAAAAACATGCACATGGAAGGAGCTGCTGCAAAAGCGATGCTGTGCTCGCTGCTGCTCCTCCTGAAGCTCTGGCTGCTAAATCTGAGGCTTTCCTTCCAATTTCAAGCTGCAAAGCACTTGCTGAATTGCAGGGAAAGTCCGGGAGGCATTTGCTGTGCTGGCACACTTTCTCCTTCCTAGACAGAGTGGAAAAGCTTTTCCCTGCCGTGTAGGCGACAGGAGACGCATTAGACGGGCATCCGGAGCTGTCCGAAGGTAAGCGCCTGTTCCCGGCCTCTTTCGGCACAAGCCCCCGCTCCGGAGAGCACCGCGGCCGGCAGGATGCTCTCTGCCGGCGAAGGTGCCGCTTCTCCGGCAAGGAAGCCTCAGCCGCTTCTCCTGCACACGGAGAGCGTGCTAGCTGCTGAAACGTGAAGAAAGAAGCTGCAGAAGACTGGCACTGAGCGTGCAGCTTTCCAGCGGAGAGAAAAAGCTACTTGAACACTCTGCAAGCCTTTCCACTCCCAAAAACATACACATGGAAGGAGCTGCTGCAAAAGCGATGCTGTGCTCGCTGCTGCTCCTCCTGAAGCTCTGGCTGCTAAATCTGAGGCTTTCCTTCCAATTTCAAGCTGCAAAGCACTTGCTGAATTGCAGGGAAAGTCCGGGAGGCATTTGCTGTGCTGGCACACTTTCTCCTTCCTAGACAGAGTGGAAAAGCTTTTCCCTGCCGTGTAGGCGACAGGAGACGCATTAGACGGGCATCCGGAGCTGTCCGAAGGTAAGCGCCTGTTCCCGGCCTCTTTCGGCACAAGCCCCCGCTCCGGAGCGCACCGCGGCCGGCAGGATGCTCTCTGCCGGCGAAGGTGCCGCTTCTCCGGCAAGGAAGCCTCAGCCGCTTCTCCTGCACACGGAGAGCGTGCTAGCTGCTGAAACGTGAAGAAAGAAGCTGCAGAAGACTGGCACTGAGCGTGCAGCTTTCCAGCGGAGAGAAAAAGCTACTTGAACACTCTGCAAGCCTTTCCACTCCCAAAAACATGCACATGGAAGGAGCTGCTGCAAAAGCGATGCTGTGCTCGCTGCTGCTCCTCCTGAAGCTCTGGCTGCTAAATCTGAGGCTTTCCTTCCAATTTCAAGCTGCAAAGCACTTGCTGAATTGCAGGGAAAGTCCGGGAGGCATTTGCTGTGCTGGCACACTTTCTCCTTCCTAGACAGAGTGGAAAAGCTTTTCCCTGCCGTGTAGGCGACAAGAGACGCATTAGACCGGGATCCGGCGCTGTCCGAAGGTAAGCGCCTGTTCCCGGCCTCTTTCGGCACAAGCCCCCGCTCCGGAGCGCACCGCGGCCGGCAGGATGCTCTCTGCCGGCGAAGGTGCCGCTTCTCCGGCAAGGAAGCCTCAGCCGCTTCTCCTGCACACGGAGAGCGTGCTAGCTGCTGAAACGTGAAGAAAGAAGCTGCAGAAGACTGGCACTGAGCGTGCAGCTTTCCAGCGGAGAGAAAAAGCTACTTGAACACTCTGCAAGCCTTTCCACTCCCAAAAACATGCACATGGAAGGAGCTGCTGCAAAAGCGATGCTGTGCTCGCTGCTGCTCCTCCTGAAGCTCTGGCTGCTAAATCTGAGGCTTTCCTTCCAATTTCAAGCTGCAAAGCACTTGCTGAATTGCAGGGAAAGTCCGGGAGGCATTTGCTGTGCTGGCACACTTTCTCCTTCCTAGACAGAGTGGAAAAGCTTTTCCCTGCCGTGTAGGCGACAGGAGACGCATTAGACGGGCATCCGGAGCTGTCCGAAGGTAAGCGCCTGTTGCCGGCCTCTTTCGGCACAAGCCCCCGCTCCGGAGCGCACCGCGGCCGGCAGGATGCTCTCTGCCGGCGAAGGTGCCGCTTCTCCGGCAAGGAAGCCTCAGCCGCTTCTCCTGCACACGGAGAGCGTGCTAGCTGCTGAAACGTGAAGAAAGAAGCTGCAGAAGACTGGCACTGAGCGTGCAGCTTTCCAGCGGAGAGAAAAAGCTACTTGAACACTCTGCAAGCCTTTCCACTCCCAAAAACATGCACATGGAAGGAGCTGCTGCAAAAGCGATGCTGTGCTCGCTGCTGCTCCTCCTGAAGCTCTGGCTGCTAAATCTGAGGCTTTCCTTCCAATTTCAAGCTGCAAAGCACTTGCTGAATTGCAGGGAAAGTCCGGGAGGCATTTGCTGTGCTGGCACACTTTCTCCTTCCTAGACAGAGTGGAAAAGCTTTTCCCTGCCGTGTAGGCGACAGGAGACGCATTAGACGGGCATCCGGAGCTGTCCGAAGGTAAGCGCCTGTTCCCGGCCTCTTTCGGCACAAGCCCCCGCTCCGGAGAGCACCGCGGCCGGCAGGATGCTCTCTGCCGGCGAAGGTGCCGCTTCTCCAGCAAGGAAGCCTCAGCCGCTTCTCCTGCACACGGAGAGCGTGCTAGCTGCTGAAACGTGAAGAAAGAAGCTGCAGAAGACTGGCACTGAGCGTGCAGCTTTCCAGCGGAGAGAAAAAGCTACTTGAACACTCTGCAAGCCTTTCCACTCCCAAAAACATGCACATGGAAGGAGCTGCTGCAAAAGCGATGCTGTGCTCGCTGCTGCTCCTCCTGAAGCTCTGGCTGCTAAATCTGAGGCTTTCCTTCCAATTTCAAGCTGCAAAGCACTTGCTGAATTGCAGGGAAAGTCCGGGAGGCATTTGCTGTGCTGGCACACTTTCTCCTTCCTAGACAGAGTGGAAAAGCTTTTCCCTGCCGTGTAGGCGACAAGAGACGCATTAGACAGGGATCCGGAGCTGTCCGAAGGTAAGCGCCTGTTGCCGGCCTCTTTCGGCACAAGCCCCCGCTCCGGAGCGCACCGCGGCCGGCAGGATGCTCTCTGCCGGCGAAGGTGCCGCTTCTCCGGCAAGGAAGCCTCAGCCGCTTCTCCTGCACACGGAGAGCGTGCTAGCTGCTGAAACGTGAAGAAAGAAGCTGCAGAAGACTGGCACTGAGCGTGCAGCTTTCCAGCGGAGAGAAAAAGCTACTTGAACACTCTGCAAGCCTTTCCACTCCCAAAAACATGCACATGGAAGGAGCTGCTGCAAAAGCGATGCTGTGCTCGCTGCTGCTCCTCCTGAAGCTCTGGCTGCTAAATCTGAGGCTTTCCTTCCAATTTCAAGCTGCAAAGCACTTGCTGAATTGCAGGGAAAGTCCGGGAGGCATTTGCTGTGCTGGCACACTTTCTCCTTCCTAGACAGAGTGGAAAAGCTTTTCCCTGCCGTGTAGGCGACAAGAGACGCATTAGACCGGGATCCGGAGCTGTCCGAAGGTAAGCGCTTGTTCCCGGCCTCTTTCGGCACAAGCCCCCGCTCCGGAGGGCACCGCGGCCGGCAGGATGCTCTCTGCCGGCGAAGGTGCCGCTTCTCCGGCAAGGAAGCCTCAGCCGCTTCTCCTGCACACGGAGAGCGTGCTAGCTGCTGAAACGTGAAGAAAGAAGCTGCAGAAGACTGGCACTGAGCGTGCAGCTTTCCAGCGGAGAGAAAAAGCTACTTGAACACTCTGCAAGCCTTTCCACTCCCAAAAACATGCACATGGAAGGAGCTGCTGCAAAAGCGATGCTGTGCTCGCTGCTGCTCCTCCTGAAGCTCTGGCTGCTAAATCTGAGGCTTTCCTTCCAATTTCAAGCTGCAAAGCACTTGCTGAATTGCAGGGAAAGTCCGGGAGGCATTTGCTGTGCTGGCACACTTTCTCCTTCCTAGACAGAGTGGAAAAGCTTTTCCCTGCCGTGTAGGCGACAGGAGACGCATTAGACGGGCATCCGGAGCTGTCCGAAGGTAAGCGCCTGTTCCCGGCCTCTTTCGGCACAAGCCCCCGCTCCGGAGAGCACCGCGGCCGGCAGGATGCTCTCTGCCGGCGAAGGTGCCGCTTCTCCAGCAAGGAAGCCTCAGCCGCTTCTCCTGCACACGGAGAGCGTGCTAGCTGCTGAAACGTGAAGAAAGAAGCTGCAGAAGACTGGCACTGAGCGTGCAGCTTTCCAGCGGAGAGAAAAAGCTACTTGAACACTCTGCAAGCCTTTCCACTCCCAAAAACATGCACATGGAAGGAGCTGCTGCAAAAGCGATGCTGTGCTCGCTGCTGCTCCTCCTGAAGCTCTGGCTGCTAAATCTGAGGCTTTCCTTCCAATTTCAAGCTGCAAAGCACTTGCTGAATTGCAGGGAAAGTCCGGGAGGCATTTGCTGTGCTGGCACACTTTCTCCTTCCTAGACAGAGTGGAAAAGCTTTTCCCTGCCGTGTAGGCGACAAGAGACGCATTAGACAGGGATCCGGAGCTGTCCGAAGGTAAGCGCCTGTTGCCGGCCTCTTTCGGCACAAGCCCCCGCTCCGGAGCGCACCGCGGCCGGCAGGATGCTCTCTGCCGGCGAAGGTGCCGCTTCTCCGGCAAGGAAGCCTCAGCCGCTTCTCCTGCACACGGAGAGCGTGCTAGCTGCTGAAACGTGAAGAAAGAAGCTGCAGAAGACTGGCACTGAGCGTGCAGCTTTCCAGCGGAGAGAAAAAGCTACTTGAACACTCTGCAAGCCTTTCCACTCCCAAAAACATGCACATGGAAGGAGCTGCTGCAAAAGCGATGCTGTGCTCGCTGCTGCTCGTCCTGAAGCTCTGGCTGCTAAATCTGAGGCTTTCCTTCCAATTTCAAGCTGCAAAGCACTTGCTGAATTGCAGGGAAAGTCCGGGAGGCATTTGCTGTGCTGGCACACTTTCTCCTTCCTAGACAGAGTGGAAAAGCTTTTCCCTGCCGTGTAGGCGACAAGAGACGCATTAGACAGGGATCCGGAGCTGTCCGAAGGTAAGCGCTTGTTCCCGGCCTCTTTCGGCACAAGCCCCCGCTCCGGAGCGCACCGCGGCCGGCAGGATGCTCTCTGCCGGCGAAGGTGCCGCTTCTCCGGCAAGGAAGCCTCAGCCGCTTCTCCTGCACACGGAGAGCGTGCTAGCTGCTGAAACGTGAAGAAAGAAGCTGCAGAAGACTGGCACTGAGCGTGCAGCTTTCCAGCGGAGAGAAAAAGCTACTTGAACACTCTGCAAGCCTTTCCACTCCCAAAAACATGCACATGGAAGGAGCTGCTGCAAAAGCGATGCTGTGCTCGCTGCTGCTCCTCCTGAAGCTCTGGCTGCTAAATCTGAGGCTTTCCTTCCAATTTCAAGCTGCAAAGCACTTGCTGAATTGCAGGGAAAGTCCGGGAGGCATTTGCTGTGCTGGCACACTTTCTCCTTCCTAGACAGAGTGGAAAAGCTTTTCCCTGCCGTGTAGGCGACAGGAGACGCATTAGACGGGCATCCGGAGCTGTCCGAAGGTAAGCGCCTGTTCCCGGCCTCTTTCGGCACAAGCCCCCGCTCCGGAGCGCACCGCGGCCGGCAGGATGCTCTCTGCCGGCGAAGGTGCCGCTTCTCCGGCAAGGAAGCCTCAGCCGCTTCTCCTGCACACGGAGAGCGTGCTAGCTGCTGAAACGTGAAGAAAGAAGCTGCAGAAGACTGGCACTGAGCGTGCAGCTTTCCAGCGGAGAGAAAAAGCTACTTGAACACTCTGCAAGCCTTTCCACTCCCAAAAACATGCACATGGAAGGAGCTGCTGCAAAAGCGATGCTGTGCTCGCTGCTGCTCCTCCTGAAGCTCTGGCTGCTAAATCTGAGGCTTTCCTTCCAATTTCAAGCTGCAAAGCACTTGCTGAATTGCAGGGAAAGTCCGGGAGGCATTTGCTGTGCTGGCACACTTTCTCCTTCCTAGACAGAGTGGAAAAGCTTTTCCCTGCCGTGTAGGCGACAAGAGACGCATTAGACAGGGATCCGGAGCTGTCCGAAGGTAAGCGCCTGTTGCCGGCCTCTTTCGGCACAAGCCCCCGCTCCGGAGCGCACCGCGGCCGGCAGGATGCTCTCTGCCGGCGAAGGTGCCGCTTCTCCGGCAAGGAAGCCTCAGCCGCTTCTCCTGCACACGGAGAGCGTGCTAGCTGCTGAAACGTGAAGAAAGAAGCTGCAGAAGACTGGCACTGAGCGTGCAGCTTTCCAGCGGAGAGAAAAAGCTACTTGAACACTCTGCAAGCCTTTCCACTCCCAAAAACATGCACATGGAAGGAGCTGCTGCAAAAGCGATGCTGTGCTCGCTGCTGCTCCTCCTGAAGCTCTGGCTGCTAAATCTGAGGCTTTCCTTCCAATTTCAAGCTGCAAAGCACTTGCTGAATTGCAGGGAAAGTCCGGGAGGCATTTGCTGTGCTGGCACACTTTCTCCTTCCTAGACAGAGTGGAAAAGCTTTTCCCTGCCGTGTAGGCGACAAGAGACGCATTAGACAGGGATCCGGAGCTGTCCGAAGGTAAGCGCCTGTTGCCGGCCTCTTTCGGCACAAGCCCCCGCTCCGGAGCGCACCGCGGCCGGCAGGATGCTCTCTGCCGGCGAAGGTGCCGCTTCTCCGGCAAGGAAGCCTCAGCCGCTTCTCCTGCACACGGAGAGCGTGCTAGCTGCTGAAACGTGAAGAAAGAAGCTGCAGAAGACTGGCACTGAGCGTGCAGCTTTCCAGCGGAGAGAAAAAGCTACTTGAACACTCTGCAAGCCTTTCCACTCCCAAAAACATGCACATGGAAGGAGCTGCTGCAAAAGCGATGCTGTGCTCGCTGCTGCTCCTCCTGAAGCTCTGGCTGCTAAATCTGAGGCTTTCCTTCCAATTTCAAGCTGCAAAGCACTTGCTGAATTGCAGGGAAAGTCCGGGAGGCATTTGCTGTGCTGGCACACTTTCTCCTTCCTAGACAGAGTGGAAAAGCTTTTCCCTGCCGTGTAGGCGACAAGAGACGCATTAGACAGGGATCCGGAGCTGTCCGAAGGTAAGCGCTTGTTCCCGGCCTCTTTCGGCACAAGCCCCCGCTCCGGAGCGCACCGCGGCCGGCAGGATGCTCTCTGCCGGCGAAGGTGCCGCTTCTCCGGCAAGGAAGCCTCAGCCGCTTCTCCTGCACACGGAGAGCGTGCTAGCTGCTGAAACGTGAAGAAAGAAGCTGCAGAAGACTGGCACTGAGCGTGCAGCTTTCCAGCGGAGAGAAAAAGCTACTTGAACACTCTGCAAGCCTTTCCACTCCCAAAAACATGCACATGGAAGGAGCTGCTGCAAAAGCGATGCTGTGCTCGCTGCTGCTCCTCCTGAAGCTCTGGCTGCTAAATCTGAGGCTTTCCTTCCAATTTCAAGCTGCAAAGCACTTGCTGAATTGCAGGGAAAGTCCGGGAGGCATTTGCTGTGCTGGCACACTTTCTCCTTCCTAGACAGAGTGGAAAAGCTTTTCCCTGCCGTGTAGGCGACAGGAGACGCATTAGACGGGCATCCGGAGCTGTCCGAAGGTAAGCGCCTGTTCCCGGCCTCTTTCGGCACAAGCCCCCGCTCCGGAGCGCACCGCGGCCGGCAGGATGCTCTCTGCCGGCGAAGGTGCCGCTTCTCCGGCAAGGAAGCCTCAGCCGCTTCTCCTGCACACGGAGAGCGTGCTAGCTGCTGAAACGTGAAGAAAGAAGCTGCAGAAGACTGGCACTGAGCGTGCAGCTTTCCAGCGGAGAGAAAAAGCTACTTGAACACTCTGCAAGCCTTTCCACTCCCAAAAACATGCACATGGAAGGAGCTGCTGCAAAAGCGATGCTGTGCTCGCTGCTGCTCGTCCTGAAGCTCTGGCTGCTAAATCTGAGGCTTTCCTTCCAATTTCAAGCTGCAAAGCACTTGCTGAATTGCAGGGAAAGTCCGGGAGGCATTTGCTGTGCTGGCACACTTTCTCCTTCCTAGACAGAGTGGAAAAGCTTTTCCCTGCCGTGTAGGCGACAAGAGACGCATTAGACAGGGATCCGGAGCTGTCCGAAGGTAAGCGCCTGTTGCCGGCCTCTTTCGGCACAAGCCCCCGCTCCGGAGCGCACCGCGGCCGGCAGGATGCTCTCTGCCGGCGAAGGTGCCGCTTCTCCGGCAAGGAAGCCTCAGCCGCTTCTCCTGCACACGGAGAGCGTGCTAGCTGCTGAAACGTGAAGAAAGAAGCTGCAGAAGACTGGCACTGAGCGTGCAGCTTTCCAGCGGAGAGAAAAAGCTACTTGAACACTCTGCAAGCCTTTCCACTCCCAAAAACATGCACATGGAAGGAGCTGCTGCAAAAGCGATGCTGTGCTCGCTGCTGCTCGTCCTGAAGCTCTGGCTGCTAAATCTGAGGCTTTCCTTCCAATTTCAAGCTGCAAAGCACTTGCTGAATTGCAGGGAAAGTCCGGGAGGCATTTGCTGTGCTGGCACACTTTCTCCTTCCTAGACAGAGTGGAAAAGCTTTTCCCTGCCGTGTAGGCGACAGGAGACGCATTAGACGGGCATCCGGAGCTGTCCGAAGGTAAGCGCCTGTTGCCGGCCTCTTTCGGCACAAGCCCCCGCTCCGGAGCGCACCGCGGCCGGCAGGATGCTCTCTGCCGGCGAAGGTGCCGCTTCTCCAGCAAGGAAGCCTCAGCCGCTTCTCCTGCACACGGAGAGCGTGCTAGCTGCTGAAACGTGAAGAAAGAAGCTGCAGAAGACTGGCACTGAGCGTGCAGCTTTCCAGCGGAGAGAAAAAGCTACTTGAACACTCTGCAAGCCTTTCCACTCCCAAAAACATGCACATGGAAGGAGCTGCTGCAAAAGCGATGCTGTGCTCGCTGCTGCTCGTCCTGAAGCTCTGGCTGCTAAATCTGAGGCTTTCCTTCCAATTTCAAGCTGCAAAGCACTTGCTGAATTGCAGGGAAAGTCCGGGAGGCATTTGCTGTGCTGGCACACTTTCTCCTTCCTAGACAGAGTGGAAAAGCTTTTCCCTGCCGTGTAGGCGACAAGAGACGCATTAGACCGGGATCCGGAGCTGTCCGAAGGTAAGCGCTTGTTCCCGGCCTCGTTCGGCACAAGCCCCCGCTCCGGAGCGCACCGCGGCCGGCAGGATGCTCTCTGCCGGCGAAGGTGCCGCTTCTCCGGCAAGGAAGCCTCAGCCGCTTCTCCTGCACACGGAGAGCGTGCTAGCTGCTGAAACGTGAAGAAAGAAGCTGCAGAACACTGGCACTGAGCGTGCAGCTTTCCAGCGGAGAGAAAAAGCTACTTGAACACTCTGCAAGCCTTTCCACTCCCAAAAACATGCACATGGAAGGAGCTGCTGCAAAAGCGATGCTGTGCTCGCTGCTGCTCGTCCTGAAGCTCTGGCTGCTAAATCTGAGGCTTTCCTTCCAATTTCAAGCTGCAAAGCACTTGCTGAATTGCAGGGAAAGTCCGGGAGGCATTTGCTGTGCTGGCACACTTTCTCCTTCCTAGACAGAGTGGAAAAGCTTTTCCCTGCCGTGTAGGCGACAAGAGACGCATTAGACCGGGATCCGGAGCTGTCCGAAGGTAAGCGCTTGTTCCCGGCCTCGTTCGGCACAAGCCCCCGCTCCGGAGCGCACCGCGGCCGGCAGGATGCTCTCTGCCGGCGAAGGTGCCGCTTCTCCGGCAAGGAAGCCTCAGCCGCTTCTCCTGCACACGGAGAGCGTGCTAGCTGCTGAAACGTGAAGAAAGAAGCTGCAGAAGACTGGCACTGAGCGTGCAGCTTTCCAGCGGAGAGAAAAAGCTACTTGAACACTCTGCAAGCCTTTCCACTCCCAAAAACATGCACATGGAAGGAGCTGCTGCAAAAGCGATGCTGTGCTCGCTGCTGCTCGTCCTGAAGCTCTGGCTGCTAAATCTGAGGCTTTCCTTCCAATTTCAAGCTGCAAAGCACTTGCTGAATTGCAGGGAAAGTCCGGGAGGCATTTGCTGTGCTGGCACACTTTCTCCTTCCTAGACAGAGTGGAAAAGCTTTTCCCTGCCGTGTAGGCGACAGGAGACGCATTAGACGGGCATCCGGATCTGTCCGAAGGTAAGCGCTTGTTCCCGGCCTCTTTCGGCACAAGCCCCCGCTCCGGAGCGCACCGCGGCCGGCAGGATGCTCTCTGCCGGCGAAGGTGCCGCTTCTCCGGCAAGGAAGCCTCAGCCGCTTCTCCTGCACACGGAGAGCGTGCTAGCTGCTGAAACGTGAAGAAAGAAGCTGCAGAAGACTGGCACTGAGCGTGCAGCTTTCCAGCGGAGAGAAAAAGCTACTTGAACACTCTGCAAGCCTTTCCACTCCCAAAAACATGCACATGGAAGGAGCTGCTGCAAAAGCGATGCTGTGCTCGCTGCTGCTCGTCCTGAAGCTCTGGCTGCTAAATCTGAGGCTTTCCTTCCAATTTCAAGCTGCAAAGCACTTGCTGAATTGCAGGGAAAGTCCGGGAGGCATTTGCTGTGCTGGCACACTTTCTCCTTCCTAGACAGAGTGGAAAAGCTTTTCCCTGCCGTGTAGGCGACAAGAGACGCATTAGACAGGGATCCGGAGCTGTCCGAAGGTAAGCGCTTGTTCCCGGCCTCTTTCGGCACAAGCCCCCGCTCCGGAGCGCACCGCGGCCGGCAGGATGCTCTCTGCCGGCGAAGGTGCCGCTTCTCCGGCAAGGAAGCCTCAGCCGCTTCTCCTGCACACGGAGAGCGTGCTAGCTGCTGAAACGTGAAGAAAGAAGCTGCAGAAGACTGGCACTGAGCGTGCAGCTTTCCAGCGGAGAGAAAAAGCTACTTGAACACTCTGCAAGCCTTTCCACTCCCAAAAACATGCACATGGAAGGAGCTGCTGCAAAAGCGATGCTGTGCTCGCTGCTGCTCCTCCTGAAGCTCTGGCTGCTAAATCTGAGGCTTTCCTTCCAATTTCAAGCTGCAAAGCACTTGCTGAATTGCAGGGAAAGTCCGGGAGGCATTTGCTGTGCTGGCACACTTTCTCCTTCCTAGACAGAGTGGAAAAGCTTTTCCCTGCCGTGTAGGCGACAGGAGACGCATTAGACGGGCATCCGGAGCTGTCCGAAGGTAAGCGCCTGTTCCCGGCCTCTTTCGGCACAAGCCCCCGCTCCGGAGCGCACCGCGGCCGGCAGGATGCTCTCTGCCGGCGAAGGTGCCGCTTCTCCGGCAAGGAAGCCTCAGCCGCTTCTCCTGCACACGGAGAGCGTGCTAGCTGCTGAAACGTGAAGAAAGAAGCTGCAGAAGACTGGCACTGAGCGTGCAGCTTTCCAGCGGAGAGAAAAAGCTACTTGAACACTCTGCAAGCCTTTCCACTCCCAAAAACATGCACATGGAAGGAGCTGCTGCAAAAGCGATGCTGTGCTCGCTGCTGCTCCTCCTGAAGCTCTGGCTGCTAAATCTGAGGCTTTCCTTCCAATTTCAAGCTGCAAAGCACTTGCTGAATTGCAGGGAAAGTCCGGGAGGCATTTGCTGTGCTGGCACACTTTCTCCTTCCTAGACAGAGTGGAAAAGCTTTTCCCTGCCGTGTAGGCGACAAGAGACGCATTAGACAGGGATCCGGAGCTGTCCGAAGGTAAGCGCCTGTTGCCGGCCTCTTTCGGCACAAGCCCCCGCTCCGGAGCGCACCGCGGCCGGCAGGATGCTCTCTGCCGGCGAAGGTGCCGCTTCTCCGGCAAGGAAGCCTCAGCCGCTTCTCCTGCACACGGAGAGCGTGCTAGCTGCTGAAACGTGAAGAAAGAAGCTGCAGAAGACTGGCACTGAGCGTGCAGCTTTCCAGCGGAGAGAAAAAGCTACTTGAACACTCTGCAAGCCTTTCCACTCCCAAAAACATGCACATGGAAGGAGCTGCTGCAAAAGCGATGCTGTGCTCGCTGCTGCTCGTCCTGAAGCTCTGGCTGCTAAATCTGAGGCTTTCCTTCCAATTTCAAGCTGCAAAGCACTTGCTGAATTGCAGGGAAAGTCCGGGAGGCATTTGCTGTGCTGGCACACTTTCTCCTTCCTAGACAGAGTGGAAAAGCTTTTCCCTGCCGTGTAGGCGACAAGAGACGCATTAGACAGGGATCCGGAGCTGTCCGAAGGTAAGCGCCTGTTGCCGGCCTCTTTCGGCACAAGCCCCCGCTCCGGAGCGCACCGCGGCCGGCAGGATGCTCTCTGCCGGCGAAGGTGCCGCTTCTCCGGCAAGGAAGCCTCAGCCGCTTCTCCTGCACACGGAGAGCGTGCTAGCTGCTGAAACGTGAAGAAAGAAGCTGCAGAAGACTGGCACTGAGCGTGCAGCTTTCCAGCGGAGAGAAAAAGCTACTTGAACACTCTGCAAGCCTTTCCACTCCCAAAAACATGCACATGGAAGGAGCTGCTGCAAAAGCGATGCTGTGCTCGCTGCTGCTCCTCCTGAAGCTCTGGCTGCTAAATCTGAGGCTTTCCTTCCAATTTCAAGCTGCAAAGCACTTGCTGAATTGCAGGGAAAGTCCGGGAGGCATTTGCTGTGCTGGCACACTTTCTCCTTCCTAGACAGAGTGGAAAAGCTTTTCCCTGCCGTGTAGGCGACAAGAGACGCATTAGACAGGGATCCGGAGCTGTCCGAAGGTAAGCGCTTGTTCCCGGCCTCTTTCGGCACAAGCCCCCGCTCCGGAGCGCACCGCGGCCGGCAGGATGCTCTCTGCCGGCGAAGGTGCCGCTTCTCCGGCAAGGAAGCCTCAGCCGCTTCTCCTGCACACGGAGAGCGTGCTAGCTGCTGAAACGTGAAGAAAGAAGCTGCAGAAGACTGGCACTGAGCGTGCAGCTTTCCAGCGGAGAGAAAAAGCTACTTGAACACTCTGCAAGCCTTTCCACTCCCAAAAACATGCACATGGAAGGAGCTGCTGCAAAAGCGATGCTGTGCTCGCTGCTGCTCCTCCTGAAGCTCTGGCTGCTAAATCTGAGGCTTTCCTTCCAATTTCAAGCTGCAAAGCACTTGCTGAATTGCAGGGAAAGTCCGGGAGGCATTTGCTGTGCTGGCACACTTTCTCCTTCCTAGACAGAGTGGAAAAGCTTTTCCCTGCCGTGTAGGCGACAGGAGACGCATTAGACGGGCATCCGGAGCTGTCCGAAGGTAAGCGCCTGTTCCCGGCCTCTTTCGGCACAAGCCCCCGCTCCGGAGCGCACCGCGGCCGGCAGGATGCTCTCTGCCGGCGAAGGTGCCGCTTCTCCGGCAAGGAAGCCTCAGCCGCTTCTCCTGCACACGGAGAGCGTGCTAGCTGCTGAAACGTGAAGAAAGAAGCTGCAGAAGACTGGCACTGAGCGTGCAGCTTTCCAGCGGAGAGAAAAAGCTACTTGAACACTCTGCAAGCCTTTCCACTCCCAAAAACATGCACATGGAAGGAGCTGCTGCAAAAGCGATGCTGTGCTCGCTGCTGCTCCTCCTGAAGCTCTGGCTGCTAAATCTGAGGCTTTCCTTCCAATTTCAAGCTGCAAAGCACTTGCTGAATTGCAGGGAAAGTCCGGGAGCCATTTGCTGTGCTGGCACACTTTCTCCTTCCTAGACAGAGTGGAAAAGCTTTTCCCTGCCGTGTAGGCGACAGGAGACGCATTAGACGGGCATCCGGAGCTGTCCGAAGGTAAGCGCCTGTTGCCGGCCTCTTTCGGCACAAGCCCCCGCTCCGGAGCGCACCGCGGCCGGCAGGATGCTCTCTGCCGGCGAAGGTGCCGCTTCTCCGGCAAGGAAGCCTCAGCCGCTTCTCCTGCACACGGAGAGCGTGCTAGCTGCTGAAACGTGAAGAAAGAAGCTGCAGAAGACTGGCACTGAGCGTGCAGCTTTCCAGCGGAGAGAAAAAGCTACTTGAACACTCTGCAAGCCTTTCCACTCCCAAAAACATGCACATGGAAGGAGCTGCTGCAAAAGCGATGCTGTGCTCGCTGCTGCTCCTCCTGAAGCTCTGGCTGCTAAATCTGAGGCTTTCCTTCCAATTTCAAGCTGCAAAGCACTTGCTGAATTGCAGGGAAAGTCCGGGAGGCATTTGCTGTGCTGGCACACTTTCTCCTTCCTAGACAGAGTGGAAAAGCTTTTCCCTGCCGTGTAGGCGACAGGAGACGCATTAGACGGGCATCCGGAGCTGTCCGAAGGTAAGCGCCTGTTGCCGGCCTCTTTCGGCACAAGCCCCCGCTCCGAAGCGCACCGCGGCCGGCAGGATGCTCTCTGCCGGCGAAGGTGCCGCTTCTCCAGCAAGGAAGCCTCAGCCGCTTCTCCTGCACACGGAGAGCGTGCTAGCTGCTGAAACGTGAAGAAAGAAGCTGCAGAAGACTGGCACTGAGCGTGCAGCTTTCCAGCGGAGAGAAAAAGCTACTTGAACACTCTGCAAGCCTTTCCACTCCCAAAAACATGCACATGGAAGGAGCTGCTGCAAAAGCGATGCTGTGCTCGCTGCTGCTCGTCCTGAAGCTCTGGCTGCTAAATCTGAGGCTTTCCTTCCAATTTCAAGCTGCAAAGCACTTGCTGAATTGCAGGGAAAGTCCGGGAGGCATTTGCTGTGCTGGCACACTTTCTCCTTCCTAGACAGAGTGGAAAAGCTTTTCCCTGCCGTGTAGGCGACAAGAGACGCATTAGACCGGGATCCGGAGCTGTCCGAAGGTAAGCGCTTGTTCCCGGCCTCGTTCGGCACAAGCCCCCGCTCCGGAGCGCACCGCGGCCGGCAGGATGCTCTCTGCCGGCGAAGGTGCCGCTTCTCCGGCAAGGAAGCCTCAGCCGCTTCTCCTGCACACGGAGAGCGTGCTAGCTGCTGAAACGTGAAGAAAGAAGCTGCAGAACACTGGCACTGAGCGTGCAGCTTTCCAGCGGAGAGAAAAAGCTACTTGAACACTCTGCAAGCCTTTCCACTCCCAAAAACATGCACATGGAAGGAGCTGCTGCAAAAGCGATGCTGTGCTCGCTGCTGCTCCTCCTGAAGCTCTGGCTGCTAAATCTGAGGCTTTCCTTCCAATTTCAAGCTGCAAAGCACTTGCTGAATTGCAGGGAAAGTCCGGGAGGCATTTGCTGTGCTGGCACACTTTCTCCTTCCTAGACAGAGTGGAAAAGCTTTTCCCTGCCGTGTAGGCGACAAGAGACGCATTAGACCGGGATCCGGAGCTGTCCGAAGGTAAGCGCTTGTTCCCGGCCTCGTTCGGCACAAGCCCCCGCTCCGGAGCGCACCGCGGCCGGCAGGATGCTCTCTGCCGGCGAAGGTGCCGCTTCTCCGGCAAGGAAGCCTCAGCCGCTTCTCCTGCACACGGAGAGCGTGCTAGCTGCTGAAACGTGAAGAAAGAAGCTGCAGAAGACTGGCACTGAGCGTGCAGCTTTCCAGCGGAGAGAAAAAGCTACTTGAACACTCTGCAAGCCTTTCCACTCCCAAAAACATGCACATGGAAGGAGCTGCTGCAAAAGCGATGCTGTGCTCGCTGCTGCTCCTCCTGAAGCTCTGGCTGCTAAATCTGAGGCTTTCCTTCCAATTTCAAGCTGCAAAGCACTTGCTGAATTGCAGGGAAAGTCCGGGAGGCATTTGCTGTGCTGGCACACTTTCTCCTTCCTAGACAGAGTGGAAAAGCTTTTCCCTGCCGTGTAGGCGACAGGAGACGCATTAGACGGGCATCCGGATCTGTCCGAAGGTAAGCGCTTGTTCCCGGCCTCTTTCGGCACAAGCCCCCGCTCCGGAGCGCACCGCGGCCGGCAGGATGCTCTCTGCCGGCGAAGGTGCCGCTTCTCCGGCAAGGAAGCCTCAGCCGCTTCTCCTGCACACGGAGAGCGTGCTAGCTGCTGAAACGTGAAGAAAGAAGCTGCAGAAGACTGGCACTGAGCGTGCAGCTTTCCAGCGGAGAGAAAAAGCTACTTGAACACTCTGCAAGCCTTTCCACTCCCAAAAACATGCACATGGAAGGAGCTGCTGCAAAAGCGATGCTGTGCTCGCTGCTGCTCGTCCTGAAGCTCTGGCTGCTAAATCTGAGGCTTTCCTTCCAATTTCAAGCTGCAAAGCACTTGCTGAATTGCAGGGAAAGTCCGGGAGGCATTTGCTGTGCTGGCACACTTTCTCCTTCCTAGACAGAGTGGAAAAGCTTTTCCCTGCCGTGTAGGCGACAAGAGACGCATTAGACAGGGATCCGGAGCTGTCCGAAGGTAAGCGCTTGTTCCCGGCCTCTTTCGGCACAAGCCCCCGCTCCGGAGGGCACCGCGGCCGGCAGGATGCTCTCTGCCGGCGAAGGTGCCGCTTCTCCGGCAAGGAAGCCTCAGCCGCTTCTCCTGCACACGGAGAGCGTGCTAGCTGCTGAAACGTGAAGAAAGAAGCTGCAGAACACTGGCACTGAGCGTGCAGCTTTCCAGCGGAGAGAAAAAGCTACTTGAACACTCTGCAAGCCTTTCCACTCCCAAAAACATGCACATGGAAGGAGCTGCTGCAAAAGCGATGCTGTGCTCGCTGCTGCTCGTCCTGAAGCTCTGGCTGCTAAATCTGAGGCTTTCCTTCCAATTTCAAGCTGCAAAGCACTTGCTGAATTGCAGGGAAAGTCCGGGAGGCATTTGCTGTGCTGGCACACTTTCTCCTTCCTAGACAGAGTGGAAAAGCTTTTCCCTGCCGTGTAGGCGACAGGAGACGCATTAGACGGGCATCCGGAGCTGTCCGAAGGTAAGCGCCTGTTCCCGGCCTCTTTCGGCACAAGCCCCCGCTCCGGAGAGCACCGCGGCCGGCAGGATGCTCTCTGCCGGCGAAGGTGCCGCTTCTCCAGCAAGGAAGCCTCAGCCGCTTCTCCTGCACACGGAGAGCGTGCTAGCTGCTGAAACGTGAAGAAAGAAGCTGCAGAAGACTGGCACTGAGCGTGCAGCTTTCCAGCGGAGAGAAAAAGCTACTTGAACACTCTGCAAGCCTTTCCACTCCCAAAAACATGCACATGGAAGGAGCTGCTGCAAAAGCGATGCTGTGCTCGCTGCTGCTCCTCCTGAAGCTCTGGCTGCTAAATCTGAGGCTTTCCTTCCAATTTCAAGCTGCAAAGCACTTGCTGAATTGCAGGGAAAGTCCGGGAGGCATTTGCTGTGCTGGCACACTTTCTCCTTCCTAGACAGAGTGGAAAAGCTTTTCCCTGCCGTGTAGGCGACAGGAGACGCATTAGACGGGCATCCGGAGCTGTCCGAAGGTAAGCGCCTGTTCCCGGCCTCTTTCGGCACAAGCCCCCGCTCCGGAGCGCACCGCGGCCGGCAGGATGCTCTCTGCCGGCGAAGGTGCCGCTTCTCCAGCAAGGAAGCCTCAGCCGCTTCTCCTGCACACGGAGAGCGTGCTAGCTGCTGAAACGTGAAGAAAGAAGCTGCAGAAGACTGGCACTGAGCGTGCAGCTTTCCAGCGGAGAGAAAAAGCTACTTGAACACTCTGCAAGCCTTTCCACTCCCAAAAACATGCACATGGAAGGAGCTGCTGCAAAAGCGATGCTGTGCTCGCTGCTGCTCCTCCTGAAGCTCTGGCTGCTAAATCTGAGGCTTTCCTTCCAATTTCAAGCTGCAAAGCACTTGCTGAATTGCAGGGAAAGTCCGGGAGGCATTTGCTGTGCTGGCACACTTTCTCCTTCCTAGACAGAGTGGAAAAGCTTTTCCCTGCCGTGTAGGCGACAAGAGACGCATTAGACCGGGATCCGGAGCTGTCCGAAGGTAAGCGCTTGTTCCCGGCCTCGTTCGGCACAAGCCCCCGCTCCGGAGCGCACCGCGGCCGGCAGGATGCTCTCTGCCGGCGAAGGTGCCGCTTCTCCGGCAAGGAAGCCTCAGCCGCTTCTCCTGCACACGGAGAGCGTGCTAGCTACTGAAACGTGAAGAAAGAAGCTGCAGAACACTGGCACTGAGCGTGCAGCTTTCCAGCGGAGAGAAAAAGCTACTTGAACACTCTGCAAGCCTTTCCACTCCCAAAAACATGCACATGGAAGGAGCTGCTGCAAAAGCGATGCTGTGCTCGCTGCTGCTCCTCCTGAAGCTCTGGCTGCTAAATCTGAGGCTTTCCTTCCAATTTCAAGCTGCAAAGCACTTGCTGAATTGCAGGGAAAGTCCGGGAGGCATTTGCTGTGCTGGCACACTTTCTCCTTCCTAGACAGAGTGGAAAAGCTTTTCCCTGCCGTGTAGGCGACAAGAGACGCATTAGACCGGGATCCGGAGCTGTCCGAAGGTAAGCGCTTGTTCCCGGCCTCGTTCGGCACAAGCCCCCGCTCCGGAGCGCACCGCGGCCGGCAGGATGCTCTCTGCCGGCGAAGGTGCCGCTTCTCCGGCAAGGAAGCCTCAGCCGCTTCTCCTGCACACGGAGAGCGTGCTAGCTGCTGAAACGTGAAGAAAGAAGCTGCAGAAGACTGGCACTGAGCGTGCAGCTTTCCAGCGGAGAGAAAAAGCTACTTGAACACTCTGCAAGCCTTTCCACTCCCAAAAACATGCACATGGAAGGAGCTGCTGCAAAAGCGATGCTGTGCTCGCTGCTGCTCCTCCTGAAGCTCTGGCTGCTAAATCTGAGGCTTTCCTTCCAATTTCAAGCTGCAAAGCACTTGCTGAATTGCAGGGAAAGTCCGGGAGCAATTTGCTGTGCTGGCACACTTTCTCCTTCCTAGACAGAGTGGAAAAGCTTTTCCCTGCCGTGTAGGCGACAGGAGACGCATTAGACGGGCATCCGGAGCTGTCCGAAGGTAAGCGCTTGTTCCCGGCCTCTTTCGGCACAAGCCCCCGCTCCGGAGCGCACCGCGGCCGGCAGGATGCTCTCTGCCGGCGAAGGTGCCGCTTCTCCGGCAAGGAAGCCTCAGCCGCTTCTCCTGCACACGGAGAGCGTGCTAGCTGCTGAAACGTGAAGAAAGAAGCTGCAGAAGACTGGCACTGAGCGTGCAGCTTTCCAGCGGAGAGAAAAAGCTACTTGAACACTCTGCAAGCCTTTCCACTCCCAAAAACATGCACATGGAAGGAGCTGCTGCAAAAGCGATGCTGTGCTCGCTGCTGCTCCTCCTGAAGCTCTGGCTGCTAAATCTGAGGCTTTCCTTCCAATTTCAAGCTGCAAAGCACTTGCTGAATTGCAGGGAAAGTCCGGGAGGCATTTGCTGTGCTGGCACACTTTCTCCTTCCTAGACAGAGTGGAAAAGCTTTTCCCTGCCGTGTAGGCGACAGGAGACGCATTAGACGGGCATCCGGAGCTGTCCGAAGGTAAGCGCCTGTTCCCGGCCTCTTTCGGCACAAGCCCCCGCTCCGGAGAGCACCGCGGCCGGCAGGATGCTCTCTGCCGGCGAAGGTGCCGCTTCTCCAGCAAGGAAGCCTCAGCCGCTTCTCCTGCACACGGAGAGCGTGCTAGCTGCTGAAACGTGAAGAAAGAAGCTGCAGAAGACTGGCACTGAGCGTGCAGCTTTCCAGCGGAGAGAAAAAGCTACTTGAACACTCTGCAAGCCTTTCCACTCCCAAAAACATGCACATGGAAGGAGCTGCTGCAAAAGCGATGCTGTGCTCGCTGCTGCTCCTCCTGAAGCTCTGGCTGCTAAATCTGAGGCTTTCCTTCCAATTTCAAGCTGCAAAGCACTTGCTGAATTGCAGGGAAAGTCCGGGAGGCATTTGCTGTGCTGGCACACTTTCTCCTTCCTAGACAGAGTGGAAAAGCTTTTCCCTGCCGTGTAGGCGACAAGAGACGCATTAGACAGGGATCCGGAGCTGTCCGAAGGTAAGCGCCTGTTGCCGGCCTCTTTCGGCACAAGCCCCCGCTCCGGAGCGCACCGCGGCCGGCAGGATGCTCTCTGCCGGCGAAGGTGCCGCTTCTCCGGCAAGGAAGCCTCAGCCGCTTCTCCTGCACACGGAGAGCGTGCTAGCTGCTGAAACGTGAAGAAAGAAGCTGCAGAAGACTGGCACTGAGCGTGCAGCTTTCCAGCGGAGAGAAAAAGCTACTTGAACACTCTGCAAGCCTTTCCACTCCCAAAAACATGCACATGGAAGGAGCTGCTGCAAAAGCGATGCTGTGCTCGCTGCTGCTCGTCCTGAAGCTCTGGCTGCTAAATCTGAGGCTTTCCTTCCAATTTCAAGCTGCAAAGCACTTGCTGAATTGCAGGGAAAGTCCGGGAGGCATTTGCTGTGCTGGCACACTTTCTCCTTCCTAGACAGAGTGGAAAAGCTTTTCCCTGCCGTGTAGGCGACAAGAGACGCATTAGACAGGGATCCGGAGCTGTCCGAAGGTAAGCGCTTGTTCCCGGCCTCTTTCGGCACAAGCCCCCGCTCCGGAGCGCACCGCGGCCGGCAGGATGCTCTCTGCCGGCGAAGGTGCCGCTTCTCCGGCAAGGAAGCCTCAGCCGCTTCTCCTGCACACGGAGAGCGTGCTAGCTGCTGAAACGTGAAGAAAGAAGCTGCAGAAGACTGGCACTGAGCGTGCAGCTTTCCAGCGGAGAGAAAAAGCTACTTGAACACTCTGCAAGCCTTTCCACTCCCAAAAACATGCACATGGAAGGAGCTGCTGCAAAAGCGATGCTGTGCTCGCTGCTGCTCCTCCTGAAGCTCTGGCTGCTAAATCTGAGGCTTTCCTTCCAATTTCAAGCTGCAAAGCACTTGCTGAATTGCAGGGAAAGTCCGGGAGGCATTTGCTGTGCTGGCACACTTTCTCCTTCCTAGACAGAGTGGAAAAGCTTTTCCCTGCCGTGTAGGCGACAGGAGACGCATTAGACGGGCATCCGGAGCTGTCCGAAGGTAAGCGCCTGTTGCCGGCCTCTTTCGGCACAAGCCCCCGCTCCGGAGCGCACCGCGGCCGGCAGGATGCTCTCTGCCGGCGAAGGTGCCGCTTCTCCGGCAAGGAAGCCTCAGCCGCTTCTCCTGCACACGGAGAGCGTGCTAGCTGCTGAAACGTGAAGAAAGAAGCTGCAGAAGACTGGCACTGAGCGTGCAGCTTTACAGCGGAGAGAAAAAGCTACTTGAACACTCTGCAAGCCTTTCCACTCCCAAAAACATGCACATGGAAGGAGCTGCTGCAAAAGCGATGCTGTGCTCGCTGCTGCTCGTCCTGAAGCTCTGGCTGCTAAATCTGAGGCTTTCCTTCCAATTTCAAGCTGCAAAGCACTTGCTGAATTGCAGGGAAAGTCCGGGAGGCATTTGCTGTGCTGGCACACTTTCTCCTTCCTAGACAGAGTGGAAAAGCTTTTCCCTGCCGTGTAGGCGACAAGAGACGCATTAGACAGGGATCCGGAGCTGTCCGAAGGTAAGCGCCTGTTCCCGGCCTCTTTCGGCACAAGCCCCCGCTCCGGAGCGCACCGCGGCCGGCAGGATGCTCTCTGCCGGCGAAGGTGCCGCTTCTCCGGCAAGGAAGCCTCAGCCGCTTCTCCTGCACACGGAGAGCGTGCTAGCTGCTGAAACGTGAAGAAAGAAGCTGCAGAAGACTGGCACTGAGCGTGCAGCTTTCCAGCGGAGAGAAAAAGCTACTTGAACACTCTGCAAGCCTTTCCACTCCCAAAAACATGCACATGGAAGGAGCTGCTGCAAAAGCGATGCTGTGCTCGCTGCTGCTCCTCCTGAAGCTCTGGCTGCTAAATCTGAGGCTTTCCTTCCAATTTCAAGCTGCAAAGCACTTGCTGAATTGCAGGGAAAGTCCGGGAGGCATTTGCTGTGCTGGCACACTTTCTCCTTCCTAGACAGAGTGGAAAAGCTTTTCCCTGCCGTGTAGGCGACAGGAGACGCATTAGACGGGCATCCGGAGCTGTCCGAAGGTAAGCGCCTGTTCCCGGCCTCTTTCGGCACAAGCCCCCGCTCCGGAGCGCACCGCGGCCGGCAGGATGCTCTCTGCCGGCGAAGGTGCCGCTTCTCCAGCAAGGAAGCCTCAGCCGCTTCTCCTGCACACGGAGAGCGTGCTAGCTGCTGAAACGTGAAGAAAGAAGCTGCAGAAGACTGGCACTGAGCGTGCAGCTTTCCAGCGGAGAGAAAAAGCTACTTGAACACTCTGCAAGCCTTTCCACTCCCAAAAACATGCACATGGAAGGAGCTGCTGCAAAAGCGATGCTGTGCTCGCTGCTGCTCCTCCTGAAGCTCTGGCTGCTAAATCTGAGGCTTTCCTTCCAATTTCAAGCTGCAAAGCACTTGCTGAATTGCAGGGAAAGTCCTGGAGGCATTTGCTGTGCTGGCACACTTTCTCCTTCCTAGACAGAGTGGAAAAGCTTTTCCCTGCCGTGTAGGCGACAAGAGACGCATTAGACAGGGATCCGGAGCTGTCCGAAGGTAAGCGCTTGTTCCCGGCCTCGTTCGGCACAAGCCCCCGCTCCGGAGCGCACCGCGGCCGGCAGGATGCTCTCTGCCGGCGAAGGTGCCGCTTCTCCGGCAAGGAAGCCTCAGCCGCTTCTCCTGCACACGGAGAGCGTGCTAGCTGCTGAAACGTGAAGAAAGAAGCTGCAGAAGACTGGCACTGAGCGTGCAGCTTTCCAGCGGAGAGAAAAAGCTACTTTAACACTCTGCAAGCCTTTCCACTCCCAAAAACATGCACATGGAAGGAGCTGCTGCAAAAGCGATGCTGTGCTCGCTGCTGCTCGTCCTGAAGCTCTGGCTGCTAAATCTGAGGCTTTCCTTCCAATTTCAAGCTGCAAAGCACTTGCTGAATTGCAGGGAAAGTCCGGGAGGCATTTGCTGTGCTGGCACACTTTCTCCTTCCTAGACAGAGTGGAAAAGCTTTTCCCTGCCGTGTAGGCGACAGGAGACGCATTAGACGGGCATCCGGAGCTGTCCGAAGGTAAGCGCCTGTTCCCGGCCTCTTTCGGCACAAGCCCCCGCTCCGGAGCGCACCGCGGCCGGCAGGATGCTCTCTGCCGGCGAAGGTGCCGCTTCTCCGGCAAGGAAGCCTCAGCCGCTTCTCCTGCACACGGAGAGCGTGCTAGCTGCTGAAACGTGAAGAAAGAAGCTGCAGAAGACTGGCACTGAGCGTGCAGCTTTCCAGCGGAGAGAAAAAGCTACTTGAACACTCTGCAAGCCTTTCCACTCCCAAAAACATACACATGGAAGGAGCTGCTGCAAAAGCGATGCTGTGCTCGCTGCTGCTCCTCCTGAAGCTCTGGCTGCTAAATCTGAGGCTTTCCTTCCAATTTCAAGCTGCAAAGCACTTGCTGAATTGCAGGGAAAGTCCGGGAGGCATTTGCTGTGCTGGCACACTTTCTCCTTCCTAGACAGAGTGGAAAAGCTTTTCCCTGCCGTGTAGGCGACAGGAGACGCATTAGACGGGCATCCGGAGCTGTCCGAAGGTAAGCGCCTGTTCCCGGCCTCTTTCGGCACAAGCCCCCGCTCCGGAGCGCACCGCGGCCGGCAGGATGCTCTCTGCCGGCGAAGGTGCCGCTTCTCCGGCAAGGAAGCCTCAGCCGCTTCTCCTGCACACGGAGAGCGTGCTAGCTGCTGAAACGTGAAGAAAGAAGCTGCAGAAGACTGGCACTGAGCGTGCAGCTTTCCAGCGGAGAGAAAAAGCTACTTGAACACTCTGCAAGCCTTTCCACTCCCAAAAACATGCACATGGAAGGAGCTGCTGCAAAAGCGATGCTGTGCTCGCTGCTGCTCCTCCTGAAGCTCTGGCTGCTAAATCTGAGGCTTTCCTTCCAATTTCAAGCTGCAAAGCACTTGCTGAATTGCAGGGAAAGTCCGGGAGCAATTTGCTGTGCTGGCACACTTTCTCCTTCCTAGACAGAGTGGAAAAGCTTTTCCCTGCCGTGTAGGCGACAGGAGACGCATTAGACGGGCATCCGGAGCTGTCCGAAGGTAAGCGCCTGTTGCCGGCCTCTTTCGGCACAAGCCCCCGCTCCGGAGCGCACCGCGGCCGGCAGGATGCTCTCTGCCGGCGAAGGTGCCGCTTCTCCGGCAAGGAAGCCTCAGCCGCTTCTCCTGCACACGGAGAGCGTGCTAGCTGCTGAAACGTGAAGAAAGAAGCTGCAGAAGACTGGCACTGAGCGTGCAGCTTTCCAGCGGAGAGAAAAAGCTACTTGAACACTCTGCAAGCCTTTCCACTCCCAAAAACATGCACATGGAAGGAGCTGCTGCAAAAGCGATGCTGTGCTCGCTGCTGCTCCTCCTGAAGCTCTGGCTGCTAAATCTGAGGCTTTCCTTCCAATTTCAAGCTGCAAAGCACTTGCTGAATTGCAGGGAAAGTCCGGGAGGCATTTGCTGTGCTGGCACACTTTCTCCTTCCTAGACAGAGTGGAAAAGCTTTTCCCTGCCGTGTAGGCGACAGGAGACGCATTAGACGGGCATCCGGAGCTGTCCGAAGGTAAGCGCCTGTTCCCGGCCTCTTTCGGCACAAGCCCCCGCTCCGGAGCGCACCGCGGCCGGCAGGATGCTCTCTGCCGGCGAAGGTGCCGCTTCTCCGGCAAGGAAGCCTCAGCCGCTTCTCCTGCACACGGAGAGCGTGCTAGCTGCTGAAACGTGAAGAAAGAAGCTGCAGAAGACTGGCACTGAGCGTGCAGCTTTCCAGCGGAGAGAAAAAGCTACTTGAACACTCTGCAAGCCTTTCCACTCCCAAAAACATACACATGGAAGGAGCTGCTGCAAAAGCGATGCTGTGCTCGCTGCTGCTCCTCCTGAAGCTCTGGCTGCTAAATCTGAGGCTTTCCTTCCAATTTCAAGCTGCAAAGCACTTGCTGAATTGCAGGGAAAGTCCGGGAGGCATTTGCTGTGCTGGCACACTTTCTCCTTCCTAGACAGAGTGGAAAAGCTTTTCCCTGCCGTGTAGGCGACAAGAGACGCATTAGACAGGGATCCGGAGCTGTCCGAAGGTAAGCGCCTGTTGCCGGCCTCTTTCGGCACAAGCCCCCGCTCCGGAGCGCACCGCGGCCGGCAGGATGCTCTCTGCCGGCGAAGGTGCCGCTTCTCCGGCAAGGAAGCCTCAGCCGCTTCTCCTGCACACGGAGAGCGTGCTAGCTGCTGAAACGTGAAGAAAGAAGCTGCAGAAGACTGGCACTGAGCGTGCAGCTTTCCAGCGGAGAGAAAAAGCTACTTGAACACTCTGCAAGCCTTTCCACTCCCAAAAACATGCACATGGAAGGAGCTGCTGCAAAAGCGATGCTGTGCTCGCTGCTGCTCCTCCTGAAGCTCTGGCTGCTAAATCTGAGGCTTTCCTTCCAATTTCAAGCTGCAAAGGACTTGCTGAATTGCAGGGAAAGTCCGGGAGGCATTTGCTGTGCTGGCACACTTTCTCCTTCCTAGACAGAGTGGAAAAGCTTTTCCCTGCCGTGTAGGCGACAAGAGACGCATTAGACAGGGATCCGGAGCTGTCCGAAGGTAAGCGCTTGTTCCCGGCCTCTTTCGGCACAAGCCCCCGCTCCGGAGCGCACCGCGGCCGGCAGGATGCTCTCTGCCGGCGAAGGTGCCGCTTCTCCGGCAAGGAAGCCTCAGCCGCTTCTCCTGCACACGGAGAGCGTGCTAGCTGCTGAAACGTGAAGAAAGAAGCTGCAGAAGACTGGCACTGAGCGTGCAGCTTTCCAGCGGAGAGAAAAAGCTACTTGAACACTCTGCAAGCCTTTCCACTCCCAAAAACATGCACATGGAAGGAGCTGCTGCAAAAGCGATGATGTGCTCGCTGCTGCTCGTCCTGAAGCTCTGGCTGCTAAATCTGAGGCTTTCCTTCCAATTTCAAGCTGCAAAGCACTTGCTGAATTGCAGGGAAAGTCCGGGAGGCATTTGCTGTGCTGGCACACTTTCTCCTTCCTAGACAGAGTGGAAAAGCTTTTCCCTGCCGTGTAGGCGACAGGAGACGCATTAGACGGGCATCCGGAGCTGTCCGAAGGTAAGCGCCTGTTGCCGGCCTCTTTCGGCACAAGCCCCCGCTCCGGAGCGCACCGCGGCCGGCAGGATGCTCTCTGCCGGCGAAGGTGCCGCTTCTCCGGCAAGGAAGCCTCAGCCGCTTCTCCTGCACACGGAGAGCGTGCTAGCTGCTGAAACGTGAAGAAAGAAGCTGCAGAAGACTGGCACTGAGCGTGCAGCTTTCCAGCGGAGAGAAAAAGCTACTTGAACACTCTGCAAGCCTTTCCACTCCCAAAAACATGCACATGGAAGGAGCTGCTGCAAAAGCGATGCTGTGCTCGCTGCTGCTCCTCCTGAAGCTCTGGCTGCTAAATCTGAGGCTTTCCTTCCAATTTCAAGCTGCAAAGCACTTGCTGAATTGCAGGGAAAGTCCGGGAGGCATTTGCTGTGCTGGCACACTTTCTCCTTCCTAGACAGAGTGGAAAAGCTTTTCCCTGCCGTGTAGGCGACAGGAGACGCATTAGACGGGCATCCGGAGCTGTCCGAAGGTAAGCGCCTGTTGCCGGCCTCTTTCGGCACAAGCCCCCGCTCCGGAGCGCACCGCGGCCGGCAGGATGCTCTCTGCCGGCGAAGGTGCCGCTTCTCCGGCAAGGAAGCCTCAGCCGCTTCTCCTGCACACGGAGAGCGTGCTAGCTGCTGAAACGTGAAGAAAGAAGCTGCAGAACACTGGCACTGAGCGTGCAGCTTTCCAGCGGAGAGAAAAAGCTACTTGAACACTCTGCAAGCCTTTCCACTCCCAAAAACATGCACATGGAAGGAGCTGCTGCAAAAGCGATGCTGTGCTCGCTGCTGCTCGTCCTGAAGCTCTGGCTGCTAAATCTGAGGCTTTCCTTCCAATTTCAAGCTGCAAAGCACTTGCTGAATTGCAGGGAAAGTCCGGGAGGCATTTGCTGTGCTGGCACACTTTCTCCTTCCTAGACAGAGTGGAAAAGCTTTTCCCTGCCGTGTAGGCGACAAGAGACGCATTAGACCGGGATCCGGAGCTGTCCGAAGGTAAGCGCCTGTTGCCGGCCTCTTTCGGCACAAGCCCCCGCTCCGGAGCGCACCGCGGCCGGCAGGATGCTCTCTGCCGGCGAAGGTGCCGCTTCTCCGGCAAGGAAGCCTCAGCCGCTTCTCCTGCACACGGAGAGCGTGCTAGCTGCTGAAACGTGAAGAAAGAAGCTGCAGAAGACTGGCACTGAGCGTGCAGCTTTCCAGCGGAGAGAAAAAGCTACTTGAACACTCTGCAAGCCTTTCCACTCCCAAAAACATGCACATGGAAGGAGCTGCTGCAAAAGCGATGCTGTGCTCGCTGCTGCTCCTCCTGAAGCTCTGGCTGCTAAATCTGAGGCTTTCCTTCCAATTTCAAGCTGCAAAGCACTTGCTGAATTGCAGGGAAAGTCCGGGAGGCATTTGCTGTGCTGGCACACTTTCTCCTTCCTAGACAGAGTGGAAAAGCTTTTCCCTGCCGTGTAGGCGACAAGAGACGCATTAGACCGGGATCCGGAGCTGTCCGAAGGTAAGCGCCTGTTGCCGGCCTCTTTCGGCACAAGCCCCCGCTCCGGAGCGCACCGCGGCCGGCAGGATGCTCTCTGCCGGCGAAGGTGCCGCTTCTCCGGCAAGGAAGCCTCAGCCGCTTCTCCTGCACACGGAGAGCGTGCTAGCTGCTGAAACGTGAAGAAAGAAGCTGCAGAAGACTGGCACTGAGCGTGCAGCTTTCCAGCGGAGAGAAAAAGCTACTTGAACACTCTGCAAGCCTTTCCACTCCCAAAAACATGCACATGGAAGGAGCTGCTGCAAAAGCGATGCTGTGCTCGCTGCTGCTCGTCCTGAAGCTCTGGCTGCTAAATCTGAGGCTTTCCTTCCAATTTCAAGCTGCAAAGCACTTGCTGAATTGCAGGGAAAGTCCGGGAGGCATTTGCTGTGCTGGCACACTTTCTCCTTCCTAGACAGAGTGGAAAAGCTTTTCCCTGCCGTGTAGGCGACAAGAGACGCATTAGACAGGGATCCGGAGCTGTCCGAAGGTAAGCGCTTGTTCCCGGCCTCTTTCGGCACAAGCCCCCGCTCCGGAGCGCACCGCGGCCGGCAGGATGCTCTCTGCCGGCGAAGGTGCCGCTTCTCCGGCAAGGAAGCCTCAGCCGCTTCTCCTGCACACGGAGAGCGTGCTAGCTGCTGAAACGTGAAGAAAGAAGCTGCAGAAGACTGGCACTGAGCGTGCAGCTTTCCAGCGGAGAGAAAAAGCTACTTGAACACTCTGCAAGCCTTTCCACTCCCAAAAACATGCACATGGAAGGAGCTGCTGCAAAAGCGATGCTGTGCTCGCTGCTGCTCCTCCTGAAGCTCTGGCTGCTAAATCTGAGGCTTTCCTTCCAATTTCAAGCTGCAAAGCACTTGCTGAATTGCAGGGAAAGTCCGGGAGGCATTTGCTGTGCTGGCACACTTTCTCCTTCCTAGACAGAGTGGAAAAGCTTTTCCCTGCCGTGTAGGCGACAGGAGACGCATTAGACGGGCATCCGGAGCTGTCCGAAGGTAAGCGCCTGTTCCCGGCCTCTTTCGGCACAAGCCCCCGCTCCGGAGCGCACCGCGGCCGGCAGGATGCTCTCTGCCGGCGAAGGTGCCGCTTCTCCGGCAAGGAAGCCTCAGCCGCTTCTCCTGCACACGGAGAGCGTGCTAGCTGCTGAAACGTGAAGAAAGAAGCTGCAGAAGACTGGCACTGAGCGTGCAGCTTTCCAGCGGAGAGAAAAAGCTACTTGAACACTCTGCAAGCCTTTCCACTCCCAAAAACATGCACATGGAAGGAGCTGCTGCAAAAGCGATGCTGTGCTCGCTGCTGCTCCTCCTGAAGCTCTGGCTGCTAAATCTGAGGCTTTCCTTCCAATTTCAAGCTGCAAAGCACTTGCTGAATTGCAGGGAAAGTCCGGGAGGCATTTGCTGTGCTGGCACACTTTCTCCTTCCTAGACAGAGTGGAAAAGCTTTTCCCTGCCGTGTAGGCGACAGGAGACGCATTAGACGGGCATCCGGAGCTGTCCGAAGGTAAGCGCCTGTTCCCGGCCTCTTTCGGCACAAGCCCCCGCTCCGGAGCGCACCGCGGCCGGCAGGATGCTCTCTGCCGGCGAAGGTGCCGCTTCTCCGGCAAGGAAGCCTCAGCCGCTTCTCCTGCACACGGAGAGCGTGCTAGCTGCTGAAACGTGAAGAAAGAAGCTGCAGAAGACTGGCACTGAGCGTGCAGCTTTCCAGCGGAGAGAAAAAGCTACTTGAACACTCTGCAAGTTTTTCCACTCCCAAAAACATGCACATGGAAGGAGCTGCTGCAAAAGCGATGCTGTGCTCGCTGCTGCTCCTCCTGAAGCTCTGGCTGCTAAATCTGAGGCTTTCCTTCCAATTTCAAGCTGCAAAGCACTTGCTGAATTGCAGGGAAAGTCCGGGAGGCATTTGCTGTGCTGGCACACTTTCTCCTTCCTAGACAGAGTGGAAAAGCTTTTCCCTGCCGTGTAGGCGACAGGAGACGCATTAGACGGGCATCCGGAGCTGTCCGAAGGTAAGCGCCTGTTGCCGGCCTCTTTCGGCACAAGCCCCCGCTCCGGAGCGCACCGCGGCCGGCAGGATGCTATCTGCCGGCGAAGGTGCCGCTTCTCCGGCAAGGAAGCCTCAGCCGCTTCTCCTGCACACGGAGAGCGTGCTAGCTGCTGAAACGTGAAGAAAGAAGCTGCAGAAGACTGGCACTGAGCGTGCAGCTTTCCAGCGGAGAGAAAAAGCTACTTGAACACTCTGCAAGCCTTTCCACTCCCAAAAACATGCACATGGAAGGAGCTGCTGCAAAAGCGATGCTGTGCTCGCTGCTGCTCCTCCTGAAGCTCTGGCTGCTAAATCTGAGGCTTTCCTTCCAATTTCAAGCTGCAAAGCACTTGCTGAATTGCAGGGAAAGTCCGGGAGGCATTTGCTGTGCTGGCACACTTTCTCCTTCCTAGACAGAGTGGAAAAGCTTTTCCCTGCCGTGTAGGCGACAGGAGACGCATTAGACGGGCATCCGGAGCTGTCCGAAGGTAAGCGCCTGTTCCCGGCCTCTTTCGGCACAAGCCCCCGCTCCGGAGCGCACCGCGGCCGGCAGGATGCTCTCTGCCGGCGAAGGTGCCGCTTCTCCGGCAAGGAAGCCTCAGCCGCTTCTCCTGCACACGGAGAGCGTGCTAGCTGCTGAAACGTGAAGAAAGAAGCTGCAGAAGACTGGCACTGAGCGTGCAGCTTTCCAGCGGAGAGAAAAAGCTACTTGAACACTCTGCAAGTTTTTCCACTCCCAAAAACATGCACATGGAAGGAGCTGCTGCAAAAGCGATGCTGTGCTCGCTGCTGCTCCTCCTGAAGCTCTGGCTGCTAAATCTGAGGCTTTCCTTCCAATTTCAAGCTGCAAAGCACTTGCTGAATTGCAGGGAAAGTCCGGGAGGCATTTGCTGTGCTGGCACACTTTCTCCTTCCTAGACAGAGTGGAAAAGCTTTTCCCTGCCGTGTAGGCGACAAGAGACGCATTAGACAGGGATCCGGAGCTGTCCGAAGGTAAGCGCCTGTTGCCGGCCTCTTTCGGCACAAGCCCCCGCTCCGGAGCGCACCGCGGCCGGCAGGATGCTCTCTGCCGGCGAAGGTGCTGCTTCTCCGGCAAGGAAGCCTCAGCCGCTTCTCCTGCACACGGAGAGCGTGCTAGCTGCTGAAACGTGAAGAAAGAGGCTGCAGAAGACTGGCACTGAGCGTGCAGCTTTCCAGCGGAGAGAAAAAGCTACTTGAACACTCTGCAAGCCTTTCCACTCCCAAAAACATGCACATGGAAGGAGCTGCTGCAAAAGCGATGCTGTGCTCGCTGCTGCTCCTCCTGAAGCTCTGGCTGCTAAATCTGAGGCTTTCCTTCCAATTTCAAGCTGCAAAGCACTTGCTGAATTGCAGGGAAAGTCCGGGAGGCATTTGCTGTGCTGGCACACTTTCTCCTTCCTAGACAGAGTGGAAAAGCTTTTCCCTGCCGTGTAGGCGACAAGAGACGCATTAGACAGGGATCCGGAGCTGTCCGAAGGTAAGCGCCTGTTGCCGGCCTCTTTCGGCACAAGCCCCCGCTCCGGAGCGCACCGCGGCCGGCAGGATGCTCTCTGCCGGCGAAGGTGCCGCTTCTCCGGCAAGGAAGCCTCAGCCGCTTCTCCTGCACACGGAGAGCGTGCTAGCTGCTGAAACGTGAAGAAAGAAGCTGCAGAAGACTGGCACTGAGCGTGCAGCTTTCCAGCGGAGAGAAAAAGCTACTTGAACACTCTGCAAGCCTTTCCACTCCCAAAAACATGCACATGGAAGGAGCTGCTGCAAAAGCGATGCTGTGCTCGCTGCTGCTCGTCCTGAAGCTCTGGCTGCTAAATCTGAGGCTTTCCTTCCAATTTCAAGCTGCAAAGCACTTGCTGAATTGCAGGGAAAGTCCGGGAGGCATTTGCTGTGCTGGCACACTTTCTCCTTCCTAGACAGAGTGGAAAAGCTTTTCCCTGCCGTGTAGGCGACAAGAGACGCATTAGACCGGGATCCGGAGCTGTCCGAAGGTAAGCGCTTGTTCCCGGCCTCGTTCGGCACAAGCCCCCGCTCCGGAGCGCACCGCGGCCGGCAGGATGCTCTCTGCCGGCGAAGGTGCCGCTTCTCCGGCAAGGAAGCCTCAGCCGCTTCTCCTGCACACGGAGAGCGTGCTAGCTGCTGAAACGTGAAGAAAGAAGCTGCAGAAGACTGGCACTGAGCGTGCAGCTTTCCAGCGGAGAGAAAAAGCTACTTGAACACTCTGCAAGCCTTTCCACTCCCAAAAACATGCACATGGAAGGAGCTGCTGCAAAAGCGATGCTGTGCTCGCTGCTGCTCGTCCTGAAGCTCTGGCTGCTAAATCTGAGGCTTTCCTTCCAATTTCAAGCTGCAAAGCACTTGCTGAATTGCAGGGAAAGTCCGGGAGGCATTTGCTGTGCTGGCACACTTTCTCCTTCCTAGACAGAGTGGAAAAGCTTTTCCCTGCCGTGTAGGCGACAGGAGACGCATTAGACGGGCATCCGGAGCTGTCCGAAGGTAAGCGCCTGTTCCCGGCCTCTTTCGGCACAAGCCCCCGCTCCGGAGCGCACCGCGGCCGGCAGGATGCTCTCTGCCGGCGAAGGTGCCGCTTCTCCGGCAAGGAAGCCTCAGCCGCTTCTCCTGCACACGGAGAGCGTGCTAGCTGCTGAAACGTGAAGAAAGAAGCTGCAGAAGACTGGCACTGAGCGTGCAGCTTTCCAGCGGAGAGAAAAAGCTACTTGAACACTCTGCAAGCCTTTCCACTCCCAAAAACATGCACATGGAAGGAGCTGCTGCAAAAGCGATGCTGTGCTCGCTGCTGCTCCTCCTGAAGCTCTGGCTGCTAAATCTGAGGCTTTCCTTCCAATTTCAAGCTGCAAAGCACTTGCTGAATTGCAGGGAAAGTCCGGGAGGCATTTGCTGTGCTGGCACACTTTCTCCTTCCTAGACAGAGTGGAAAAGCTTTTCCCTGCCGTGTAGGCGGCAAGAGACGCATTAGACGGGCATCCGGAGCTGTCCGAAGGTAAGCGCCTGTTGCCGGCCTCTTTCGGCACAAGCCCCCGCTCCGGAGCGCACCGCGGCCGGCAGGATGCTCTCTGCCGGCGAAGGTGCCGCTTCTCCGGCAAGGAAGCCTCAGCCGCTTCTCCTGCACACGGAGAGCGTGCTAGCTGCTGAAACGTGAAGAAAGAAGCTGCAGAACACTGGCACTGAGCGTGCAGCTTTCCAGCGGAGAGAAAAAGCTACTTGAACACTCTGCAAGCCTTTCCACTCCCAAAAACATGCACATGGAAGGAGCTGCTGCAAAAGCGATGCTGTGCTCGCTGCTGCTCCTCCTGAAGCTCTGGCTGCTAAATCTGAGGCTTTCCTTCCAATTTCAAGCTGCAAAGCACTTGCTGAATTGCAGGGAAAGTCCGGGAGGCATTTGCTGTGCTGGCACACTTTCTCCTTCCTAGACAGAGTGGAAAAGCTTTTCCCTGCCGTGTAGGCGACAGGAGACGCATTAGACGGGCATCCGGAGCTGTCCGAAGGTAAGCGCCTGTTCCCGGCCTCTTTCGGCACAAGCCCCCGCTCCGGAGCGCACCGCGGCCGGCAGGATGCTCTCTGCCGGCGAAGGTGCCGCTTCTCCGGCAAGGAAGCCTCAGCCGCTTCTCCTGCACACGGAGAGCGTGCTAGCTGCTGAAACGTGAAGAAAGAAGCTGCAGAAGACTGGCACTGAGCGTGCAGCTTTCCAGCGGAGAGAAAAAGCTACTTGAACACTCTGCAAGCCTTTCCACTCCCAAAAACATGCACATGGAAGGAGCTGCTGCAAAAGCGATGCTGTGCTCGCTGCTGCTCCTCCTGAAGCTCTGGCTGCTAAATCTGAGGCTTTCCTTCCAATTTCAAGCTGCAAAGCACTTGCTGAATTGCAGGGAAAGTCCGGGAGGCATTTGCTGTGCTGGCACACTTTCTCCTTCCTAGACAGAGTGGAAAAGCTTTTCCCTGCCGTGTAGGCGACAAGAGACGCATTAGACAGGGATCCGGAGCTGTCCGAAGGTAACCGCTTGTTCCCGGCCTCTTTCGGCACAAGCCCCCGCTCCGGAGCGCACCGCGGCCGGCAGGATGCTCTCTGCCGGCGAAGGTGCCGCTTCTCCGGCAAGGAAGCCTCAGCCGCTTCTCCTGCACACGGAGAGCGTGCTAGCTGCTGAAACGTGAAGAAAGAAGCTGCAGAAGACTGGCACTGAGCGTGCAGCTTTCCAGCGGAGAGAAAAAGCTACTTGAACACTCTGCAAGCCTTTCCACTCCCAAAAACATGCACATGGAAGGAGCTGCTGCAAAAGCGATGCTGTGCTCGCTGCTGCTCGTCCTGAAGCTCTGGCTGCTAAATCTGAGGCTTTCCTTCCAATTTCAAGCTGCAAAGCACTTGCTGAATTGCAGGGAAAGTCCGGGAGGCATTTGCTGTGCTGGCACACTTTCTCCTTCCTAGACAGAGTGGAAAAGCTTTTCCCTGCCGTGTAGGCGACAGGAGACGCATTAGACGGGCATCCGGAGCTGTCCGAAGGTAAGCGCCTGTTGCCGGCCTCTTTCGGCACAAGCCCCCGCTCCGGAGCGCACCGCGGCCGGCAGGATGCTCTCTGCCGGCGAAGGTGCCGCTTCTCCGGCAAGGAAGCCTCAGCCGCTTCTCCTGCACACGGAGAGCGTGCTAGCTGCTGAAACGTGAAGAAAGAAGCTGCAGAAGACTGGCACTGAGCGTGCAGCTTTCCAGCGGAGAGAAAAAGCTACTTGAACACTCTGCAAGCCTTTCCACTCCCAAAAACATGCACATGGAAGGAGCTGCTGCAAAAGCGATGCTGTGCTCGCTGCTGCTCCTCCTGAAGCTCTGGCTGCTAAATCTGAGGCTTTCCTTCCAATTTCAAGCTGCAAAGCACTTGCTGAATTGCAGGGAAAGTCCGGGAGGCATTTGCTGTGCTGGCACACTTTCTCCTTCCTAGACAGAGTGGAAAAGCTTTTCCCTGCCGTGTAGGCGACAGGAGACGCATTAGACGGGCATCCGGAGCTGTCCGAAGGTAAGCGCCTGTTGCCGGCCTCTTTCGGCACAAGCCCCCGCTCCGGAGCGCACCGCGGCCGGCAGGATGCTCTCTGCCGGCGAAGGTGCCGCTTCTCCGGCAAGGAAGCCTCAGCCGCTTCTCCTGCACACGGAGAGCGTGCTAGCTGCTGAAACGTGAAGAAAGAAGCTGCAGAAGACTGGCACTGAGCGTGCAGCTTTCCAGCGGAGAGAAAAAGCTACTTGAACACTCTGCAAGCCTTTCCACTCCCAAAAACATGCACATGGAAGGAGCTGCTGCAAAAGCGATGCTGTGCTCGCTGCTGCTCCTCCTGAAGCTCTGGCTGCTAAATCTGAGGCTTTCCTTCCAATTTCAAGCTGCAAAGCACTTGCTGAATTGCAGGGAAAGTCCGGGAGGCATTTGCTGTGCTGGCACACTTTCTCCTTCCTAGACAGAGTGGAAAAGCTTTTCCCTGCCGTGTAGGCGACAGGAGACGCATTAGACGGGCATCCGGAGCTGTCCGAAGGTAAGCGCCTGTTGCCGGCCTCTTTCGGCACAAGCCCCCGCTCCGGAGCGCACCGCGGCCGGCAGGATGCTCTCTGCCGGCGAAGGTGCCGCTTCTCCGGCAAGGAAGCCTCAGCCGCTTCTCCTGCACACGGAGAGCGTGCTAGCTGCTGAAACGTGAAGAAAGAAGCTGCAGAAGACTGGCACTGAGCGTGCAGCTTTCCAGCGGAGAGAAAAAGCTACTTGAACACTCTGCAAGCCTTTCCACTCCCAAAAACATACACATGGAAGGAGCTGCTGCAAAAGCGATGCTGTGCTCGCTGCTGCTCCTCCTGAAGCTCTGGCTGCTAAATCTGAGGCTTTCCTTCCAATTTCAAGCTGCAAAGCACTTGCTGAATTGCAGGGAAAGTCCGGGAGGCATTTGCTGTGCTGGCACACTTTCTCCTTCCTAGACAGAGTGGAAAAGCTTTTCCCTGCCGTGTAGGCGACAGGAGACGCATTAGACGGGCATCCGGAGCTGTCCGAAGGTAAGCGCCTGTTCCCGGCCTCTTTCGGCACAAGCCCCCGCTCCGGAGCGCACCGCGGCCGGCAGGATGCTCTCTGCCGGCGAAGGTGCCGCTTCTCCGGCAAGGAAGCCTCAGCCGCTTCTCCTGCACACGGAGAGCGTGCTAGCTGCTGAAACGTGAAGAAAGAAGCTGCAGAAGACTGGCACTGAGCGTGCAGCTTTCCAGCGGAGAGAAAAAGCTACTTGAACACTCTGCAAGCCTTTCCACTCCCAAAAACATACACATGGAAGGAGCTGCTGCAAAAGCGATGCTGTGCTCGCTGCTGCTCCTCCTGAAGCTCTGGCTGCTAAATCTGAGGCTTTCCTTCCAATTTCAAGCTGCAAAGCACTTGCTGAATTGCAGGGAAAGTCCGGGAGGCATTTGCTGTGCTGGCACACTTTCTCCTTCCTAGACAGAGTGGAAAAGCTTTTCCCTGCCGTGTAGGCGACAAGAGACGCATTAGACAGGGATCCGGAGCTGTCCGAAGGTAAGCGCCTGTTGCCGGCCTCTTTCGGCACAAGCCCCCGCTCCGGAGCGCACCGCGGCCGGCAGGATGCTCTCTGCCGGCGAAGGTGCCGCTTCTCCGGCAAGGAAGCCTCAGCCGCTTCTCCTGCACACGGAGAGCGTGCTAGCTGCTGAAACGTGAAGAAAGAAGCTGCAGAAGACTGGCACTGAGCGTGCAGCTTTCCAGCGGAGAGAAAAAGCTACTTGAACACTCTGCAAGCCTTTCCACTCCCAAAAACATGCACATGGAAGGAGCTGCTGCAAAAGCGATGCTGTGCTCGCTGCTGCTCGTCCTGAAGCTCTGGCTGCTAAATCTGAGGCTTTCCTTCCAATTTCAAGCTGCAAAGCACTTGCTGAATTGCAGGGAAAGTCCGGGAGGCATTTGCTGTGCTGGCACACTTTCTCCTTCCTAGACAGAGTGGAAAAGCTTTTCCCTGCCGTGTAGGCGACAGGAGACGCATTAGACGGGCATCCGGAGCTGTCCGAAGGTAAGCGCCTGTTGCCGGCCTCTTTCGGCACAAGCCCCCGCTCCGGAGCGCACCGCGGCCGGCAGGATGCTCTCTGCCGGCGAAGGTGCCGCTTCTCCGGCAAGGAAGCCTCAGCCGCTTCTCCTGCACACGGAGAGCGTGCTAGCTGCTGAAACGTGAAGAAAGAAGCTGCAGAAGACTGGCACTGAGCGTGCAGCTTTCCAGCGGAGAGAAAAAGCTACTTGAACACTCTGCAAGCCTTTCCACTCCCAAAAACATGCACATGGAAGGAGCTGCTGCAAAAGCGATGCTGTGCTCGCTGCTGCTCGTCCTGAAGCTCTGGCTGCTAAATCTGAGGCTTTCCTTCCAATTTCAAGCTGCAAAGCACTTGCTGAATTGCAGGGAAAGTCCGGGAGGCATTTGCTGTGCTGGCACACTTTCTCCTTCCTAGACAGAGTGGAAAAGCTTTTCCCTGCCGTGTAGGCGGCAAGAGACGCATTAGACGGGCATCCGGAGCTGTCCGAAGGTAAGCGCCTGTTGCCGGCCTCTTTCGGCACAAGCCCCCGCTCCGGAGCGCACCGCGGCCGGCAGGATGCTCTCTGCCGGCGAAGGTGCCGCTTCTCCGGCAAGGAAGCCTCAGCCGCTTCTCCTGCACACGGAGAGCGTGCTAGCTGCTGAAACGTGAAGAAAGAAGCTGCAGAAGACTGGCACTGAGCGTGCAGCTTTCCAGCGGAGAGAAAAAGCTACTTGAACACTCTGCAAGCCTTTCCACTCCCAAAAACATGCACATGGAAGGAGCTGCTGCAAAAGCGATGCTGTGCTCGCTGCTGCTCCTCCTGAAGCTCTGGCTGCTAAATCTGAGGCTTTCCTTCCAATTTCAAGCTGCAAAGCACTTGCTGAATTGCAGGGAAAGTCCGGGAGGCATTTGCTGTGCTGGCACACTTTCTCCTTCCTAGACAGAGTGGAAAAGCTTTTCCCTGCCGTGTAGGCGACAGGAGACGCATTAGACGGGCATCCGGAGCTGTCCGAAGGTAAGCGCCTGTTCCCGGCCTCTTTCGGCACAAGCCCCCGCTCCGGAGCGCACCGCGGCCGGCAGGATGCTCTCTGCCGGCGAAGGTGCCGCTTCTCCGGCAAGGAAGCCTCAGCCGCTTCTCCTGCACACGGAGAGCGTGCTAGCTGCTGAAACGTGAAGAAAGAAGCTGCAGAAGACTGGCACTGAGCGTGCAGCTTTCCAGCGGAGAGAAAAAGCTACTTGAACACTCTGCAAGCCTTTCCACTCCCAAAAACATGCACATGGAAGGAGCTGCTGCAAAAGCGATGCTGTGCTCGCTGCTGCTCCTCCTGAAGCTCTGGCTGCTAAATCTGAGGCTTTCCTTCCAATTTCAAGCTGCAAAGCACTTGCTGAATTGCAGGGAAAGTCCGGGAGGCATTTGCTGTGCTGGCACACTTTCTCCTTCCTAGACAGAGTGGAAAAGCTTTTCCCTGCCGTGTAGGCGACAAGAGACGCATTAGACAGGGATCCGGAGCTGTCCGAAGGTAACCGCTTGTTCCCGGCCTCTTTCGGCACAAGCCCCCGCTCCGGAGCGCACCGCGGCCGGCAGGATGCTCTCTGCCGGCGAAGGTGCCGCTTCTCCGGCAAGGAAGCCTCAGCCGCTTCTCCTGCACACGGAGAGCGTGCTAGCTGCTGAAACGTGAAGAAAGAAGCTGCAGAAGACTGGCACTGAGCGTGCAGCTTTCCAGCGGAGAGAAAAAGCTACTTGAACACTCTGCAAGCCTTTCCACTCCCAAAAACATGCACATGGAAGGAGCTGCTGCAAAAGCGATGCTGTGCTCGCTGCTGCTCCTCCTGAAGCTCTGGCTGCTAAATCTGAGGCTTTCCTTCCAATTTCAAGCTGCAAAGCACTTGCTGAATTGCAGGGAAAGTCCGGGAGGCATTTGCTGTGCTGGCACACTTTCTCCTTCCTAGACAGAGTGGAAAAGCTTTTCCCTGCCGTGTAGGCGACAGGAGACGCATTAGACGGGCATCCGGAGCTGTCCGAAGGTAAGCGCCTGTTGCCGGCCTCTTTCGGCACAAGCCCCCGCTCCGGAGCGCACCGCGGCCGGCAGGATGCTCTCTGCCGGCGAAGGTGCCGCTTCTCCGGCAAGGAAGCCTCAGCCGCTTCTCCTGCACACGGAGAGCGTGCTAGCTGCTGAAACGTGAAGAAAGAAGCTGCAGAAGACTGGCACTGAGCGTGCAGCTTTCCAGCGGAGAGAAAAAGCTACTTGAACACTCTGCAAGCCTTTCCACTCCCAAAAACATGCACATGGAAGGAGCTGCTGCAAAAGCGATGCTGTGCTCGCTGCTGCTCCTCCTGAAGCTCTGGCTGCTAAATCTGAGGCTTTCCTTCCAATTTCAAGCTGCAAAGCACTTGCTGAATTGCAGGGAAAGTCCGGGAGGCATTTGCTGTGCTGGCACACTTTCTCCTTCCTAGACAGAGTGGAAAAGCTTTTCCCTGCCGTGTAGGCGACAGGAGACGCATTAGACGGGCATCCGGAGCTGTCCGAAGGTAAGCGCCTGTTGCCGGCCTCTTTCGGCACAAGCCCCCGCTCCGGAGCGCACCGCGGCCGGCAGGATGCTCTCTGCCGGCGAAGGTGCCGCTTCTCCGGCAAGGAAGCCTCAGCCGCTTCTCCTGCACACGGAGAGCGTGCTAGCTGCTGAAACGTGAAGAAAGAAGCTGCAGAAGACTGGCACTGAGCGTGCAGCTTTCCAGCGGAGAGAAAAAGCTACTTGAACACTCTGCAAGCCTTTCCACTCCCAAAAACATGCACATGGAAGGAGCTGCTGCAAAAGCGATGCTGTGCTCGCTGCTGCTCCTCCTGAAGCTCTGGCTGCTAAATCTGAGGCTTTCCTTCCAATTTCAAGCTGCAAAGCACTTGCTGAATTGCAGGGAAAGTCCGGGAGGCATTTGCTGTGCTGGAACACTTTCTCCTTCCTAGACAGAGTGGAAAAGCTTTTCCCTGCCGTGTAGGCGACAGGAGACGCATTAGACGGGCATCCGGAGCTGTCCGAAGGTAAGCGCCTGTTCCCGGCCTCTTTCGGCACAAGCCCCCGCTCCGGAGCGCACCGCGGCCGGCAGGATGCTCTCTGCCGGCGAAGGTGCCGCTTCTCCGGCAAGGAAGCCTCAGCCGCTTCTCCTGCACACGGAGAGCGTGCTAGCTGCTGAAACGTGAAGAAAGAAGCTGCAGAAGACTGGCACTGAGCGTGCAGCTTTCCAGCGGAGAGAAAAAGCTACTTGAACACTCTGCAAGCCTTTCCACTCCCAAAAACATACACATGGAAGGAGCTGCTGCAAAAGCGATGCTGTGCTCGCTGCTGCTCCTCCTGAAGCTCTGGCTGCTAAATCTGAGGCTTTCCTTCCAATTTCAAGCTGCAAAGCACTTGCTGAATTGCAGGGAAAGTCCGGGAGGCATTTGCTGTGCTGGCACACTTTCTCCTTCCTAGACAGAGTGGAAAAGCTTTTCCCTGCCGTGTAGGCGACAGGAGACGCATTAGACGGGCATCCGGAGCTGTCCGAAGGTAAGCGCCTGTTCCCGGCCTCTTTCGGCACAAGCCCCCGCTCCGGAGCGCACCGCGGCCGGCAGGATGCTCTCTGCCGGCGAAGGTGCCGCTTCTCCGGCAAGGAAGCCTCAGCCGCTTCTCCTGCACACGGAGAGCGTGCTAGCTGCTGAAACGTGAAGAAAGAAGCTGCAGAAGACTGGCACTGAGCGTGCAGCTTTCCAGCGGAGAGAAAAAGCTACTTGAACACTCTGCAAGCCTTTCCACTCCCAAAAACATACACATGGAAGGAGCTGCTGCAAAAGCGATGCTGTGCTCGCTGCTGCTCCTCCTGAAGCTCTGGCTGCTAAATCTGAGGCTTTCCTTCCAATTTCAAGCTGCAAAGCACTTGCTGAATTGCAGGGAAAGTCCGGGAGGCATTTGCTGTGCTGGCACACTTTCTCCTTCCTAGACAGAGTGGAAAAGCTTTTCCCTGCCGTGTAGGCGACAAGAGACGCATTAGACAGGGATCCGGAGCTGTCCGAAGGTAAGCGCCTGTTGCCGGCCTCTTTCGGCACAAGCCCCCGCTCCGGAGCGCACCGCGGCCGGCAGGATGCTCTCTGCCGGCGAAGGTGCCGCTTCTCCGGCAAGGAAGCCTCAGCCGCTTCTCCTGCACACGGAGAGCGTGCTAGCTGCTGAAACGTGAAGAAAGAAGCTGCAGAAGACTGGCACTGAGCGTGCAGCTTTCCAGCGGAGAGAAAAAGCTACTTGAACACTCTGCAAGCCTTTCCACTCCCAAAAACATGCACATGGAAGGAGCTGCTGCAAAAGCGATGCTGTGCTCGCTGCTGCTCCTCCTGAAGCTCTGGCTGCTAAATCTGAGGCTTTCCTTCCAATTTCAAGCTGCAAAGCACTTGCTGAATTGCAGGGAAAGTCCGGGAGGCATTTGCTGTGCTGGCACACTTTCTCCTTCCTAGACAGAGTGGAAAAGCTTTTCCCTGCCGTGTAGGCGACAAGAGACGCATTAGACGGGCATCCGGAGCTGTCCGAAGGTAAGCGCCTGTTCCCGGCCTCGTTCGGCACAAGCCCCCGCTCCGGAGCGCACCGCGGCCGGCAGGATGCTCTCTGCCGGCGAAGGTGCCGCTTCTCCGGCAAGGAAGCCTCAGCCGCTTCTCCTGCACACGGAGAGCGTGCTAGCTGCTGAAACGTGAAGAAAGAAGCTGCAGAAGACTGGCACTGAGCGTGCAGCTTTCCAGCGGAGAGAAAAAGCTACTTGAACACTCTGCAAGCCTTTCCACTCCCAAAAACATACACATGGAAGGAGCTGCTGCAAAAGCGATGCTGTGCTCGCTGCTGCTCCTCCTGAAGCTCTGGCTGCTAAATCTGAGGCTTTCCTTCCAATTTCAAGCTGCAAAGCACTTGCTGAATTGCAGGGAAAGTCCGGGAGGCATTTGCTGTGCTGGCACACTTTCTCCTTCCTAGACAGAGTGGAAAAGCTTTTCCCTGCCGTGTAGGCGACAGGAGACGCATTAGACGGGCATCCGGAGCTGTCCGAAGGTAAGCGCCTGTTCCCGGCCTCTTTCGGCACAAGCCCCCGCTCCGGAGCGCACCGCGGCCGGCAGGATGCTCTCTGCCGGCGAAGGTGCCGCTTCTCCGGCAAGGAAGCCTCAGCCGCTTCTCCTGCACACGGAGAGCGTGCTAGCTGCTGAAACGTGAAGAAAGAAGCTGCAGAAGACTGGCACTGAGCGTGCAGCTTTCCAGCGGAGAGAAAAAGCTACTTGAACACTCTGCAAGCCTTTCCACTCCCAAAAACATGCACATGGAAGGAGCTGCTGCAAAAGCGATGCTGTGCTCGCTGCTGCTCCTCCTGAAGCTCTGGCTGCTAAATCTGAGGCTTTCCTTCCAATTTCAAGCTGCAAAGCACTTGCTGAATTGCAGGGAAAGTCCGGGAGGCATTTGCTGTGCTGGCACACTTTCTCCTTCCTAGACAGAGTGGAAAAGCTTTTCCCTGCCGTGTAGGCGACAGGAGACGCATTAGACGGGCATCCGGAGCTGTCCGAAGGTAAGCGCCTGTTGCCGGCCTCTTTCGGCACAAGCCCCCGCTCCGGAGCGCACCGCGGCCGGCAGGATGCTCTCTGCCGGCGAAGGTGCCGCTTCTCCGGCAAGGAAGCCTCAGCCGCTTCTCCTGCACACGGAGAGCGTGCTAGCTGCTGAAACGTGAAGAAAGAAGCTGCAGAAGACTGGCACTGAGCGTGCAGCTTTCCAGCGGAGAGAAAAAGCTACTTGAACACTCTGCAAGCCTTTCCACTCCCAAAAACATGCACATGGAAGGAGCTGCTGCAAAAGCGATGCTGTGCTCGCTGCTGCTCCTCCTGAAGCTCTGGCTGCTAAATCTGAGGCTTTCCTTCCAATTTCAAGCTGCAAAGCACTTGCTGAATTGCAGGGAAAGTCCGGGAGGCATTTGCTGTGCTGGCACACTTTCTCCTTCCTAGACAGAGTGGAAAAGCTTTTCCCTGCCGTGTAGGCGACAGGAGACGCATTAGACGGGCATCCGGAGCTGTCCGAAGGTAAGCGCCTGTTGCCGGCCTCTTTCGGCACAAGCCCCCGCTCCGGAGCGCACCGCGGCCGGCAGGATGCTCTCTGCCGGCGAAGGTGCCGCTTCTCCGGCAAGGAAGCCTCAGCCGCTTCTCCTGCACACGGAGAGCGTGCTAGCTGCTGAAACGTGAAGAAAGAAGCTGCAGAAGACTGGCACTGAGCGTGCAGCTTTCCAGCGGAGAGAAAAAGCTACTTGAACACTCTGCAAGCCTTTCCACTCCCAAAAACATGCACATGGAAGGAGCTGCTGCAAAAGCGATGCTGTGCTCGCTGCTGCTCGTCCTGAAGCTCTGGCTGCTAAATCTGAGGCTTTCCTTCCAATTTCAAGCTGCAAAGCACTTGCTGAATTGCAGGGAAAGTCCGGGAGGCATTTGCTGTGCTGGCACACTTTCTCCTTCCTAGACAGAGTGGAAAAGCTTTTCCCTGCCGTGTAGGCGACAGGAGACGCATTAGACGGGCATCCGGAGCTGTCCGAAGGTAAGCGCCTGTTCCCGGCCTCTTTCGGCACAAGCCCCCGCTCCGGAGCGCACCGCGGCCGGCAGGATGCTCTCTGCCGGCGAAGGTGCCGCTTCTCCGGCAAGGAAGCCTCAGCCGCTTCTCCTGCACACGGAGAGCGTGCTAGCTGCTGAAACGTGAAGAAAGAAGCTGCAGAAGACTGGCACTGAGCGTGCAGCTTTCCAGCGGAGAGAAAAAGCTACTTGAACACTCTGCAAGCCTTTCCACTCCCAAAAACATACACATGGAAGGAGCTGCTGCAAAAGCGATGCTGTGCTCGCTGCTGCTCCTCCTGAAGCTCTGGCTGCTAAATCTGAGGCTTTCCTTCCAATTTCAAGCTGCAAAGCACTTGCTGAATTGCAGGGAAAGTCCGGGAGGCATTTGCTGTGCTGGCACACTTTCTCCTTCCTAGACAGAGTGGAAAAGCTTTTCCCTGCCGTGTAGGCGACAGGAGACGCATTAGACGGGCATCCGGAGCTGTCCGAAGGTAAGCGCCTGTTGCCGGCCTCTTTCGGCACAAGCCCCCGCTCCGGAGCGCACCGCGGCCGGCAGGATGCTCTCTGCCGGCGAAGGTGCCGCTTCTCCGGCAAGGAAGCCTCAGCCGCTTCTCCTGCACACGGAGAGCGTGCTAGCTGCTGAAACGTGAAGAAAGAAGCTGCAGAAGACTGGCACTGAGCGTGCAGCTTTCCAGCGGAGAGAAAAAGCTACTTGAACACTCTGCAAGCCTTTCCACTCCCAAAAACATGCACATGGAAGGAGCTGCTGCAAAAGCGATGCTGTGCTCGCTGCTGCTCCTCCTGAAGCTCTGGCTGCTAAATCTGAGGCTTTCCTTCCAATTTCAAGCTGCAAAGCACTTGCTGAATTGCAGGGAAAGTCCGGGAGGCATTTGCTGTGCTGGCACACTTTCTCCTTCCTAGACAGAGTGGAAAAGCTTTTCCCTGCCGTGTAGGCGACAAGAGACGCATTAGACAGGGATCCGGAGCTGTCCGAAGGTAAGCGCCTGTTGCCGGCCTCTTTCGGCACAAGCCCCCGCTCCGGAGCGCACCGCGGCCGGCAGGATGCTCTCTGCCGGCGAAGGTGCCGCTTCTCCGGCAAGGAAGCCTCAGCCGCTTCTCCTGCACACGGAGAGCGTGCTAGCTGCTGAAACGTGAAGAAAGAAGCTGCAGAAGACTGGCACTGAGCGTGCAGCTTTCCAGCGGAGAGAAAAAGCTACTTGAACACTCTGCAAGCCTTTCCACTCCCAAAAACATGCACATGGAAGGAGCTGCTGCAAAAGCGATGCTGTGCTCGCTGCTGCTCGTCCTGAAGCTCTGGCTGCTAAATCTGAGGCTTTCCTTCCAATTTCAAGCTGCAAAGCACTTGCTGAATTGCAGGGAAAGTCCGGGAGGCATTTGCTGTGCTGGCACACTTTCTCCTTCCTAGACAGAGTGGAAAAGCTTTTCCCTGCCGTGTAGGCGACAAGAGACGCATTAGACCGGGATCCGGAGCTGTCCGAAGGTAAGCGCTTGTTCCCGGCCTCGTTCGGCACAAGCCCCCGCTCCGGAGCGCACCGCGGCCGGCAGGATGCTCTCTGCCGGCGAAGGTGCCGCTTCTCCGGCAAGGAAGCCTCAGCCGCTTCTCCTGCACACGGAGAGCGTGCTAGCTGCTGAAACGTGAAGAAAGAAGCTGCAGAAGACTGGCACTGAGCGTGCAGCTTTCCAGCGGAGAGAAAAAGCTACTTGAACACTCTGCAAGCCTTTCCACTCCCAAAAACATACACATGGAAGGAGCTGCTGCAAAAGCGATGCTGTGCTCGCTGCTGCTCCTCCTGAAGCTCTGGCTGCTAAATCTGAGGCTTTCCTTCCAATTTCAAGCTGCAAAGCACTTGCTGAATTGCAGGGAAAGTCCGGGAGGCATTTGCTGTGCTGGCACACTTTCTCCTTCCTAGACAGAGTGGAAAAGCTTTTCCCTGCCGTGTAGGCGACAGGAGACGCATTAGACGGGCATCCGGAGCTGTCCGAAGGTAAGCGCCTGTTCCCGGCCTCTTTCGGCACAAGCCCCCGCTCCGGAGCGCACCGCGGCCGGCAGGATGCTCTCTGCCGGCGAAGGTGCCGCTTCTCCGGCAAGGAAGCCTCAGCCGCTTCTCCTGCACACGGAGAGCGTGCTAGCTGCTGAAACGTGAAGAAAGAAGCTGCAGAAGACTGGCACTGAGCGTGCAGCTTTCCAGCGGAGAGAAAAAGCTACTTGAACACTCTGCAAGCCTTTCCACTCCCAAAAACATGCACATGGAAGGAGCTGCTGCAAAAGCGATGCTGTGCTCGCTGCTGCTCCTCCTGAAGCTCTGGCTGCTAAATCTGAGGCTTTCCTTCCAATTTCAAGCTGCAAAGCACTTGCTGAATTGCAGGGAAAGTCCGGGAGGCATTTGCTGTGCTGGCACACTTTCTCCTTCCTAGACAGAGTGGAAAAGCTTTTCCCTGCCGTGTAGGCGACAGGAGACGCATTAGACGGGCATCCGGAGCTGTCCGAAGGTAAGCGCTTGTTCCCGGCCTCTTTCGGCACAAGCCCCCGCTCCGGAGCGCACCGCGGCCGGCAGGATGCTCTCTGCCGGCGAAGGTGCCGCTTCTCCGGCAAGGAAGCCTCAGCCGCTTCTCCTGCACACGGAGAGCGTGCTAGCTGCTGAAACGTGAAGAAAGAAGCTGCAGAAGACTGGCACTGAGCGTGCAGCTTTCCAGCGGAGAGGAAAAGCTACTTGAACACTCTGCAAGCCTTTCCACTCCCAAAAACATACACATGGAAGGAGCTGCTGCAAAAGCGATGCTGTGCTCGCTGCTGCTCCTCCTGAAGCTCTGGCTGCTAAATCTGAGGCTTTCCTTCCAATTTCAAGCTGCAAAGCACTTGCTGAATTGCAGGGAAAGTCCGGGAGGCATTTGCTGTGCTGGCACACTTTCTCCTTCCTAGACAGAGTGGAAAAGCTTTTCCCTGCCGTGTAGGCGACAGGAGACGCATTAGACGGGCATCCGGAGCTGTCCGAAGGTAAGCGCCTGTTGCCGGCCTCTTTCGGCACAAGCCCCCGCTCCGGAGCGCACCGCGGCCGGCAGGATGCTCTCTGCCGGCGAAGGTGCCGCTTCTCCGGCAAGGAAGCCTCAGCCGCTTCTCCTGCACACGGAGAGCGTGCTAGCTGCTGAAACGTGAAGAAAGAAGCTGCAGAAGACTGGCACTGAGCGTGCAGCTTTCCAGCGGAGAGAAAAAGCTACTTGAACACTCTGCAAGCCTTTCCACTCCCAAAAACATGCACATGGAAGGAGCTGCTGCAAAAGCGATGCTGTGCTCGCTGCTGCTCCTCCTGAAGCTCTGGCTGCTAAATCTGAGGCTTTCCTTCCAATTTCAAGCTGCAAAGCACTTGCTGAATTGCAGGGAAAGTCCGGGAGGCATTTGCTGTGCTGGCACACTTTCTCCTTCCTAGACAGAGTGGAAAAGCTTTTCCCTGCCGTGTAGGCGACAAGAGACGCATTAGACAGGGATCCGGAGCTGTCCGAAGGTAAGCGCCTGTTGCCGGCCTCTTTCGGCACAAGCCCCCGCTCCGGAGCGCACCGCGGCCGGCAGGATGCTCTCTGCCGGCGAAGGTGCCGCTTCTCCGGCAAGGAAGCCTCAGCCGCTTCTCCTGCACACGGAGAGCGTGCTAGCTGCTGAAACGTGAAGAAAGAAGCTGCAGAAGACTGGCACTGAGCGTGCAGCTTTCCAGCGGAGAGAAAAAGCTACTTGAACACTCTGCAAGCCTTTCCACTCCCAAAAACATGCACATGGAAGGAGCTGCTGCAAAAGCGATGCTGTGCTCGCTGCTGCTCGTCCTGAAGCTCTGGCTGCTAAATCTGAGGCTTTCCTTCCAATTTCAAGCTGCAAAGCACTTGCTGAATTGCAGGGAAAGTCCGGGAGGCATTTGCTGTGCTGGCACACTTTCTCCTTCCTAGACAGAGTGGAAAAGCTTTTCCCTGCCGTGTAGGCGACAAGAGACGCATTAGACCGGGATCCGGAGCTGTCCGAAGGTAAGCGCTTGTTCCCGGCCTCGTTCGGCACAAGCCCCCGCTCCGGAGCGCACCGCGGCCGGCAGGATGCTCTCTGCCGGCGAAGGTGCCGCTTCTCCGGCAAGGAAGCCTCAGCCGCTTCTCCTGCACACGGAGAGCGTGCTAGCTGCTGAAACGTGAAGAAAGAAGCTGCAGAAGACTGGCACTGAGCGTGCAGCTTTCCAGCGGAGAGAAAAAGCTACTTGAACACTCTGCAAGCCTTTCCACTCCCAAAAACATACACATGGAAGGAGCTGCTGCAAAAGCGATGCTGTGCTCGCTGCTGCTCCTCCTGAAGCTCTGGCTGCTAAATCTGAGGCTTTCCTTCCAATTTCAAGCTGCAAAGCACTTGCTGAATTGCAGGGAAAGTCCGGGAGGCATTTGCTGTGCTGGCACACTTTCTCCTTCCTAGACAGAGTGGAAAAGCTTTTCCCTGCCGTGTAGGCGACAGGAGACGCATTAGACGGGCATCCGGAGCTGTCCGAAGGTAAGCGCCTGTTCCCGGCCTCTTTCGGCACAAGCCCCCGCTCCGGAGCGCACCGCGGCCGGCAGGATGCTCTCTGCCGGCGAAGGTGCCGCTTCTCCGGCAAGGAAGCCTCAGCCGCTTCTCCTGCACACGGAGAGCGTGCTAGCTGCTGAAACGTGAAGAAAGAAGCTGCAGAAGACTGGCACTGAGCGTGCAGCTTTCCAGCGGAGAGAAAAAGCTACTTGAACACTCTGCAAGCCTTTCCACTCCCAAAAACATGCACATGGAAGGAGCTGCTGCAAAAGCGATGCTGTGCTCGCTGCTGCTCCTCCTGAAGCTCTGGCTGCTAAATCTGAGGCTTTCCTTCCAATTTCAAGCTGCAAAGCACTTGCTGAATTGCAGGGAAAGTCCGGGAGGCATTTGCTGTGCTGGCACACTTTCTCCTTCCTAGACAGAGTGGAAAAGCTTTTCCCTGCCGTGTAGGCGACAGGAGACGCATTAGACGGGCATCCGGAGCTGTCCGAAGGTAAGCGCTTGTTCCCGGCCTCTTTCGGCACAAGCCCCCGCTCCGGAGCGCACCGCGGCCGGCAGGATGCTCTCTGCCGGCGAAGGTGCCGCTTCTCCGGCAAGGAAGCCTCAGCCGCTTCTCCTGCACACGGAGAGCGTGCTAGCTGCTGAAACGTGAAGAAAGAAGCTGCAGAAGACTGGCACTGAGCGTGCAGCTTTCCAGCGGAGAGGAAAAGCTACTTGAACACTCTGCAAGCCTTTCCACTCCCAAAAACATACACATGGAAGGAGCTGCTGCAAAAGCGATGCTGTGCTCGCTGCTGCTCCTCCTGAAGCTCTGGCTGCTAAATCTGAGGCTTTCCTTCCAATTTCAAGCTGCAAAGCACTTGCTGAATTGCAGGGAAAGTCCGGGAGGCATTTGCTGTGCTGGCACACTTTCTCCTTCCTAGACAGAGTGGAAAAGCTTTTCCCTGCCGTGTAGGCGACAGGAGACGCATTAGACGGGCATCCGGAGCTGTCCGAAGGTAAGCGCCTGTTGCCGGCCTCTTTCGGCACAAGCCCCCGCTCCGGAGCGCACCGCGGCCGGCAGGATGCTCTCTGCCGGCGAAGGTGCCGCTTCTCCGGCAAGGAAGCCTCAGCCGCTTCTCCTGCACACGGAGAGCGTGCTAGCTGCTGAAACGTGAAGAAAGAAGCTGCAGAAGACTGGCACTGAGCGTGCAGCTTTCCAGCGGAGAGAAAAAGCTACTTGAACACTCTGCAAGCCTTTCCACTCCCAAAAACATACACATGGAAGGAGCTGCTGCAAAAGCGATGCTGTGCTCGCTGCTGCTCCTCCTGAAGCTCTGGCTGCTAAATCTGAGGCTTTCCTTCCAATTTCAAGCTGCAAAGCACTTGCTGAATTGCAGGGAAAGTCCGGGAGGCATTTGCTGTGCTGGCACACTTTCTCCTTCCTAGACAGAGTGGAAAAGCTTTTCCCTGCCGTGTAGGCGACAAGAGACGCATTAGACAGGGATCCGGAGCTGTCCGAAGGTAAGCGCCTGTTGCCGGCCTCTTTCGGCACAAGCCCCCGCTCCGGAGCGCACCGCGGCCGGCAGGATGCTCTCTGCCGGCGAAGGTGCCGCTTCTCCGGCAAGGAAGCCTCAGCCGCTTCTCCTGCACACGGAGAGCGTGCTAGCTGCTGAAACGTGAAGAAAGAAGCTGCAGAAGACTGGCACTGAGCGTGCAGCTTTCCAGCGGAGAGAAAAAGCTACTTGAACACTCTGCAAGCCTTTCCACTCCCAAAAACATGCACATGGAAGGAGCTGCTGCAAAAGCGATGCTGTGCTCGCTGCTGCTCCTCCTGAAGCTCTGGCTGCTAAATCTGAGGCTTTCCTTCCAATTTCAAGCTGCAAAGCACTTGCTGAATTGCAGGGAAAGTCCGGGAGGCATTTGCTGTGCTGGCACACTTTCTCCTTCCTAGACAGAGTGGAAAAGCTTTTCCCTGCCGTGTAGGCGACAAGAGACGCATTAGACGGGCATCCGGAGCTGTCCGAAGGTAAGCGCCTGTTGCCGGCCTCTTTCGGCACAAGCCCCCGCTCCGGAGCGCACCGCGGCCGGCAGGATGCTCTCTGCCGGCGAAGGTGCCGCTTCTCCGGCAAGGAAGCCTCAGCCGCTTCTCCTGCACACGGAGAGCGTGCTAGCTGCTGAAACGTGAAGAAAGAAGCTGCAGAAGACTGGCACTGAGCCTGCAGCTTTCCAGCGGAGAGAAAAAGCTACTTGAACACTCTGCAAGCCTTTCCACTCCCAAAAACATGCACATGGAAGGAGCTGCTGCAAAAGCGATGCTGTGCTCGCTGCTGCTCCTCCTGAAGCTCTGGCTGCTAAATCTGAGGCTTTCCTTCCAATTTCAAGCTGCAAAGCACTTGCTGAATTGCAGGGAAAGTCCGGGAGGCATTTGCTGTGCTGGCACACTTTCTCCTTCCTAGACAGAGTGGAAAAGCTTTTCCCTGCCGTGTAGGCGACAGGAGACGCATTAGACGGGCATCCGGAGCTGTCCGAAGGTAAGCGCCTGTTCCCGGCCTCTTTCGGCACAAGCCCCCGCTCCGGAGCGCACCGCGGCCGGCAGGATGCTCTCTGCCGGCGAAGGTGCCGCTTCTCCGGCAAGGAAGCCTCAGCCGCTTCTCCTGCACACGGAGAGCGTGCTAGCTGCTGAAACGTGAAGAAAGAAGCTGCAGAAGACTGGCACTGAGCGTGCAGCTTTCCAGCGGAGAGAAAAAGCTACTTGAACACTCTGCAAGCCTTTCCACTCCCAAAAACATGCACATGGAAGGAGCTGCTGCAAAAGCGATGCTGTGCTCGCTGCTGCTCCTCCTGAAGCTCTGGCTGCTAAATCTGAGGCTTTCCTTCCAATTTCAAGCTGCAAAGCACTTGCTGAATTGCAGGGAAAGTCCGGGAGGCATTTGCTGTGCTGGCACACTTTCTCCTTCCTAGACAGAGTGGAAAAGCTTTTCCCTGCCGTGTAGGCGACAGGAGACGCATTAGACGGGCATCCGGAGCTGTCCGAAGGTAAGCGCTTGTTCCCGGCCTCTTTCGGCACAAGCCCCCGCTCCGGAGCGCACCGCGGCCGGCAGGATGCTCTCTGCCGGCGAAGGTGCCGCTTCTCCGGCAAGGAAGCCTCAGCCGCTTCTCCTGCACACGGAGAGCGTGCTAGCTGCTGAAACGTGAAGAAAGAAGCTGCAGAAGACTGGCACTGAGCGTGCAGCTTTCCAGCGGAGAGGAAAAGCTACTTGAACACTCTGCAAGCCTTTCCACTCCCAAAAACATACACATGGAAGGAGCTGCTGCAAAAGCGATGCTGTGCTCGCTGCTGCTCCTCCTGAAGCTCTGGCTGCTAAATCTGAGGCTTTCCTTCCAATTTCAAGCTGCAAAGCACTTGCTGAATTGCAGGGAAAGTCCGGGAGGCATTTGCTGTGCTGGCACACTTTCTCCTTCCTAGACAGAGTGGAAAAGCTTTTCCCTGCCGTGTAGGCGACAGGAGACGCATTAGACGGGCATCCGGAGCTGTCCGAAGGTAAGCGCCTGTTGCCGGCCTCTTTCGGCACAAGCCCCCGCTCCGGAGCGCACCGCGGCCGGCAGGATGCTCTCTGCCGGCGAAGGTGCCGCTTCTCCGGCAAGGAAGCCTCAGCCGCTTCTCCTGCACACGGAGAGCGTGCTAGCTGCTGAAACGTGAAGAAAGAAGCTGCAGAAGACTGGCACTGAGCGTGCAGCTTTCCAGCGGAGAGAAAAAGCTACTTGAACACTCTGCAAGCCTTTCCACTCCCAAAAACATACACATGGAAGGAGCTGCTGCAAAAGCGATGCTGTGCTCGCTGCTGCTCCTCCTGAAGCTCTGGCTGCTAAATCTGAGGCTTTCCTTCCAATTTCAAGCTGCAAAGCACTTGCTGAATTGCAGGGAAAGTCCGGGAGGCATTTGCTGTGCTGGCACACTTTCTCCTTCCTAGACAGAGTGGAAAAGCTTTTCCCTGCCGTGTAGGCGACAAGAGACGCATTAGACAGGGATCCGGAGCTGTCCGAAGGTAAGCGCCTGTTCCCGGCCTCTTTCGGCACAAGCCCCCGCTCCGGAGCGCACCGCGGCCGGCAGGATGCTCTCTGCCGGCGAAGGTGCCGCTTCTCCGGCAAGGAAGCCTCAGCCGCTTCTCCTGCACACGGAGAGCGTGCTAGCTGCTGAAACGTGAAGAAAGAAGCTGCAGAAGACTGGCACTGAGCGTGCAGCTTTCCAGCGGAGAGAAAAAGCTACTTGAACACTCTGCAAGCCTTTCCACTCCCAAAAACATGCACATGGAAGGAGCTGCTGCAAAAGCGATGCTGTGCTCGCTGCTGCTCGTCCTGAAGCTCTGGCTGCTAAATCTGAGGCTTTCCTTCCAATTTCAAGCTGCAAAGCACTTGCTGAATTGCAGGGAAAGTCCGGGAGGCATTTGCTGTGCTGGCACACTTTCTCCTTCCTAGACAGAGTGGAAAAGCTTTTCCCTGCCGTGTAGGCGACAGGAGACGCATTAGACGGGCATCCGGAGCTGTCCGAAGGTAAGCGCCTGTTGCCGGCCTCTTTCGGCACAAGCCCCCGCTCCGGAGCGCACCGCGGCCGGCAGGATGCTCTCTGCCGGCGAAGGTGCCGCTTCTCCGGCAAGGAAGCCTCAGCCGCTTCTCCTGCACACGGAGAGCGTGCTAGCTGCTGAAACGTGAAGAAAGAAGCTGCAGAAGACTGGCACTGAGCGTGCAGCTTTCCAGCGGAGAGAAAAAGCTACTTGAACACTCTGCAAGCCTTTCCACTCCCAAAAACATGCACATGGAAGGAGCTGCTGCAAAAGCGATGCTGTGCTCGCTGCTGCTCCTCCTGAAGCTCTGGCTGCTAAATCTGAGGCTTTCCTTCCAATTTCAAGCTGCAAAGCACTTGCTGAATTGCAGGGAAAGTCCGGGAGGCATTTGCTGTGCTGGCACACTTTCTCCTTCCTAGACAGAGTGGAAAAGCTTTTCCCTGCCGTGTAGGCGACAGGAGACGCATTAGACGGGCATCCGGAGCTGTCCGAAGGTAAGCGCCTGTTGCCGGCCTCTTTCGGCACAAGCCCCCGCTCCGGAGCGCACCGCGGCCGGCAGGATGCTCTCTGCCGGCGAAGGTGCCGCTTCTCCGGCAAGGAAGCCTCAGCCGCTTCTCCTGCACACGGAGAGCGTGCTAGCTGCTGAAACGTGAAGAAAGAAGCTGCAGAAGACTGGCACTGAGCGTGCAGCTTTCCAGCGGAGAGAAAAAGCTACTTGAACACTCTGCAAGCCTTTCCACTCCCAAAAACATGCACATGGAAGGAGCTGCTGCAAAAGCGATGCTGTGCTCGCTGCTGCTCCTCCTGAAGCTCTGGCTGCTAAATCTGAGGCTTTCCTTCCAATTTCAAGCTGCAAAGCACTTGCTGAATTGCAGGGAAAGTCCGGGAGGCATTTGCTGTGCTGGCACACTTTCTCCTTCCTAGACAGAGTGGAAAAGCTTTTCCCTGCCGTGTAGGCGACAGGAGACGCATTAGACGGGCATCCGGAGCTGTCCGAAGGTAAGCGCCTGTTGCCGGCCTCTTTCGGCACAAGCCCCCGCTCCGGAGCGCACCGCGGCCGGCAGGATGCTCTCTGCCGGCGAAGGTGCCGCTTCTCCGGCAAGGAAGCCTCAGCCGCTTCTCCTGCACACGGAGAGCGTGCTAGCTGCTGAAACGTGAAGAAAGAAGCTGCAGAAGACTGGCACTGAGCGTGCAGCTTTCCAGCGGAGAGAAAAAGCTACTTGAACACTCTGCAAGCCTTTCCACTCCCAAAAACATACACATGGAAGGAGCTGCTGCAAAAGCGATGCTGTGCTCGCTGCTGCTCCTCCTGAAGCTCTGGCTGCTAAATCTGAGGCTTTCCTTCCAATTTCAAGCTGCAAAGCACTTGCTGAATTGCAGGGAAAGTCCGGGAGGCATTTGCTGTGCTGGCACACTTTCTCCTTCCTAGACAGAGTGGAAAAGCTTTTCCCTGCCGTGTAGGCGACAGGAGACGCATTAGACGGGCATCCGGAGCTGTCCGAAGGTAAGCGCCTGTTGCCGGCCTCTTTCGGCACAAGCCCCCGCTCCGGAGCGCACCGCGGCCGGCAGGATGCTCTCTGCCGGCGAAGGTGCCGCTTCTCCGGCAAGGAAGCCTCAGCCGCTTCTCCTGCACACGGAGAGCGTGCTAGCTGCTGAAACGTGAAGAAAGAAGCTGCAGAAGACTGGCACTGAGCGTGCAGCTTTCCAGCGGAGAGAAAAAGCTACTTGAACACTCTGCAAGCCTTTCCACTCCCAAAAACATGCACATGGAAGGAGCTGCTGCAAAAGCGATGCTGTGCTCGCTGCTGCTCCTCCTGAAGCTCTGGCTGCTAAATCTGAGGCTTTCCTTCCAATTTCAAGCTGCAAAGCACTTGCTGAATTGCAGGGAAAGTCCGGGAGGCATTTGCTGTGCTGGCACACTTTCTCCTTCCTAGACAGAGTGGAAAAGCTTTTCCCTGCCGTGTAGGCGACAAGAGACGCATTAGACCGGGATCCGGAGCTGTCCGAAGGTAAGCGCTTGTTCCCGGCCTCGTTCGGCACAAGCCCCCGCTCCGGAGCGCACCGCGGCCGGCAGGATGCTCTCTGCCGGCGAAGGTGCCGCTTCTCCGGCAAGGAAGCCTCAGCCGCTTCTCCTGCACACGGAGAGCGTGCTAGCTGCTGTAACGTGAAGAAAGAAGCTGCAGAAGACTGGCACTGAGCGTGCAGCTTTCCAGCGGAGAGAAAAAGCTACTTGAACACTCTGCAAGCCTTTCCACTCCCAAAAACATGCACATGGAAGGAGCTGCTGCAAAAGCGATGCTGTGCTCGCTGCTGCTCCTCCTGAAGCTCTGGCTGCTAAATCTGAGGCTTTCCTTCCAATTTCAAGCTGCAAAGCACTTGCTGAATTGCAGGGAAAGTCCGGGAGGCATTTGCTGTGCTGGCACACTTTCTCCTTCCTAGACAGAGTGGAAAAGCTTTTCCCTGCCGTGTAGGCGACAGGAGACGCATTAGACGGGCATCCGGAGCTGTCCGAAGGTAAGCGCCTGTTGCCGGCCTCTTTCGGCACAAGCCCCCGCTCCGGAGCGCACCGCGGCCGGCAGGATGCTCTCTGCCGGCGAAGGTGCCGCTTCTCCGGCAAGGAAGCCTCAGCCGCTTCTCCTGCACACGGAGAGCGTGCTAGCTGCTGAAACGTGAAGAAAGAAGCTGCAGAAGACTGGCACTGAGCGTGCAGCTTTCCAGCGGAGAGAAAAAGCTACTTGAACACTCTGCAAGCCTTTCCACTCCCAAAAACATGCACATGGAAGGAGCTGCTGCAAAAGCGATGCTGTGCTCGCTGCTGCTCGTCCTGAAGCTCTGGCTGCTAAATCTGAGGCTTTCCTTCCAATTTCAAGCTGCAAAGCACTTGCTGAATTGCAGGGAAAGTCCGGGAGGCATTTGCTGTGCTGGCACACTTTCTCCTTCCTAGACAGAGTGGAAAAGCTTTTCCCTGCCGTGTAGGCGACAGGAGACTCATTAGACGGGCATCCGGAGCTGTCCGAAGGTAAGCGCCTGTTGCCGGCCTCTTTCGGCACAAGCCCCCGCTCCGGAGCGCACCGCGGCCGGCAGGATGCTCTCTGCCGGCGAAGGTGCCGCTTCTCCGGCAAGGAAGCCTCAGCCGCTTCTCCTGCACACGGAGAGCGTGCTAGCTGCTGAAACGTGAAGAAAGAAGCTGCAGAAGACTGGCACTGAGCGTGCAGCTTTCCAGCGGAGAGAAAAAGCTACTTGAACACTCTGCAAGCCTTTCCACTCCCAAAAACATGCACATGGAAGGAGCTGCTGCAAAAGCGATGCTGTGCTCGCTGCTGCTCCTCCTGAAGCTCTGGCTGCTAAATCTGAGGCTTTCCTTCCAATTTCAAGCTGCAAAGCACTTGCTGAATTGCAGGGAAAGTCCGGGAGGCATTTGCTGTGCTGGCACACTTTCTCCTTCCTAGACAGAGTGGAAAAGCTTTTCCCTGCCGTGTAGGCGACAGGAGACGCATTAGACGGGCATCCGGAGCTGTCCGAAGGTAAGCGCCTGTTCCCGGCCTCTTTCGGCACAAGCCCCCGCTCCGGAGCGCACCGCGGCCGGCAGGATGCTCTCTGCCGGCGAAGGTGCCGCTTCTCCGGCAAGGAAGCCTCAGCCGCTTCTCCTGCACACGGAGAGCGTGCTAGCTGCTGAAACGTGAAGAAAGAAGCTGCAGAAGACTGGCACTGAGCGTGCAGCTTTCCAGCGGAGAGAAAAAGCTACTTGAACACTCTGCAAGCCTTTCCACTCCCAAAAACATGCACATGGAAGGAGCTGCTGCAAAAGCGATGCTGTGCTCGCTGCTGCTCCTCCTGAAGCTCTGGCTGCTAAATCTGAGGCTTTCCTTCCAATTTCAAGCTGCAAAGCACTTGCTGAATTGCAGGGAAAGTCCGGGAGGCATTTGCTGTGCTGGCACACTTTCTCCTTCCTAGACAGAGTGGAAAAGCTTTTCCCTGCCGTGTAGGCGACAAGAGACGCATTAGACAGGGATCCGGAGCTGTCCGAAGGTAACCGCTTGTTCCCGGCCTCTTTCGGCACAAGCCCCCGCTCCGGAGCGCACCGCGGCCGGCAGGATGCTCTCTGCCGGCGAAGGTGCCGCTTCTCCGGCAAGGAAGCCTCAGCCGCTTCTCCTGCACACGGAGAGCGTGCTAGCTGCTGAAACGTGAAGAAAGAAGCTGCAGAAGACTGGCACTGAGCGTGCAGCTTTCCAGCGGAGAGAAAAAGCTACTTGAACACTCTGCAAGCCTTTCCACTCCCAAAAACATGCACATGGAAGGAGCTGCTGCAAAAGCGATGCTGTGCTCGCTGCTGCTCCTCCTGAAGCTCTGGCTGCTAAATCTGAGGCTTTCCTTCCAATTTCAAGCTGCAAAGCACTTGCTGAATTGCAGGGAAAGTCCGGGAGGCATTTGCTGTGCTGGCACACTTTCTCCTTCCTAGACAGAGTGGAAAAGCTTTTCCCTGCCGTGTAGGCGACAGGAGACGCATTAGACGGGCATCCGGAGCTGTCCGAAGGTAAGCGCCTGTTGCCGGCCTCTTTCGGCACAAGCCCCCGCTCCGGAGCGCACCGCGGCCGGCAGGATGCTCTCTGCCGGCGAAGGTGCCGCTTCTCCGGCAAGGAAGCCTCAGCCGCTTCTCCTGCACACGGAGAGCGTGCTAGCTGCTGAAACGTGAAGAAAGAAGCTGCAGAAGACTGGCACTGAGCGTGCAGCTTTCCAGCGGAGAGAAAAAGCTACTTGAACACTCTGCAAGCCTTTCCACTCCCAAAAACATGCACATGGAAGGAGCTGCTGCAAAAGCGATGCTGTGCTCGCTGCTGCTCCTCCTGAAGCTCTGGCTGCTAAATCTGAGGCTTTCCTTCCAATTTCAAGCTGCAAAGCACTTGCTGAATTGCAGGGAAAGTCCGGGAGGCATTTGCTGTGCTGGCACACTTTCTCCTTCCTAGACAGAGTGGAAAAGCTTTTCCCTGCCGTGTAGGCGACAAGAGACGCATTAGACCGGGATCCGGAGCTGTCCGAAGGTAAGCGCTTGTTCCCGGCCTCGTTCGGCACAAGCCCCCGCTCCGGAGCGCACCGCGGCCGGCAGGATGCTCTCTGCCGGCGAAGGTGCCGCTTCTCCGGCAAGGAAGCCTCAGCCGCTTCTCCTGCACACGGAGAGCGTGCTAGCTGCTGAAACGTGAAGAAAGAAGCTGCAGAAGACTGGCACTGAGCGTGCAGCTTTCCAGCGGAGAGAAAAAGCTACTTGAACACTCTGCAAGCCTTTCCACTCCCAAAAACATACACATGGAAGGAGCTGCTGCAAAAGCGATGCTGTGCTCGCTGCTGCTCCTCCTGAAGCTCTGGCTGCTAAATCTGAGGCTTTCCTTCCAATTTCAAGCTGCAAAGCACTTGCTGAATTGCAGGGAAAGTCCGGGAGGCATTTGCTGTGCTGGCACACTTTCTCCTTCCTAGACAGAGTGGAAAAGCTTTTCCCTGCCGTGTAGGCGACAGGAGACGCATTAGACGGGCATCCGGAGCTGTCCGAAGGTAAGCGCCTGTTGCCGGCCTCTTTCGGCACAAGCCCCCGCTCCGGAGCGCACCGCGGCCGGCAGGATGCTCTCTGCCGGCGAAGGTGCCGCTTATCCAGCAAGGAAGCCTCAGCCGCTTCTCCTGCACACGGAGAGCGTGCTAGCTGCTGAAACGTGAAGAAAGAAGCTGCAGAAGACTGGCACTGAGCGTGCAGCTTTCCAGCGGAGAGAAAAAGCTACTTGAACACTCTGCAAGCCTTTCCACTCCCAAAAACATGCACATGGAAGGAGCTGCTGCAAAAGCGATGCTGTGCTCGCTGCTGCTCCTCCTGAAGCTCTGGCTGCTAAATCTGAGGCTTTCCTTCCAATTTCAAGCTGCAAAGCACTTGCTGAATTGCAGGGAAAGTCCGGGAGGCATTTGCTGTGCTGGCACACTTTCTCCTTCCTAGACAGAGTGGAAAAGCTTTTCCCTGCCGTGTAGGCGACAGGAGACGCATTAGACGGGCATCCGGAGCTGTCCGAAGGTAAGCGCCTGTTCCCGGCCTCTTTCGGCACAAGCCCCCGCTCCGGAGCGCACCGCGGCCGGCAGGATGCTCTCTGCCGGCGAAGGTGCCGCTTCTCCGGCAAGGAAGCCTCAGCCGCTTCTCCTGCACACGGAGAGCGTGCTAGCTGCTGAAACGTGAAGAAAGAAGCTGCAGAAGACTGGCACTGAGCGTGCAGCTTTCTAGCGGAGAGAAAAAGCTACTTGAACACTCTGCAAGCCTTTCCACTCCCAAAAACATGCACATGGAAGGAGCTGCTGCAAAAGCGATGCTGTGCTCGCTGCTGCTCCTCCTGAAGCTCTGGCTGCTAAATCTGAGGCTTTCCTTCCAATTTCAAGCTGCAAAGCACTTGCTGAATTGCAGGGAAAGTCCGGGAGGCATTTGCTGTGCTGGCACACTTTCTCCTTCCTAGACAGAGTGGAAAAGCTTTTCCCTGCCGTGTAGGCGACAAGAGACGCATTAGACAGGGATCCGGAGCTGTCCGAAGGTAAGCGCTTGTTCCCGGCCTCGTTCGGCACAAGCCCCCGCTCCGGAGCGCACCGCGGCCGGCAGGATGCTCTCTGCCGGCGAAGGTGCCGCTTCTCCGGCAAGGAAGCCTCAGCCGCTTCTCCTGCACACGGAGAGCGTGCTAGCTGCTGAAACGTGAAGAAAGAAGCTGCAGAAGACTGGCACTGAGCGTGCAGCTTTCCAGCGGAGAGAAAAAGCTACTTGAACACTCTGCAAGCCTTTCCACTCCCAAAAACATGTACATGGAAGGAGCTGCTGCAAAAGCGATGCTGTGCTCGCTGCTGCTCCTCCTGAAGCTCTGGCTGCTAAATCTGAGGCTTTCCTTCCAATTTCAAGCTGCAAAGCACTTGCTGAATTGCAGGGAAAGTCCGGGAGGCATTTGCTGTGCTGGCACACTTTCTCCTTCCTAGACAGAGTGGAAAAGCTTTTCCCTGCCGTGTAGGCGACAGGAGACGCATTAGACGGGCATCCGGAGCTGTCCGAAGGTAAGCGCCTGTTGCCGGCCTCTTTCGGCACAAGCCCCCGCTCCGGAGCGCACCGCGGCCGGCAGGATGCTCTCTGCCGGCGAAGGTGCCGCTTATCCAGCAAGGAAGCCTCAGCCGCTTCTCCTGCACACGGAGAGCGTGCTAGCTGCTGAAACGTGAAGAAAGAAGCTGCAGAAGACTGGCACTGAGCGTGCAGCTTTCCAGCGGAGAGAAAAAGCTACTTGAACACTCTGCAAGCCTTTCCACTCCCAAAAACATGCACATGGAAGGAGCTGCTGCAAAAGCGATGCTGTGCTCGCTGCTGCTCCTCCTGAAGCTCTGGCTGCTAAATCTGAGGCTTTCCTTCCAATTTCAAGCTGCAAAGCACTTGCTGAATTGCAGGGAAAGTCCGGGAGGCATTTGCTGTGCTGGCACACTTTCTCCTTCCTAGACAGAGTGGAAAAGCTATTCCCTGCCGTGTAGGCGACAGGAGACGCATTAGACGGGCATCCGGAGCTGTCCGAAGGTAAGCGCCTGTTGCCGGCCTCTTTCGGCACAAGCCCCCGCTCCGGAGCGCACCGCGGCCGGCAGGATGCTCTCTGCCGGCGAAGGTGCCGCTTCTCCGGCAAGGAAGCCTCAGCCGCTTCTCCTGCACACGGAGAGCGTGCTAGCTGCTGAAACGTGAAGAAAGAAGCTGCAGAAGACTGGCACTGAGCGTGCAGCTTTCCAGCGGAGAGAAAAAGCTACTTGAACACTCTGCAAGCCTTTCCACTCCCAAAAACATGCACATGGAAGGAGCTGCTGCAAAAGCGATGCTGTGCTCGCTGCTGCTCCTCCTGAAGCTCTGGCTGCTAAATCTGAGGCTTTCCTTCCAATTTCAAGCTGCAAAGCACTTGCTGAATTGCAGGGAAAGTCCGGGAGGCATTTGCTGTGCTGGCACACTTTCTCCTTCCTAGACAGAGTGGAAAAGCTTTTCCCTGCCGTGTAGGCGACAGGAGACGCATTAGACGGGCATCCGGAGCTGTCCGAAGGTAAGCGCCTGTTGCCGGCCTCTTTCGGCACAAGCCCCCGCTCCGGAGCGCACCGCGGCCGGCAGGATGCTCTCTGCCGGCGAAGGTGCCGCTTCTCCGGCAAGGAAGCCTCAGCCGCTTCTCCTGCACACGGAGAGCGTGCTAGCTGCTGAAACGTGAAGAAAGAAGCTGCAGAAGACTGGCACTGAGCGTGCAGCTTTCCAGCGGAGAGAAAAAGCTACTTGAACACTCTGCAAGCCTTTCCACTCCCAAAAACATGCACATGGAAGGAGCTGTTGCAAAAGCGATGCTGTGCTCGCTGCTGCTCCTCCTGAAGCTCTGGCTGCTAAATCTGAGGCTTTCCTTCCAATTTCAAGCTGCAAAGCACTTGCTGAATTGCAGGGAAAGTCCGGGAGGCATTTGCTGTGCTGGCACACTTTCTCCTTCCTAGACAGAGTGGAAAAGCTTTTCCCTGCCGTGTAGGCGACAAGAGACGCATTAGACAGGGATCCGGAGCTGTCCGAAGGTAAGCGCCTGTTGCCGGCCTCTTTCGGCACAAGCCCCCGCTCCGGAGCGCACCGCGGCCGGCAGGATGCTCTCTGCCGGCGAAGGTGCCGCTTCTCCGGCAAGGAAGCCTCAGCCGCTTCTCCTGCACACGGAGAGCGTGCTAGCTGCTGAAACGTGAAGAAAGAAGCTGCAGAAGACTGGCACTGAGCGTGCAGCTTTCCAGCGGAGAGAAAAAGCTACTTGAACACTCTGCAAGCCTTTCCACTCCCAAAAACATGCACATGGAAGGAGCTGCTGCAAAAGCGATGCTGTGCTCGCTGCTGCTCCTCCTGAAGCTCTGGCTGCTAAATCTGAGGCTTTCCTTCCAATTTCAAGCTGCAAAGCACTTGCTGAATTGCAGGGAAAGTCCGGGAGGCATTTGCTGTGCTGGCACACTTTCTCCTTCCTAGACAGAGTGGAAAAGCTTTTCCCTGCCGTGTAGGCGACAGGAGACGCATTAGACGGGCATCCGGAGCTGTCCGAAGGTAAGCGCCTGTTGCCGGCCTCTTTCGGCACAAGCCCCCGCTCCGGAGCGCACCGCGGCCGGCAGGATGCTCTCTGCCGGCGAAGGTGCCGCTTCTCCGGCAAGGAAGCCTCAGCCGCTTCTCCTGCACACGGAGAGCGTGCTAGCTGCTGAAACGTGAAGAAAGAAGCTGCAGAAGACTGGCACTGAGCGTGCAGCTTTCCAGCGGAGAGAAAAAGCTACTTGAACACTCTGCAAGCCTTTCCACTCCCAAAAACATGCACATGGAAGGAGCTGCTGCAAAAGCGATGCTGTGCTCGCTGCTGCTCCTCCTGAAGCTCTGGCTGCTAAATCTGAGGCTTTCCTTCCAATTTCAAGCTGCAAAGCACTTGCTGAATTGCAGGGAAAGTCCGGGAGGCATTTGCTGTGCTGGCACACTTTCTCCTTCCTAGACAGAGTGGAAAAGCTTTTCCCTGCCGTGTAGGCGACAGGAGACGCATTAGACGGGCATCCGGAGCTGTCCGAAGGTAAGCGCCTGTTCCCGGCCTCTTTCGGCACAAGCCCCCGCTCCGGAGCGCACCGCGGCCGGCAGGATGCTCTCTGCCGGCGAAGGTGCCGCTTCTCCGGCAAGGAAGCCTCAGCCGCTTCTCCTGCACACGGAGAGCGTGCTAGCTGCTGAAACGTGAAGAAAGAAGCTGCAGAAGACTGGCACTGAGCGTGCAGCTTTCCAGCGGAGAGAAAAAGCTACTTGAACACTCTGCAAGCCTTTCCACTCCCAAAAACATGCACATGGAAGGAGCTGCTGCAAAAGCGATGCTGTGCTCGCTGCTGCTCCTCCTGAAGCTCTGGCTGCTAAATCTGAGGCTTTCCTTCCAATTTCAAGCTGCAAAGCACTTGCTGAATTGCAGGGAAAGTCCGGGAGGCATTTGCTGTGCTGGCACACTTTCTCCTTCCTAGACAGAGTGGAAAAGCTTTTCCCTGCCGTGTAGGCGACAGGAGACGCATTAGACGGGCATCCGGAGCTGTCCGAAGGTAAGCGCCTGTTGCCGGCCTCTTTCGGCACAAGCCCCCGCTCCGGAGCGCACCGCGGCCGGCAGGATGCTCTCTGCCGGCGAAGGTGCCGCTTCTCCGGCAAGGAAGCCTCAGCCGCTTCTCCTGCACACGGAGAGCGTGCTAGCTGCTGAAACGTGAAGAAAGAAGCTGCAGAAGACTGGCACTGAGCGTGCAGCTTTCCAGCGGAGAGAAAAAGCTACTTGAACACTCTGCAAGCCTTTCCACTCCCAAAAACATGCACATGGAAGGAGCTGCTGCAAAAGCGATGCTGTGCTCGCTGCTGCTCCTCCTGAAGCTCTGGCTGCTAAATCTGAGGCTTTCCTTCCAATTTCAAGCTGCAAAGCACTTGCTGAATTGCAGGGAAAGTCCGGGAGGCATTTGCTGTGCTGGCACACTTTCTCCTTCCTAGACAGAGTGGAAAAGCTTTTCCCTGCCGTGTAGGCGACAGGAGACGCATTAGACGGGCATCCGGAGCTGTCCGAAGGTAAGCGCTTGTTGCCGGCCTCTTTCGGCACAAGCCCCCGCTCCGGAGCGCACCGCGGCCGGCAGGATGCTCTCTGCCGGCGAAGGTGCCGCTTCTCCGGCAAGGAAGCCTCAGCCGCTTCTCCTGCACACGGAGAGCGTGCTAGCTGCTGAAACGTGAAGAAAGAAGCTGCAGAAGACTGGCACTGAGCGTGCAGCTTTCCAGCGGAGAGAAAAAGCTACTTGAACACTCTGCAAGCCTTTCCACTCCCAAAAACATGCACATGGAAGGAGCTGCTGCAAAAGCGATGCTGTGCTCGCTGCTGCTCCTCCTGAAGCTCTGGCTGCTAAATCTGAGGCTTTCCTTCCAATTGCAAGCTGCAAAGCACTTGCTGAATTGCAGGGAAAGTCCGGGAGGCATTTGCTGTGCTGGCACACTTTCTCCTTCCTAGACAGAGTGGAAAAGCTTTTCCCTGCCGTGTAGGCGACAAGAGACGCATTAGACAGGGATCCGGAGCTGTCCGAAGGTAAGCGCCTGTTCCCGGCCTCTTTCGGCACAAGCCCCCGCTCCGGAGCGCACCGCGGCCGGCAGGATGCTCTCTGCCGGCGAAGGTGCCGCTTCTCCGGCAAGGAAGCCTCAGCCGCTTCTCCTGCACACGGAGAGCGTGCTAGCTGCTGAAACGTGAAGAAAGAAGCTGCAGAAGACTGGCACTGAGCGTGCAGCTTTCCAGCGGAGAGAAAAAGCTACTTGAACACTCTGCAAGCCTTTCCACTCCCAAAAACATGCACATGGAAGGAGCTGCTGCAAAAGCGATGCTGTGCTCGCTGCTGCTCGTCCTGAAGCTCTGGCTGCTAAATCTGAGGCTTTCCTTCCAATTTCAAGCTGCAAAGCACTTGCTGAATTGCAGGGAAAGTCCGGGAGGCATTTGCTGTGCTGGCACACTTTCTCCTTCCTAGACAGAGTGGAAAAGCTTTTCCCTGCCGTGTAGGCGACAAGAGACGCATTAGACAGGGATCCGGAGCTGTCCGAAGGTAAGCGCCTGTTGCCGGCCTCTTTCGGCACAAGACCCCGCTCCGGAGCGCACCGCGGCCGGCAGGATGCTCTCTGCCGGCGAAGGTGCCGCTTCTCCGGCAAGGAAGCCTCAGCCGCTTCTCCTGCACACGGAGAGCGTGCTAGCTGCTGAAACGTGAAGAAAGAAGCTGCAGAAGACTGGCACTGAGCGTGCAGCTTTCCAGCGGAGAGAAAAAGCTACTTGAACACTCTGCAAGCCTTTCCACTCCCAAAAACATGCACATGGAAGGAGCTGTTGCAAAAGCGATGCTGTGCTCGCTGCTGCTCCTCCTGAAGCTCTGGCTGCTAAATCTGAGGCTTTCCTTCCAATTTCAAGCTGCAAAGCACTTGCTGAATTGCAGGGAAAGTCCGGGAGGCATTTGCTGTGCTGGCACACTTTCTCCTTCCTAGACAGAGTGGAAAAGCTTTTCCCTGCCGTGTAGGCGACAAGAGACGCATTAGACAGGGATCCGGAGCTGTCCGAAGGTAAGCGCCTGTTCCCGGCCTCTTTCGGCACAAGCCCCCGCTCCGGAGCGCACCGCGGCCGGCAGGATGCTCTCTGCCGGCGAAGGTGCCGCTTCTCCGGCAAGGAAGCCTCAGCCGCTTCTCCTGCACACGGAGAGCGTGCTAGCTGCTGAAACGTGAAGAAAGAAGCTGCAGAAGACTGGCACTGAGCGTGCAGCTTTCCAGCGGAGAGAAAAAGCTACTTGAACACTCTGCAAGCCTTTCCACTCCCAAAAACATGCACATGGAAGGAGCTGCTGCAAAAGCGATGCTGTGCTCGCTGCTGCTCCTCCTGAAGCTCTGGCTGCTAAATCTGAGGCTTTCCTTCCAATTTCAAGCTGCAAAGCACTTGCTGAATTGCAGGGAAAGTCCGGGAGGCATTTGCTGTGCTGGCACACTTTCTCCTTCCTAGACAGAGTGGAAAAGCTTTTCCCTGCCGTGTAGGCGACAGGAGACGCATTAGACGGGCATCCGGAGCTGTCCGAAGGTAAGCGCCTGTTGCCGGCCTCTTTCGGCACAAGCCCCCGCTCCGGAGCGCACCGCGGCCGGCAGGATGCTCTCTGCCGGCGAAGGTGCCGCTTCTCCGGCAAGGAAGCCTCAGCCGCTTCTCCTGCACACGGAGAGCGTGCTAGCTGCTGAAACGTGAAGAAAGAAGCTGCAGAAGACTGGCACTGAGCGTGCAGCTTTCCAGCGGAGAGAAAAAGCTACTTGAACACTCTGCAAGCCTTTCCACTCCCAAAAACATGCACATGGAAGGAGCTGCTGCAAAAGCGATGCTGTGCTCGCTGCTGCTCCTCCTGAAGCTCTGGCTGCTAAATCTGAGGCTTTCCTTCCAATTTCAAGCTGCAAAGCACTTGCTGAATTGCAGGGAAAGTCCGGGAGGCATTTGCTGTGCTGGCACACTTTCTCCTTCCTAGACAGAGTGGAAAAGCTTTTCCCTGCCGTGTAGGCGACAGGAGACGCATTAGACGGGCATCCGGAGCTGTCCGAAGGTAAGCGCCTGTTGCCGGCCTCTTTCGGCACAAGCCCCCGCTCCGGAGCGCACCGCGGCCGGCAGGATGCTCTCTGCCGGCGAAGGTGCCGCTTCTCCGGCAAGGAAGCCTCAGCCGCTTCTCCTGCACACGGAGAGCGTGCTAGCTGCTGAAACGTGAAGAAAGAAGCTGCAGAAGACTGGCACTGAGCGTGCAGCTTTCCAGCGGAGAGAAAAAGCTACTTGAACACTCTGCAAGCCTTTCCACTCCCAAAAACATGCACATGGAAGGAGCTGCTGCAAAAGCGATGCTGTGCTCGCTGCTGCTCCTCCTGAAGCTCTGGCTGCTAAATCTGAGGCTTTCCTTCCAATTTCAAGCTGCAAAGCACTTGCTGAATTGCAGGGAAAGTCCGGGAGGCATTTGCTGTGCTGGCACACTTTCTCCTTCCTAGACAGAGTGGAAAAGCTTTTCCCTGCCGTGTAGGCGACAGGAGACGCATTAGACGGGCATCCGGAGCTGTCCGAAGGTAAGCGCCTGTTCCCGGCCTCTTTCGGCACAAGCCCCCGCTCCGGAGCGCACCGCGGCCGGCAGGATGCTCTCTGCCGGCGAAGGTGCCGCTTCTCCGGCAAGGAAGCCTCAGCCGCTTCTCCTGCACACGGAGAGCGTGCTAGCTGCTGAAACGTGAAGAAAGAAGCTGCAGAAGACTGGCACTGAGCGTGCAGCTTTCCAGCGGAGAGAAAAAGCTACTTGAACACTCTGCAAGCCTTTCCACTCCCAAAAACATGCACATGGAAGGAGCTGCTGCAAAAGCGATGCTGTGCTCGCTGCTGCTCCTCCTGAAGCTCTGGCTGCTAAATCTGAGGCTTTCCTTCCAATTTCAAGCTGCAAAGCACTTGCTGAATTGCAGGGAAAGTCCGGGAGGCATTTGCTGTGCTGGCACACTTTCTCCTTCCTAGACAGAGTGGAAAAGCTTTTCCCTGCCGTGTAGGCGACAGGAGACGCATTAGACGGGCATCCGGAGCTGTCCGAAGGTAAGCGCCTGTTGCCGGCCTCTTTCGGCACAAGCCCCCGCTCCGGAGCGCACCGCGGCCGGCAGGATGCTCTCTGCCGGCGAAGGTGCCGCTTCTCCGGCAAGGAAGCCTCAGCCGCTTCTCCTGCACACGGAGAGCGTGCTAGCTGCTGAAACGTGAAGAAAGAAGCTGCAGAAGACTGGCACTGAGCGTGCAGCTTTCCAGCGGAGAGAAAAAGCTACTTGAACACTCTGCAAGCCTTTCCACTCCCAAAAACATGCACATGGAAGGAGCTGCTGCAAAAGCGATGCTGTGCTCGCTGCTGCTCCTCCTGAAGCTCTGGCTGCTAAATCTGAGGCTTTCCTTCCAATTTCAAGCTGCAAAGCACTTGCTGAATTGCAGGGAAAGTCCGGGAGGCATTTGCTGTGCTGGCACACTTTCTCCTTCCTAGACAGAGTGGAAAAGCTTTTCCCTGCCGTGTAGGCGACAGGAGACGCATTAGACGGGCATCCGGAGCTGTCCGAAGGTAAGCGCTTGTTGCCGGCCTCTTTCGGCACAAGCCCCCGCTCCGGAGCGCACCGCGGCCGGCAGGATGCTCTCTGCCGGCGAAGGTGCCGCTTCTCCGGCAAGGAAGCCTCAGCCGCTTCTCCTGCACACGGAGAGCGTGCTAGCTGCTGAAACGTGAAGAAAGAAGCTGCAGAAGACTGGCACTGAGCGTGCAGCTTTCCAGCGGAGAGAAAAAGCTACTTGAACACTCTGCAAGCCTTTCCACTCCCAAAAACATGCACATGGAAGGAGCTGCTGCAAAAGCGATGCTGTGCTCGCTGCTGCTCCTCCTGAAGCTCTGGCTGCTAAATCTGAGGCTTTCCTTCCAATTGCAAGCTGCAAAGCACTTGCTGAATTGCAGGGAAAGTCCGGGAGGCATTTGCTGTGCTGGCACACTTTCTCCTTCCTAGACAGAGTGGAAAAGCTTTTCCCTGCCGTGTAGGCGACAAGAGACGCATTAGACAGGGATCCGGAGCTGTCCGAAGGTAAGCGCCTGTTCCCGGCCTCTTTCGGCACAAGCCCCCGCTCCGGAGCGCACCGCGGCCGGCAGGATGCTCTCTGCCGGCGAAGGTGCCGCTTCTCCGGCAAGGAAGCCTCAGCCGCTTCTCCTGCACACGGAGAGCGTGCTAGCTGCTGAAACGTGAAGAAAGAAGCTGCAGAAGACTGGCACTGAGCGTGCAGCTTTCCAGCGGAGAGAAAAAGCTACTTGAACACTCTGCAAGCCTTTCCACTCCCAAAAACATGCACATGGAAGGAGCTGCTGCAAAAGCGATGCTGTGCTCGCTGCTGCTCGTCCTGAAGCTCTGGCTGCTAAATCTGAGGCTTTCCTTCCAATTTCAAGCTGCAAAGCACTTGCTGAATTGCAGGGAAAGTCCGGGAGGCATTTGCTGTGCTGGCACACTTTCTCCTTCCTAGACAGAGTGGAAAAGCTTTTCCCTGCCGTGTAGGCGACAAGAGACGCATTAGACAGGGATCCGGAGCTGTCCGAAGGTAAGCGCCTGTTGCCGGCCTCTTTCGGCACAAGACCCCGCTCCGGAGCGCACCGCGGCCGGCAGGATGCTCTCTGCCGGCGAAGGTGCCGCTTCTCCGGCAAGGAAGCCTCAGCCGCTTCTCCTGCACACGGAGAGCGTGCTAGCTGCTGAAACGTGAAGAAAGAAGCTGCAGAAGACTGGCACTGAGCGTGCAGCTTTCCAGCGGAGAGAAAAAGCTACTTGAACACTCTGCAAGCCTTTCCACTCCCAAAAACATGCACATGGAAGGAGCTGTTGCAAAAGCGATGCTGTGCTCGCTGCTGCTCCTCCTGAAGCTCTGGCTGCTAAATCTGAGGCTTTCCTTCCAATTTCAAGCTGCAAAGCACTTGCTGAATTGCAGGGAAAGTCCGGGAGGCATTTGCTGTGCTGGCACACTTTCTCCTTCCTAGACAGAGTGGAAAAGCTTTTCCCTGCCGTGTAGGCGACAAGAGACGCATTAGACAGGGATCCGGAGCTGTCCGAAGGTAAGCGCCTGTTCCCGGCCTCTTTCGGCACAAGCCCCCGCTCCGGAGCGCACCGCGGCCGGCAGGATGCTCTCTGCCGGCGAAGGTGCCGCTTCTCCGGCAAGGAAGCCTCAGCCGCTTCTCCTGCACACGGAGAGCGTGCTAGCTGCTGAAACGTGAAGAAAGAAGCTGCAGAAGACTGGCACTGAGCGTGCAGCTTTCCAGCGGAGAGAAAAAGCTACTTGAACACTCTGCAAGCCTTTCCACTCCCAAAAACATGCACATGGAAGGAGCTGCTGCAAAAGCGATGCTGTGCTCGCTGCTGCTCCTCCTGAAGCTCTGGCTGCTAAATCTGAGGCTTTCCTTCCAATTTCAAGCTGCAAAGCACTTGCTGAATTGCAGGGAAAGTCCGGGAGGCATTTGCTGTGCTGGCACACTTTCTCCTTCCTAGACAGAGTGGAAAAGCTTTTCCCTGCCGTGTAGGCGACAGGAGACGCATTAGACGGGCATCCGGAGCTGTCCGAAGGTAAGCGCCTGTTGCCGGCCTCTTTCGGCACAAGCCCCCGCTCCGGAGCGCACCGCGGCCGGCAGGATGCTCTCTGCCGGCGAAGGTGCCGCTTCTCCGGCAAGGAAGCCTCAGCCGCTTCTCCTGCACACGGAGAGCGTGCTAGCTGCTGAAACGTGAAGAAAGAAGCTGCAGAAGACTGGCACTGAGCGTGCAGCTTTCCAGCGGAGAGAAAAAGCTACTTGAACACTCTGCAAGCCTTTCCACTCCCAAAAACATGCACATGGAAGGAGCTGCTGCAAAAGCGATGCTGTGCTCGCTGCTGCTCCTCCTGAAGCTCTGGCTGCTAAATCTGAGGCTTTCCTTCCAATTTCAAGCTGCAAAGCACTTGCTGAATTGCAGGGAAAGTCCGGGAGGCATTTGCTGTGCTGGCACACTTTCTCCTTCCTAGACAGAGTGGAAAAGCTTTTCCCTGCCGTGTAGGCGACAGGAGACGCATTAGACGGGCATCCGGAGCTGTCCGAAGGTAAGCGCCTGTTGCCGGCCTCTTTCGGCACAAGCCCCCGCTCCGGAGCGCACCGCGGCCGGCAGGATGCTCTCTGCCGGCGAAGGTGCCGCTTCTCCGGCAAGGAAGCCTCAGCCGCTTCTCCTGCACACGGAGAGCGTGCTAGCTGCTGAAACGTGAAGAAAGAAGCTGCAGAAGACTGGCACTGAGCGTGCAGCTTTCCAGCGGAGAGAAAAAGCTACTTGAACACTCTGCAAGCCTTTCCACTCCCAAAAACATGCACATGGAAGGAGCTGCTGCAAAAGCGATGCTGTGCTCGCTGCTGCTCCTCCTGAAGCTCTGGCTGCTAAATCTGAGGCTTTCCTTCCAATTTCAAGCTGCAAAGCACTTGCTGAATTGCAGGGAAAGTCCGGGAGGCATTTGCTGTGCTGGCACACTTTCTCCTTCCTAGACAGAGTGGAAAAGCTTTTCCCTGCCGTGTAGGCGACAGGAGACGCATTAGACGGGCATCCGGAGCTGTCCGAAGGTAAGCGCCTGTTGCCGGCCTCTTTCGGCACAAGCCCCCGCTCCGGAGCGCACCGCGGCCGGCAGGATGCTCTCTGCCGGCGAAGGTGCCGCTTCTCCGGCAAGGAAGCCTCAGCCGCTTCTCCTGCACACGGAGAGCGTGCTAGCTGCTGAAACGTGAAGAAAGAAGCTGCAGAAGACTGGCACTGAGCGTGCAGCTTTCCAGCGGAGAGAAAAAGCTACTTGAACACTCTGCAAGCCTTTCCACTCCCAAAAACATGCACATGGAAGGAGCTGCTGCAAAAGCGATGCTGTGCTCGCTGCTGCTCCTCCTGAAGCTCTGGCTGCTAAATCTGAGGCTTTCCTTCCAATTTCAAGCTGCAAAGCACTTGCTGAATTGCAGGGAAAGTCCGGGAGGCATTTGCTGTGCTGGCACACTTTCTCCTTCCTAGACAGAGTGGAAAAGCTTTTCCCTGCCGTGTAGGCGACAGGAGACGCATTAGACGGGCATCCGGAGCTGTCCGAAGGTAAGCGCTTGTTGCCGGCCTCTTTCGGCACAAGCCCCCGCTCCGGAGCGCACCGCGGCCGGCAGGATGCTCTCTGCCGGCGAAGGTGCCGCTTCTCCGGCAAGGAAGCCTCAGCCGCTTCTCCTGCACACGGAGAGCGTGCTAGCTGCTGAAACGTGAAGAAAGAAGCTGCAGAACACTGGCACTGAGCGTGCAGCTTTCCAGCGGAGAGAAAAAGCTACTTGAACACTCTGCAAGCCTTTCCACTCCCAAAAACATGCACATGGAAGGAGCTGCTGCAAAAGCGATGCTGTGCTCGCTGCTGCTCCTCCTGAAGCTCTGGCTGCTAAATCTGAGGCTTTCCTTCCAATTGCAAGCTGCAAAGCACTTGCTGAATTGCAGGGAAAGTCCGGGAGGCATTTGCTGTGCTGGCACACTTTCTCCTTCCTAGACAGAGTGGAAAAGCTTTTCCCTGCCGTGTAGGCGACAAGAGACGCATTAGACAGGGATCCGGAGCTGTCCGAAGGTAAGCGCCTGTTCCCGGCCTCTTTCGGCACAAGCCCCCGCTCCGGAGCGCACCGCGGCCGGCAGGATGCTCTCTGCCGGCGAAGGTGCCGCTTCTCCGGCAAGGAAGCCTCAGCCGCTTCTCCTGCACACGGAGAGCGTGCTAGCTGCTGAAACGTGAAGAAAGAAGCTGCAGAAGACTGGCACTGAGCGTGCAGCTTTCCAGCGGAGAGAAAAAGCTACTTGAACACTCTGCAAGCCTTTCCACTCCCAAAAACATGCACATGGAAGGAGCTGCTGCAAAAGCGATGCTGTGCTCGCTGCTGCTCCTCCTGAAGCTCTGGCTGCTAAATCTGAGGCTTTCCTTCCAATTTCAAGCTGCAAAGCACTTGCTGAATTGCAGGGAAAGTCCGGGAGGCATTTGCTGTGCTGGCACACTTTCTCCTTCCTAGACAGAGTGGAAAAGCTTTTCCCTGCCGTGTAGGCGACAGGAGACGCATTAGACGGGCATCCGGAGCTGTCCGAAGGTAAGCGCTTGTTGCCGGCCTCTTTCGGCACAAGCCCCCGCTCCGGAGCGCACCGCGGCCGGCAGGATGCTCTCTGCCGGCGAAGGTGCCGCTTCTCCGGCAAGGAAGCCTCAGCCGCTTCTCCTGCACACGGAGAGCGTGCTAGCTGCTGAAACGTGAAGAAAGAAGCTGCAGAAGACTGGCACTGAGCGTGCAGCTTTCCAGCGGAGAGAAAAAGCTACTTGAACACTCTGCAAGCCTTTCCACTCCCAAAAACATGCACATGGAAGGAGCTGCTGCAAAAGCGATGCTGTGCTCGCTGCTGCTCCTCCTGAAGCTCTGGCTGCTAAATCTGAGGCTTTCCTTCCAATTGCAAGCTGCAAAGCACTTGCTGAATTGCAGGGAAAGTCCGGGAGGCATTTGCTGTGCTGGCACACTTTCTCCTTCCTAGACAGAGTGGAAAAGCTTTTCCCTGCCGTGTAGGCGACAAGAGACGCATTAGACAGGGATCCGGAGCTGTCCGAAGGTAAGCGCCTGTTGCCGGCCTCTTTCGGCACAAGCCCCCGCTCCGGAGCGCACCGCGGCCGGCAGGATGCTCTCTGCCGGCGAAGGTGCCGCTTCTCCGGCAAGGAAGCCTCAGCCGCTTCTCCTGCACACGGAGAGCGTGCTAGCTGCTGAAACGTGAAGAAAGAAGCTGCAGAAGACTGGCACTGAGCGTGCAGCTTTCCAGCGGAGAGAAAAAGCTACTTGAACACTCTGCAAGCCTTTCCACTCCCAAAAACATGCACATGGAAGGAGCTGCTGCAAAAGCGATGCTGTGCTCGCTGCTGCTCCTCCTGAAGCTCTGGCTGCTAAATCTGAGGCTTTCCTTCCAATTTCAAGCTGCAAAGCACTTGCTGAATTGCAGGGAAAGTCCGGGAGGCATTTGCTGTGCTGGCACACTTTCTCCTTCCTAGACAGAGTGGAAAAGCTTTTCCCTGCCGTGTAGGCGACAAGAGACGCATTAGACCGGGATCCGGAGCTGTCCGAAGGTAAGCGCCTGTTGCCGGCCTCTTTCGGCACAAGACCCCGCTCCGGAGCGCACCGCGGCCGGCAGGATGCTCTCTGCCGGCGAAGGTGCCGCTTCTCCGGCAAGGAAGCCTCAGCCGCTTCTCCTGCACACGGAGAGCGTGCTAGCTGCTGAAACGTGAAGAAAGAAGCTGCAGAAGACTGGCACTGAGCGTGCAGCTTTCCAGCGGAGAGAAAAAGCTACTTGAACACTCTGCAAGCCTTTCCACTCCCAAAAACATGCACATGGAAGGAGCTGCTGCAAAAGCGATGCTGTGCTCGCTGCTGCTCCTCCTGAAGCTCTGGCTGCTAAATCTGAGGCTTTCCTTCCAATTTCAAGCTGCAAAGCACTTGCTGAATTGCAGGGAAAGTCCGGGAGGCATTTGCTGTGCTGGCACACTTTCTCCTTCCTAGACAGAGTGGAAAAGCTTTTCCCTGCCGTGTAGGCGACAGGAGACGCATTAGACGGGCATCCGGAGCTGTCCGAAGGTAAGCGCCTGTTGCCGGCCTCTTTCGGCACAAGCCCCCGCTCCGGAGCGCACCGCGGCCGGCAGGATGCTCTCTGCCGGCGAAGGTGCCGCTTCTCCGGCAAGGAAGCCTCAGCCGCTTCTCCTGCACACGGAGAGCGTGCTAGCTGCTGAAACGTGAAGAAAGAAGCTGCAGAAGACTGGCACTGAGCGTGCAGCTTTCCAGCGGAGAGAAAAAGCTACTTGAACACTCTGCAAGCCTTTCCACTCCCAAAAACATGCACATGGAAGGAGCTGCTGCAAAAGCGATGCTGTGCTCGCTGCTGCTCCTCCTGAAGCTCTGGCTGCTAAATCTGAGGCTTTCCTTCCAATTGCAAGCTGCAAAGCACTTGCTGAATTGCAGGGAAAGTCCGGGAGGCATTTGCTGTGCTGGCACACTTTCTCCTTCCTAGACAGAGTGGAAAAGCTTTTCCCTGCCGTGTAGGCGACAAGAGACGCATTAGACAGGGATCCGGAGCTGTCCGAAGGTAAGCGCTTGTTCCCGGCCTCTTTCGGCACAAGCCCCCGCTCCGGAGCGCACCGCGGCCGGCAGGATGCTCTCTGCCGGCGAAGGTGCCGCTTCTCCGGCAAGGAAGCCTCAGCCGCTTCTCCTGCACACGGAGAGCGTGCTAGCTGCTGAAACGTGAAGAAAGAAGCTGCAGAAGACTGGCACTGAGCGTGCAGCTTTCCAGCGGAGAGAAAAAGCTACTTGAACACTCTGCAAGCCTTTCCACTCCCAAAAACATGCACATGGAAGGAGCTGCTGCAAAAGCGATGCTGTGCTCGCTGCTGCTCGTCCTGAAGCTCTGGCTGCTAAATCTGAGGCTTTCCTTCCAATTTCAAGCTGCAAAGCACTTGCTGAATTGCAGGGAAAGTCCGGGAGGCATTTGCTGTGCTGGCACACTTTCTCCTTCCTAGACAGAGTGGAAAAGCTTTTCCCTGCCGTGTAGGCGACAAGAGACGCATTAGACAGGGATCCGGAGCTGTCCGAAGGTAAGCGCCTGTTGCCGGCCTCTTTCGGCACAAGCCCCCGCTCCGGAGCGCACCGCGGCCGGCAGGATGCTCTCTGCCGGCGAAGGTGCCGCTTCTCCGGCAAGGAAGCCTCAGCCGCTTCTCCTGCACACGGAGAGCGTGCTAGCTGCTGAAACGTGAAGAAAGAAGCTGCAGAAGACTGGCACTGAGCGTGCAGCTTTCCAGCGGAGAGAAAAAGCTACTTGAACACTCTGCAAGCCTTTCCACTCCCAAAAACATGCACATGGAAGGAGCTGCTGCAAAAGCGATGCTGTGCTCGCTGCTGCTCCTCCTGAAGCTCTGGCTGCTAAATCTGAGGCTTTCCTTCCAATTTCAAGCTGCAAAGCACTTGCTGAATTGCAGGGAAAGTCCGGGAGGCATTTGCTGTGCTGGCACACTTTCTCCTTCCTAGACAGAGTGGAAAAGCTTTTCCCTGCCGTGTAGGCGACAGGAGACGCATTAGACGGGCATCCGGAGCTGTCCGAAGGTAAGCGCCTGTTGCCGGCCTCTTTCGGCACAAGCCCCCGCTCCGGAGCGCACCGCGGCCGGCAGGATGCTCTCTGCCGGCGAAGGTGCCGCTTCTCCGGCAAGGAAGCCTCAGCCGCTTCTCCTGCACACGGAGAGCGTGCTAGCTGCTGAAACGTGAAGAAAGAAGCTGCAGAAGACTGGCACTGAGCGTGCAGCTTTCCAGCGGAGAGAAAAAGCTACTTGAACACTCTGCAAGCCTTTCCACTCCCAAAAACATGCACATGGAAGGAGCTGCTGCAAAAGCGATGCTGTGCTCGCTGCTGCTCCTCCTGAAGCTCTGGCTGCTAAATCTGAGGCTTTCCTTCCAATTTCAAGCTGCAAAGCACTTGCTGAATTGCAGGGAAAGTCCGGGAGGCATTTGCTGTGCTGGCACACTTTCTCCTTCCTAGACAGAGTGGAAAAGCTTTTCCCTGCCGTGTAGGCGACAAGAGACGCATTAGACCGGGATCCGGAGCTGTCCGAAGGTAAGCGCTTGTTCCCGGCCTCGTTCGGCACAAGCCCCCGCTCCGGAGCGCACCGCGGCCGGCAGGATGCTCTCTGCCGGCGAAGGTGCCGCTTCTCCGGCAAGGAAGCCTCAGCCGCTTCTCCTGCACACGGAGAGCGTGCTAGCTGCTGAAACGTGAAGAAAGAAGCTGCAGAAGACTGGCACTGAGCGTGCAGCTTTCCAGCGGAGAGAAAAAGCTACTTGAACACTCTGCAAGCCTTTCCACTCCCAAAAACATGCACATGGAAGGAGCTGCTGCAAAAGCGATGCTGTGCTCGCTGCTGCTCCTCCTGAAGCTCTGGCTGCTAAATCTGAGGCTTTCCTTCCAATTTCAAGCTGCAAAGCACTTGCTGAATTGCAGGGAAAGTCCGGGAGGCATTTGCTGTGCTGGCACACTTTCTCCTTCCTAGACAGAGTGGAAAAGCTTTTCCCTGCCGTGTAGGCGACAGGAGACGCATTAGACGGGCATCCGGAGCTGTCCGAAGGTAAGCGCCTGTTGCCGGCCTCTTTCGGCACAAGCCCCCGCTCCGGAGCGCACCGCGGCCGGCAGGATGCTCTCTGCCGGCGAAGGTGCCGCTTCTCCGGCAAGGAAGCCTCAGCCGCTTCTCCTGCACACGGAGAGCGTGCTAGCTGCTGAAACGTGAAGAAAGAAGCTGCAGAAGACTGGCACTGAGCGTGCAGCTTTCCAGCGGAGAGAAAAAGCTACTTGAACACTCTGCAAGCCTTTCCACTCCCAAAAACATACACATGGAAGGAGCTGCTGCAAAAGCGATGCTGTGCTCGCTGCTGCTCCTCCTGAAGCTCTGGCTGCTAAATCTGAGGCTTTCCTTCCAATTTCAAGCTGCAAAGCACTTGCTGAATTGCAGGGAAAGTCCGGGAGGCATTTGCTGTGCTGGCACACTTTCTCCTTCCTAGACAGAGTGGAAAAGCTTTTCCCTGCCGTGTAGGCGACAGGAGACGCATTAGACGGGCATCCGGAGCTGTCCGAAGGTAAGCGCCTGTTGCCGGCCTCTTTCGGCACAAGCCCCCGCTCCGGAGCGCACCGCGGCCGGCAGGATGCTCTCTGCCGGCGAAGGTGCCGCTTCTCCGGCAAGGAAGCCTCAGCCGCTTCTCCTGCACACGGAGAGCGTGCTAGCTGCTGAAACGTGAAGAAAGAAGCTGCAGAAGACTGGCACTGAGCGTGCAGCTTTCCAGCGGAGAGAAAAAGCTACTTGAACACTCTGCAAGCCTTTCCACTCCCAAAAACATACACATGGAAGGAGCTGCTGCAAAAGCGATGCTGTGCTCGCTGCTGCTCGTCCTGAAGCTCTGGCTGCTAAATCTGAGGCTTTCCTTCCAATTTCAAGCTGCAAAGCACTTGCTGAATTGCAGGGAAAGTCCGGGAGGCATTTGCTGTGCTGGCACACTTTCTCCTTCCTAGACAGAGTGGAAAAGCTTTTCCCTGCCGTGTAGGCGACAGGAGACGCATTAGACGGGCATCCGGAGCTGTCCGAAGGTAAGCGCCTGTTCCCGGCCTCTTTCGGCACAAGCCCCCGCTCCGGAGCGCACCGCGGCCGGCAGGATGCTCTCTGGCGGCGAAGGTGCCGCTTCTCCAGCAAGGAAGCCTCAGCCGCTTCTCCTGCACACGGAGAGCGTGCTAGCTGCTGAAACGTGAAGAAAGAAGCTGCAGAAGACTGGCACTGAGCGTGCAGCTTTCCAGCGGAGAGAAAAAGCTACTTGAACACTCTGCAAGCCTTTCCACTCCCAAAAACATGCACATGGAAGGAGCTGCTGCAAAAGCGATGCTGTGCTCGCTGCTGCTCCTCCTGAAGCTCTGGCTGCTAAATCTGAGGCTTTCCTTCCAATTTCAAGCTGCAAAGCACTTGCTGAATTGCAGGGAAAGTCCGGGAGGCATTTGCTGTGCTGGCACACTTTCTCCTTCCTAGACAGAGTGGAAAAGCTTTTCCCTGCCGTGTAGGCGACAGGAGACGCATTAGACGGGCATCCGGAGCTGTCCGAAGGTAAGCGCCTGTTGCCGGCCTCTTTCGGCACAAGCCCCCGCTCCGGAGCGCACCGCGGCCGGCAGGATGCTCTCTGCCGGCGAAGGTGCCGCTTCTCCGGCAAGGAAGCCTCAGCCGCTTCTCCTGCACACGGAGAGCGTGCTAGCTGCTGAAACGTGAAGAAAGAAGCTGCAGAAGACTGGCACTGAGCGTGCAGCTTTCCAGCGGAGAGAAAAAGCTACTTGAACACTCTGCAAGCCTTTCCACTCCCAAAAACATGCACATGGAAGGAGCTGCTGCAAAAGCGATGCTGTGCTCGCTGCTGCTCGTCCTGAAGCTCTGGCTGCTAAATCTGAGGCTTTCCTTCCAATTTCAAGCTGCAAAGGACTTGCTGAATTGCAGGGAAAGTCCGGGAGGCATTTGCTGTGCTGGCACACTTTCTCCTTCCTAGACAGAGTGGAAAAGCTTTTCCCTGCCGTGTAGGCGACAGGAGACGCATTAGACGGGCATCCGGAGCTGTCCGAAGGTAAGCGCCTGTTGCCGGCCTCTTTCGGCACAAGCCCCCGCTCCGGAGCGCACCGCGGCCGGCAGGATGCTCTCTGCCGGCGAAGGTGCCGCTTCTCCAGCAAGGAAGCCTCAGCCGCTTCTCCTGCACACGGAGAGCGTGCTAGCTGCTGAAACGTGAAGAAAGAAGCTGCAGAAGACTGGCACTGAGCGTGCAGCTTTCCAGCGGAGAGAAAAAGCTACTTGAACACTCTGCAAGCCTTTCCACTCCCAAAAACATGCACATGGAAGGAGCTGCTGCAAAAGCGATGCTGTGCTCGCTGCTGCTCCTCCTGAAGCTCTGGCTGCTAAATCTGAGGCTTTCCTTCCAATTTCAAGCTGCAAAGCACTTGCTGAATTGCAGGGAAAGTCCGGGAGGCATTTGCTGTGCTGGCACACTTTCTCCTTCCTAGACAGAGTGGAAAAGCTTTTCCCTGCCGTGTAGGCGACAAGAGACGCATTAGACCGGGATCCGGAGCTGTCCGAAGGTAAGCGCCTGTTGCCGGCCTCTTTCGGCACAAGCCCCCGCTCCGGAGCGCACCGCGGCCGGCAGGATGCTCTCTGCCGGCGAAGGTGCCGCTTCTCCGGCAAGGAAGCCTCAGCCGCTTCTCCTGCACACGGAGAGCGTGCTAGCTGCTGAAACGTGAAGAAAGAAGCTGCAGAACACTGGCACTGAGCGTGCAGCTTTCTAGCGGAGAGAAAAAGCTACTTGAACACTCTGCAAGCCTTTCCACTCCCAAAAACATGCACAAGGAAGGAGCTGCTGCAAAAGCGATGCTGTGCTCGCTGCTGCTCCTCCTGAAGCTCTGGCTGCTAAATCTGAGGCTTTCCTTCCAATTTCAAGCTGCAAAGCACTTGCTGAATTGCAGGGAAAGTCCGGGAGGCATTTGCTGTGCTGGCACACTTTCTCCTTCCTAGACAGAGTGGAAAAGCTTTTCCCTGCCGTGTAGGCGACAGGAGACGCATTAGACGGGCATCCGGAGCTGTCCGAAGGTAAGCGCCTGTTGCCGGCCTCTTTCGGCACAAGCCCCCGCTCCGGAGCGCACCGCGGCCGGCAGGATGCTCTCTGCCGGCGAAGGTGCCGCTTCTCCGGCAAGGAAGCCTCAGCCGCTTCTCCTGCACACGGAGAGCGTGCTAGCTGCTGAAACGTGAAGAAAGAAGCTGCAGAAGACTGGCACTGAGCGTGCAGCTTTCCAGCGGAGAGAAAAAGCTACTTGAACACTCTGCAAGCCTTTCCACTCCCAAAAACATGCACATGGAAGGAGCTGCTGCAAAAGCGATGCTGTGCTCGCTGCTGCTCGTCCTGAAGCTCTGGCTGCTAAATCTGAGGCTTTCCTTCCAATTTCAAGCTGCAAAGGACTTGCTGAATTGCAGGGAAAGTCCGGGAGGCATTTGCTGTGCTGGCACACTTTCTCCTTCCTAGACAGAGTGGAAAAGCTTTTCCCTGCCGTGTAGGCGACAGGAGACGCATTAGACGGGCATCCGGAGCTGTCCGAAGGTAAGCGCCTGTTGCCGGCCTCTTTCGGCACAAGCCCCCGCTCCGGAGCGCACCGCGGCCGGCAGGATGCTCTCTGCCGGCGAAGGTGCCGCTTCTCCGGCAAGGAAGCCTCAGCCGCTTCTCCTGCACACGGAGAGCGTGCTAGCTGCTGAAACGTGAAGAAAGAAGCTGCAGAAGACTGGCACTGAGCGTGCAGCTTTCCAGCGGAGAGAAAAAGCTACTTGAACACTCTGCAAGCCTTTCCACTCCCAAAAACATGCACATGGAAGGAGCTGCTGCAAAAGCGATGCTGTGCTCGCTGCTGCTCCTCCTGAAGCTCTGGCTGCTAAATCTGAGGCTTTCCTTCCAATTTCAAGCTGCAAAGCACTTGCTGAATTGCAGGGAAAGTCCGGGAGGCATTTGCTGTGCTGGCACACTTTCTCCTTCCTAGACAGAGTGGAAAAGCTTTTCCCTGCCGTGTAGGCGACAAGAGACGCATTAGACAGGGATCCGGAGCTGTCCGAAGGTAAGCGCCTGTTGCCGGCCTCTTTCGGCACAAGCCCCCGCTCCGGAGCGCAACGCGGCCGGCAGGATGCTCTCTGCCGGCGAAGGTGCCGCTTCTCCGGCAAGGAAGCCTCAGCCGCTTCTCCTGCACACGGAGAGCGTGCTAGCTGCTGAAACGTGAAGAAAGAAGCTGCAGAACACTGGCACTGAGCGTGCAGCTTTCTAGCGGAGAGAAAAAGCTACTTGAACACTCTGCAAGCCTTTCCACTCCCAAAAACATGCACATGGAAGGAGCTGCTGCAAAAGCGATGCTGTGCTCGCTGCTGCTCCTCCTGAAGCTCTGGCTGCTAAATCTGAGGCTTTCCTTCCAATTTCAAGCTGCAAAGCACTTGCTGAATTGCAGGGAAAGTCCGGGAGGCATTTGCTGTGCTGGCACACTTTCTCCTTCCTAGACAGAGTGGAAAAGCTTTTCCCTGCCGTGTAGGCGACAAGAGACGCATTAGACCGGGATCCGGAGCTGTCCGAAGGTAAGCGCTTGTTCCCGGCCTCGTTCGGCACAAGCCCCCGCTCCGGAGCGCACCGCGGCCGGCAGGATGCTCTCTGCCGGCGAAGGTGCCGCTTCTCCGGCAAGGAAGCCTCAGCCGCTTCTCCTGCACACGGAGAGCGTGCTAGCTGCTGAAACGTGAAGAAAGAAGCTGCAGAAGACTGGCACTGAGCGTGCAGCTTTCCAGCGGAGAGAAAAAGCTACTTGAACACTCTGCAAGCCTTTCCACTCCCAAAAACATGCACATGGAAGGAGCTGCTGCAAAAGCGATGCTGTGCTCGCTGCTGCTCCTCCTGAAGCTCTGGCTGCTAAATCTGAGGCTTTCCTTCCAATTTCAAGCTGCAAAGCACTTGCTGAATTGCAGGGAAAGTCCGGGAGGCATTTGCTGTGCTGGCACACTTTCTCCTTCCTAGACAGAGTGGAAAAGCTTTTCCCTGCCGTGTAGGCGACAGGAGACGCATTAGACGGGCATCCGGAGCTGTCCGAAGGTAAGCGCCTGTTGCCGGCCTCTTTCGGCACAAGCCCCCGCTCCGGAGCGCACCGCGGCCGGCAGGATGCTCTCTGCCGGCGAAGGTGCCGCTTCTCCGGCAAGGAAGCCTCAGCCGCTTCTCCTGCACACGGAGAGCGTGCTAGCTGCTGAAACGTGAAGAAAGAAGCTGCAGAAGACTGGCACTGAGCGTGCAGCTTTCCAGCGGAGAGAAAAAGCTACTTGAACACTCTGCAAGCCTTTCCACTCCCAAAAACATGCACATGGAAGGAGCTGCTGCAAAAGCGATGCTGTGCTCGCTGCTGCTCCTCCTGAAGCTCTGGCTGCTAAATCTGAGGCTTTCCTTCCAATTTCAAGCTGCAAAGCACTTGCTGAATTGCAGGGAAAGTCCGGGAGGCATTTGCTGTGCTGGCACACTTTCTCCTTCCTAGACAGAGTGGAAAAGCTTTTCCCTGCCGTGTAGGCGACAAGAGACGCATTAGACAGGGATCCGGAGCTGTCCGAAGGTAAGCGCCTGTTGCCGGCCTCTTTCGGCACAAGCCCCCGCTCCGGAGCGCAACGCGGCCGGCAGGATGCTCTCTGCCGGCGAAGGTGCCGCTTCTCCGGCAAGGAAGCCTCAGCCGCTTCTCCTGCACACGGAGAGCGTGCTAGCTGCTGAAACGTGAAGAAAGAAGCTGCAGAACACTGGCACTGAGCGTGCAGCTTTCTAGCGGAGAGAAAAAGCTACTTGAACACTCTGCAAGCCTTTCCACTCCCAAAAACATGCACATGGAAGGAGCTGCTGCAAAAGCGATGCTGTGCTCGCTGCTGCTCCTCCTGAAGCTCTGGCTGCTAAATCTGAGGCTTTCCTTCCAATTTCAAGCTGCAAAGCACTTGCTGAATTGCAGGGAAAGTCCGGGAGGCATTTGCTGTGCTGGCACACTTTCTCCTTCCTAGACAGAGTGGAAAAGCTTTTCCCTGCCGTGTAGGCGACAAGAGACGCATTAGACCGGGATCCGGAGCTGTCCGAAGGTAAGCGCTTGTTCCCGGCCTCGTTCGGCACAAGCCCCCGCTCCGGAGCGCACCGCGGCCGGCAGGATGCTCTCTGCCGGCGAAGGTGCCGCTTCTCCGGCAAGGAAGCCTCAGCCGCTTCTCCTGCACACGGAGAGCGTGCTAGCTGCTGAAACGTGAAGAAAGAAGCTGCAGAAGACTGGCACTGAGCGTGCAGCTTTCCAGCGGAGAGAAAAAGCTACTTGAACACTCTGCAAGCCTTTCCACTCCCAAAAACATGCACATGGAAGGAGCTGCTGCAAAAGCGATGCTGTGCTCGCTGCTGCTCCTCCTGAAGCTCTGGCTGCTAAATCTGAGGCTTTCCTTCCAATTTCAAGCTGCAAAGCACTTGCTGAATTGCAGGGAAAGTCCGGGAGGCATTTGCTGTGCTGGCACACTTTCTCCTTCCTAGACAGAGTGGAAAAGCTTTTCCCTGCCGTGTAGGCGACAGGAGACGCATTAGACGGGCATCCGGAGCTGTCCGAAGGTAAGCGCCTGTTGCCGGCCTCTTTCGGCACAAGCCCCCGCTCCGGAGCGCACCGCGGCCGGCAGGATGCTCTCTGCCGGCGAAGGTGCCGCTTCTCCGGCAAGGAAGCCTCAGCCGCTTCTCCTGCACACGGAGAGCGTGCTAGCTGCTGAAACGTGAAGAAAGAAGCTGCAGAAGACTGGCACTGAGCGTGCAGCTTTCCAGCGGAGAGAAAAAGCTACTTGAACACTCTGCAAGCCTTTCCACTCCCAAAAACATGCACATGGAAGGAGCTGCTGCAAAAGCGATGCTGTGCTCGCTGCTGCTCCTCCTGAAGCTCTGGCTGCTAAATCTGAGGCTTTTCTTCCAATTTCAAGCTGCAAAGCACTTGCTGAATTGCAGGGAAAGTCCGGGAGGCATTTGCTGTGCTGGCACACTTTCTCCTTCCTAGACAGAGTGGAAAAGCTTTTCCCTGCCGTGTAGGCGACAAGAGACGCATTAGACAGGGATCCGGAGCTGTCCGAAGGTAAGCGCTTGTTGCCGGCCTCTTTCGGCACAAGCCCCCGCTCCGGAGCGCACCGCGGCCGGCAGGATGCTCTCTGCCGGCGAAGGTGCCGCTTCTCCGGCAAGGAAGCCTCAGCCGCTTCTCCTGCACACGGAGAGCGTGCTAGCTGCTGAAACGTGAAGAAAGAAGCTGCAGAAGACTGGCACTGAGCGTGCAGCTTTCCAGCGGAGAGAAAAAGCTACTTGAACACTCTGCAAGCCTTTCCACTCCCAAAAACATGCACATGGAAGGAGCTGCTGCAAAAGCGATGCTGTGCTCGCTGCTGCTCCTCCTGAAGCTCTGGCTGCTAAATCTGAGGCTTTCCTTCCAATTTCAAGCTGCAAAGCACTTGCTGAATTGCAGGGAAAGTCCGGGAGGCATTTGCTGTGCTGGCACACTTTCTCCTTCCTAGACAGAGTGGAAAAGCTTTTCCCTGCCGTGTAGGCGACAAGAGACGCATTAGACAGGGATCCGGAGCTGTCCGAAGGTAAGCGCCTGTTGCCGGCCTCTTTCGGCACAAGCCCCCGCTCCGGAGCGCACCGCGGCCGGCAGGATGCTCTCTGCCGGCGAAGGTGCCGCTTCTCCGGCAAGGAAGCCTCAGCCGCTTCTCCTGCACACGGAGAGCGTGCTAGCTGCTGAAACGTGAAGAAAGAAGCTGCAGAAGACTGGCACTGAGCGTGCAGCTTTCCAGCGGAGAGAAAAAGCTACTTGAACACTCTGCAAGCCTTTCCACTCCCAAAAACATGCACATGGAAGGAGCTGCTGCAAAAGCGATGCTGTGCTCGCTGCTGCTCGTCCTGAAGCTCTGGCTGCTAAATCTGAGGCTTTCCTTCCAATTTCAAGCTGCAAAGCACTTGCTGAATTGCAGGGAAAGTCCGGGAGGCATTTGCTGTGCTGGCACACTTTCTCCTTCCTAGACAGAGTGGAAAAGCTTTTCCCTGCCGTGTAGGCGACAGGAGACGCATTAGACGGGCATCCGGAGCTGTCCGAAGGTAAGCGCCTGTTCCCGGCCTCTTTCGGCACAAGCCCCCGCTCCGGAGCGCACCGCGGCCGGCAGGATGCTCTCTGCCGGCGAAGGTGCCGCTTCTCCGGCAAGGAAGCCTCAGCCGCTTCTCCTGCACACGGAGAGCGTGCTAGCTGCTGAAACGTGAAGAAAGAAGCTGCAGAAGACTGGCACTGAGCGTGCAGCTTTCCAGCGGAGAGAAAAAGCTACTTGAACACTCTGCAAGCCTTTCCACTCCCAAAAACATGCACATGGAAGGAGCTGCTGCAAAAGCGATGCTGTGCTCGCTGCTGCTCCTCCTGAAGCTCTGGCTGCTAAATCTGAGGCTTTCCTTCCAATTTCAAGCTGCAAAGCACTTGCTGAATTGCAGGGAAAGTCCGGGAGGCATTTGCTGTGCTGGCACACTTTCTCCTTCCTAGACAGAGTGGAAAAGCTTTTCCCTGCCGTGTAGGCGACAGGAGACGCATTAGACGGGCATCCGGAGCTGTCCGAAGGTAAGCGCCTGTTCCCGGCCTCTTTCGGCACAAGCCCCCGCTCCGGCGCGCACCGCGGCCGGCAGGATGCTCTCTGCCGGCGAAGGTGCCGCTTCTCCGGCAAGGAAGCCTCAGCCGCTTTTCCTGCACACGGAGAGCGTGCTAGCTGCTGAAACGTGAAGAAAGAAGCTGCAGAAGACTGGCACTGAGCGTGCAGCTTTCCAGCGGAGAGAAAAAGCTACTTGAACACTCTGCAAGCCTTTCCACTCCCAAAAACATGCACATGGAAGGAGCTGCTGCAAAAGCGATGCTGTGCTCGCTGCTGCTCCTCCTGAAGCTCTGGCTGCTAAATCTGAGGCTTTCCTTCCAATTTCAAGCTGCAAAGCACTTGCTGAATTGCAGGGAAAGTCCGGGAGGCATTTGCTGTGCTGGCACACTTTCTCCTTCCTAGACAGAGTGGAAAAGCTTTTCCCTGCCGTGTAGGCGACAGGAGACGCATTAGACGGGCATCCGGAGCTGTCCGAAGGTAAGCGCCTGTTGCCGGCCTCTTTCGGCACAAGCCCCCGCTCCGGAGCGCACCGCGGCCGGCAGGATGCTCTCTGCCGGCGAAGGTGCCGCTTCTCCGGCAAGGAAGCCTCAGCCGCTTCTCCTGCACACGGAGAGCGTGCTAGCTGCTGAAACGTGAAGAAAGAAGCTGCAGAAGACTGGCACTGAGCGTGCAGCTTTCCAGCGGAGAGAAAAAGCTACTTGAACACTCTGCAAGCCTTTCCACTCCCAAAAACATACACATGGAAGGAGCTGCTGCAAAAGCGATGCTGTGCTCGCTGCTGCTCGTCCTGAAGCTCTGGCTGCTAAATCTGAGGCTTTCCTTCCAATTTCAAGCTGCAAAGCACTTGCTGAATTGCAGGGAAAGTCCGGGAGGCATTTGCTGTGCTGGCACACTTTCTCCTTCCTAGACAGAGTGGAAAAGCTTTTCCCTGCCGTGTAGGCGACAGGAGACGCATTAGACGGGCATCCGGAGCTGTCCGAAGGTAAGCGCCTGTTGCCGGCCTCTTTCGGCACAAGCCCCCGCTCCGGAGCGCACCGCGGCCGGCAGGATGCTCTCTGCCGGCGAAGGTGCCGCTTCTCCGGCAAGGAAGCCTCAGCCGCTTCTCCTGCACACGGAGAGCGTGCTAGCTGCTGAAACGTGAAGAAAGAAGCTGCAGAAGACTGGCACTGAGCGTGCAGCTTTCCAGCGGAGAGAAAAAGCTACTTGAACACTCTGCAAGCCTTTCCACTCCCAAAAACATGCACATGGAAGGAGCTGCTGCAAAAGCGATGCTGTGCTCGCTGCTGCTCGTCCTGAAGCTCTGGCTGCTAAATCTGAGGCTTTCCTTCCAATTTCAAGCTGCAAAGCACTTGCTGAATTGCAGGGAAAGTCCGGGAGGCATTTGCTGTGCTGGCACACTTTCTCCTTCCTAGACAGAGTGGAAAAGCTTTTCCCTGCCGTGTAGGCGACAGGAGACGCATTAGACGGGCATCCGGAGCTGTCCGAAGGTAAGCGCCTGTTCCCGGCCTCTTTCGGCACAAGCCCCCGCTCCGGAGCGCACCGCGGCCGGCAGGATGCTCTCTGCCGGCGAAGGTGCCGCTTCTCCGGCAAGGAAGCCTCAGCCGCTTCTCCTGCACACGGAGAGCGTGCTAGCTGCTGAAACGTGAAGAAAGAAGCTGCAGAAGACTGGCACTGAGCGTGCAGCTTTCCAGCGGAGAGAAAAAGCTACTTGAACACTCTGCAAGCCTTTCCACTCCCAAAAACATGCACATGGAAGGAGCTGCTGCAAAAGCGATGCTGTGCTCGCTGCTGCTCCTCCTGAAGCTCTGGCTGCTAAATCTGAGGCTTTCCTTCCAATTTCAAGCTGCAAAGCACTTGCTGAATTGCAGGGAAAGTCCGGGAGGCATTTGCTGTGCTGGCACACTTTCTCCTTCCTAGACAGAGTGGAAAAGCTTTTCCCTGCCGTGTAGGCGACAAGAGACGCATTAGACAGGGATCCGGAGCTGTCCGAAGGTAAGCGCCTGTTGCCGGCCTCTTTCGGCACAAGCCCCCGCTCCGGAGCGCACCGCGGCCGGCAGGATGCTCTCTGCCGGCGAAGGTGCCGCTTCTCCGGCAAGGAAGCCTCAGCCGCTTCTCCTGCACACGGAGAGCGTGCTAGCTGCTGAAACGTGAAGAAAGAAGCTGCAGAAGACTGGCACTGAGCGTGCAGCTTTCCAGCGGAGAGAAAAAGCTACTTGAACACTCTGCAAGCCTTTCCACTCCCAAAAACATGCACATGGAAGGAGCTGCTGCAAAAGCGATGCTGTGCTCGCTGCTGCTCGTCCTGAAGCTCTGGCTGCTAAATCTGAGGCTTTCCTTCCAATTTCAAGCTGCAAAGCACTTGCTGAATTGCAGGGAAAGTCCGGGAGGCATTTGCTGTGCTGGCACACTTTCTCCTTCCTAGACAGAGTGGAAAAGCTTTTCCCTGCCGTGTAGGCGACAGGAGACGCATTAGACGGGCATCCGGAGCTGTCCGAAGGTAAGCGCCTGTTCCCGGCCTCTTTCGGCACAAGCCCCCGCTCCGGAGCGCACCGCGGCCGGCAGGATGCTCTCTGCCGGCGAAGGTGCCGCTTCTCCGGCAAGGAAGCCTCAGCCGCTTCTCCTGCACACGGAGAGCGTGCTAGCTGCTGAAACGTGAAGAAAGAAGCTGCAGAAGACTGGCACTGAGCGTGCAGCTTTCCAGCGGAGAGAAAAAGCTACTTGAACACTCTGCAAGCCTTTCCACTCCCAAAAACATGCACATGGAAGGAGCTGCTGCAAAAGCGATGCTGTGCTCGCTGCTGCTCGTCCTGAAGCTCTGGCTGCTAAATCTGAGGCTTTCCTTCCAATTTCAAGCTGCAAAGCACTTGCTGAATTGCAGGGAAAGTCCGGGAGGCATTTGCTGTGCTGGCACACTTTCTCCTTCCTAGACAGAGTGGAAAAGCTTTTCCCTGCCGTGTAGGCGACAGGAGACGCATTAGACGGGCATCCGGAGCTGTCCGAAGGTAAGCGCCTGTTCCCGGCCTCTTTCGGCACAAGCCCCCGCTCCGGCGCGCACCGCGGCCGGCAGGATGCTCTCTGCCGGCGAAGGTGCCGCTTCTCCGGCAAGGAAGCCTCAGCCGCTTCTCCTGCACACGGAGAGCGTGCTAGCTGCTGAAACGTGAAGAAAGAAGCTGCAGAAGACTGGCACTGAGCGTGCAGCTTTCCAGCGGAGAGAAAAAGCTACTTGAACACTCTGCAAGCCTTTCCACTCCCAAAAACATGCACATGGAAGGAGCTGCTGCAAAAGCGATGCTGTGCTCGCTGCTGCTCCTCCTGAAGCTCTGGCTGCTAAATCTGAGGCTTTCCTTCCAATTTCAAGCTGCAAAGCACTTGCTGAATTGCAGGGAAAGTCCGGGAGGCATTTGCTGTGCTGGCACACTTTCTCCTTCCTAGACAGAGTGGAAAAGCTTTTCCCTGCCGTGTAGGCGACAGGAGACGCATTAGACGGGCATCCGGAGCTGTCCGAAGGTAAGCGCCTGTTCCCGGCCTCTTTCGGCACAAGCCCCCGCTCCGGAGCGCACCGCGGCCGGCAGGATGCTCTCTGCCGGCGAAGGTGCCGCTTCTCCGGCAAGGAAGCCTCAGCCGCTTCTCCTGCACACGGAGAGCGTGCTAGCTGCTGAAACGTGAAGAAAGAAGCTGCAGAAGACTGGCACTGAGCGTGCAGCTTTCCAGCGGAGAGAAAAAGCTACTTGAACACTCTGCAAGCCTTTCCACTCCCAAAAACATACACATGGAAGGAGCTGCTGCAAAAGCGATGCTGTGCTCGCTGCTGCTCCTCCTGAAGCTCTGGCTGCTAAATCTGAGGCTTTCCTTCCAATTTCAAGCTGCAAAGCACTTGCTGAATTGCAGGGAAAGTCCGGGAGGCATTTGCTGTGCTGGCACACTTTCTCCTTCCTAGACAGAGTGGAAAAGCTTTTCCCTGCCGTGTAGGCGACAGGAGACGCATTAGACGGGCATCCGGAGCTGTCCGAAGGTAAGCGCCTGTTCCCGGCCTCTTTCGGCACAAGCCCCCGCTCCGGAGCGCACCGCGGCCGGCAGGATGCTCTCTGCCGGCGAAGGTGCCGCTTCTCCGGCAAGGAAGCCTCAGCCGCTTCTCCTGCACACGGAGAGCGTGCTAGCTGCTGAAACATGAAGAAAGAAGCTGCAGAACACTGGCACTGAGCGTGCAGCTTTCCAGCGGAGAGAAAAAGCTACTTGAACACTCTGCAAGCCTTTCCACTCCCAAAAACATGCACATGGAAGGAGCTGCTGCAAAAGCGATGCTGTGCTCGCTGCTGCTCCTCCTGAAGCTCTGGCTGCTAAATCTGAGGCTTTCCTTCCAATTTCAAGCTGCAAAGCACTTGCTGAATTGCAGGGAAAGTCCGGGAGGCATTTGCTGTGCTGGCACACTTTCTCCTTCCTAGACAGAGTGGAAAAGCTTTTCCCTGCCGTGTAGGCGACAGGAGACGCATTAGACGGGCATCCGGAGCTGTCCGAAGGTAAGCGCCTGTTGCCGGCCTCTTTCGGCACAAGCCCCCGCTCCGGAGCGCACCGCGGCCGGCAGGATGCTCTCTGCCGGCGAAGGTGCCGCTTCTCCGGCAAGGAAGCCTCAGCCGCTTCTCCTGCACACGGAGAGCGTGCTAGCTGCTGAAACGTGAAGAAAGAAGCTGCAGAACACTGGCACTGAGCGTGCAGCTTTCCAGCGGAGAGAAAAAGCTACTTGAACACTCTGCAAGCCTTTCCACTCCCAAAAACATGCACATGGAAGGAGCTGCTGCAAAAGCGATGCTGTGCTCGCTGCTGCTCCTCCTGAAGCTCTGGCTGCTAAATCTGAGGCTTTCCTTCCAATTTCAAGCTGCAAAGCACTTGCTGAATTGCAGGGAAAGTCCGGGAGGCATTTGCTGTGCTGGCACACTTTCTCCTTCCTAGACAGAGTGGAAAAGCTTTTCCCTGCCGTGTAGGCGACAAGAGACGCATTAGACAGGGATCCGGAGCTGTCCGAAGGTAAGCGCCTGTTGCCGGCCTCTTTCGGCACAAGCCCGCGCTCCGGAGCGCACCGCGGCCGGCAGGATGCTCTCTGCCGGCGAAGGTGCCGCTTCTCCGGCAAGGAAGCCTCAGCCGCTTCTCCTGCACACGGAGAGCGTGCTAGCTGCTGAAACGTGAAGAAAGAAGCTGCAGAAGACTGGCACTGAGCGTGCAGCTTTCCAGCGGAGAGAAAAAGCTACTTGAACACTCTGCAAGCCTTTCCACTCCCAAAAACATGCACATGGAAGGAGCTGCTGCAAAAGCGATGCTGTGCTCGCTGCAGCTCCTCCTGAAGCTCTGGCTGCTAAATCTGAGGCTTTCCTTCCAATTTCAAGCTGCAAAGCACTTGCTGAATTGCAGGGAAAGTCCGGGAGGCATTTGCTGTGCTGGCACACTTTCTCCTTCCTAGACAGAGTGGAAAAGCTTTTCCCTGCCGTGTAGGCGACAGGAGACGCATTAGACGGGCATCCGGAGCTGTCCGAAGGTAAGCGCCTGTTGCCGGCCTCTTTCGGCACAAGCCCCCGCTCCGGAGCGCACCGCGGCCGGCAGGATGCTCTCTGCCGGCGAAGGTGCCGCTTCTCCGGCAAGGAAGCCTCAGCCGCTTCTCCTGCACACGGAGAGCGTGCTAGCTGCTGAAACGTGAAGAAAGAAGCTGCAGAAGACTGGCACTGAGCGTGCAGCTTTCCAGCGGAGAGAAAAAGCTACTTGAACACTCTGCAAGCCTTTCCACTCCCAAAAACATGCACATGGAAGGAGCTGCTGCAAAAGCGATGCTGTGCTCGCTGCTGCTCGTCCTGAAGCTCTGGCTGCTAAATCTGAGGCTTTCCTTCCAATTTCAAGCTGCAAAGGACTTGCTGAATTGCAGGGAAAGTCCGGGAGGCATTTGCTGTGCTGGCACACTTTCTCCTTCCTAGACAGAGTGGAAAAGCTTTTCCCTGCCGTGTAGGCGACAGGAGACGCATTAGACGGGCATCCGGAGCTGTCCGAAGGTAAGCGCCTGTTGCCGGCCTCTTTCGGCACAAGCCCCCGCTCCGGAGCGCACCGCGGCCGGCAGGATGCTCTCTGCCGGCGAAGGTGCCGCTTCTCCAGCAAGGAAGCCTCAGCCGCTTCTCCTGCACACGGAGAGCGTGCTAGCTGCTGAAACGTGAAGAAAGAAGCTGCAGAAGACTGGCACTGAGCGTGCAGCTTTCCAGCGGAGAGAAAAAGCTACTTGAACACTCTGCAAGCCTTTCCACTCCCAAAAACATGCACATGGAAGGAGCTGCTGCAAAAGCGATGCTGTGCTCGCTGCTGCTCCTCCTGAAGCTCTGGCTGCTAAATCTGAGGCTTTCCTTCCAATTTCAAGCTGCAAAGCACTTGCTGAATTGCAGGGAAAGTCCGGGAGGCATTTGCTGTGCTGGCACACTTTCTCCTTCCTAGACAGAGTGGAAAAGCTTTTCCCTGCCGTGTAGGCGACAAGAGACGCATTAGACCGGGATCCGGAGCTGTCCGAAGGTAAGCGCCTGTTGCCGGCCTCTTTCGGCACAAGCCCCCGCTCCGGAGCGCACCGCGGCCGGCAGGATGCTCTCTGCCGGCGAAGGTGCCGCTTCTCCGGCAAGGAAGCCTCAGCCGCTTCTCCTGCACACGGAGAGCGTGCTAGCTGCTGAAACGTGAAGAAAGAAGCTGCAGAAGACTGGCACTGAGCGTGCAGCTTTCTAGCGGAGAGAAAAAGCTACTTGAACACTCTGCAAGCCTTTCCACTCCCAAAAACATGCACAAGGAAGGAGCTGCTGCAAAAGCGATGCTGTGCTCGCTGCTGCTCCTCCTGAAGCTCTGGCTGCTAAATCTGAGGCTTTCCTTCCAATTTCAAGCTGCAAAGCACTTGCTGAATTGCAGGGAAAGTCCGGGAGGCATTTGCTGTGCTGGCACACTTTCTCCTTCCTAGACAGAGTGGAAAAGCTTTTCCCTGCCGTGTAGGCGACAGGAGACGCATTAGACGGGCATCCGGAGCTGTCCGAAGGTAAGCGCCTGTTGCCGGCCTCTTTCGGCACAAGCCCCCGCTCCGGAGCGCACCGCGGCCGGCAGGATGCTCTCTGCCGGCGAAGGTGCCGCTTCTCCGGCAAGGAAGCCTCAGCCGCTTCTCCTGCACACGGAGAGCGTGCTAGCTGCTGAAACGTGAAGAAAGAAGCTGCAGAAGACTGGCACTGAGCGTGCAGCTTTCCAGCGGAGAGAAAAAGCTACTTGAACACTCTGCAAGCCTTTCCACTCCCAAAAACATGCACATGGAAGGAGCTGCTGCAAAAGCGATGCTGTGCTCGCTGCTGCTCGTCCTGAAGCTCTGGCTGCTAAATCTGAGGCTTTCCTTCCAATTTCAAGCTGCAAAGGACTTGCTGAATTGCAGGGAAAGTCCGGGAGGCATTTGCTGTGCTGGCACACTTTCTCCTTCCTAGACAGAGTGGAAAAGCTTTTCCCTGCCGTGTAGGCGACAGGAGACGCATTAGACGGGCATCCGGAGCTGTCCGAAGGTAAGCGCCTGTTGCCGGCCTCTTTCGGCACAAGCCCCCGCTCCGGAGCGCACCGCGGCCGGCAGGATGCTCTCTGCCGGCGAAGGTGCCGCTTCTCCAGCAAGGAAGCCTCAGCCGCTTCTCCTGCACACGGAGAGCGTGCTAGCTGCTGAAACGTGAAGAAAGAAGCTGCAGAAGACTGGCACTGAGCGTGCAGCTTTCCAGCGGAGAGAAAAAGCTACTTGAACACTCTGCAAGCCTTTCCACTCCCAAAAACATGCACATGGAAGGAGCTGCTGCAAAAGCGATGCTGTGCTCGCTGCTGCTCCTCCTGAAGCTCTGGCTGCTAAATCTGAGGCTTTCCTTCCAATTTCAAGCTGCAAAGCACTTGCTGAATTGCAGGGAAAGTCCGGGAGGCATTTGCTGTGCTGGCACACTTTCTCCTTCCTAGACAGAGTGGAAAAGCTTTTCCCTGCCGTGTAGGCGACAAGAGACGCATTAGACAGGGATCCGGAGCTGTCCGAAGGTAAGCGCCTGTTGCCGGCCTCTTTCGGCACAAGCCCCCGCTCCGGAGCGCAACGCGGCCGGCAGGATGCTCTCTGCCGGCGAAGGTGCCGCTTCTCCGGCAAGGAAGCCTCAGCCGCTTCTCCTGCACACGGAGAGCGTGCTAGCTGCTGAAACGTGAAGAAAGAAGCTGCAGAACACTGGCACTGAGCGTGCAGCTTTCTAGCGGAGAGAAAAAGCTACTTGAACACTCTGCAAGCCTTTCCACTCCCAAAAACATGCACATGGAAGGAGCTGCTGCAAAAGCGATGCTGTGCTCGCTGCTGCTCCTCCTGAAGCTCTGGCTGCTAAATCTGAGGCTTTCCTTCCAATTTCAAGCTGCAAAGCACTTGCTGAATTGCAGGGAAAGTCCGGGAGGCATTTGCTGTGCTGGCACACTTTCTCCTTCCTAGACAGAGTGGAAAAGCTTTTCCCTGCCGTGTAGGCGACAAGAGACGCATTAGACCGGGATCCGGAGCTGTCCGAAGGTAAGCGCTTGTTCCCGGCCTCGTTCGGCACAAGCCCCCGCTCCGGAGCGCACCGCGGCCGGCAGGATGCTCTCTGCCGGCGAAGGTGCCGCTTCTCCGGCAAGGAAGCCTCAGCCGCTTCTCCTGCACACGGAGAGCGTGCTAGCTGCTGAAACGTGAAGAAAGAAGCTGCAGAAGACTGGCACTGAGCGTGCAGCTTTCCAGCGGAGAGAAAAAGCTACTTGAACACTCTGCAAGCCTTTCCACTCCCAAAAACATGCACATGGAAGGAGCTGCTGCAAAAGCGATGCTGTGCTCGCTGCTGCTCCTCCTGAAGCTCTGGCTGCTAAATCTGAGGCTTTCCTTCCAATTTCAAGCTGCAAAGCACTTGCTGAATTGCAGGGAAAGTCCGGGAGGCATTTGCTGTGCTGGCACACTTTCTCCTTCCTAGACAGAGTGGAAAAGCTTTTCCCTGCCGTGTAGGCGACAGGAGACGCATTAGACGGGCATCCGGAGCTGTCCGAAGGTAAGCGCCTGTTGCCGGCCTCTTTCGGCACAAGCCCCCGCTCCGGAGCGCACCGCGGCCGGCAGGATGCTCTCTGCCGGCGAAGGTGCCGCTTCTCCGGCAAGGAAGCCTCAGCCGCTTCTCCTGCACACGGAGAGCGTGCTAGCTGCTGAAACGTGAAGAAAGAAGCTGCAGAAGACTGGCACTGAGCGTGCAGCTTTCCAGCGGAGAGAAAAAGCTACTTGAACACTCTGCAAGCCTTTCCACTCCCAAAAACATGCACATGGAAGGAGCTGCTGCAAAAGCGATGCTGTGCTCGCTGCTGCTCGTCCTGAAGCTCTGGCTGCTAAATCTGAGGCTTTTCTTCCAATTTCAAGCTGCAAAGCACTTGCTGAATTGCAGGGAAAGTCCGGGAGGCATTTGCTGTGCTGGCACACTTTCTCCTTCCTAGACAGAGTGGAAAAGCTTTTCCCTGCCGTGTAGGCGACAAGAGACGCATTAGACAGGGATCCGGAGCTGTCCGAAGGTAAGCGCTTGTTGCCGGCCTCTTTCGGCACAAGCCCCCGCTCCGGAGCGCACCGCGGCCGGCAGGATGCTCTCTGCCGGCGAAGGTGCCGCTTCTCCGGCAAGGAAGCCTCAGCCGCTTCTCCTGCACACGGAGAGCGTGCTAGCTGCTGAAACGTGAAGAAAGAAGCTGCAGAAGACTGGCACTGAGCGTGCAGCTTTCCAGCGGAGAGAAAAAGCTACTTGAACACTCTGCAAGCCTTTCCACTCCCAAAAACATGCACATGGAAGGAGCTGCTGCAAAAGCGATGCTGTGCTCGCTGCTGCTCCTCCTGAAGCTCTGGCTGCTAAATCTGAGGCTTTCCTTCCAATTTCAAGCTGCAAAGCACTTGCTGAATTGCAGGGAAAGTCCGGGAGGCATTTGCTGTGCTGGCACACTTTCTCCTTCCTAGACAGAGTGGAAAAGCTTTTCCCTGCCGTGTAGGCGACAAGAGACGCATTAGACAGGGATCCGGAGCTGTCCGAAGGTAAGCGCCTGTTGCCGGCCTCTTTCGGCACAAGCCCCCGCTCCGGAGCGCACCGCGGCCGGCAGGATGCTCTCTGCCGGCGAAGGTGCCGCTTCTCCGGCAAGGAAGCCTTAGCCGCTTCTCCTGCACACGGAGAGCGTGCTAGCTGCTGAAACGTGAAGAAAGAAGCTGCAGAAGACTGGCACTGAGCGTGCAGCTTTCCAGCGGAGAGAAAAAGCTACTTGAACACTCTGCAAGCCTTTCCACTCCCAAAAACATGCACATGGAAGGAGCTGCTGCAAAAGCGATGCTGTGCTCGCTGCTGCTCGTCCTGAAGCTCTGGCTGCTAAATCTGAGGCTTTCCTTCCAATTTCAAGCTGCAAAGCACTTGCTGAATTGCAGGGAAAGTCCGGGAGGCATTTGCTGTGCTGGCACACTTTCTCCTTCCTAGACAGAGTGGAAAAGCTTTTCCCTGCCGTGTAGGCGACAGGAGACGCATTAGACGGGCATCCGGAGCTGTCCGAAGGTAAGCGCCTGTTCCCGGCCTCTTTCGGCACAAGCCCCCGCTCCGGAGCGCACCGCGGCCGGCAGGATGCTCTCTGCCGGCGAAGGTGCCGCTTCTCCGGCAAGGAAGCCTCAGCCGCTTCTCCTGCACACGGAGAGCGTGCTAGCTGCTGAAACGTGAAGAAAGAAGCTGCAGAAGACTGGCACTGAGCGTGCAGCTTTCCAGCGGAGAGAAAAAGCTACTTGAACACTCTGCAAGCCTTTCCACTCCCAAAAACATGCACATGGAAGGAGCTGCTGCAAAAGCGATGCTGTGCTCGCTGCTGCTCCTCCTGAAGCTCTGGCTGCTAAATCTGAGGCTTTCCTTCCAATTTCAAGCTGCAAAGCACTTGCTGAATTGCAGGGAAAGTCCGGGAGGCATTTGCTGTGCTGGCACACTTTCTCCTTCCTAGACAGAGTGGAAAAGCTTTTCCCTGCCGTGTAGGCGACAGGAGACGCATTAGACGGGCATCCGGAGCTGTCCGAAGGTAAGCGCCTGTTCCCGGCCTCTTTCGGCACAAGCCCCCGCTCCGGCGCGCACCGCGGCCGGCAGGATGCTCTCTGCCGGCGAAGGTGCCGCTTCTCCGGCAAGGAAGCCTCAGCCGCTTTTCCTGCACACGGAGAGCGTGCTAGCTGCTGAAACGTGAAGAAAGAAGCTGCAGAAGACTGGCACTGAGCGTGCAGCTTTCCAGCGGAGAGAAAAAGCTACTTGAACACTCTGCAAGCCTTTCCACTCCCAAAAACATGCACATGGAAGGAGCTGCTGCAAAAGCGATGCTGTGCTCGCTGCTGCTCCTCCTGAAGCTCTGGCTGCTAAATCTGAGGCTTTCCTTCCAATTTCAAGCTGCAAAGCACTTGCTGAATTGCAGGGAAAGTCCGGGAGGCATTTGCTGTGCTGGCACACTTTCTCCTTCCTAGACAGAGTGGAAAAGCTTTTCCCTGCCGTGTAGGCGACAGGAGACGCATTAGACGGGCATCCGGAGCTGTCCGAAGGTAAGCGCCTGTTGCCGGCCTCTTTCGGCACAAGCCCCCGCTCCGGAGCGCACCGCGGCCGGCAGGATGCTCTCTGCCGGCGAAGGTGCCGCTTCTCCGGCAAGGAAGCCTCAGCCGCTTCTCCTGCACACGGAGAGCGTGCTAGCTGCTGAAACGTGAAGAAAGAAGCTGCAGAAGACTGGCACTGAGCGTGCAGCTTTCCAGCGGAGAGAAAAAGCTACTTGAACACTCTGCAAGCCTTTCCACTCCCAAAAACATACACATGGAAGGAGCTGCTGCAAAAGCGATGCTGTGCTCGCTGCTGCTCGTCCTGAAGCTCTGGCTGCTAAATCTGAGGCTTTCCTTCCAATTTCAAGCTGCAAAGCACTTGCTGAATTGCAGGGAAAGTCCGGGAGGCATTTGCTGTGCTGGCACACTTTCTCCTTCCTAGACAGAGTGGAAAAGCTTTTCCCTGCCGTGTAGGCGACAGGAGACGCATTAGACGGGCATCCGGAGCTGTCCGAAGGTAAGCGCCTGTTGCCGGCCTCTTTCGGCACAAGCCCCCGCTCCGGAGCGCACCGCGGCCGGCAGGATGCTCTCTGCCGGCGAAGGTGCCGCTTCTCCGGCAAGGAAGCCTCAGCCGCTTCTCCTGCACACGGAGAGCGTGCTAGCTGCTGAAACGTGAAGAAAGAAGCTGCAGAAGACTGGCACTGAGCGTGCAGCTTTCCAGCGGAGAGAAAAAGCTACTTGAACACTCTGCAAGCCTTTCCACTCCCAAAAACATGCACATGGAAGGAGCTGCTGCAAAAGCGATGCTGTGCTCGCTGCTGCTCGTCCTGAAGCTCTGGCTGCTAAATCTGAGGCTTTCCTTCCAATTTCAAGCTGCAAAGCACTTGCTGAATTGCAGGGAAAGTCCGGGAGGCATTTGCTGTGCTGGCACACTTTCTCCTTCCTAGACAGAGTGGAAAAGCTTTTCCCTGCCGTGTAGGCGACAGGAGACGCATTAGACGGGCATCCGGAGCTGTCCGAAGGTAAGCGCCTGTTCCCGGCCTCTTTCGGCACAAGCCCCCGCTCCGGAGCGCACCGCGGCCGGCAGGATGCTCTCTGCCGGCGAAGGTGCCGCTTCTCCGGCAAGGAAGCCTCAGCCGCTTCTCCTGCACACGGAGAGCGTGCTAGCTGCTGAAACGTGAAGAAAGAAGCTGCAGAAGACTGGCACTGAGCGTGCAGCTTTCCAGCGGAGAGAAAAAGCTACTTGAACACTCTGCAAGCCTTTCCACTCCCAAAAACATGCACATGGAAGGAGCTGCTGCAAAAGCGATGCTGTGCTCGCTGCTGCTCCTCCTGAAGCTCTGGCTGCTAAATCTGAGGCTTTCCTTCCAATTTCAAGCTGCAAAGCACTTGCTGAATTGCAGGGAAAGTCCGGGAGGCATTTGCTGTGCTGGCACACTTTCTCCTTCCTAGACAGAGTGGAAAAGCTTTTCCCTGCCGTGTAGGCGACAAGAGACGCATTAGACAGGGATCCGGAGCTGTCCGAAGGTAAGCGCCTGTTGCCGGCCTCTTTCGGCACAAGCCCCCGCTCCGGAGCGCACCGCGGCCGGCAGGATGCTCTCTGCCGGCGAAGGTGCCGCTTCTCCGGCAAGGAAGCCTCAGCCGCTTCTCCTGCACACGGAGAGCGTGCTAGCTGCTGAAACGTGAAGAAAGAAGCTGCAGAAGACTGGCACTGAGCGTGCAGCTTTCCAGCGGAGAGAAAAAGCTACTTGAACACTCTGCAAGCCTTTCCACTCCCAAAAACATGCACATGGAAGGAGCTGCTGCAAAAGCGATGCTGTGCTCGCTGCTGCTCGTCCTGAAGCTCTGGCTGCTAAATCTGAGGCTTTCCTTCCAATTTCAAGCTGCAAAGCACTTGCTGAATTGCAGGGAAAGTCCGGGAGGCATTTGCTGTGCTGGCACACTTTCTCCTTCCTAGACAGAGTGGAAAAGCTTTTCCCTGCCGTGTAGGCGACAGGAGACGCATTAGACGGGCATCCGGAGCTGTCCGAAGGTAAGCGCCTGTTCCCGGCCTCTTTCGGCACAAGCCCCCGCTCCGGAGCGCACCGCGGCCGGCAGGATGCTCTCTGCCGGCGAAGGTGCCGCTTCTCCGGCAAGGAAGCCTCAGCCGCTTCTCCTGCACACGGAGAGCGTGCTAGCTGCTGAAACGTGAAGAAAGAAGCTGCAGAAGACTGGCACTGAGCGTGCAGCTTTCCAGCGGAGAGAAAAAGCTACTTGAACACTCTGCAAGCCTTTCCACTCCCAAAAACATGCACATGGAAGGAGCTGCTGCAAAAGCGATGCTGTGCTCGCTGCTGCTCGTCCTGAAGCTCTGGCTGCTAAATCTGAGGCTTTCCTTCCAATTTCAAGCTGCAAAGCACTTGCTGAATTGCAGGGAAAGTCCGGGAGGCATTTGCTGTGCTGGCACACTTTCTCCTTCCTAGACAGAGTGGAAAAGCTTTTCCCTGCCGTGTAGGCGACAGGAGACGCATTAGACGGGCATCCGGAGCTGTCCGAAGGTAAGCGCCTGTTCCCGGCCTCTTTCGGCACAAGCCCCCGCTCCGGCGCGCACCGCGGCCGGCAGGATGCTCTCTGCCGGCGAAGGTGCCGCTTCTCCGGCAAGGAAGCCTCAGCCGCTTCTCCTGCACACGGAGAGCGTGCTAGCTGCTGAAACGTGAAGAAAGAAGCTGCAGAAGACTGGCACTGAGCGTGCAGCTTTCCAGCGGAGAGAAAAAGCTACTTGAACACTCTGCAAGCCTTTCCACTCCCAAAAACATGCACATGGAAGGAGCTGCTGCAAAAGCGATGCTGTGCTCGCTGCTGCTCCTCCTGAAGCTCTGGCTGCTAAATCTGAGGCTTTCCTTCCAATTTCAAGCTGCAAAGCACTTGCTGAATTGCAGGGAAAGTCCGGGAGGCATTTGCTGTGCTGGCACACTTTCTCCTTCCTAGACAGAGTGGAAAAGCTTTTCCCTGCCGTGTAGGCGACAGGAGACGCATTAGACGGGCATCCGGAGCTGTCCGAAGGTAAGCGCCTGTTGCCGGCCTCTTTCGGCACAAGCCCCCGCTCCGGAGCGCACCGCGGCCGGCAGGATGCTCTCTGCCGGCGAAGGTGCCGCTTCTCCGGCAAGGAAGCCTCAGCCGCTTCTCCTGCACACGGAGAGCGTGCTAGCTGCTGAAACGTGAAGAAAGAAGCTGCAGAAGACTGGCACTGAGCGTGCAGCTTTCCAGCGGAGAGAAAAAGCTACTTGAACACTCTGCAAGCCTTTCCACTCCCAAAAACATACACATGGAAGGAGCTGCTGCAAAAGCGATGCTGTGCTCGCTGCTGCTCGTCCTGAAGCTCTGGCTGCTAAATCTGAGGCTTTCCTTCCAATTTCAAGCTGCAAAGCACTTGCTGAATTGCAGGGAAAGTCCGGGAGGCATTTGCTGTGCTGGCACACTTTCTCCTTCCTAGACAGAGTGGAAAAGCTTTTCCCTGCCGTGTAGGCGACAGGAGACGCATTAGACGGGCATCCGGAGCTGTCCGAAGGTAAGCGCCTGTTCCCGGCCTCTTTCGGCACAAGCCCCCGCTCCGGAGCGCACCGCGGCCGGCAGGATGCTCTCTGCCGGCGAAGGTGCCGCTTCTCCGGCAAGGAAGCCTCAGCCGCTTCTCCTGCACACGGAGAGCGTGCTAGCTGCTGAAACATGAAGAAAGAAGCTGCAGAACACTGGCACTGAGCGTGCAGCTTTCCAGCGGAGAGAAAAAGCTACTTGAACACTCTGCAAGCCTTTCCACTCCCAAAAACATGCACATGGAAGGAGCTGCTGCAAAAGCGATGCTGTGCTCGCTGCTGCTCCTCCTGAAGCTCTGGCTGCTAAATCTGAGGCTTTCCTTCCAATTTCAAGCTGCAAAGCACTTGCTGAATTGCAGGGAAAGTCCGGGAGGCATTTGCTGTGCTGGCACACTTTCTCCTTCCTAGACAGAGTGGAAAAGCTTTTCCCTGCCGTGTAGGCGACAGGAGACGCATTAGACGGGCATCCGGAGCTGTCCGAAGGTAAGCGCCTGTTGCCGGCCTCTTTCGGCACAAGCCCCCGCTCCGGAGCGCACCGCGGCCGGCAGGATGCTCTCTGCCGGCGAAGGTGCCGCTTCTCCGGCAAGGAAGCCTCAGCCGCTTCTCCTGCACACGGAGAGCGTGCTAGCTGCTGAAACGTGAAGAAAGAAGCTGCAGAACACTGGCACTGAGCGTGCAGCTTTCCAGCGGAGAGAAAAAGCTACTTGAACACTCTGCAAGCCTTTCCACTCCCAAAAACATGCACATGGAAGGAGCTGCTGCAAAAGCGATGCTGTGCTCGCTGCTGCTCCTCCTGAAGCTCTGGCTGCTAAATCTGAGGCTTTCCTTCCAATTTCAAGCTGCAAAGCACTTGCTGAATTGCAGGGAAAGTCCGGGAGGCATTTGCTGTGCTGGCACACTTTCTCCTTCCTAGACAGAGTGGAAAAGCTTTTCCCTGCCGTGTAGGCGACAAGAGACGCATTAGACAGGGATCCGGAGCTGTCCGAAGGTAAGCGCCTGTTGCCGGCCTCTTTCGGCACAAGCCCGCGCTCCGGAGCGCACCGCGGCCGGCAGGATGCTCTCTGCCGGCGAAGGTGCCGCTTCTCCGGCAAGGAAGCCTCAGCCGCTTCTCCTGCACACGGAGAGCGTGCTAGCTGCTGAAACGTGAAGAAAGAAGCTGCAGAAGACTGGCACTGAGCGTGCAGCTTTCCAGCGGAGAGAAAAAGCTACTTGAACACTCTGCAAGCCTTTCCACTCCCAAAAACATGCACATGGAAGGAGCTGCTGCAAAAGCGATGCTGTGCTCGCTGCAGCTCCTCCTGAAGCTCTGGCTGCTAAATCTGAGGCTTTCCTTCCAATTTCAAGCTGCAAAGCACTTGCTGAATTGCAGGGAAAGTCCGGGAGGCATTTGCTGTGCTGGCACACTTTCTCCTTCCTAGACAGAGTGGAAAAGCTTTTCCCTGCCGTGTAGGCGGCAAGAGACGCATTAGACCGGGATCCGGAGCTGTCCGAAGGTAAGCGCCTGTTGCCGGCCTCTTTCGGCACAAGCCCGCGCTCCGGAGCGCACCGCGGCCGGCAGGATGCTCTCTGCCGGCGAAGGTGCCGCTTCTCCGGCAAGGAAGCCTCAGCCGCTTCTCCTGCACACGGAGAGCGTGCTAGCTGCTGAAACGTGAAGAAAGAAGCTGCAGAAGACTGGCACTGAGCGTGCAGCTTTCCAGCGGAGAGAAAAAGCTACTTGAACACTCTGCAAGCCTTTCCACTCCCAAAAACATGCACATGGAAGGAGCTGCTGCAAAAGCGATGCTGTGCTCGCTGCAGCTCCTCCTGAAGCTCTGGCTGCTAAATCTGAGGCTTTCCTTCCAATTTCAAGCTGCAAAGCACTTGCTGAATTGCAGGGAAAGTCCGGGAGGCATTTGCTGTGCTGGCACACTTTCTCCTTCCTAGACAGAGTGGAAAAGCTTTTCCCTGCCGTGTAGGCGACAAGAGACGCATTAGACCGGGATCCGGAGCTGTCCGAAGGTAAGCGCTTGTTCCCGGCCTCGTTCGGCACAAGCCCCCGCTCCGGAGCGCACCGCGGCCGGCAGGATGCTCTCTGCCGGCGAAGGTGCCGCTTCTCCGGCAAGGAAGCCTCAGCCGCTTCTCCTGCACGCGGAGAGCGTGCTAGCTGCTGAAACGTGAAGAAAGAAGCTGCAGAAGACTGGCACTGAGCGTGCAGCTTTCCAGCGGAGAGAAAAAGCTACTTGAACACTCTGCAAGCCTTTCCACTCCCAAAAACATGCACATGGAAGGAGCTGCTGCAAAAGCGATGCTGTGCTCGCTGCTGCTCGTCCTGAAGCTCTGGCTGCTAAATCTGAGGCTTTCCTTCCAATTTCAAGCTGCAAAGCACTTGCTGAATTGCAGGGAAAGTCCGGGAGGCATTTGCTGTGCTGGCACACTTTCTCCTTCCTAGACAGAGTGGAAAAGCTTTTCCCTGCCGTGTAGGCGACAAGAGACGCATTAGACCGGGATCCGGATCTGTCCGAAGGTAAGCGCTTGTTCCCGGCCTCGTTCGGCACAAGCCCCCGCTCCGGAGCGCACCGCGGCCGGCAGGATGCTCTCTGCCGGCGAAGGTGCCGCTTCTCCGGCAAGGAAGCCTCAGCCGCTTCTCCTGCACACGGAGAGCGTGCTAGCTGCTGAAACGTGAAGAAAGAAGCTGCAGAAGACTGGCACTGAGCGTGCAGCTTTCCAGCGGAGAGAAAAAGCTACTTGAACACTCTGCAAGCCTTTCCACTCCCAAAAACATGCACATGGAAGGAGCTGCTGCAAAAGCGATGCTGTGCTCGCTGCTGCTCCTCCTGAAGCTCTGGCTGCTAAATCTGAGGCTTTCCTTCCAATTTCAAGCTGCAAAGCACTTGCTGAATTGCAGGGAAAGTCCGGGAGGCATTTGCTGTGCTGGCACACTTTCTCCTTCCTAGACAGAGTGGAAAAGCTTTTCCCTGCCGTGTAGGCGACAAGAGACGCATTAGACGCGCATCCGGAGCTGTCCGAATGTAAGCGCTTGTTCCCGGCCTCTTTCGGCACAAGCCCCCGCTCCGGAGCGCACCGCGGCCGGCAGGATGCTCTCTGCCGGCGAAGGTGCCGCTTCTCGGGCAAGGAAGCCTTAGCCGCTTCTCCTGCACACGGAGAGCGTGCTAGCTGCTGAAACGTGAAGAAAGAAGCTGCAGAAGACTGGCACTGAGCGTGCAGCTTTCCAGCGGAGAGAAAAAGCTACTTGAACACTCTGCAAGCCTTTCCACTCCCAAAAACATGCACATGGAAGGAGCTGCTGCAAAAGCGATGCTGTGCTCGCTGCTGCTCCTCCTGAAGCTCTGGCTGCTAAATCTGAGGCTTTCCTTCCAATTTCAAGCTGCAAAGCACTTGCTGAATTGCAGGGAAAGTCCGGGAGGCATTTGCTGTGCTGGCACACTTTCTCCTTCCTAGACAGAGTGGAAAAGCTTTTCCCTGCCGTGTAGGCGACAAGAGACGCATTAGACCGGGATCCGGAGCTGTCCGAAGGTAAGCGCTTGTTCCCGGCCTCTTTCGGCACAAGCCCCCGCTCCGGAGCGCACCGCGGCCGGCAGGATGCTCTCTGCCGGCGAAGGTGCCGCTTCTCCGGCAAGGAAGCCTCAGCCGCTTCTCCTGCACACGGTGAGCGTGCTAGCTGCTGAAACGTGAAGAAAGAAGCTGCAGAAGACTGGCACTGAGCGTGCAGCTTTCCAGCGGAGAGAAAAAGCTACTTGAACACTCTGCAAGCCTTTCCACTCCCAAAAACATGCACATGGAAGGAGCTGCTGCAAAAGCGATGCTGTGCTCGCTGCTGCTCGTCCTGAAGCTCTGGCTGCTAAATCTGAGGCTTTCCTTCCAATTTCAAGCTGCAAAGCACTTGCTGAATTGCAGGGAAAGTCCGGGAGGCATTTGCTGTGCTGGCACACTTTCTCCTTCCTAGACAGAGTGGAAAAGCTTTTCCCTGCCGTGTAGGCGACAGGAGACGCATTAGACAGGGATCCGGAGTTGTCCGAAGGTAAGCGCTTGTTCCCGGCCTCGTTCGGCACAAGCCCCCGCTCCGGAGCGCACCGCGGCCGGCAGGATGCTCTCTGCCGGCGAAGGTGCCGCTTCTCCGGCAAGGAAGCCTCAGCCGCTTCTCCTGCACACGGAGAGCGTGCTAGCTGCTGAAACGTGAAGAAAGAAGCTGCAGAAGACTGGCACTGAGCGTGCAGCTTTCCAGCGGAGAGAAAAAGCTACTTGAACACTCTGCAAGCCTTTCCACTCCCAAAAACATGCACATGGAAGGAGCTGCTGCAAAAGCGATGCTGTGCTCGCTGCTGCTCCTCCTGAAGCTCTGGCTGCTAAATCTGAGGCTTTCCTTCCAATTTCAAGCTGCAAAGCACTTGCTGAATTGCAGGGAAAGTCCGGGAGGCATTTGCTGTGCTGGCACACTTTCTCCTTCCTAGACAGAGTGGAAAAGCTTTTCCCTGCCGTGTAGGCGACAAGAGACGCATTAGACGGGCATCCGGAGCTGTCCGAAGGTAAGCGCTTGTTCCCGGCCTCTTTCGGCACAAGCCCCCGCTCCGGAGCGCACCGCGGCCGGCAGGATGCTCTCTGCCGGCGAAGGTGCCGCTTCTCGGGCAAGGAAGCCTTAGCCGCTTCTCCTGCACACGGAGAGCGTGCTAGCTGCTGAAACGTGAAGAAAGAAGCTGCAGAAGACTGGCACTGAGCGTGCAGCTTTCCAGCGGAGAGAAAAAGCTACTTGAACACTCTGCAAGCCTTTCCACTCCCAAAAACATGCACATGGAAGGAGCTGCTGCAAAAGCGATGCTGTGCTCGCTGCTGCTCCTCCTGAAGCTCTGGCTGCTAAATCTGAGGCTTTCCTTCCAATTTCAAGCTGCAAAGCACTTGCTGAATTGCAGGGAAAGTCCGGGAGGCATTTGCTGTGCTGGCACACTTTCTCCTTCCTAGACAGAGTGGAAAAGCTTTTCCCTGCCGTGTAGGCGACAAGAGACGCATTAGACCGGGATCCGGAGCTGTCCGAAGGTAAGCGCCTGTTGCCGGCCTCTTTCGGCACAAGCCCCCGCTCCGGAGCGCACCGCGGCCGGCAGGATGCTCTCTGCCGGCGAAGGTGCCGCTTCTCCGGCAAGGAAGCCTCAGCCGCTTCTCCTGCACACGGTGAGCGTGCTAGCTGCTGAAACGTGAAGAAAGAAGCTGCAGAACACTGGCACTGAGCGTGCAGCTTTCCAGCGGAGAGAAAAAGCTACTTGAACACTCTGCAAGCCTTTCCACTCCCAAAAACATGCACATGGAAGGAGCTGCTGCAAAAGCGATGCTGTGCTCGCTGCTGCTCCTCCTGAAGCTCTGGCTGCTAAATCTGAGGCTTTCCTTCCAATTTCAAGCTGCAAAGCACTTGCTGAATTGCAGGGAAAGTCCGGGAGGCATTTGCTGTGCTGGCACACTTTCTCCTTCCTAGACAGAGTGGAAAAGCTTTTCCCTGCCGTGTAGGCGACAAGAGACGCATTAGACCGGGATCCGGAGCTGTCCGAAGGTAAGCGCCTGTTCCCGGCCTCTTTCGGCACAAGCCCCCGCTCCGGAGCGCACCGCGGCCGGCAGGATGCTCTCTGCCGGCGAAGGTGCCGCTTCTCCGGCAAGGAAGCCTCAGCCGCTTCTCCTGCACACGGAGAGCGTGCTAGCCACTGAAACGTGAAGAAAGAAGCTGCAGAAGACTGGCACTGAGCGTGCAGCTTTCCAGCGGAGAGAAAAAGCTACTTTAACACTCTGCAAGCCTTTCCACTCCCAAAAACATGCACATGGAAGGAGCTGCTGCAAAACCGATGCTGTGCTCGCTGCTGCTCCTCCTGAAGCTCTGGCTGCTAAATCTGAGGCTTTCCTTCCAATTTCAAGCTGCAAAGCACTTGCTGAATTGCAGGGAAAGTCCGGGAGGCATTTGCTGTGCTGGCACACTTTCTCCTTCCTAGACAGAGTGGAAAAGCTTTTCCCTGCCGTGTAGGCGACAGGAGACGCATTAGACGGGCATCCGGATCTGTCCGAAGGTAAGCGCTTGTTCCCGGCCTCTTTCGGCACAAGCCCCCGCTCCGGAGCGCACCGCGGCCGGCAGGATGCTCTCTGCCGGCGAAGGTGCCGCTTCTCCGGCAAGGAAGCCTCAGCCGCTTCTCCTGCACACGGAGAGCGTGCTAGCTGCTGAAACGTGAAGAAAGAAGCTGCAGAACACTGGCACTGAGCGTGCAGCTTTCCAGCGGAGAGAAAAAGCTACTTGAACACTCTGCAAGCCTTTCCACTCCCAAAAACATGCACATGGAAGGAGCTGCTGCAAAAGCGATGCTGTGCTCGCTGCTGCTCCTCCTGAAGCTCTGGCTGCTAAATCTGAGGCTTTCCTTCCAATTTCAAGCTGCAAAGCACTTGCTGAATTGCAGGGAAAGTCCGGGAGGCATTTGCTGTGCTGGCACACTTTCTCCTTCCTAGACAGAGTGGAAAAGCTTTTCCCTGCCGTGTAGGCGACAAGAGACGCATTAGACCGGGATCCGGAGCTGTCCGAAGGTAAGCGCTTGTTCCCGGCCTCTTTCGGCACAAGCCCCCGCTCCGGAGCGCACCGCGGCCGGCAGGATGCTCTCTGCCGGCGAAGGTGCCGCTTCTCCGGCAAGGAAGCCTCAGCCGCTTCTCCTGCACACGGAGAGCGTGCTAGCTGCTGAAACGTGAAGAAAGAAGCTGCAGAAGACTGGCACTGAGCGTGCAGCTTTCCAGCGGAGAGAAAAAGCTACTTGAACACTCTGCAAGCCTTTCCACTCCCAAAAACATGCACATGGAAGGAGCTGCTGCAAAAGCGATGCTGTGCTCGCTGCAGCTCCTCCTGAAGCTCTGGCTGCTAAATCTGAGGCTTTCCTTCCAATTTCAAGCTGCAAAGCACTTGCTGAATTGCAGGGAAAGTCCGGGAGGCATTTGCTGTGCTGGCACACTTTCTCCTTCCTAGACAGAGTGGAAAAGCTTTTCCCTGCCGTGTAGGCGACAAGAGACGCATTAGACAGGGATCCGGAGCTGTCCGAAGGTAACCGCTTGTTGCCGGCCTCTTTCGGCACAAGCCCCCGCTCCGGAGCGCACCGCGGCCGGCAGGATGCTCTCTGCCGGCGAAGGTGCCGCTTCTCCGGCAAGGAAGCCTCAGCCGCTTCTCCTGCACACGGAGAGCGTGCTAGCTGCTGAAACGTGAAGAAAGAAGCTGCAGAAGACTGGCACTGAGCGTGCAGCTTTCCAGCGGAGAGAAAAAGCTACTTGAACACTCTGCAAGCCTTTCCACTCCCAAAAACATGCACATGGAAGGAGCTGCTGCAAAAGCGATGCTGTGCTCGCTGCTGCTCCTCCTGAAGCTCTGGCTGCTAAATCTGAGGCTTTCCTTCCAATTTCAAGCTGCAAAGCACTTGCTGAATTGCAGGGAAAGTCCGGGAGGCATTTGCTGTGCTGGCACACTTTCTCCTTCCTAGACAGAGTGGAAAAGCTTTTCCCTGCCGTGTAGGCGACAAGAGACGCATTAGACCGGGATCCGGAGCTGTCCGAAGGTAAGCGCCTGTTCCCGGCCTCTTTCGGCACAAGCCCCCGCTCCGGAGCGCACCGCGGCCGGCAGGATGCTCTCTGCCGGCGAAGGTGCCGCTTCTCCGGCAAGGAAGCCTCAGCCGCTTCTCCTGCACACGGAGAGCGTGCTAGCTGCTGAAACGTGAAGAAAGAAGCTGCAGAAGACTGGCACTGAGCGTGCAGCTTTCCAGCGGAGAGAAAAAGCTACTTGAACACTCTGCAAGCCTTTCCACTCCCAAAAACATGCACATGGAAGGAGCTGCTGCAAAAGCGATGCTGTGCTCGCTGCTGCTCGTCCTGAAGCTCTGGCTGCTAAATCTGAGGCTTTCCTTCCAATTTCAAGCTGCAAAGCACTTGCTGAATTGCAGGGAAAGTCCGGGAGGCATTTGCTGTGCTGGCACACTTTCTCCTTCCTAGACAGAGTGGAAAAGCTTTTCCCTGCCGTGTAGGCGACAAGAGACGCATTAGACCGGGATCCGGAGCTGTCCGAAGGTAAGCGCCTGTTGCCGGCCTCTTTCGGCACAAGCCCCCGCTCCGGAGCGCACCGCGGCCGGCAGGATGCTCTCTGCCGGCGAAGGTGCCGCTTCTCCGGCAAGGAAGCCTCAGCCGTTTCTCCTGCACACGGAGAGCGTGCTAGCTGCTGAAACGTGAAGAAAGAAGCTGCAGAAGACTGGCACTGAGCGTGCAGCTTTCCAGCGGAGAGAAAAAGCTACTTGAACACTCTGCAAGCCTTTCCACTCCCAAAAACATGCACATGGAAGGAGCTGCTGCAAAAGCGATGCTGTGCTCGCTGCTGCTCCTCCTGAAGCTCTGGCTGCTAAATCTGAGGCTTTCCTTCCAATTTCAAGCTGCAAAGCACTTGCTGAATTGCAGGGAAAGTCCGGGAGGCATTTGCTGTGCTGGCACACTTTCTCCTTCCTAGACAGAGTGGAAAAGCTTTTCCCTGCCGTGTAGGCGACAAGAGACGCATTAGACCGGGATCCGGAGCTGTCCGAAGGTAAGCGCCTGTTCCCGGCCTCTTTCGGCACAAGCCCCCGCTCCGGAGCGCACCGCGGCCGGCAGGATGCTCTCTGCCGGCGAAGGTGCCGCTTCTCCGGCAAGGAAGCCTCAGCCGCTTCTCCTGCACACGGAGAGCGTGCTAGCTGCTGAAACGTGAAGAAAGAAGCTGCAGAAGACTGGCACTGAGCGTGCAGCTTTCCAGCGGAGAGAAAAAGCTACTTGAACACTCTGCAAGCCTTTCCACTCCCAAAAACATGCACATGGAAGGAGCTGCTGCAAAAGCGATGCTGTGCTCGCTGCTGCTCGTCCTGAAGCTCTGGCTGCTAAATCTGAGGCTTTCCTTCCAATTTCAAGCTGCAAAGCACTTGCTGAATTGCAGGGAAAGTCCGGGAGGCATTTGCTGTGCTGGCACACTTTCTCCTTCCTAGACAGAGTGGAAAAGCTTTTCCCTGCCGTGTAGGCGACAAGAGACGCATTAGACCGGGATCCGGAGCTGTCCGAAGGTAAGCGCCTGTTGCCGGCCTCTTTCGGCACAAGCCCCCGCTCCGGAGCGCACCGCGGCCGGCAGGATGCTCTCTGCCGGCGAAGGTGCCGCTTCTCCGGCAAGGAAGCCTCAGCCGTTTCTCCTGCACACGGAGAGCGTGCTAGCTGCTGAAACGTGAAGAAAGAAGCTGCAGAAGACTGGCACTGAGCGTGCAGCTTTCCAGCGGAGAGAAAAAGCTACTTGAACACTCTGCAAGCCTTTCCACTCCCAAAAACATGCACATGGAAGGAGCTGCTGCAAAAGCGATGCTGTGCTCGCTGCTGCTCCTCCTGAAGCTCTGGCTGCTAAATCTGAGGCTTTCCTTCCAATTTCAAGCTGCAAAGCACTTGCTGAATTGCAGGGAAAGTCCGGGAGGCATTTGCTGTGCTGGCACACTTTCTCCTTCCTAGACAGAGTGGAAAAGCTTTTCCCTGCCGTGTAGGCGACAAGAGACGCATTAGACCGGGATCCGGAGCTGTCCGAAGGTAAGCGCCTGTTCCCGGCCTCTTTCGGCACAAGCCCCCGCTCCGGAGCGCACCGCGGCCGGCAGGATGCTCTCTGCCGGCGAAGGTGCCGCTTCTCCGGCAAGGAAGCCTCAGCCGCTTCTCCTGCACACGGAGAGCGTGCTAGCTGCTGAAACGTGAAGAAAGAAGCTGCAGAAGACTGGCACTGAGCGTGCAGCTTTCCAGCGGAGAGAAAAAGCTACTTGAACACTCTGCAAGCCTTTCCACTCCCAAAAACATGCACATGGAAGGAGCTGCTGCAAAAGCGATGCTGTGCTCGCTGCTGCTCGTCCTGAAGCTCTGGCTGCTAAATCTGAGGCTTTCCTTCCAATTTCAAGCTGCAAAGCACTTGCTGAATTGCAGGGAAAGTCCGGGAGGCATTTGCTGTGCTGGCACACTTTCTCCTTCCTAGACAGAGTGGAAAAGCTTTTCCCTGCCGTGTAGGCGACAAGAGACGCATTAGACCGGGATCCGGAGCTGTCCGAAGGTAAGCGCCTGTTGCCGGCCTCTTTCGGCACAAGCCCCCGCTCCGGAGCGCACCGCGGCCGGCAGGATGCTCTCTGCCGGCGAAGGTGCCGCTTCTCCGGCAAGGAAGCCTCAGCCGTTTCTCCTGCACACGGAGAGCGTGCTAGCTGCTGAAACGTGAAGAAAGAAGCTGCAGAAGACTGGCACTGAGCGTGCAGCTTTCCAGCGGAGAGAAAAAGCTACTTGAACACTCTGCAAGCCTTTCCACTCCCAAAAACATGCACATGGAAGGAGCTGCTGCAAAAGCGATGCTGTGCTCGCTGCTGCTCCTCCTGAAGCTCTGGCTGCTAAATCTGAGGCTTTCCTTCCAATTTCAAGCTGCAAAGCACTTGCTGAATTGCAGGGAAAGTCCGGGAGGCATTTGCTGTGCTGGCACACTTTCTCCTTCCTAGACAGAGTGGAAAAGCTTTTCCCTGCCGTGTAGGCGACAAGAGACGCATTAGACCGGGATCCGGAGCTGTCCGAAGGTAAGCGCCTGTTCCCGGCCTCTTTCGGCACAAGCCCCCGCTCCGGAGCGCACCGCGGCCGGCAGGATGCTCTCTGCCGGCGAAGGTGCCGCTTCTCCGGCAAGGAAGCCTCAGCCGCTTCTCCTGCACACGGAGAGCGTGCTAGCTGCTGAAACGTGAAGAAAGAAGCTGCAGAAGACTGGCACTGAGCGTGCAGCTTTCCAGCGGAGAGAAAAAGCTACTTGAACACTCTGCAAGCCTTTCCACTCCCAAAAACATGCACATGGAAGGAGCTGCTGCAAAAGCGATGCTGTGCTCGCTGCTGCTCGTCCTGAAGCTCTGGCTGCTAAATCTGAGGCTTTCCTTCCAATTTCAAGCTGCAAAGCACTTGCTGAATTGCAGGGAAAGTCCGGGAGGCATTTGCTGTGCTGGCACACTTTCTCCTTCCTAGACAGAGTGGAAAAGCTTTTCCCTGCCGTGTAGGCGACAAGAGACGCATTAGACCGGGATCCGGAGCTGTCCGAAGGTAAGCGCCTGTTGCCGGCCTCTTTCGGCACAAGCCCCCGCTCCGGAGCGCACCGCGGCCGGCAGGATGCTCTCTGCCGGCGAAGGTGCCGCTTCTCCGGCAAGGAAGCCTCAGCCGTTTCTCCTGCACACGGAGAGCGTGCTAGCTGCTGAAACGTGAAGAAAGAAGCTGCAGAAGACTGGCACTGAGCGTGCAGCTTTCCAGCGGAGAGAAAAAGCTACTTGAACACTCTGCAAGCCTTTCCACTCCCAAAAACATGCACATGGAAGGAGCTGCTGCAAAAGCGATGCTGTGCTCGCTGCTGCTCGTCCTGAAGCTCTGGCTGCTAAATCTGAGGCTTTCCTTCCAATTTCAAGCTGCAAAGCACTTGCTGAATTGCAGGGAAAGTCCGGGAGGCATTTGCTGTGCTGGCACACTTTCTCCTTCCTAGACAGAGTGGAAAAGCTTTTCCCTGCCGTGTAGGCGACAAGAGACGCATTAGACAGGGATCCGGAGCTGTCCGAAGGTAAGCGCCTGTTGCCGGCCTCTTTCGGCACAAGCCCGCGCTCCGGAGCGCACCGCGGCCGGCAGGATGCTCTCTGCCGGCGAAGGTGCCGCTTCTCCGGCAAGGAAGCCTCAGCCGCTTCTCCTGCACACGGAGAGCGTGCTAGCTGCTGAAACGTGAAGAAAGAAGCTGCAGAAGACTGGCACTGAGCCTGCAGCTTTCCAGCGGAGAGAAAAAGCTACTTGAACACTCTGCAAGCCTTTCCACTCCCAAAAACATGCACATGGAAGGAGCTGCTGCAAAAGCGATGCTGTGCTCGCTGCTGCTCCTCCTGAAGCTCTGGCTGCTAAATCTGAGGCTTTCCTTCCAATTTCAAGCTGCAAAGCACTTGCTGAATTGCAGGGAAAGTCCGGGAGGCATTTGCTGTGCTGGCACACTTTCTCCTTCCTAGACAGAGTGGAAAAGCTTTTCCCTGCCGTGTAGGCGACAAGAGACGCATTAGACAGGGATCCGGAGTTGTCCGAAGGTAAGCGCTTGTTCCCGGCCTCGTTCGGCACAAGCCCCCGCTCCGGAGCGCACCGCGGCCGGCAGGATGCTCTCTGCCGGCGAAGGTGCCGCTTCTCCGGCAAGGAAGCCTCAGCCGCTTCTCCTGCACACGGAGAGCGTGCTAGCTGCTGAAACGTGAAGAAAGAAGCTGCAGAAGACTGGCACTGAGCGTGCAGCTTTCCAGCGGAGAGAAAAAGCTACTTGAACACTCTGCAAGCCTTTCCACTCCCAAAAACATGCACATGGAAGGAGCTGCTGCAAAAGCGATGCTGTGCTCGCTGCTGCTCCTCCTGAAGCTCTGGCTGCTAAATCTGAGGCTTTCCTTCCAATTTCAAGCTGCAAAGCACTTGCTGAATTGCAGGGAAAGTCCGGGAGGCATTTGCTGTGCTGGCACACTTTCTCCTTCCTAGACAGAGTGGAAAAGCTTTTCCCTGCCGTGTAGGCGACAGGAGACGCATTAGACGGGCATCCGGAGCTGTCCGAAGGTAAGCGCTTGTTCCCGGCCTCTTTCGGCACAAGCCCCCGCTCCGGAGCGCACCGCGGCCGGCAGGATGCTCTCTGCCGGCGAAGGTGCCGCTTCTCCGGCAAGGAAGCCTTAGCCGCTTCTCCTGCACACGGAGAGCGTGCTAGCTGCTGAAACGTGAAGAAAGAAGCTGCAGAAGACTGGCACTGAGCGTGCAGCTTTCCAGCGGAGAGAAAAAGCTACTTGAACACTCTGCAAGCCTTTCCACTCCCAAAAACATGCACATGGAAGGAGCTGCTGCAAAAGCGATGCTGTGCTCGCTGCTGCTCGTCCTGAAGCTCTGGCTGCTAAATCTGAGGCTTTCCTTCCAATTTCAAGCTGCAAAGCACTTGCTGAATTGCAGGGAAAGTCCGGGAGGCATTTGCTGTGCTGGCACACTTTCTCCTTCCTAGACAGAGTGGAAAAGCTTTTCCCTGCCGTGTAGGCGACAAGAGACGCATTAGACCGGGATCCGGAGCTGTCCGAAGGTAAGCGCCTGTTGCCGGCCTCTTTCGGCACAAGCCCCCGCTCCGGAGCGCACCGCGGCCGGCAGGATGCTCTCTGCCGGCGAAGGTGCCGCTTCTCCGGCAAGGAAGCCTCAGCCGCTTCTCCTGCACACGGTGAGCGTGCTAGCTGCTGAAACGTGAAGAAAGAAGCTGCAGAACACTGGCACTGAGCGTGCAGCTTTCCAGCGGAGAGAAAAAGCTACTTGAACACTCTGCAAGCCTTTCCACTCCCAAAAACATGCACATGGAAGGAGCTGCTGCAAAAGCGATGCTGTGCTCGCTGCTGCTCCTCCTGAAGCTCTGGCTGCTAAATCTGAGGCTTTCCTTCCAATTTCAAGCTGCAAAGCACTTGCTGAATTGCAGGGAAAGTCCGGGAGGCATTTGCTGTGCTGGCACACTTTCTCCTTCCTAGACAGAGTGGAAAAGCTTTTCCCTGCCGTGTAGGCGACAAGAGACGCATTAGACCGGGATCCGGAGCTGTCCGAAGGTAAGCGCCTGTTCCCGGCCTCTTTCGGCACAAGCCCCCGCTCCGGAGCGCACCGCGGCCGGCAGGATGCTCTCTGCCGGCGAAGGTGCCGCTTCTCCGGCAAGGAAGCCTCAGCCGCTTCTCCTGCACACGGAGAGCGTGCTAGCTGCTGAAACGTGAAGAAAGAAGCTGCAGAAGACTGGCACTGAGCGTGCAGCTTTCCAGCGGAGAGAAAAAGCTACTTGAACACTCTGCAAGCCTTTCCACTCCCAAAAACATGCACATGGAAGGAGCTGCTGCAAAAGCGATGCTGTGCTCGCTGCTGCTCGTCCTGAAGCTCTGGCTGCTAAATCTGAGGCTTTCCTTCCAATTTCAAGCTGCAAAGCACTTGCTGAATTGCAGGGAAAGTCCGGGAGGCATTTGCTGTGCTGGCACACTTTCTCCTTCCTAGACAGAGTGGAAAAGCTTTTCCCTGCCGTGTAGGCGACAAGAGACGCATTAGACCGGGATCCGGAGCTGTCCGAAGGTAAGCGCCTGTTCCCGGCCTCTTTCGGCACAAGCCCCCGCTCCGGAGCGCACCGCGGCCGGCAGGATGCTCTCTGCCGGCGAAGGTGCCGCTTCTCCGGCAAGGAAGCCTCAGCCGCTTCTCCTGCACACGGAGAGCGTGCTAGCTGCTGAAACGTGAAGAAAGAAGCTGCAGAAGACTGGCACTGAGCGTGCAGCTTTCCAGCGGAGAGAAAAAGCTACTTGAACACTCTGCAAGCCTTTCCACTCCCAAAAACATGCACATGGAAGGAGCTGCTGCAAAAGCGATGCTGTGCTCGCTGCTGCTCGTCCTGAAGCTCTGGCTGCTAAATCTGAGGCTTTCCTTCCAATTTCAAGCTGCAAAGCACTTGCTGAATTGCAGGGAAAGTCCGGGAGGCATTTGCTGTGCTGGCACACTTTCTCCTTCCTAGACAGAGTGGAAAAGCTTTTCCCTGCCGTGTAGGCGACAGGAGACGCATTAGACGGGCATCCGGATCTGTCCGAAGGTAAGCGCTTGTTCCCGGCCTCTTTCGGCACAAGCCCCCGCTCCGGAGCGCACCGCGGCCGGCAGGATGCTCTCTGCCGGCGAAGGTGCCGCTTCTCCGGCAAGGAAGCCTCAGCCGCTTCTCCTGCACACGGAGAGCGTGCTAGCTGCTGAAACGTGAAGAAAGAAGCTGCAGAAGACTGGCACTGAGCGTGCAGCTTTCCAGCGGAGAGAAAAAGCTACTTGAACACTCTGCAAGCCTTTCCACTCCCAAAAACATGCACATGGAAGGAGCTGCTGCAAAAGCGATGCTGTGCTCGCTGCTGCTCGTCCTGAAGCTCTGGCTGCTAAATCTGAGGCTTTCCTTCCAATTTCAAGCTGCAAAGCACTTGCTGAATTGCAGGGAAAGTCCGGGAGGCATTTGCTGTGCTGGCACACTTTCTCCTTCCTAGACAGAGTGGAAAAGCTTTTCCCTGCCGTGTAGGCGACAAGAGACGCATTAGACAGGGATCCGGAGCTGTCCGAAGGTAAGCGCCTGTTGCCGGCCTCTTTCGGCACAAGCCCGCGCTCCGGAGCGCACCGCGGCCGGCAGGATGCTCTCTGCCGGCGAAGGTGCCGCTTCTCCGGCAAGGAAGCCTCAGCCGCTTCTCCTGCACACGGAGAGCGTGCTAGCTGCTGAAACGTGAAGAAAGAAGCTGCAGAAGACTGGCACTGAGCCTGCAGCTTTCCAGCGGAGAGAAAAAGCTACTTGAACACTCTGCAAGCCTTTCCACTCCCAAAAACATGCACATGGAAGGAGCTGCTGCAAAAGCGATGCTGTGCTCGCTGCTGCTCCTCCTGAAGCTCTGGCTGCTAAATCTGAGGCTTTCCTTCCAATTTCAAGCTGCAAAGCACTTGCTGAATTGCAGGGAAAGTCCGGGAGGCATTTGCTGTGCTGGCACACTTTCTCCTTCCTAGACAGAGTGGAAAAGCTTTTCCCTGCCGTGTAGGCGACAAGAGACGCATTAGACAGGGATCCGGAGTTGTCCGAAGGTAAGCGCTTGTTCCCGGCCTCGTTCGGCACAAGCCCCCGCTCCGGAGCGCACCGCGGCCGGCAGGATGCTCTCTGCCGGCGAAGGTGCCGCTTCTCCGGCAAGGAAGCCTCAGCCGCTTCTCCTGCACACGGAGAGCGTGCTAGCTGCTGAAACGTGAAGAAAGAAGCTGCAGAAGACTGGCACTGAGCGTGCAGCTTTCCAGCGGAGAGAAAAAGCTACTTGAACACTCTGCAAGCCTTTCCACTCCCAAAAACATGCACATGGAAGGAGCTGCTGCAAAAGCGATGCTGTGCTCGCTGCTGCTCCTCCTGAAGCTCTGGCTGCTAAATCTGAGGCTTTCCTTCCAATTTCAAGCTGCAAAGCACTTGCTGAATTGCAGGGAAAGTCCGGGAGGCATTTGCTGTGCTGGCACACTTTCTCCTTCCTAGACAGAGTGGAAAAGCTTTTCCCTGCCGTGTAGGCGACAGGAGACGCATTAGACGGGCATCCGGAGCTGTCCGAAGGTAAGCGCTTGTTCCCGGCCTCTTTCGGCACAAGCCCCCGCTCCGGAGCGCACCGCGGCCGGCAGGATGCTCTCTGCCGGCGAAGGTGCCGCTTCTCCGGCAAGGAAGCCTTAGCCGCTTCTCCTGCACACGGAGAGCGTGCTAGCTGCTGAAACGTGAAGAAAGAAGCTGCAGAAGACTGGCACTGAGCGTGCAGCTTTCCAGCGGAGAGAAAAAGCTACTTGAACACTCTGCAAGCCTTTCCACTCCCAAAAACATGCACATGGAAGGAGCTGCTGCAAAAGCGATGCTGTGCTCGCTGCTGCTCCTCCTGAAGCTCTGGCTGCTAAATCTGAGGCTTTCCTTCTAATTTCAAGCTGCAAAGCACTTGCTGAATTGCAGGGAAAGTCCGGGAGGCATTTGCTGTGCTGGCACACTTTCTCCTTCCTAGACAGAGTGGAAAAGCTTTTCCCTGCCGTGTAGGCGACAAGAGACGCATTAGACCGGGATCCGGAGCTGTCCGAAGGTAAGCGCCTGTTCCCGGCCTCTTTCGGCACAAGCCCCCGCTCCGGAGCGCACCGCGGCCGGCAGGATGCTCTCTGCCGGCGAAGGTGCCGCTTCTCCGGCAAGGAAGCCTCAGCCGCTTCTCCTGCACACGGTGAGCGTGCTAGCTGCTGAAACGTGAAGAAAGAAGCTGCAGAAGACTGGCACTGAGCGTGCAGCTTTCCAGCGGAGAGAAAAAGCTACTTGAACACTCTGCAAGCCTTTCCACTCCCAAAAACATGCACATGGAAGGAGCTGCTGCAAAAGCGATGCTGTGCTCGCTGCTGCTCCTCCTGAAGCTCTGGCTGCTAAATCTGAGGCTTTCCTTCCAATTTCAAGCTGCAAAGCACTTGCTGAATTGCAGGGAAAGTCCGGGAGGCATTTGCTGTGCTGGCACACTTTCTCCTTCCTAGACAGAGTGGAAAAGCTTTTCCCTGCCGTGTAGGCGACAAGAGACGCATTAGACCGGGATCCGGAGCTGTCCGAAGGTAAGCGCCTGTTCCCGGCCTCTTTCGGCACAAGCCCCCGCTCCGGAGCGCACCGCGGCCGGCAGGATGCTCTCTGCCGGCGAAGGTGCCGCTTCTCCGGCAAGGAAGCCTCAGCCGCTTCTCCTGCACACGGAGAGCGTGCTAGCTGCTGAAACGTGAAGAAAGAAGCTGCAGAAGACTGGCACTGAGCGTGCAGCTTTCCAGCGGAGAGAAAAAGCTACTTGAACACTCTGCAAGCCTTTCCACTCCCAAAAACATGCACATGGAAGGAGCTGCTGCAAAAGCGATGCTGTGCTCGCTGCTGCTCCTCCTGAAGCTCTGGCTGCTAAATCTGAGGCTTTCCTTCCAATTTCAAGCTGCAAAGCACTTGCTGAATTGCAGGGAAAGTCCGGGAGGCATTTGCTGTGCTGGCACACTTTCTCCTTCCTAGACAGAGTGGAAAAGCTTTTCCCTGCCGTGTAGGCGACAAGAGACGCATTAGACCGGGATCCGGAGCTGTCCGAAGGTAAGCGCCTGTTCCCGGCCTCTTTCGGCACAAGCCCCCGCTCCGGAGCGCACCGCGGCCGGCAGGATGCTCTCTGCCGGCGAAGGTGCCGCTTCTCCGGCAAGGAAGCCTCAGCCGCTTCTCCTGCACACGGAGAGCGTGCTAGCTGCTGAAACGTGAAGAAAGAAGCTGCAGAAGACTGGCACTGAGCGTGCAGCTTTCCAGCGGAGAGAAAAAGCTACTTGAACACTCTGCAAGCCTTTCCACTCCCAAAAACATGCACATGGAAGGAGCTGCTGCAAAAGCGATGCTGTGCTCGCTGCTGCTCGTCCTGAAGCTCTGGCTGCTAAATCTGAGGCTTTCCTTCCAATTTCAAGCTGCAAAGCACTTGCTGAATTGCAGGGAAAGTCCGGGAGGCATTTGCTGTGCTGGCACACTTTCTCCTTCCTAGACAGAGTGGAAAAGCTTTTCCCTGCCGTGTAGGCGACAAGAGACGCATTAGACCGGGATCCGGAGCTGTCCGAAGGTAAGCGCCTGTTCCCGGCCTCTTTCGGCACAAGCCCCCGCTCCGGAGCGCACCGCGGCCGGCAGGATGCTCTCTGCCGGCGAAGGTGCCGCTTCTCCGGCAAGGAAGCCTCAGCCGCTTCTCCTGCACACGGAGAGCGTGCTAGCTGCTGAAACGTGAAGAAAGAAGCTGCAGAAGACTGGCACTGAGCGTGCAGCTTTCCAGCGGAGAGAAAAAGCTACTTGAACACTCTGCAAGCCTTTCCACTCCCAAAAACATGCACATGGAAGGAGCTGCTGCAAAAGCGATGCTGTGCTCGCTGCTGCTCGTCCTGAAGCTCTGGCTGCTAAATCTGAGGCTTTCCTTCCAATTTCAAGCTGCAAAGCACTTGCTGAATTGCAGGGAAAGTCCGGGAGGCATTTGCTGTGCTGGCACACTTTCTCCTTCCTAGACAGAGTGGAAAAGCTTTTCCCTGCCGTGTAGGCGACAAGAGACGCATTAGACCGGGATCCGGAGCTGTCCGAAGGTAAGCGCCTGTTGCCGGCCTCTTTCGGCACAAGCCCCCGCTCCGGAGCGCACCGCGGCCGGCAGGATGCTCTCTGCCGGCGAAGGTGCCGCTTCTCCGGCAAGGAAGCCTCAGCCGTTTCTCCTGCACACGGAGAGCGTGCTAGCTGCTGAAACGTGAAGAAAGAAGCTGCAGAAGACTGGCACTGAGCGTGCAGCTTTCCAGCGGAGAGAAAAAGCTACTTGAACACTCTGCAAGCCTTTCCACTCCCAAAAACATGCACATGGAAGGAGCTGCTGCAAAAGCGATGCTGTGCTCGCTGCTGCTCGTCCTGAAGCTCTGGCTGCTAAATCTGAGGCTTTCCTTCCAATTTCAAGCTGCAAAGCACTTGCTGAATTGCAGGGAAAGTCCGGGAGGCATTTGCTGTGCTGGCACACTTTCTCCTTCCTAGACAGAGTGGAAAAGCTTTTCCCTGCCGTGTAGGCGACAAGAGACGCATTAGACAGGGATCCGGAGCTGTCCGAAGGTAAGCGCCTGTTGCCGGCCTCTTTCGGCACAAGCCCGCGCTCCGGAGCGCACCGCGGCCGGCAGGATGCTCTCTGCCGGCGAAGGTGCCGCTTCTCCGGCAAGGAAGCCTCAGCCGCTTCTCCTGCACACGGAGAGCGTGCTAGCTGCTGAAACGTGAAGAAAGAAGCTGCAGAAGACTGGCACTGAGCCTGCAGCTTTCCAGCGGAGAGAAAAAGCTACTTGAACACTCTGCAAGCCTTTCCACTCCCAAAAACATGCACATGGAAGGAGCTGCTGCAAAAGCGATGCTGTGCTCGCTGCTGCTCGTCCTGAAGCTCTGGCTGCTAAATCTGAGGCTTTCCTTCCAATTTCAAGCTGCAAAGCACTTGCTGAATTGCAGGGAAAGTCCGGGAGGCATTTGCTGTGCTGGCACACTTTCTCCTTCCTAGACAGAGTGGAAAAGCTTTTCCCTGCCGTGTAGGCGACAAGAGACGCATTAGACAGGGATCCGGAGTTGTCCGAAGGTAAGCGCTTGTTCCCGGCCTCGTTCGGCACAAGCCCCCGCTCCGGAGCGCACCGCGGCCGGCAGGATGCTCTCTGCCGGCGAAGGTGCCGCTTCTCCGGCAAGGAAGCCTCAGCCGCTTCTCCTGCACACGGAGAGCGTGCTAGCTGCTGAAACGTGAAGAAAGAAGCTGCAGAAGACTGGCACTGAGCGTGCAGCTTTCCAGCGGAGAGAAAAAGCTACTTGAACACTCTGCAAGCCTTTCCACTCCCAAAAACATGCACATGGAAGGAGCTGCTGCAAAAGCGATGCTGTGCTCGCTGCTGCTCCTCCTGAAGCTCTGGCTGCTAAATCTGAGGCTTTCCTTCCAATTTCAAGCTGCAAAGCACTTGCTGAATTGCAGGGAAAGTCCGGGAGGCATTTGCTGTGCTGGCACACTTTCTCCTTCCTAGACAGAGTGGAAAAGCTTTTCCCTGCCGTGTAGGCGACAGGAGACGCATTAGACGGGCATCCGGAGCTGTCCGAAGGTAAGCGCTTGTTCCCGGCCTCTTTCGGCACAAGCCCCCGCTCCGGAGCGCACCGCGGCCGGCAGGATGCTCTCTGCCGGCGAAGGTGCCGCTTCTCCGGCAAGGAAGCCTTAGCCGCTTCTCCTGCACACGGAGAGCGTGCTAGCTGCTGAAACGTGAAGAAAGAAGCTGCAGAAGACTGGCACTGAGCGTGCAGCTTTCCAGCGGAGAGAAAAAGCTACTTGAACACTCTGCAAGCCTTTCCACTCCCAAAAACATGCACATGGAAGGAGCTGCTGCAAAAGCGATGCTGTGCTCGCTGCTGCTCCTCCTGAAGCTCTGGCTGCTAAATCTGAGGCTTTCCTTCCAATTTCAAGCTGCAAAGCACTTGCTGAATTGCAGGGAAAGTCCGGGAGGCATTTGCTGTGCTGGCACACTTTCTCCTTCCTAGACAGAGTGGAAAAGCTTTTCCCTGCCGTGTAGGCGACAAGAGACGCATTAGACCGGGATCCGGAGCTGTCCGAAGGTAAGCGCCTGTTGCCGGCCTCTTTCGGCACAAGCCCCCGCTCCGGAGCGCACCGCGGCCGGCAGGATGCTCTCTGCCGGCGAAGGTGCCGCTTCTCCGGCAAGGAAGCCTCAGCCGCTTCTCCTGCACACGGTGAGCGTGCTAGCTGCTGAAACGTGAAGAAAGAAGCTGCAGAACACTGGCACTGAGCGTGCAGCTTTCCAGCGGAGAGAAAAAGCTACTTGAACACTCTGCAAGCCTTTCCACTCCCAAAAACATGCACATGGAAGGAGCTGCTGCAAAAGCGATGCTGTGCTCGCTGCTGCTCCTCCTGAAGCTCTGGCTGCTAAATCTGAGGCTTTCCTTCCAATTTCAAGCTGCAAAGCACTTGCTGAATTGCAGGGAAAGTCCGGGAGGCATTTGCTGTGCTGGCACACTTTCTCCTTCCTAGACAGAGTGGAAAAGCTTTTCCCTGCCGTGTAGGCGACAAGAGACGCATTAGACCGGGATCCGGAGCTGTCCGAAGGTAAGCGCCTGTTCCCGGCCTCTTTCGGCACAAGCCCCCGCTCCGGAGCGCACCGCGGCCGGCAGGATGCTCTCTGCCGGCGAAGGTGCCGCTTCTCCGGCAAGGAAGCCTCAGCCGCTTCTCCTGCACACGGAGAGCGTGCTAGCTGCTGAAACGTGAAGAAAGAAGCTGCAGAAGACTGGCACTGAGCGTGCAGCTTTCCAGCGGAGAGAAAAAGCTACTTGAACACTCTGCAAGCCTTTCCACTCCCAAAAACATGCACATGGAAGGAGCTGCTGCAAAAGCGATGCTGTGCTCGCTGCTGCTCGTCCTGAAGCTCTGGCTGCTAAATCTGAGGCTTTCCTTCCAATTTCAAGCTGCAAAGCACTTGCTGAATTGCAGGGAAAGTCCGGGAGGCATTTGCTGTGCTGGCACACTTTCTCCTTCCTAGACAGAGTGGAAAAGCTTTTCCCTGCCGTGTAGGCGACAAGAGACGCATTAGACCGGGATCCGGAGCTGTCCGAAGGTAAGCGCCTGTTGCCGGCCTCTTTCGGCACAAGCCCCCGCTCCGGAGCGCACCGCGGCCGGCAGGATGCTCTCTGCCGGCGAAGGTGCCGCTTCTCCGGCAAGGAAGCCTCAGCCGCTTCTCCTGCACACGGAGAGCGTGCTAGCTGCTGAAACGTGAAGAAAGAAGCTGCAGAAGACTGGCACTGAGCGTGCAGCTTTCCAGCGGAGAGAAAAAGCTACTTGAACACTCTGCAAGCCTTTCCACTCCCAAAAACATGCACATGGAAGGAGCTGCTGCAAAAGCGATGCTGTGCTCGCTGCTGCTCGTCCTGAAGCTCTGGCTGCTAAATCTGAGGCTTTCCTTCCAATTTCAAGCTGCAAAGCACTTGCTGAATTGCAGGGAAAGTCCGGGAGGCATTTGCTGTGCTGGCACACTTTCTCCTTCCTAGACAGAGTGGAAAAGCTTTTCCCTGCCGTGTAGGCGACAAGAGACGCATTAGACCGGGATCCGGAGCTGTCCGAAGGTAAGCGCCTGTTCCCGGCCTCTTTCGGCACAAGCCCCCGCTCCGGAGCGCACCGCGGCCGGCAGGATGCTCTCTGCCGGCGAAGGTGCCGCTTCTCCGGCAAGGAAGCCTCAGCCGCTTCTCCTGCACACGGAGAGCGTGCTAGCTGCTGAAACGTGAAGAAAGAAGCTGCAGAAGACTGGCACTGAGCGTGCAGCTTTCCAGCGGAGAGAAAAAGCTACTTGAACACTCTGCAAGCCTTTCCACTCCCAAAAACATGCACATGGAAGGAGCTGCTGCAAAAGCGATGCTGTGCTCGCTGCTGCTCGTCCTGAAGCTCTGGCTGCTAAATCTGAGGCTTTCCTTCCAATTTCAAGCTGCAAAGCACTTGCTGAATTGCAGGGAAAGTCCGGGAGGCATTTGCTGTGCTGGCACACTTTCTCCTTCCTAGACAGAGTGGAAAAGCTTTTCCCTGCCGTGTAGGCGACAGGAGACGCATTAGACGGGCATCCGGATCTGTCCGAAGGTAAGCGCTTGTTCCCGGCCTCTTTCGGCACAAGCCCCCGCTCCGGAGCGCACCGCGGCCGGCAGGATGCTCTCTGCCGGCGAAGGTGCCGCTTCTCCGGCAAGGAAGCCTCAGCCGCTTCTCCTGCACACGGAGAGCGTGCTAGCTGCTGAAACGTGAAGAAAGAAGCTGCAGAAGACTGGCACTGAGCGTGCAGCTTTCCAGCGGAGAGAAAAAGCTACTTGAACACTCTGCAAGCCTTTCCACTCCCAAAAACATGCACATGGAAGGAGCTGCTGCAAAAGCGATGCTGTGCTCGCTGCTGCTCGTCCTGAAGCTCTGGCTGCTAAATCTGAGGCTTTCCTTCCAATTTCAAGCTGCAAAGCACTTGCTGAATTGCAGGGAAAGTCCGGGAGGCATTTGCTGTGCTGGCACACTTTCTCCTTCCTAGACAGAGTGGAAAAGCTTTTCCCTGCCGTGTAGGCGACAAGAGACGCATTAGACAGGGATCCGGAGCTGTCCGAAGGTAAGCGCCTGTTGCCGGCCTCTTTCGGCACAAGCCCGCGCTCCGGAGCGCACCGCGGCCGGCAGGATGCTCTCTGCCGGCGAAGGTGCCGCTTCTCCGGCAAGGAAGCCTCAGCCGCTTCTCCTGCACACGGAGAGCGTGCTAGCTGCTGAAACGTGAAGAAAGAAGCTGCAGAAGACTGGCACTGAGCCTGCAGCTTTCCAGCGGAGAGAAAAAGCTACTTGAACACTCTGCAAGCCTTTCCACTCCCAAAAACATGCACATGGAAGGAGCTGCTGCAAAAGCGATGCTGTGCTCGCTGCTGCTCCTCCTGAAGCTCTGGCTGCTAAATCTGAGGCTTTCCTTCCAATTTCAAGCTGCAAAGCACTTGCTGAATTGCAGGGAAAGTCCGGGAGGCATTTGCTGTGCTGGCACACTTTCTCCTTCCTAGACAGAGTGGAAAAGCTTTTCCCTGCCGTGTAGGCGACAAGAGACGCATTAGACAGGGATCCGGAGTTGTCCGAAGGTAAGCGCTTGTTCCCGGCCTCGTTCGGCACAAGCCCCCGCTCCGGAGCGCACCGCGGCCGGCAGGATGCTCTCTGCCGGCGAAGGTGCCGCTTCTCCGGCAAGGAAGCCTCAGCCGCTTCTCCTGCACACGGAGAGCGTGCTAGCTGCTGAAACGTGAAGAAAGAAGCTGCAGAAGACTGGCACTGAGCGTGCAGCTTTCCAGCGGAGAGAAAAAGCTACTTGAACACTCTGCAAGCCTTTCCACTCCCAAAAACATGCACATGGAAGGAGCTGCTGCAAAAGCGATGCTGTGCTCGCTGCTGCTCCTCCTGAAGCTCTGGCTGCTAAATCTGAGGCTTTCCTTCCAATTTCAAGCTGCAAAGCACTTGCTGAATTGCAGGGAAAGTCCGGGAGGCATTTGCTGTGCTGGCACACTTTCTCCTTCCTAGACAGAGTGGAAAAGCTTTTCCCTGCCGTGTAGGCGACAGGAGACGCATTAGACGGGCATCCGGAGCTGTCCGAAGGTAAGCGCTTGTTCCCGGCCTCTTTCGGCACAAGCCCCCGCTCCGGAGCGCACCGCGGCCGGCAGGATGCTCTCTGCCGGCGAAGGTGCCGCTTCTCCGGCAAGGAAGCCTTAGCCGCTTCTCCTGCACACGGAGAGCGTGCTAGCTGCTGAAACGTGAAGAAAGAAGCTGCAGAAGACTGGCACTGAGCGTGCAGCTTTCCAGCGGAGAGAAAAAGCTACTTGAACACTCTGCAAGCCTTTCCACTCCCAAAAACATGCACATGGAAGGAGCTGCTGCAAAAGCGATGCTGTGCTCGCTGCTGCTCCTCCTGAAGCTCTGGCTGCTAAATCTGAGGCTTTCCTTCCAATTTCAAGCTGCAAAGCACTTGCTGAATTGCAGGGAAAGTCCGGGAGGCATTTGCTGTGCTGGCACACTTTCTCCTTCCTAGACAGAGTGGAAAAGCTTTTCCCTGCCGTGTAGGCGACAAGAGACGCATTAGACCGGGATCCGGAGCTGTCCGAAGGTAAGCGCCTGTTCCCGGCCTCTTTCGGCACAAGCCCCCGCTCCGGAGCGCACCGCGGCCGGCAGGATGCTCTCTGCCGGCGAAGGTGCCGCTTCTCCGGCAAGGAAGCCTCAGCCGCTTCTCCTGCACACGGTGAGCGTGCTAGCTGCTGAAACGTGAAGAAAGAAGCTGCAGAAGACTGGCACTGAGCGTGCAGCTTTCCAGCGGAGAGAAAAAGCTACTTGAACACTCTGCAAGCCTTTCCACTCCCAAAAACATGCACATGGAAGGAGCTGCTGCAAAAGCGATGCTGTGCTCGCTGCTGCTCCTCCTGAAGCTCTGGCTGCTAAATCTGAGGCTTTCCTTCCAATTTCAAGCTGCAAAGCACTTGCTGAATTGCAGGGAAAGTCCGGGAGGCATTTGCTGTGCTGGCACACTTTCTCCTTCCTAGACAGAGTGGAAAAGCTTTTCCCTGCCGTGTAGGCGACAAGAGACGCATTAGACCGGGATCCGGAGCTGTCCGAAGGTAAGCGCCTGTTCCCGGCCTCTTTCGGCACAAGCCCCCGCTCCGGAGCGCACCGCGGCCGGCAGGATGCTCTCTGCCGGCGAAGGTGCCGCTTCTCCGGCAAGGAAGCCTCAGCCGCTTCTCCTGCACACGGAGAGCGTGCTAGCTGCTGAAACGTGAAGAAAGAAGCTGCAGAAGACTGGCACTGAGCGTGCAGCTTTCCAGCGGAGAGAAAATGCTACTTGAACACTCTGCAAGCCTTTCCACTCCCAAAAACATGCACATGGAAGGAGCTGCTGCAAAAGCGATGCTGTGCTCGCTGCTGCTCGTCCTGAAGCTCTGGCTGCTAAATCTGAGGCTTTCCTTCCAATTTCAAGCTGCAAAGCACTTGCTGAATTGCAGGGAAAGTCCGGGAGGCATTTGCTGTGCTGGCACACTTTCTCCTTCCTAGACAGAGTGGAAAAGCTTTTCCCTGCCGTGTAGGCGACAAGAGACGCATTAGACCGGGATCCGGAGCTGTCCGAAGGTAAGCGCCTGTTCCCGGCCTCTTTCGGCACAAGCCCCCGCTCCGGAGCGCACCGCGGCCGGCAGGATGCTCTCTGCCGGCGAAGGTGCCGCTTCTCCGGCAAGGAAGCCTCAGCCGCTTCTCCTGCACACGGAGAGCGTGCTAGCTGCTGAAACGTGAAGAAAGAAGCTGCAGAAGACTGGCACTGAGCGTGCAGCTTTCCAGCGGAGAGAAAAAGCTACTTGAACACTCTGCAAGCCTTTCCACTCCCAAAAACATGCACATGGAAGGAGCTGCTGCAAAAGCGATGCTGTGCTCGCTGCTGCTCGTCCTGAAGCTCTGGCTGCTAAATCTGAGGCTTTCCTTCCAATTTCAAGCTGCAAAGCACTTGCTGAATTGCAGGGAAAGTCCGGGAGGCATTTGCTGTGCTGGCACACTTTCTCCTTCCTAGACAGAGTGGAAAAGCTTTTCCCTGCCGTGTAGGCGACAGGAGACGCATTAGACGGGCATCCGGATCTGTCCGAAGGTAAGCGCTTGTTCCCGGCCTCTTTCGGCACAAGCCCCCGCTCCGGAGCGCACCGCGGCCGGCAGGATGCTCTCTGCCGGCGAAGGTGCCGCTTCTCCGGCAAGGAAGCCTCAGCCGCTTCTCCTGCACACGGAGAGCGTGCTAGCTGCTGAAACGTGAAGAAAGAAGCTGCAGAAGACTGGCACTGAGCGTGCAGCTTTCCAGCGGAGAGAAAAAGCTACTTGAACACTCTGCAAGCCTTTCCACTCCCAAAAACATGCACATGGAAGGAGCTGCTGCAAAAGCGATGCTGTGCTCGCTGCAGCTCCTCCTGAAGCTCTGGCTGCTAAATCTGAGGCTTTCCTTCCAATTTCAAGCTGCAAAGCACTTGCTGAATTGCAGGGAAAGTCCGGGAGGCATTTGCTGTGCTGGCACACTTTCTCCTTCCTAGACAGAGTGGAAAAGCTTTTCCCTGCCGTGTAGGCGACAAGAGACGCATTAGACCGGGATCCGGAGCTGTCCGAAGGTAAGCGCTTGTTCCCGGCCTCTTTCGGCACAAGCCCCCGCTCCGGAGCGCACCGCGGCCGGCAGGATGCTCTCTGCCGGCGAAGGTGCCGCTTCTCCGGCAAGGAAGCCTCAGCCGCTTCTCCTGCACACGGAGAGCGTGCTAGCTGCTGAAACGTGAAGAAAGAAGCTGCAGAAGACTGGCACTGAGCGTGCAGCTTTCCAGCGGAGAGAAAAAGCTACTTGAACACTCTGCAAGCCTTTCCACTCCCAAAAACATGCACATGGAAGGAGCTGCTGCAAAAGCGATGCTGTGCTCGCTGCTGCTCGTCCTGAAGCTCTGGCTGCTAAATCTGAGGCTTTCCTTCCAATTTCAAGCTGCAAAGCACTTGCTGAATTGCAGGGAAAGTCCGGGAGGCATTTGCTGTGCTGGCACACTTTCTCCTTCCTAGACAGAGTGGAAAAGCTTTTCCCTGCCGTGTAGGCGACAAGAGACGCATTAGACAGGGATCCGGAGCTGTCCGAAGGTAAGCGCCTGTTCCCGGCCTCTTTCGGCACAAGCCCCCGCTCCGGAGCGCACCGCGGCCGGCAGGATGCTCTCTGCCGGCGAAGGTGCCGCTTCTCCGGCAAGGAAGCCTCAGCCGCTTCTCCTGCACACGGAGAGCGTGCTAGCTGCTGAAACGTGAAGAAAGAAGCTGCAGAAGACTGGCACTGAGCGTGCAGCTTTCCAGCGGAGAGAAAAAGCTACTTGAACACTCTGCAAGCCTTTCCACTCCCAAAAACATGCACATGGAAGGAGCTGCTGCAAAAGCGATGCTGTGCTCGCTGCTGCTCGTCCTGAAGCTCTGGCTGCTAAATCTGAGGCTTTCCTTCCAATTTCAAGCTGCAAAGCACTTGCTGAATTGCAGGGAAAGTCCGGGAGGCATTTGCTGTGCTGGCACACTTTCTCCTTCCTAGACAGAGTGGAAAAGCTTTTCCCTGCCGTGTAGGCGACAAGAGACGCATTAGACCGGGATCCGGAGCTGTCCGAAGGTAAGCGCCTGTTCCCGGCCTCTTTCGGCACAAGCCCCCGCTCCGGAGCGCACCGCGGCCGGCAGGATGCTCTCTGCCGGCGAAGGTGCCGCTTCTCCGGCAAGGAAGCCTCAGCCGCTTCTCCTGCACACGGAGAGCGTGCTAGCTGCTGAAACGTGAAGAAAGAAGCTGCAGAACACTGGCACTGAGCGTGCAGCTTTCCAGCGGAGAGAAAAAGCTACTTGAACACTCTGCAAGCCTTTCCACTCCCAAAAACATGCACATGGAAGGAGCTGCTGCAAAAGCGATGCTGTGCTCGCTGCTGCTCGTCCTGAAGCTCTGGCTGCTAAATCTGAGGCTTTCCTTCCAATTTCAAGCTGCAAAGCACTTGCTGAATTGCAGGGAAAGTCCGGGGGGCATTTGCTGTGCTGGCACACTTTCTCCTTCCTAGACAGAGTGGAAAAGCTTTTCCCTGCCGTGTAGGCGACAAGAGACGCATTAGACCGGGATCCGGAGCTGTCCGAAGGTAAGCGCCCGTTCCCGGCCTCTTTCGGCACAAGCCCCCGCTCCGGAGCGCACCGCGGCCGGCAGGATGCTCTCTGCCGGCGAAGGTGCCGCTTCTCCGGCAAGGAAGCCTCAGCCGCTTCTCCTGCACACGGAGAGCGTGCTAGCTGCTGAAACGTGAAGAAAGAAGCTGCAGAAGACTGGCACTGAGCGTGCAGCTTTCCAGCGGAGAGAAAAAGCTACTTGAACACTCTGCAAGCCTTTCCACTCCCAAAAACATGCACATGGAAGGAGCTGCTGCAAAAGCGATGCTGTGCTCGCTGCAGCTCCTCCTGAAGCTCTGGCTGCTAAATCTGAGGCTTTCCTTCCAATTTCAAGCTGCAAAGCACTTGCTGAATTGCAGGGAAAGTCCGGGAGGCATTTGCTGTGCTGGCACACTTTCTCCTTCCTAGACAGAGTGGAAAAGCTTTTCCCTGCCGTGTAGGCGACAGGAGACGCATTAGACAGGGATCCGGAGTTGTCCGAAGGTAACCGCTTGTTCCCGGCCTCTTTCGGCACAAGCCCCCGCTCCGGAGCGCACCGCGGCCGGCAGGATGCTCTCTGCCGGCGAAGGTGCCGCTTCTCCGGCAAGGAAGCCTCAGCCGCTTCTCCTGCACACGGAGAGCGTGCTAGCTGCTGAAACGTGAAGAAAGAAGCTGCAGAAGACTGGCACTGAGCGTGCAGCTTTCCAGCGGAGAGAAAAAGCTACTTGAACACTCTGCAAGCCTTTCCACTCCCAAAAACATGCACATGGAAGGAGCTGCTGCAAAAGCGATGCTGTGCTCGCTGCTGCTCCTCCTGAAGCTCTGGCTGCAAAATCTGAGGCTTTCCTTCCAATTTCAAGCTGCAAAGCACTTGCTGAATTGCAGGGAAAGTCCGGGAGGCATTTGCTGTGCTGGCACACTTTCTCCTTCCTAGACAGAGTGGAAAAGCTTTTTCCTGCCGTGTAGGCGACAAGAGACGCATTAGACCGGGATCCGGAGCTGTCCGAAGGTCAGCGCTTGTTCCCGGCCTCGTTCGGCACAAGCCCCCGCTCCGGAGCGCACCGCGGCCGGCAGGATGCTCTCTGCCGGCGAAGGTGCCGCTTCTCCGGCAAGGAAGCCTCAGCCGCTTCTCCTGCACGCGGAGAGCGTGCTAGCTGCTGAAACGTGAAGAAAGAAGCTGCAGAACACTGGCACTGAGCGTGCAGCTTTCCAGCGGAGAGAAAAAGCTACTTGAACACTCTGCAAGCCTTTCCACTCCCAAAAACATGCACATGGAAGGAGCTGCTGCAAAAGCGATGCTGTGCTCGCTGCTGCTCGTCCTGAAGCTCTGGCTGCTAAATCTGAGGCTTTCCTTCCAATTTCAAGCTGCAAAGCACTTGCTGAATTGCAGGGAAAGTCCGGGAGGCATTTGCTGTGCTGGCACACTTTCTCCTTCCTAGACAGAGTGGAAAAGCTTTTCCCTGCCGTGTAGGCGACAAGAGACGCATTAGACGGGCATCCGGAGCTGTCCGAAGGTAAGCGCCTGTTGCCGGCCTCTTTCGGCACAAGCCCCCGCTCCGGAGCGCACCGCGGCCGGCAGGATGCTCTCTGCCGGCGAAGGTGCCGCTTCTCCGGCAAGGAAGCCTCAGCCGCTTCTCCTGCACACGGAGAGCGTGCTAGCTGCTGAAACGTGAAGAAAGAAGCTGCAGAAGACTGGCACTGAGCGTGCAGCTTTCCAGCGGAGAGAAAAAGCTACTTGAACACTCTGCAAGCCTTTCCACTCCCAAAAACATGCACATGGAAGGAGCTGCTGCAAAAGCGATGCTGTGCTCGCTGCTGCTCCTCCTGAAGCTCTGGCTGCTAAATCTGAGGCTTTCCTTCCAATTTCAAGCTGCAAAGCACTTGCTGAATTGCAGGGAAAGTCCGGGAGGCATTTGCTGTGCTGGCACACTTTCTCCTTCCTAGACAGAGTGGAAAAGCTTTTCCCTGCCGTGTAGGCGACAAGAGACGCATTAGACCGGGATCCGGAGCTGTCCGAAGGTAAGCGCTTGTTCCTGGCCTCGTTCGGCACAAGCCCCCGCTCCGGAGCGCACCGCGGCCGGCCGGAGGCTCTCTGCCGGCGAAGGTGCCGCTTCTCCGGCAAGGAAGCCTCAGCCGCTTCTCCTGCACACGGAGAGCGTGCTAGCTGCTGAAACGTGAAGAAAGAAGCTGCAGAAGACTGGCACTGAGCGTGCAGCTTTCCAGCGGAGAGAAAAAGCTACTTGAACACTCTGCAAGCCTTTCCACTCCCAAAAACATGCACATGGAAGGAGCTGCTGCAAAAGCGATGCTGTGCTCGCTGCTGCTCCTCCTGAAGCTCTGGCTGCTAAATCTGAGGCTTTCCTTCCAATTTCAAGCTGCAAAGCACTTGCTGAATTGCAGGGAAAGTCCGGGAGGCATTTGCTGTGCTGGCACACTTTCTCCTTCCTAGACAGAGTGGAAAAGCTTTTCCCTGCCGTGTAGGCGACAAGAGACGCATTAGACCGGGATCCGGAGCTGTCCGAAGGTAAGCGCCTGTTGCCGGCCTCTTTCGGCACAAGCCCCCGCTCCGGAGCGCACCGCGGCCGGCAGGATGCTCTCTGCCGGCGAAGGTGCCGCTTCTCCGGCAAGGAAGCCTCAGCCGCTTCTCCTGCACACGGAGAGCGTGCTAGCTGCTGAAACGTGAAGAAAGAAGCTGCAGAAGACTGGCACTGAGCGTGCAGCTTTCCAGCGGAGAGAAAAAGCTACTTGAACACTCTGCAAGCCTTTCCACTCCCAAAAACATGCACATGGAAGGAGCTGCTGCAAAAGCGATGCTGTGCTCGCTGCTGCTCCTCCTGAAGCTCTGGCTGCTAAATCTGAGGCTTTCCTTCCAATTTCAAGCTGCAAAGCACTTGCTGAATTGCAGGGAAAGTCCGGGAGGCATTTGCTGTGCTGGCACACTTTCTCCTTCCTAGACAGAGTGGAAAAGCTTTTCCCTGCCGTGTAGGCGACAAGAGACGCATTAGACAGGGATCCGGAGCTGTCCGAAGGTAAGCGCTTGTTCCCGGCCTCTTTCGGCACAAGCCCCCGCTCCGGAGCGCACCGCGGCCGGCAGGATGCTCTCTGCCGGCGAAGGTGCCGCTTCTCCGGCAAGGAAGCCTCAGCCGCTTCTCCTGCACACGGAGAGCGTTCTAGCTGCTGAAACGTGAAGAAAGAAGCTGCAGAAGACTGGCACTGAGCCTGCAGCTTTCCAGCGGAGAGAAAAAGCTACTTGAACACTCTGCAAGCCTTTCCACTCCCAAAAACATGCACATGGAAGGAGCTGCTGCAAAAGCGATGCTGTGCTCGCTGCTGCTCCTCCTGAAGCTCTGGCTGCTAAATCTGAGGCTTTCCTTCCAATTTCAAGCTGCAAAGCACTTGCTGAATTGCAGGGAAAGTCCGGGAGGCATTTGCTGTGCTGGCACACTTTCTCCTTCCTAGACAGAGTGGAAAAGCTTTTCCCTGCCGTGTAGGCGACAGGAGACGCATTAGACGGGCATCCGGAGCTGTCCGAAGGTAAGCGCCTGTTGCCGGCCTCTTTCGGCACAAGCCCCCGCTCCGGAGCGCACCGCGGCCGGCAGGATGCGCTCTGCCGGCGAAGGTGCCTCTTCTCCGGCAAAGAAGCCTCAGCCGCTTCTCCTGCACACGGAGAGCGTGCTAGCTGCTGAAACGTGAAGAAAGAAGCTGCAGAAGACTGGCACTGAGCGTGCAGCTTTCCAGCGGAGAGAAAAAGCTACTTGAACACTCTGCAAGCCTTTCCACTCCCAAAAACATGCACATGGAAGGAGCTGCTGCAAAAGCGATGCTGTGCTCGCTGCTGCTCCTCCTGAAGCTCTGGCTGCTAAATCTGAGGCTTTCCTTCCAATTTCAAGCTGCAAAGCACTTGCTGAATTGCAGGGAAAGTCCGGGAGGCATTTGCTGTGCTGGCACACTTTCTCCTTCCTAGACAGAGTGGAAAAGCTTTTCCCTGCCGTGTAGGCGACAGGAGACGCATTAGACGGGCATCCGGAGCTGTCCGAAGGTAAGCGCCTGTTCCCGGCCTCTTTCGGCACAAGCCCCCGCTCCGGAGCGCACCGCGGCCGGCAGGATGCTCTCTGCCGGCGAAAGTGCCGCTTCTCCGGCAAGGAAGCCTCAGCCGCTTCTCCTGCACACGGAGAGCGTGCTAGCTGCTGAAACGTGAAGAAAGAAGCTGCAGAAGACTGGCACTGAGCGTGCAGCTTTCCAGCGGAGAGAAAAAGCTACTTGAACACTCTGCAAGCCTTTCCACTCCCAAAAACATGCACATGGAAGGAGCTGCTGCAAAAGCGATGCTGTGCTCGCTGCAGCTCCTCCTGAAGCTCTGGCTGCTAAATCTGAGGCTTTCCTTCCAATTTCAAGCTGCAAAGCACTTGCTGAATTGCAGGGAAAGTCCGGGAGGCATTTGCTGTGCTGGCACACTTTCTCCCTCCTAGACAGAGTGGAAAAGCTTTTCCCTGCCGTGTAGGCGGCAAGAGACGCATTAGACAGGGATCCGGAGCTGTCCGAAGGTAAGCGCCTGTTGCCGGCCTCTTTCGGCACAAGCCCCCGCTCCGGAGCGCACCGCGGCCGGCAGGATGCTCTCTGCCGGCGAAGGTGCCGCTTCTCCGGCAAGGAAGCCTCAGCCGCTTCTCCTGCACACGGAGAGCGTGCTAGCTGCTGAAACGTGAAGAAAGAAGCTGCAGAAGACTGGCACTGAGCGTGCAGCTTTCCAGCGGAGAGAAAAAGCTACTTGAACACTCTGCAAGCCTTTCCACTCCCAAAAACATGCACATGGAAGGAGCTGCTGCAAAAGCGATGCTGTGCTCGCTGCTGCTCCTCCTGAAGCTCTGGCTGCTAAATCTGAGGCTTTCCTTCCAATTTCAAGCTGCAAAGCACTTGCTGAATTGCAGGGAAAGTCCGGGAGGCATTTGCTGTGCTGGCACACTTTCTCCTTCCTAGACAGAGTGGAAAAGCTTTTCCCTGCCGTGTAGGCGACAAGAGACGCATTAGACCGGGATCCGGAGCTGTCCGAAGGTAAGCGCCTGTTCCCGGCCTCTTTCGGCACAAGCCCCCGCTCCGGAGCGCACCGCGGCCGGCAGGATGCTCTCTGCCGGCGAAGGTGCCGCTTCTCCGGCAAGGAAGCCTCAGCCGCTTCTCCTGCACACGGAGAGCGTGCTAGCTGCTGAAACGTGAAGAAAGAAGCTGCAGAAGACTGGCACTGAGCGTGCAGCTTTCCAGCGGAGAGAAAAAGCTACTTGAACACTCTGCAAGCCTTTCCACTCCCAAAAACATGCACATGGAAGGAGCTGCTGCAAAAGCGATGCTGTGCTCGCTGCTGCTCCTCCTGAAGCTCTGGCTGCTAAATCTGAGGCTTTCCTTCCAATTTCAAGCTGCAAAGCACTTGCTGAATTGCAGGGAAAGTCCGGGAGGCATTTGCTGTGCTGGCACACTTTCTCCTTCCTAGACAGAGTGGAAAAGCTTTTCCCTGCCGTGTAGGCGACAGGAGACGCATTAGACGGGCATCCGGAGCTGTCCGAAGGTAAGCGCCTGTTCCCGGCCTCTTTCGGCACAAGCCCCCGCTCCGGAGCGCACCGCGGCCGGCAGGATGCTCTCTGCCGGCGAAAGTGCCGCTTCTCCGGCAAGGAAGCCTCAGCCGCTTCTCCTGCACACGGAGAGCGTGCTAGCTGCTGAAACGTGAAGAAAGAAGCTGCAGAAGACTGGCACTGAGCGTGCAGCTTTCCAGCGGAGAGAAAAAGCTACTTGAACACTCTGCAAGCCTTTCCACTCCCAAAAACATGCACATGGAAGGAGCTGCTGCAAAAGCGATGCTGTGCTCGCTGCTGCTCCTCCTGAAGCTCTGGCTGCTAAATCTGAGGCTTTCCTTCCAATTTCAAGCTGCAAAGCACTTGCTGAATTGCAGGGAAAGTCCGGGAGGCATTTGCTGTGCTGGCACACTTTCTCCTTCCTAGACAGAGTGGAAAAGCTTTTCCCTGCCGTGTAGGCGACAAGAGACGCATTAGACCGGGATCCGGAGCTGTCCGAAGGTAAGCGCCTGTTCCCGGCCTCTTTCGGCACAAGCCCCCGCTCCGGAGCGCACCGCGGCCGGCAGGATGCTCTCTGCCGGCGAAGGTGCCGCTTCTCCGGCAAGGAAGCCTCAGCCGCTTCTCCTGCACACGGAGAGCGTGCTAGCTGCTGAAACGTGAAGAAAGAAGCTGCAGAAGACTGGCACTGAGCGTGCAGCTTTCCAGCGGAGAGAAAAAGCTACTTGAACACTCTGCAAGCCTTTCCACTCCCAAAAACATGCACATGGAAGGAGCTGCTGCAAAAGCGATGCTGTGCTCGCTGCAGCTCCTCCTGAAGCTCTGGCTGCTAAATCTGAGGCTTTCCTTCCAATTTCAAGCTGCAAAGCACTTGCTGAATTGCAGGGAAAGTCCGGGAGGCATTTGCTGTGCTGGCACACTTTCTCCTTCCTAGACAGAGTGGAAAAGCTTTTCCCTGCCGTGTAGGCGACAAGAGACGCATTAGACAGGGATCCGGAGCTGTCCGAAGGTAAGCGCTTGTTCCCGGCCTCTTTCGGCACAAGCCCCCGCTCCGGAGCGCACCGCGGCCGGCAGGATGCTCTCTGCCGGCGAAGGTGCCGCTTCTCCGGCAAGGAAGCCTCAGCCGCTTCTCCTGCACACGGAGAGCGTGCTAGCTGCTGAAACGTGAAGAAAGAAGCTGCAGAAGACTGGCACTGAGCGTGCAGCTTTCCAGCGGAGAGAAAAAGCTACTTGAACACTCTGCAAGCCTTTCCACTCCCAAAAACATGCACATGGAAGGAGCTGCTGCAAAAGCGATGCTGTGCTCGCTGCTGCTCCTCCTGAAGCTCTGGCTGCTAAATCTGAGGCTTTCCTTCCAATTTCAAGCTGCAAAGCACTTGCTGAATTGCAGGGAAAGTCCGGGAGGCATTTGCTGTGCTGGCACACTTTCTCCTTCCTAGACAGAGTGGAAAAGCTTTTCCCTGCCGTGTAGGCGACAAGAGACGCATTAGACCGGGATCCGGAGCTGTCCGAAGGTAAGCGCTTGTTCCTGGCCTCGTTCGGCACAAGCCCCCGCTCCGGAGCGCACCGCGGCCGGCAGGATGCTCTCTGCCGGCGAAGGTGCCGCTTCTCCGGCAAGGAAGCCTCAGCCGCTTCTCCTGCACACGGAGAGCGTGCTAGCTGCTGAAACGTGAAGAAAGAAGCTGCAGAAGACTGGCACTGAGCGTGCAGCTTTCCAGCGGAGAGAAAAAGCTACTTGAACACTCTGCAAGCCTTTCCACTCCCAAAAACATGCACATGGAAGGAGCTGCTGCAAAAGCGATGCTGTGCTCGCTGCTGCTCCTCCTGAAGCTCTGGCTGCTAAATCTGAGGCTTTCCTTCCAATTTCAAGCTGCAAAGCACTTGCTGAATTGCAGGGAAAGTCCGGGAGGCATTTGCTGTGCTGGCACACTTTCTCCTTCCTAGACAGAGTGGAAAAGCTTTTCCCTGCCGTGTAGGCGACAAGAGACGCATTAGACCGGGATCCGGAGCTGTCCGAAGGTAAGCGCTTGTTCCTGGCCTCTTTCGGCACAAGCCCCCGCTCCGGAGCGCACCGCGGCCGGCAGGATGCTCTCTGCCGGCGAAGGTGCCGCTTCTCCGGCAAGGAAGCCTCAGCCGCTTCTCCTGCACACGGAGAGCGTGCTAGCTGCTGAAACGTGAAGAAAGAAGCTGCAGAAGACTGGCACTGAGCGTGCAGCTTTCCAGCGGAGAGAAAAAGCTACTTGAACACTCTGCAAGCCTTTCCACTCCCAAAAACATGCACATGGAAGGAGCTGCTGCAAAAGCGATGCTGTGCTCGCTGCTGCTCCTCCTGAAGCTCTGGCTGCTAAATCTGAGGCTTTCCTTCCAATTTCAAGCTGCAAAGCACTTGCTGAATTGCAGGGAAAGTCCGGGAGGCATTTGCTGTGCTGGCACACTTTCTCCTTCCTAGACAGAGTGGAAAAGCTTTTCCCTGCCGTGTAGGCGACAAGAGACGCATTAGACCGGGATCCGGAGCTGTCCGAAGGTAAGCGCCTGTTGCCGGCCTCTTTCGGCACAAGCCCCCGCTCCGGAGCGCACCGCGGCCGGCAGGATGCTCTCTGCCGGCGAAGGTGCCGCTTCTCCGGCAAGGAAGCCTCAGCCGCTTCTCCTGCACACGGAGAGCGTGCTAGCTGCTGAAACGTGAAGAAAGAAGCTGCAGAAGACTGGCACTGAGCGTGCAGCTTTCCAGCGGAGAGAAAAAGCTACTTGAACACTCTGCAAGCCTTTCCACTCCCAAAAACATGCACATGGAAGGAGCTGCTGCAAAAGCGATGCTGTGCTCGCTGCTGCTCCTCCTGAAGCTCTGGCTGCTAAATCTGAGGCTTTCCTTCCAATTTCAAGCTGCAAAGCACTTGCTGAATTGCAGGGAAAGTCCGGGAGGCATTTGCTGTGCTGGCACACTTTCTCCTTCCTAGACAGAGTGGAAAAGCTTTTCCCTGCCGTGTAGGCGACAAGAGACGCATTAGACAGGGATCCGGAGCTGTCCGAAGGTAAGCGCTTGTTCCCGGCCTCTTTCGGCACAAGCCCCCGCTCCGGAGCGCACCGCGGCCGGCAGGATGCTCTCTGCCGGCGAAGGTGCCGCTTCTCCGGCAAGGAAGCCTCAGCCGCTTCTCCTGCACACGGAGAGCGTTCTAGCTGCTGAAACGTGAAGAAAGAAGCTGCAGAAGACTGGCACTGAGCCTGCAGCTTTCCAGCGGAGAGAAAAAGCTACTTGAACACTCTGCAAGCCTTTCCACTCCCAAAAACATGCACATGGAAGGAGCTGCTGCAAAAGCGATGCTGTGCTCGCTGCTGCTCGTCCTGAAGCTCTGGCTGCTAAATCTGAGGCTTTCCTTCCAATTTCAAGCTGCAAAGCACTTGCTGAATTGCAGGGAAAGTCCGGGAGGCATTTGCTGTGCTGGCACACTTTCTCCTTCCTAGACAGAGTGGAAAAGCTTTTCCCTGCCGTGTAGGCGACAGGAGACGCATTAGACGGGCATCCGGAGCTGTCCGAAGGTAAGCGCCTGTTGCCGGCCTCTTTCGGCACAAGCCCCCGCTCCGGAGCGCACCGCGGCCGGCAGGATGCGCTCTGCCGGCGAAGGTGCCTCTTCTCCGGCAAAGAAGCCTCAGCCGCTTCTCCTGCACACGGAGAGCGTGCTAGCTGCTGAAACGTGAAGAAAGAAGCTGCAGAAGACTGGCACTGAGCGTGCAGCTTTCCAGCGGAGAGAAAAAGCTACTTGAACACTCTGCAAGCCTTTCCACTCCCAAAAACATGCACATGGAAGGAGCTGCTGCAAAAGCGATGCTGTGCTCGCTGCTGCTCGTCCTGAAGCTCTGGCTGCTAAATCTGAGGCTTTCCTTCCAATTTCAAGCTGCAAAGCACTTGCTGAATTGCAGGGAAAGTCCGGGAGGCATTTGCTGTGCTGGCACACTTTCTCCTTCCTAGACAGAGTGGAAAAGCTTTTCCCTGCCGTGTAGGCGACAGGAGACGCATTAGACGGGCATCCGGAGCTGTCCGAAGGTAAGCGCCTGTTGCCGGCCTCTTTCGGCACAAGCCCCCGCTCCGGAGCGCACCGCGGCCGGCAGGATGCTCTCTGCGGGCGAAAGTGCCGCTTCTCCGGCAAGGAAGCCTCAGCCGCTTCTCCTGCACACGGAGAGCGTGCTAGCTGCTGAAACGTGAAGAAAGAAGCTGCAGAAGACTGGCACTGAGCGTGCAGCTTTCCAGCGGAGAGAAAAAGCTACTTGAACACTCTGCAAGCCTTTCCACTCCCAAAAACATGCACATGGAAGGAGCTGCTGCAAAAGCGATGCTGTGCTCGCTGCAGCTCCTCCTGAAGCTCTGGCTGCTAAATCTGAGGCTTTCCTTCCAATTTCAAGCTGCAAAGCACTTGCTGAATTGCAGGGAAAGTCCGGGAGGCATTTGCTGTGCTGGCACACTTTCTCCCTCCTAGACAGAGTGGAAAAGCTTTTCCCTGCCGTGTAGGCGGCAAGAGACGCATTAGACAGGGATCCGGAGCTGTCCGAAGGTAAGCGCCTGTTGCCGGCCTCTTTCGGCACAAGCCCCCGCTCCGGAGCGCACCGCGGCCGGCAGGATGCTCTCTGCCGGCGAAGGTGCCGCTTCTCCGGCAAGGAAGCCTCAGCCGCTTCTCCTGCACACGGAGAGCGTGCTAGCTGCTGAAACGTGAAGAAAGAAGCTGCAGAAGACTGGCACTGAGCGTGCAGCTTTCCAGCGGAGAGAAAAAGCTACTTGAACACTCTGCAAGCCTTTCCACTCCCAAAAACATGCACATGGAAGGAGCTGCTGCAAAAGCGATGCTGTGCTCGCTGCTGCTCGTCCTGAAGCTCTGGCTGCTAAATCTGAGGCTTTCCTTCCAATTTCAAGCTGCAAAGCACTTGCTGAATTGCAGGGAAAGTCCGGGAGGCATTTGCTGTGCTGGCACACTTTCTCCTTCCTAGACAGAGTGGAAAAGCTTTTCCCTGCCGTGTAGGCGACAAGAGACGCATTAGACCGGGATCCGGAGCTGTCCGAAGGTAAGCGCCTGTTCCCGGCCTCTTTCGGCACAAGCCCCCGCTCCGGAGCGCACCGCGGCCGGCAGGATGCTCTCTGCCGGCGAAGGTGCCGCTTCTCCGGCAAGGAAGCCTCAGCCGCTTCTCCTGCACACGGAGAGCGTGCTAGCTGCTGAAACGTGAAGAAAGAAGCTGCAGAAGACTGGCACTGAGCGTGCAGCTTTCCAGCGGAGAGAAAAAGCTACTTGAACACTCTGCAAGCCTTTCCACTCCCAAAAACATGCACATGGAAGGAGCTGCTGCAAAAGCGATGCTGTGCTCGCTGCAGCTCCTCCTGAAGCTCTGGCTGCTAAATCTGAGGCTTTCCTTCCAATTTCAAGCTGCAAAGCACTTGCTGAATTGCAGGGAAAGTCCGGGAGGCATTTGCTGTGCTGGCACACTTTCTCCTTCCTAGACAGAGTGGAAAAGCTTTTCCCTGCCGTGTAGGCGACAGGAGACGCATTAGACGGGCATCCGGAGCTGTCCGAAGGTAAGCGCCTGTTCCCGGCCTCTTTCGGCACAAGCCCCCGCTCCGGAGCGCACCGCGGCCGGCAGGATGCTCTCTGCCGGCGAAGGTGCCGCTTCTCCGGCAAGGAAGCCTCAGCCGCTTCTCCTGCACACGGAGAGCGTGCTAGCTGCTGAAACGTGAAGAAAGAAGCTGCAGAAGACTGGCACTGAGCGTGCAGCTTTCCAGCGGAGAGAAAAAGCTACTTGAACACTCTGCAAGCCTTTCCACTCCCAAAAACATGCACATGGAAGGAGCTGCTGCAAAAGCGATGCTGTGCTCGCTGCTGCTCCTCCTGAAGCTCTGGCTGCTAAATCTGAGGCTTTCCTTCCAATTTCAAGCTGCAAAGCACTTGCTGAATTGCAGGGAAAGTCCGGGAGGCATTTGCTGTGCTGGCACACTTTCTCCTTCCTAGACAGAGTGGAAAAGCTTTTCCCTGCCGTGTAGGCGACAAGAGACGCATTAGACCGGGATCCGGAGCTGTCCGAAGGTAAGCGCCTGTTGCCGGCCTCTTTCGGCACAAGCCCCCGCTCCGGAGCGCACCGCGGCCGGCAGGATGCTCTCTGCCGGCGAAGGTGCCGCTTCTCCGGCAAGGAAGCCTCAGCCGCTTCTCCTGCACACGGAGAGCGTGCTAGCTGCTGAAACGTGAAGAAAGAAGCTGCAGAAGACTGGCACTGAGCGTGCAGCTTTCCAGCGGAGAGAAAAAGCTACTTGAACACTCTGCAAGCCTTTCCACTCCCAAAAACATGCACATGGAAGGAGCTGCTGCAAAAGCGATGCTGTGCTCGCTGCTGCTCCTCCTGAAGCTCTGGCTGCTAAATCTGAGGCTTTCCTTCCAATTTCAAGCTGCAAAGCACTTGCTGAATTGCAGGGAAAGTCCGGGAGGCATTTGCTGTGCTGGCACACTTTCTCCTTCCTAGACAGAGTGGAAAAGCTTTTCCCTGCCGTGTAGGCGACAAGAGACGCATTAGACAGGGATCCGGAGCTGTCCGAAGGTAAGCGCTTGTTCCCGGCCTCTTTCGGCACAAGCCCCCGCTCCGGAGCGCACCGCGGCCGGCAGGATGCTCTCTGCCGGCGAAGGTGCCGCTTCTCCGGCAAGGAAGCCTCAGCCGCTTCTCCTGCACACGGAGAGCGTTCTAGCTGCTGAAACGTGAAGAAAGAAGCTGCAGAAGACTGGCACTGAGCCTGCAGCTTTCCAGCGGAGAGAAAAAGCTACTTGAACACTCTGCAAGCCTTTCCACTCCCAAAAACATGCACATGGAAGGAGCTGCTGCAAAAGCGATGCTGTGCTCGCTGCTGCTCGTCCTGAAGCTCTGGCTGCTAAATCTGAGGCTTTCCTTCCAATTTCAAGCTGCAAAGCACTTGCTGAATTGCAGGGAAAGTCCGGGAGGCATTTGCTGTGCTGGCACACTTTCTCCTTCCTAGACAGAGTGGAAAAGCTTTTCCCTGCCGTGTAGGCGACAGGAGACGCATTAGACGGGCATCCGGAGCTGTCCGAAGGTAAGCGCCTGTTGCCGGCCTCTTTCGGCACAAGCCCCCGCTCCGGAGCGCACCGCGGCCGGCAGGATGCGCTCTGCCGGCGAAGGTGCCTCTTCTCCGGCAAAGAAGCCTCAGCCGCTTCTCCTGCACACGGAGAGCGTGCTAGCTGCTGAAACGTGAAGAAAGAAGCTGCAGAAGACTGGCACTGAGCGTGCAGCTTTCCAGCGGAGAGAAAAAGCTACTTGAACACTCTGCAAGCCTTTCCACTCCCAAAAACATGCACATGGAAGGAGCTGCTGCAAAAGCGATGCTGTGCTCGCTGCTGCTCCTCCTGAAGCTCTGGCTGCTAAATCTGAGGCTTTCCTTCCAATTTCAAGCTGCAAAGCACTTGCTGAATTGCAGGGAAAGTCCGGGAGGCATTTGCTGTGCTGGCACACTTTCTCCTTCCTAGACAGAGTGGAAAAGCTTTTCCCTGCCGTGTAGGCGACAGGAGACGCATTAGACGGGCATCCGGAGCTGTCCGAAGGTAAGCGCCTGTTGCCGGCCTCTTTCGGCACAAGCCCCCGCTCCGGAGCGCACCGCGGCCGGCAGGATGCTCTCTGCCGGCGAAAGTGCCGCTTCTCCGGCAAGGAAGCCTCAGCCGCTTCTCCTGCACACGGAGAGCGTGCTAGCTGCTGAAACGTGAAGAAAGAAGCTGCAGAAGACTGGCACTGAGCGTGCAGCTTTCCAGCGGAGAGAAAAAGCTACTTGAACACTCTGCAAGCCTTTCCACTCCCAAAAACATGCACATGGAAGGAGCTGCTGCAAAAGCGATGCTGTGCTCGCTGCAGCTCCTCCTGAAGCTCTGGCTGCTAAATCTGAGGCTTTCCTTCCAATTTCAAGCTGCAAAGCACTTGCTGAATTGCAGGGAAAGTCCGGGAGGCATTTGCTGTGCTGGCACACTTTCTCCCTCCAAGACAGAGTGGAAAAGCTTTTCCCTGCCGTGTAGGCGGCAAGAGACGCATTAGACAGGGATCCGGAGCTGTCCGAAGGTAAGCGCCTGTTGCCGGCCTCTTTCGGCACAAGCCCCCGCTCCGGAGCGCACCGCGGCCGGCAGGATGCTCTCTGCCGGCGAAGGTGCCGCTTCTCCGGCAATGAAGCCTCAGCCGCTTCTCCTGCACACGGAGAGCGTGCTAGCTGCTGAAACGTGAAGAAAGAAGCTGCAGAAGACTGGCACTGAGCGTGCAGCTTTCCAGCGGAGAGAAAAAGCTACTTGAACACTCTGCAAGCCTTTCCACTCCCAAAAACATGCACATGGAAGGAGCTGCTGCAAAAGCGATGCTGTGCTCGCTGCTGCTCGTCCTGAAGCTCTGGCTGCTAAATCTGAGGCTTTCCTTCCAATTTCAAGCTGCAAAGCACTTGCTGAATTGCAGGGAAAGTCCGGGAGGCATTTGCTGTGCTGGCACACTTTCTCCTTCCTAGACAGAGTGGAAAAGCTTTTCCCTGCCGTGTAGGCGACAAGAGACGCATTAGACCGGGATCCGGAGCTGTCCGAAGGTAAGCGCCTGTTCCCGGCCTCTTTCGGCACAAGCCCCCGCTCCGGAGCGCACCGCGGCCGGCAGGATGCTCTCTGCCGGCGAAGGTGCCGCTTCTCCGGCAAGGAAGCCTCAGCCGCTTCTCCTGCACACGGAGAGCGTGCTAGCTGCTGAAACGTGAAGAAAGAAGCTGCAGAAGACTGGCACTGAGCGTGCAGCTTTCCAGCGGAGAGAAAAAGCTACTTGAACACTCTGCAAGCCTTTCCACTCCCAAAAACATGCACATGGAAGGAGCTGCTGCAAAAGCGATGCTGTGCTCGCTGCAGCTCCTCCTGAAGCTCTGGCTGCTAAATCTGAGGCTTTCCTTCCAATTTCAAGCTGCAAAGCACTTGCTGAATTGCAGGGAAAGTCCGGGAGGCATTTGCTGTGCTGGCACACTTTCTCCTTCCTAGACAGAGTGGAAAAGCTTTTCCCTGCCGTGTAGGCGACAAGAGACGCATTAGACAGGGATCCGGAGCTGTCCGAAGGTAAGCGCTTGTTCCCGGCCTCTTTCGGCACAAGCCCCCGCTCCGGAGCGCACCGCGGCCGGCAGGATGCTCTCTGCCGGCGAAGGTGCCGCTTCTCCGGCAAGGAAGCCTCAGCCGCTTCTCCTGCACACGGAGAGCGTGCTAGCTGCTGAAACGTGAAGAAAGAAGCTGCAGAAGACTGGCACTGAGCGTGCAGCTTTCCAGCGGAGAGAAAAAGCTACTTGAACACTCTGCAAGCCTTTCCACTCCCAAAAACATGCACATGGAAGGAGCTGCTGCAAAAGCGATGCTGTGCTCGCTGCTGCTCCTCCTGAAGCTCTGGCTGCTAAATCTGAGGCTTTCCTTCCAATTTCAAGCTGCAAAGCACTTGCTGAATTGCAGGGAAAGTCCGGGAGGCATTTGCTGTGCTGGCACACTTTCTCCTTCCTAGACAGAGTGGAAAAGCTTTTCCCTGCCGTGTAGGCGACAGGAGACGCATTAGACGGGCATCCGGAGCTGTCGGAAGGTAAGCGCCTGTTGCCGGCCTCTTTCGGCACAAGCCCCCGCTCCGGAGCGCACCGCGGCCGGCAGGATGCTCTCTGCCGGCGAAGGTGCCGCTTCTCCGGCAAGGAAGCCTCAGCCGCTTCTCCTGCACACGGAGAGCGTGCTAGCTGCTGAAACGTGAAGAAAGAAGCTGCAGAAGACTGGCACTGAGCGTGCAGCTTTCCAGCGGAGAGAAAAAGCTACTTGAACACTCTGCAAGCCTTTCCACTCCCAAAAACATGCACATGGAAGGAGCTGCTGCAAAAGCGATGCTGTGCTCGCTGCTGCTCCTCCTGAAGCTCTGGCTGCTAAATCTGAGGCTTTCCTTCCAATTTCAAGCTGCAAAGCACTTGCTGAATTGCAGGGAAAGTCCGGGAGGCATTTGCTGTGCTGGCACACTTTCTCCTTCCTAGACAGAGTGGAAAAGCTTTTCCCTGCCGTGTAGGCGACAAGAGACGCATTAGACAGGGATCCGGAGCTGTCCGAAGGTAAGCGCTTGTTCCCGGCCTCTTTCGGCACAAGCCCCCGCTCCGGAGCGCACCGCGGCCGGCAGGATGCTCTCTGCCGGCGAAGGTGCCGCTTCTCCGGCAAGGAAGCCTCAGCCGCTTCTCCTGCACACGGAGAGCGTTCTAGCTGCTGAAACGTGAAGAAAGAAGCTGCAGAAGACTGGCACTGAGCGTGCAGCTTTCCAGCGGAGAGAAAAAGCTACTTGAACACTCTGCAAGCCTTTCCACTCCCAAAAACATGCACATGGAAGGAGCTGCTGCAAAAGCGATGCTGTGCTCGCTGCTGCTCGTCCTGAAGCTCTGGCTGCTAAATCTGAGGCTTTCCTTCCAATTTCAAGCTGCAAAGCACTTGCTGAATTGCAGGGAAAGTCCGGGAGGCATTTGCTGTGCTGGCACACTTTCTCCTTCCTAGACAGAGTGGAAAAGCTTTTCCCTGCCGTGTAGGCGACAGGAGACGCATTAGACGGGCATCCGGAGCTGTCCGAAGGTAAGCGCCTGTTGCCGGCCTCTTTCGGCACAAGCCCCCGCTCCGGAGCGCACCGCGGCCGGCAGGATGCGCTCTGCCGGCGAAGGTGCCTCTTCTCCGGCAAAGAAGCCTCAGCCGCTTCTCCTGCACACGGAGAGCGTGCTAGCTGCTGAAACGTGAAGAAAGAAGCTGCAGAAGACTGGCACTGAGCGTGCAGCTTTCCAGCGGAGAGAAAAAGCTACTTGAACACTCTGCAAGCCTTTCCACTCCCAAAAACATGCACATGGAAGGAGCTGCTGCAAAAGCGATGCTGTGCTCGCTGCTGCTCGTCCTGAAGCTCTGGCTGCTAAATCTGAGGCTTTCCTTCCAATTTCAAGCTGCAAAGCACTTGCTGAATTGCAGGGAAAGTCCGGGAGGCATTTGCTGTGCTGGCACACTTTCTCCTTCCTAGACAGAGTGGAAAAGCTTTTCCCTGCCGTGTAGGCGACAGGAGACGCATTAGACGGGCATCCGGAGCTGTCCGAAGGTAAGCGCCTGTTGCCGGCCTCTTTCGGCACAAGCCCCCGCTCCGGAGCGCACCGCGGCCGGCAGGATGCTCTCTGCCGGCGAAAGTGCCGCTTCTCCGGCAAGGAAGCCTCAGCCGCTTCTCCTGCACACGGAGAGCGTGCTAGCTGCTGAAACGTGAAGAAAGAAGCTGCAGAAGACTGGCACTGAGCGTGCAGCTTTCCAGCGGAGAGAAAAAGCTACTTGAACACTCTGCAAGCCTTTCCACTCCCAAAAACATGCACATGGAAGGAGCTGCTGCAAAAGCGATGCTGTGCTCGCTGCAGCTCCTCCTGAAGCTCTGGCTGCTAAATCTGAGGCTTTCCTTCCAATTTCAAGCTGCAAAGCACTTGCTGAATTGCAGGGAAAGTCCGGGAGGCATTTGCTGTGCTGGCACACTTTCTCCCTCCTAGACAGAGTGGAAAAGCTTTTCCCTGCCGTGTAGGCGGCAAGAGACGCATTAGACAGGGATCCGGAGCTGTCCGAAGGTAAGCGCCTGTTGCCGGCCTCTTTCGGCACAAGCCCCCGCTCCGGAGCGCACCGCGGCCGGCAGGATGCTCTCTGCCGGCGAAGGTGCCGCTTCTCCGGCAAGGAAGCCTCAGCCGCTTCTCCTGCACACGGAGAGCGTGCTAGCTGCTGAAACGTGAAGAAAGAAGCTGCAGAAGACTGGCACTGAGCGTGCAGCTTTCCAGCGGAGAGAAAAAGCTACTTGAACACTCTGCAAGCCTTTCCACTCCCAAAAACATGCACATGGAAGGAGCTGCTGCAAAAGCGATGCTGTGCTCGCTGCAGCTCCTCCTGAAGCTCTGGCTGCTAAATCTGAGGCTTTCCTTCCAATTTCAAGCTGCAAAGCACTTGCTGAATTGCAGGGAAAGTCCGGGAGGCATTTGCTGTGCTGGCACACTTTCTCCTTCCTAGACAGAGTGGAAAAGCTTTTCCCTGCCGTGTAGGCGACAAGAGACGCATTAGACAGGGATCCGGAGCTGTCCGAAGGTAAGCGCTTGTTCCCGGCCTCTTTCGGCACAAGCCCCCGCTCCGGAGCGCACCGCGGCCGGCAGGATGCTCTCTGCCGGCGAAGGTGCCGCTTCTCCGGCAAGGAAGCCTCAGCCGCTTCTCCTGCACACGGAGAGCGTGCTAGCTGCTGAAACGTGAAGAAAGAAGCTGCAGAAGACTGGCACTGAGCGTGCAGCTTTCCAGCGGAGAGAAAAAGCTACTTGAACACTCTGCAAGCCTTTCCACTCCCAAAAACATGCACATGGAAGGAGCTGCTGCAAAAGCGATGCTGTGCTCGCTGCTGCTCCTCCTGAAGCTCTGGCTGCTAAATCTGAGGCTTTCCTTCCAATTTCAAGCTGCAAAGCACTTGCTGAATTGCAGGGAAAGTCCGGGAGGCATTTGCTGTGCTGGCACACTTTCTCCTTCCTAGACAGAGTGGAAAAGCTTTTCCCTGCCGTGTAGGCGACAGGAGACGCATTAGACGGGCATCCGGAGCTGTCCGAAGGTAAGCGCCTGTTGCCGGCCTCTTTCGGCACAAGCCCCCGCTCCGGAGCGCACCGCGGCCGGCAGGATGCTCTCTGCCGGCGAAGGTGCCGCTTCTCCGGCAAGGAAGCCTCAGCCGCTTCTCCTGCACACGGAGAGCGTGCTAGCTGCTGAAACGTGAAGAAAGAAGCTGCAGAAGACTGGCACTGAGCGTGCAGCTTTCCAGCGGAGAGAAAAAGCTACTTGAACACTCTGCAAGCCTTTCCACTCCCAAAAACATGCACATGGAAGGAGCTGCTGCAAAAGCGATGCTGTGCTCGCTGCTGCTCCTCCTGAAGCTCTGGCTGCTAAATCTGAGGCTTTCCTTCCAATTTCAAGCTGCAAAGCACTTGCTGAATTGCAGGGAAAGTCCGGGAGCAATTTGCTGTGCTGGCACACTTTCTCCTTCCTAGACAGAGTGGAAAAGCTTTTCCCTGCCGTGTAGGCGACAGGAGACGCATTAGACGGGCATCCGGAGCTGTCCGAAGGTAAGCGCTTGTTCCCGGCCTCTTTCGGCACAAGCCCCCGCTCCGGAGCGCACCGCGGCCGGCAGGATGCTCTCTGCCGGCGAAGGTGCCGCTTCTCCGGCAAGGAAGCCTTAGCCGCTTCTCCTGCACACGGAGAGCGTGCTAGCTGCTGAAACGTGAAGAAAGAAGCTGCAGAAGACTGGCACTGAGCGTGCAGCTTTCCAGCGGAGAGAAAAAGCTACTTGAACACTCTGCAAGCCTTTCCACTCTCAAAAACATGCACATGGAAGGAGCTGCTGCAAAAGCGATGCTGTGCTCGCTGCTGCTCCTCCTGAAGCTCTGGCTGCTAAATCTGAGGCTTTCCTTCCAATTTCAAGCTGCAAAGCACTTGCTGAATTGCAGGGAAAGTCCGGGAGCAATTTGCTGTGCTGGCACACTTTCTCCTTCCTAGACAGAGTGGAAAAGCTTTTCCCTGCCGTGTAGGCGACAAGAGACGCATTAGACCGGGATCCGGAGCTGTCCGAAGGTAAGCGCCTGTTCCCGGCCTCTTTCGGCACAAGCCCCCGCTCCGGAGCGCACCGCGGCCGGCAGGATGCTCTCTGCCGGCGAAGGTGCCGCTTCTCCGGCAAGGAAGCCTCAGCCGCTTCTCCTGCACACGGTGAGCGTGCTAGCTGCTGAAACGTGAAGAAAGAAGCTGCAGAACACTGGCACTGAGCGTGCAGCTTTCCAGCGGAGAGAAAAAGCTACTTGAACACTCTGCAAGCCTTTCCACTCCCAAAAACATGCACATGGAAGGAGCTGCTGCAAAAGCGATGCTGTGCTCGCTGCTGCTCCTCCTGAAGCTCTGGCTGCTAAATCTGAGGCTTTCCTTCCAATTTCAAGCTGCAAAGCACTTGCTGAATTGCAGGGAAAGTCCGGGAGGCATTTGCTGTGCTGGCACACTTTCTCCTTCCTAGACAGAGTGGAAAAGCTTTTCCCTGCCGTGTAGGCGACAAGAGACGCATTAGACCGGGATCCGGAGCTGTCCGAAGGTAAGCGCCTGTTGCCGGCCTCTTTCGGCACAAGCCCCCGCTCCGGAGCGCACCGCGGCCGGCAGGATGCTCTCTGCCGGCGAAGGTGCCGCTTCTCCGGCAAGGAAGCCTCAGCCGCTTCTCCTGCACACGGAGAGCGTGCTAGCTGCTGAAACGTGAAGAAAGAAGCTGCAGAAGACTGGCACTGAGCGTGCAGCTTTCCAGCGGAGAGAAAAAGCTACTTGAACACTCTGCAAGCCTTTCCACTCCCAAAAACATGCACATGGAAGGAGCTGCTGCAAAAGCGATGCTGTGCTCGCTGCTGCTCCTCCTGAAGCTCTGGCTGCTAAATCTGAGGCTTTCCTTCCAATTTCAAGCTGCAAAGCACTTGCTGAATTGCAGGGAAAGTCCGGGAGGCATTTGCTGTGCTGGCACACTTTCTCCTTCCTAGACAGAGTGGAAAAGCTTTTCCCTGCCGTGTAGGCGACAGGAGACGCATTAGACAGGGATCCGGAGCTGTCCGAAGGTAAGCGCTTGTTCCCGGCCTCTTTCGGCACAAGCCCCCGCTCCGGAGCGCACCGCGGCCGGCAGGATGCTCTCTGCCGGCGAAGGTGCCGCTTCTCCGGCAAGGAAGCCTCAGCCGCTTCTCCTGCACACGGAGAGCGTGCTAGCTGCTGAAACGTGAAGAAAGAAGCTGCAGAAGACTGGCACTGAGCGTGCAGCTTTCCAGCGGAGAGAAAAAGCTACTTGAACACTCTGCAAGCCTTTCCACTCCCAAAAACATGCACATGGAAGGAGCTGCTGCAAAAGCGATGCTGTGCTCGCTGCTGCTCGTCCTGAAGCTCTGGCTGCTAAATCTGAGGCTTTCCTTCCAATTTCAAGCTGCAAAGCACTTGCTGAATTGCAGGGAAAGTCCGGGAGGCATTTGCTGTGCTGGCACACTTTCTCCCTCCTAGACAGAGTGGAAAAGCTTTTCCCTGCCGTGTAGGCGGCAAGAGACGCATTAGACGGGCATCCGGAGCTGTCCGAAGGTAAGCGCCTGTTGCCGGCCTCTTTCGGCACAAGCCCCCGCTCCGGAGCGCACCGCGGCCGGCAGGATGCTCTCTGCCGGCGAAGGTGCCGCTTCTCCGGCAAGGAAGCCTCAGCCGCTTCTCCTGCACACGGAGAGCGTGCTAGCTGCTGAAACGTGAAGAAAGAAGCTGCAGAAGACTGGCACTGAGCGTGCAGCTTTCCAGCGGAGAGAAAAAGCTACTTGAACACTCTGCAAGCCTTTCCACTCCCAAAAACATGCACATGGAAGGAGCTGCTGCAAAAGCGATGCTGTGCTCGCTGCTGCTCCTCCTGAAGCTCTGGCTGCTAAATCTGAGGCTTTCCTTCCAATTTCAAGCTGCAAAGCACTTGCTGAATTGCAGGGAAAGTCCGGGAGGCATTTGCTGTGCTGGCACACTTTCTCCTTCCTAGACAGAGTGGAAAAGCTTTTCCCTGCCGTGTAGGCGACAGGAGACGCATTAGACGGGCATCCGGAGCTGTCCGAAGGTAAGCGCTTGTTCCCGGCCTCTTTCGGCACAAGCCCCCGCTCCGGAGCGCACCGCGGCCGGCAGGATGCTCTCTGCCGGCGAAAGTGCCGCTTCTCCGGCAAGGAAGCCTTAGCCGCTTCTCCTGCACACGGAGAGCGTGCTAGCTGCTGAAACGTGAAGAAAGAAGCTGCAGAAGACTGGCACTGAGCGTGCAGCTTTCCAGCGGAGAGAAAAAGCTACTTGAACACTCTGCAAGCCTTTCCACTCCCAAAAACATGCACATGGAAGGAGCTGCTGCAAAAGCGATGCTGTGCTCGCTGCTGCTCCTCCTGAAGCTCTGGCTGCTAAATCTGAGGCTTTCCTTCCAATTTCAAGCTGCAAAGCACTTGCTGAATTGCAGGGAAAGTCCGGGAGGCATTTGCTGTGCTGGCACACTTTCTCCTTCCTAGACAGAGTGGAAAAGCTTTTCCCTGCCGTGTAGGCGACAAGAGACGCATTAGACCGGGATCCGGAGCTGTCCGAAGGTAAGCGCCTGTTGCCGGCCTCTTTCGGCACAAGCCCCCGCTCCGGAGCGCACCGCGGCCGGCAGGATGCTCTCTGCCGGCGAAGGTGCCGCTTCTCCGGCAAGGAAGCCTCAGCCGCTTCTCCTGCACACGGTGAGCGTGCTAGCTGCTGAAACGTGAAGAAAGAAGCTGCAGAAGACTGGCACTGAGCGTGCAGCTTTCCAGCGGAGAGAAAAAGCTACTTGAACACTCTGCAAGCCTTTCCACTCCCAAAAACATGCACATGGAAGGAGCTGCTGCAAAAGCGATGCTGTGCTCGCTGCTGCTCCTCCTGAAGCTCTGGCTGCTAAATCTGAGGCTTTCCTTCCAATTTCAAGCTGCAAAGCACTTGCTGAATTGCAGGGAAAGTCCGGGAGGCATTTGCTGTGCTGGCACACTTTCTCCTTCCTAGACAGAGTGGAAAAGCTTTTCCCTGCCGTGTAGGCGACAGGAGACGCATTAGACGGGCATCCGGATCTGTCCGAAGGTAAGCGCTTGTTCCCGGCCTCTTTCGGCACAAGCCCCCGCTCCGGAGCGCACCGCGGCCGGCAGGATGCTCTCTGCCGGCGAAGGTGCCGCTTCTCCGGCAAGGAAGCCTCAGCCGCTTCTCCTGCACACGGAGAGCGTGCTAGCTGCTGAAACGTGAAGAAAGAAGCTGCAGAAGACTGGCACTGAGCGTGCAGCTTTCCAGCGGAGAGAAAAAGCTACTTGAACACTCTGCAAGCCTTTCCACTCCCAAAAACATGCACATGGAAGGAGCTGCTGCAAAAGCGATGCTGTGCTCGCTGCTGCTCCTCCTGAAGCTCTGGCTGCTAAATCTGAGGCTTTCCTTCCAATTTCAAGCTGCAAAGCACTTGCTGAATTGCAGGGAAAGTCCGGGAGGCATTTGCTGTGCTGGCACACTTTCTCCTTCCTAGACAGAGTGGAAAAGCTTTTCCCTGCCGTGTAGGCGACAAGAGACGCATTAGACCGGGATCCGGAGCTGTCCGAAGGTAAGCGCTTGTTCCCGGCCTCTTTCGGCACAAGCCCCCGCTCCGGAGCGCACCGCGGCCGGCAGGATGCTCTCTGCCGGCGAAGGTGCCGCTTCTCCGGCAAGGAAGCCTCAGCCGCTTCTCCTGCACACGGAGAGCGTGCTAGCTGCTGAAACGTGAAGAAAGAAGCTGCAGAAGACTGGCACTGAGCGTGCAGCTTTCCAGCGGAGAGAAAAAGCTACTTGAACACTCTGCAAGCCTTTCCACTCCCAAAAACATGCACATGGAAGGAGCTGCTGCAAAAGCGATGCTGTGCTCGCTGCTGCTCGTCCTGAAGCTCTGGCTGCTAAATCTGAGGCTTTCCTTCCAATTTCAAGCTGCAAAGCACTTGCTGAATTGCAGGGAAAGTCCGGGAGGCATTTGCTGTGCTGGCACACTTTCTCCTTCCTAGACAGAGTGGAAAAGCTTTTCCCTGCCGTGTAGGCGACAGGAGACGCATTAGACGGGCATCCGGATCTGTCCGAAGGTAAGCGCCTGTTGCCGGCCTCTTTCGGCACAAGCCCCCGCTCCGGAGCGCACCGCGGCCGGCAGGATGCTCTCTGCCGGCGAAGGTGCCGCTTCTCCGGCAAGGAAGCCTCAGCCGCTTCTCCTGCACACGGAGAGCGTGCTAGCTGCTGAAACGTGAAGAAAGAAGCTGCAGAAGACTGGCACTGAGCGTGCAGCTTTCCAGCGGAGAGAAAAAGCTACTTGAACACTCTGCAAGCCTTTCCACTCCCAAAAACATGCACATGGAAGGAGCTGCTGCAAAAGCGATGCTGTGCTCGCTGCTGCTCGTCCTGAAGCTCTGGCTGCTAAATCTGAGGCTTTCCTTCCAATTTCAAGCTGCAAAGCACTTGCTGAATTGCAGGGAAAGTCCGGGAGGCATTTGCTGTGCTGGCACACTTTCTCCTTCCTAGACAGAGTGGAAAAGCTTTTCCCTGCCGTGTAGGCGACAAGAGACGCATTAGACGGGCATCCGGAGCTGTCGGAAGGTAAGCGCCTGTTGCCGGCCTCTTTCGGCACAAGCCCCCGCTCCGGAGCGCACCGCGGCCGGCAGGATGCTCTCTGCCGGCGAAGGTGCCGCTTCTCCGGCAAGGAAGCCTCAGCCGCTTCTCCTGCACACGGAGAGCGTGCTAGCTGCTGAAACGTGAAGAAAGAAGCTGCAGAAGACTGGCACTGAGCGTGCAGCTTTCCAGCGGAGAGAAAAAGCTACTTGAACACTCTGCAAGCCTTTCCACTCCCAAAAACATGCACATGGAAGGAGCTGCTGCAAAAGCGATGCTGTGCTCGCTGCTGCTCCTCCTGAAGCTCTGGCTGCTAAATCTGAGGCTTTCCTTCCAATTTCAAGCTGCAAAGCACTTGCTGAATTGCAGGGAAAGTCCGGGAGGCATTTGCTGTGCTGGCACACTTTCTCCTTCCTAGACAGAGTGGAAAAGCTTTTCCCTGCCGTGTAGGCGACAGGAGACGCATTAGACAGGGATCCGGAGCTGTCCGAAGGTAAGCGCTTGTTCCCGGCCTCTTTCGGCACAAGCCCCCGCTCCGGAGCGCACCGCGGCCGGCAGGATGCTCTCTGCCGGCGAAGGTGCCGCTTCTCCGGCAAGGAAGCCTCAGCCGCTTCTCCTGCACACGGAGAGCGTGCTAGCTGCTGAAACGTGAAGAAAGAAGCTGCAGAAGACTGGCACTGAGCGTGCAGCTTTCCAGCGGAGAGAAAAAGCTACTTGAACACTCTGCAAGCCTTTCCACTCCCAAAAACATGCACATGGAAGGAGCTGCTGCAAAAGCGATGCTGTGCTCGCTGCTGCTCGTCCTGAAGCTCTGGCTGCTAAATCTGAGGCTTTCCTTCCAATTTCAAGCTGCAAAGCACTTGCTGAATTGCAGGGAAAGTCCGGGAGGCATTTGCTGTGCTGGCACACTTTCTCCCTCCTAGACAGAGTGGAAAAGCTTTTCCCTGCCGTGTAGGCGGCAAGAGACGCATTAGACGGGCATCCGGAGCTGTCCGAAGGTAAGCGCCTGTTGCCGGCCTCTTTCGGCACAAGCCCCCGCTCCGGAGCGCACCGCGGCCGGCAGGATGCTCTCTGCCGGCGAAGGTGCCGCTTCTCCGGCAAGGAAGCCTCAGCCGCTTCTCCTGCACACGGAGAGCGTGCTAGCTGCTGAAACGTGAAGAAAGAAGCTGCAGAAGACTGGCACTGAGCGTGCAGCTTTCCAGCGGAGAGAAAAAGCTACTTGAACACTCTGCAAGCCTTTCCACTCCCAAAAACATGCACATGGAAGGAGCTGCTGCAAAAGCGATGCTGTGCTCGCTGCTGCTCGTCCTGAAGCTCTGGCTGCTAAATCTGAGGCTTTCCTTCCAATTTCAAGCTGCAAAGCACTTGCTGAATTGCAGGGAAAGTCCGGGAGGCATTTGCTGTGCTGGCACACTTTCTCCTTCCTAGACAGAGTGGAAAAGCTTTTCCCTGCCGTGTAGGCGACAGGAGACGCATTAGACGGGCATCCGGAGCTGTCCGAAGGTAAGCGCTTGTTCCCGGCCTCTTTCGGCACAAGCCCCCGCTCCGGAGCGCACCGCGGCCGGCAGGATGCTCTCTGCCGGCGAAAGTGCCGCTTCTCCGGCAAGGAAGCCTTAGCCGCTTCTCCTGCACACGGAGAGCGTGCTAGCTGCTGAAACGTGAAGAAAGAAGCTGCAGAAGACTGGCACTGAGCGTGCAGCTTTCCAGCGGAGAGAAAAAGCTACTTGAACACTCTGCAAGCCTTTCCACTCCCAAAAACATGCACATGGAAGGAGCTGCTGCAAAAGCGATGCTGTGCTCGCTGCTGCTCCTCCTGAAGCTCTGGCTGCTAAATCTGAGGCTTTCCTTCCAATTTCAAGCTGCAAAGCACTTGCTGAATTGCAGGGAAAGTCCGGGAGGCATTTGCTGTGCTGGCACACTTTCTCCTTCCTAGACAGAGTGGAAAAGCTTTTCCCTGCCGTGTAGGCGACAAGAGACGCATTAGACCGGGATCCGGAGCTGTCCGAAGGTAAGCGCCTGTTGCCGGCCTCTTTCGGCACAAGCCCCCGCTCCGGAGCGCACCGCGGCCGGCAGGATGCTCTCTGCCGGCGAAGGTGCCGCTTCTCCGGCAAGGAAGCCTCAGCCGCTTCTCCTGCACACGGTGAGCGTGCTAGCTGCTGAAACGTGAAGAAAGAAGCTGCAGAAGACTGGCACTGAGCGTGCAGCTTTCCAGCGGAGAGAAAAAGCTACTTGAACACTCTGCAAGCCTTTCCACTCCCAAAAACATGCACATGGAAGGAGCTGCTGCAAAAGCGATGCTGTGCTCGCTGCTGCTCCTCCTGAAGCTCTGGCTGCTAAATCTGAGGCTTTCCTTCCAATTTCAAGCTGCAAAGCACTTGCTGAATTGCAGGGAAAGTCCGGGAGCAATTTGCTGTGCTGGCACACTTTCTCCTTCCTAGACAGAGTGGAAAAGCTTTTCCCTGCCGTGTAGGCGACAAGAGACGCATTAGACCGGGATCCGGAGCTGTCCGAAGGTAAGCGCCTGTTCCCGGCCTCTTTCGGCACAAGCCCCCGCTCCGGAGCGCACCGCGGCCGGCAGGATGCTCTCTGCCGGCGAAGGTGCCGCTTCTCCGGCAAGGAAGCCTCAGCCGCTTCTCCTGCACACGGAGAGCGTGCTAGCTGCTGAAACGTGAAGAAAGAAGCTGCAGAAGACTGGCACTGAGCGTGCAGCTTTCCAGCGGAGAGAAAAAGCTACTTGAACACTCTGCAAGCCTTTCCACTCCCAAAAACATGCACATGGAAGGAGCTGCTGCAAAAGCGATGCTGTGCTCGCTGCTGCTCGTCCTGAAGCTCTGGCTGCTAAATCTGAGGCTTTCCTTCCAATTTCAAGCTGCAAAGCACTTGCTGAATTGCAGGGAAAGTCCGGGAGGCATTTGCTGTGCTGGCACACTTTCTCCTTCCTAGACAGAGTGGAAAAGCTTTTCCCTGCCGTGTAGGCGACAGGAGACGCATTAGACGGGCATCCGGATCTGTCCGAAGGTAAGCGCTTGTTCCCGGCCTCTTTCGGCACAAGCCCCCGCTCCGGAGCGCACCGCGGCCGGCAGGATGCTCTCTGCCGGCGAAGGTGCCGCTTCTCCGGCAAGGAAGCCTCAGCCGCTTCTCCTGCACACGGAGAGCGTGCTAGCTGCTGAAACGTGAAGAAAGAAGCTGCAGAACACTGGCACTGAGCGTGCAGCTTTCCAGCGGAGAGAAAAAGCTACTTGAACACTCTGCAAGCCTTTCCACTCCCAAAAACATGCACATGGAAGGAGCTGCTGCAAAAGCGATGCTGTGCTCGCTGCTGCTCGTCCTGAAGCTCTGGCTGCTAAATCTGAGGCTTTCCTTCCAATTTCAAGCTGCAAAGCACTTGCTGAATTGCAGGGAAAGTCCGGGAGGCATTTGCTGTGCTGGCACACTTTCTCCTTCCTAGACAGAGTGGAAAAGCTTTTCCCTGCCGTGTAGGCGACAAGAGACGCATTAGACGGGCATCCGGAGCTGTCCGAAGGTAAGCGCTTGTTCCCGGCCTCGTTCGGCACAAGCCCCCGCTCCGGAGCGCACCGCGGCCGGCAGGATGCTCTCTGCCGGCGAAGGTGCCGCTTCTCCGGCAAGGAAGCCTCAGCCGCTTCTCCTGCACACGGAGAGCGTGCTAGCTGCTGAAACGTGAAGAAAGAAGCTGCAGAAGACTGGCACTGAGCGTGCAGCTTTCCAGCGGAGAGAAAAAGCTACTTGAACACTCTGCAAGCCTTTCCACTCCCAAAAACATGCACATGGAAGGAGCTGCTGCAAAAGCGATGCTGTGCTCGCTGCTGCTCCTCCTGAAGCTCTGGCTGCTAAATCTGAGGCTTTCCTTCCAATTTCAAGCTGCAAAGCACTTGCTGAATTGCAGGGAAAGTCCGGGAGGCATTTGCTGTGCTGGCACACTTTCTCCTTCCTAGACAGAGTGGAAAAGCTTTTCCCTGCCGTGTGTGCGACAAGAGACGCATTAGACAGGGATCCGGAGCTGTCCGAAGGTAAGCGCTTGTTCCCGGCCTCTTTCGGCACAAGCCCCCGCTCCGGAGCGCACCGCGGCCGGCAGGATGCTCTCTGCCGGCGAAGGTGCCGCTTCTCCGGCAAGGAAGCCTCAGCCGCTTCTCCTGCACACGGAGAGCGTGCTAGCTGCTGAAACGTGAAGAAAGAAGCTGCAGAACACTGGCACTGAGCGTGCAGCTTTCCAGCGGAGAGAAAAAGCTACTTGAACACTCTGCAAGCCTTTCCACTCCCAAAAACATGCACATGGAAGGAGCTGCTGCAAAAGCGATGCTGTGCTCGCTGCTGCTCCTCCTGAAGCTCTGGCTGCTAAATCTGAGGCTTTCCTTCCAATTTCAAGCTGCAAAGCACTTGCTGAATTGCAGGGAAAGTCCGGGAGGCATTTGCTGTGCTGGCACACTTTCTCCTTCCTAGACAGAGTGGAAAAGCTTTTCCCTGCCGTGTAGGCGACAAGAGACGCATTAGACGGGCATCCGGAGCTGTCCGAAGGTAAGCGCCTGTTCCCGGCCTCTTTCGGCACAAGCCCCCGCTCCGGAGCGCACCGCGGCCGGCAGGATGCTCTCTGCCGGCGAAGGTGCCGCTTCTCCGGCAAGGAAGCCTCAGCCGCTTCTCCTGCACACGGAGAGCGTGCTAGCTGCTGAAACGTGAAGAAAGAAGCTGCAGAAGACTGGCACTGAGCGTGCAGCTTTCCAGCGGAGAGAAAAAGCTACTTGAACACTCTGCAAGCCTTTCCACTCCCAAAAACATGCACATGGAAGGAGCTGCTGCAAAAGCGATGCTGTGCTCGCTGCTGCTCCTCCTGAAGCTCTGGCTGCTAAATCTGAGGCTTTCCTTCCAATTTCAAGCTGCAAAGCACTTGCTGAATTGCAGGGAAAGTCCGGGAGGCATTTGCTGTGCTGGCACACTTTCTCCTTCCTAGACAGAGTGGAAAAGCTTTTCCCTGCCGTGTAGGCGACAGGAGACGCATTAGACAGGGATCCGGAGCTGTCCGAAGGTAAGCGCTTGTTCCCGGCCTCTTTCGGCACAAGCCCCCGCTCCGGAGCGCACCGCGGCCGGCAGGATGCTCTCTGCCGGCGAAGGTGCCGCTTCTCCGGCAAGGAAGCCTCAGCCGCTTCTCCTGCACACGGAGAGCGTGCTAGCTGCTGAAACGTGAAGAAAGAAGCTGCAGAACACTGGCACTGAGCGTGCAGCTTTCCAGCGGAGAGAAAAAGCTACTTGAACACTCTGCAAGCCTTTCCACTCCCAAAAACATGCACATGGAAGGAGCTGCTGCAAAAGCGATGCTGTGCTCGCTGCTGCTCGTCCTGAAGCTCTGGCTGCTAAATCTGAGGCTTTCCTTCCAATTTCAAGCTGCAAAGCACTTGCTGAATTGCAGGGAAAGTCCGGGAGGCATTTGCTGTGCTGGCACACTTTCTCCCTCCTAGACAGAGTGGAAAAGCTTTTCCCTGCCGTGTAGGCGGCAAGAGACGCATTAGACAGGGATCCGGAGCTGTCCGAAGGTAAGCGCCTGTTGCCGGCCTCTTTCGGCACAAGCCCCCGCTCCGGAGCGCACCGCGGCCGGCAGGATGCTCTCTGCCGGCGAAGGTGCCGCTTCTCCGGCAAGGAAGCCTCAGCCGCTTCTCCTGCACACGGAGAGCGTGCTAGCTGCTGAAACGTGAAGAAAGAAGCTGCAGAAGACTGGCACTGAGCGTGCAGCTTTCCAGCGGAGAGAAAAAGCTACTTGAACACTCTGCAAGCCTTTCCACTCCCAAAAACATGCACATGGAAGGAGCTGCTGCAAAAGCGATGCTGTGCTCGCTGCTGCTCCTCCTGAAGCTCTGGCTGCTAAATCTGAGGCTTTCCTTCCAATTTCAAGCTGCAAAGCACTTGCTGAATTGCAGGGAAAGTCCGGGAGGCATTTGCTGTGCTGGCACACTTTCTCCTTCCTAGACAGAGTGGAAAAGCTTTTCCCTGCCGTGTAGGCGACAGGAGACGCATTAGACGGGCATCCGGAGCTGTCCGAAGGTAAGCGCTTGTTCCCGGCCTCTTTCGGCACAAGCCCCCGCTCCGGAGCGCACCGCGGCCGGCAGGATGCTCTCTGCCGGCGAAAGTGCCGCTTCTCCGGCAAGGAAGCCTTAGCCGCTTCTCCTGCACACGGAGAGCGTGCTAGCTGCTGAAACGTGAAGAAAGAAGCTGCAGAAGACTGGCACTGAGCGTGCAGCTTTCCAGCGGAGAGAAAAAGCTACTTGAACACTCTGCAAGCCTTTCCACTCCCAAAAACATGCACATGGAAGGAGCTGCTGCAAAAGCGATGCTGTGCTCGCTGCTGCTCCTCCTGAAGCTCTGGCTGCTAAATCTGAGGCTTTCCTTCCAATTTCAAGCTGCAAAGCACTTGCTGAATTGCAGGGAAAGTCCGGGAGGCATTTGCTGTGCTGGCACACTTTCTCCTTCCTAGACAGAGTGGAAAAGCTTTTCCCTGCCGTGTAGGCGACAAGAGACGCATTAGACCGGGATCCGGAGCTGTCCGAAGGTAAGCGCCTGTTGCCGGCCTCTTTCGGCACAAGCCCCCGCTCCGGAGCGCACCGCGGCCGGCAGGATGCTCTCTGCCGGCGAAGGTGCCGCTTCTCCGGCAAGGAAGCCTCAGCCGCTTCTCCTGCACACGGTGAGCGTGCTAGCTGCTGAAACGTGAAGAAAGAAGCTGCAGAACACTGGCACTGAGCGTGCAGCTTTCCAGCGGAGAGAAAAAGCTACTTGAACACTCTGCAAGCCTTTCCACTCCCAAAAACATGCACATGGAAGGAGCTGCTGCAAAAGCGATGCTGTGCTCGCTGCTGCTCCTCCTGAAGCTCTGGCTGCTAAATCTGAGGCTTTCCTTCCAATTTCAAGCTGCAAAGCACTTGCTGAATTGCAGGGAAAGTCCGGGAGCAATTTGCTGTGCTGGCACACTTTCTCCTTCCTAGACAGAGTGGAAAAGCTTTTCCCTGCCGTGTAGGCGACAAGAGACGCATTAGACCGGGATCCGGAGCTGTCCGAAGGTAAGCGCCTGTTCCCGGCCTCTTTCGGCACAAGCCCCCGCTCCGGAGCGCACCGCGGCCGGCAGGATGCTCTCTGCCGGCGAAGGTGCCGCTTCTCCGGCAAGGAAGCCTCAGCCGCTTCTCCTGCACACGGAGAGCGTGCTAGCTGCTGAAACGTGAAGAAAGAAGCTGCAGAAGACTGGCACTGAGCGTGCAGCTTTCCAGCGGAGAGAAAAAGCTACTTGAACACTCTGCAAGCCTTTCCACTCCCAAAAACATGCACATGGAAGGAGCTGCTGCAAAAGCGATGCTGTGCTCGCTGCTGCTCGTCCTGAAGCTCTGGCTGCTAAATCTGAGGCTTTCCTTCCAATTTCAAGCTGCAAAGCACTTGCTGAATTGCAGGGAAAGTCCGGGAGGCATTTGCTGTGCTGGCACACTTTCTCCTTCCTAGACAGAGTGGAAAAGCTTTTCCCTGCCGTGTAGGCGACAGGAGACGCATTAGACGGGCATCCGGATCTGTCCGAAGGTAAGCGCTTGTTCCCGGCCTCTTTCGGCACAAGCCCCCGCTCCGGAGCGCACCGCGGCCGGCAGGATGCTCTCTGCCGGCGAAGGTGCCGCTTCTCCGGCAAGGAAGCCTCAGCCGCTTCTCCTGCACACGGAGAGCGTGCTAGCTGCTGAAACGTGAAGAAAGAAGCTGCAGAAGACTGGCACTGAGCGTGCAGCTTTCCAGCGGAGAGAAAAAGCTACTTGAACACTCTGCAAGCCTTTCCACTCCCAAAAACATGCACATGGAAGGAGCTGCTGCAAAAGCGATGCTGTGCTCGCTGCTGCTCCTCCTGAAGCTCTGGCTGCTAAATCTGAGGCTTTCCTTCCAATTTCAAGCTGCAAAGCACTTGCTGAATTGCAGGGAAAGTCCGGGAGGCATTTGCTGTGCTGGCACACTTTCTCCTTCCTAGACAGAGTGGAAAAGCTTTTCCCTGCCGTGTAGGCGACAAGAGACGCATTAGACCGGGATCCGGAGCTGTCCGAAGGTAAGCGCTTGTTCCCGGCCTCGTTCGGCACAAGCCCCCGCTCCGGAGCGCACCGCGGCCGGCAGGATGCTCTCTGCCGGCGAAGGTGCCGCTTCTCCGGCAAGGAAGCCTCAGCCGCTTCTCCTGCACACGGAGAGCGTGCTAGCTGCTGAAACGTGAAGAAAGAAGCTGCAGAAGACTGGCACTGAGCGTGCAGCTTTCCAGCGGAGAGAAAAAGCTACTTGAACACTCTGCAAGCCTTTCCACTCCCAAAAACATGCACATGGAAGGAGCTGCTGCAAAAGCGATGCTGTGCTCGCTGCAGCTCCTCCTGAAGCTCTGGCTGCTAAATCTGAGGCTTTCCCTCCAATTTCAAGCTGCAAAGCACTTGCTGAATTGCAGGGAAAGTCCGGGAGGCATTTGCTGTGCTGGCACACTTTCTCCTTCCTAGACAGAGTGGAAAAGCTTTTCCCTGCCGTGTGTGCGACAAGAGACGCATTAGACAGGGATCCGGAGCTGTCCGAAGGTAAGCGCTTGTTCCCGGCCTCTTTCGGCACAAGCCCCCGCTCCGGAGCGCACCGCGGCCGGCAGGATGCTCTCTGCCGGCGAAGGTGCCGCTTCTCCGGCAAGGAAGCCTCAGCCGCTTCTCCTGCACACGGAGAGCGTGCTAGCTGCTGAAACGTGAAGAAAGAAGCTGCAGAAGACTGGCACTGAGCGTGCAGCTTTCCAGCGGAGAGAAAAAGCTACTTGAACACTCTGCAAGCCTTTCCACTCCCAAAAACATGCACATGGAAGGAGCTGCTGCAAAAGCGATGCTGTGCTCGCTGCTGCTCCTCCTGAAGCTCTGGCTGCTAAATCTGAGGCTTTCCTTCCAATTTCAAGCTGCAAAGCACTTGCTGAATTGCAGGGAAAGTCCGGGAGGCATTTGCTGTGCTGGCACACTTTCTCCCTCCTAGACAGAGTGGAAAAGCTTTTCCCTGCCGTGTAGGCGGCAAGAGACGCATTAGACGGGCATCCGGAGCTGTCCGAAGGTAAGCGCCTGTTGCCGGCCTCTTTCGGCACAAGCCCCCGCTCCGGAGCGCACCGCGGCCGGCAGGATGCTCTCTGCCGGCGAAGGTGCCGCTTCTCCGGCAAGGAAGCCTCAGCCGCTTCTCCTGCACACGGAGAGCGTGCTAGCTGCTGAAACGTGAAGAAAGAAGCTGCAGAAGACTGGCACTGAGCGTGCAGCTTTCCAGCGGAGAGAAAAAGCTACTTGAACACTCTGCAAGCCTTTCCACTCCCAAAAACATGCACATGGAAGGAGCTGCTGCAAAAGCGATGCTGTGCTCGCTGCTGCTCCTCCTGAAGCTCTGGCTGCTAAATCTGAGGCTTTCCTTCCAATTTCAAGCTGCAAAGCACTTGCTGAATTGCAGGGAAAGTCCGGGAGGCATTTGCTGTGCTGGCACACTTTCTCCTTCCTAGACAGAGTGGAAAAGCTTTTCCCTGCCGTGTAGGCGACAGGAGACGCATTAGACGGGCATCCGGAGCTGTCCGAAGGTAAGCGCTTGTTCCCGGCCTCTTTCGGCACAAGCCCCCGCTCCGGAGCGCACCGCGGCCGGCAGGATGCTCTCTGCCGGCGAAAGTGCCGCTTCTCCGGCAAGGAAGCCTTAGCCGCTTCTCCTGCACACGGAGAGCGTGCTAGCTGCTGAAACGTGAAGAAAGAAGCTGCAGAAGACTGGCACTGAGCGTGCAGCTTTCCAGCGGAGAGAAAAAGCTACTTGAACACTCTGCAAGCCTTTCCACTCCCAAAAACATGCACATGGAAGGAGCTGCTGCAAAAGCGATGCTGTGCTCGCTGCTGCTCCTCCTGAAGCTCTGGCTGCTAAATCTGAGGCTTTCCTTCCAATTTCAAGCTGCAAAGCACTTGCTGAATTGCAGGGAAAGTCCGGGAGGCATTTGCTGTGCTGGCACACTTTCTCCTTCCTAGACAGAGTGGAAAAGCTTTTCCCTGCCGTGTAGGCGACAAGAGACGCATTAGACCGGGATCCGGAGCTGTCCGAAGGTAAGCGCCTGTTCCCGGCCTCTTTCGGCACAAGCCCCCGCTCCGGAGCGCACCGCGGCCGGCAGGATGCTCTCTGCCGGCGAAGGTGCCGCTTCTCCGGCAAGGAAGCCTCAGCCGCTTCTCCTGCACACGGTGAGCGTGCTAGCTGCTGAAACGTGAAGAAAGAAGCTGCAGAAGACTGGCACTGAGCGTGCAGCTTTCCAGCGGAGAGAAAAAGCTACTTGAACACTCTGCAAGCCTTTCCACTCCCAAAAACATGCACATGGAAGGAGCTGCTGCAAAAGCGATGCTGTGCTCGCTGCTGCTCCTCCTGAAGCTCTGGCTGCTAAATCTGAGGCTTTCCTTCCAATTTCAAGCTGCAAAGCACTTGCTGAATTGCAGGGAAAGTCCGGGAGGCATTTGCTGTGCTGGCACACTTTCTCCTTCCTAGACAGAGTGGAAAAGCTTTTCCCTGCCGTGTAGGCGACAAGAGACGCATTAGACCGGGATCCGGAGCTGTCCGAAGGTAAGCGCCTGTTCCCGGCCTCTTTCGGCACAAGCCCCCGCTCCGGAGCGCACCGCGGCCGGCAGGATGCTCTCTGCCGGCGAAGGTGCCGCTTCTCCGGCAAGGAAGCCTCAGCCGCTTCTCCTGCACACGGAGAGCGTGCTAGCTGCTGAAACGTGAAGAAAGAAGCTGCAGAAGACTGGCACTGAGCGTGCAGCTTTCCAGCGGAGAGAAAAAGCTACTTGAACACTCTGCAAGCCTTTCCACTCCCAAAAACATGCACATGGAAGGAGCTGCTGCAAAAGCGATGCTGTGCTCGCTGCTGCTCGTCCTGAAGCTCTGGCTGCTAAATCTGAGGCTTTCCTTCCAATTTCAAGCTGCAAAGCACTTGCTGAATTGCAGGGAAAGTCCGGGAGGCATTTGCTGTGCTGGCACACTTTCTCCTTCCTAGACAGAGTGGAAAAGCTTTTCCCTGCCGTGTAGGCGACAGGAGACGCATTAGACGGGCATCCGGATCTGTCCGAAGGTAAGCGCTTGTTCCCGGCCTCTTTCGGCACAAGCCCCCGCTCCGGAGCGCACCGCGGCCGGCAGGATGCTCTCTGCCGGCGAAGGTGCCGCTTCTCCGGCAAGGAAGCCTCAGCCGCTTCTCCTGCACACGGAGAGCGTGCTAGCTGCTGAAACGTGAAGAAAGAAGCTGCAGAACACTGGCACTGAGCGTGCAGCTTTCCAGCGGAGAGAAAAAGCTACTTGAACACTCTGCAAGCCTTTCCACTCCCAAAAACATGCACATGGAAGGAGCTGCTGCAAAAGCGATGCTGTGCTCGCTGCTGCTCGTCCTGAAGCTCTGGCTGCTAAATCTGAGGCTTTCCTTCCAATTTCAAGCTGCAAAGCACTTGCTGAATTGCAGGGAAAGTCCGGGAGGCATTTGCTGTGCTGGCACACTTTCTCCTTCCTAGACAGAGTGGAAAAGCTTTTCCCTGCCGTGTAGGCGACAAGAGACGCATTAGACCGGGATCCGGAGCTGTCCGAAGGTAAGTGCTTGTTCCCGGCCTCTTTCGGCACAAGCCCCCGCTCCGGAGCGCACCGCGGCCGGCAGGATGCTCTCTGCCGGCGAAGGTGCCGCTTCTCCGGCAAGGAAGCCTCAGCCGCTTCTCCTGCACACGGAGAGCGTGCTAGCTGCTGAAACGTGAAGAAAGAAGCTGCAGAAGACTGGCACTGAGCGTGCAGCTTTCCAGCGGAGAGAAAAAGCTACTTGAACACTCTGCAAGCCTTTCCACTCCCAAAAACATGCACATGGAAGGAGCTGCTGCAAAAGCGATGCTGTGCTCGCTGCAGCTCCTCCTGAAGCTCTGGCTGCTAAATCTGAGGCTTTCCTTCCAATTTCAAGCTGCAAAGCACTTGCTGAATTGCAGGGAAAGTCCGGGAGGCATTTGCTGTGCTGGCACACTTTCTCCTTCCTAGACAGAGTGGAAAAGCTTTTCCCTGCCGTGTGTGCGACAAGAGACGCATTAGACAGGGATCCGGAGCTGTCCGAAGGTAAGCGCTTGTTCCCGGCCTCTTTCGGCACAAGCCCCCGCTCCGGAGCGCACCGCGGCCGGCAGGATGCTCTCTGCCGGCGAAGGTGCCGCTTCTCCGGCAAGGAAGCCTCAGCCGCTTCTCCTGCACACGGAGAGCGTGCTAGCTGCTGAAACGTGAAGAAAGAAGCTGCAGAAGACTGGCACTGAGCGTGCAGCTTTCCAGCGGAGAGAAAAAGCTACTTGAACACTCTGCAAGCCTTTCCACTCCCAAAAACATGCACATGGAAGGAGCTGCTGCAAAAGCGATGCTGTGCTCGCTGCTGCTCCTCCTGAAGCTCTGGCTGCTAAATCTGAGGCTTTCCTTCCAATTTCAAGCTGCAAAGCACTTGCTGAATTGCAGGGAAAGTCCGGGAGGCATTTGCTGTGCTGGCACACTTTCTCCTTCCTAGACAGAGTGGAAAAGCTTTTCCCTGCCGTGTAGGCGACAAGAGACGCATTAGACAGGGATCCGGAGCTGTCCGAAGGTAAGCGCCTGTTCCCGGCCTCTTTCGGCACAAGCCCCCGCTCCGGAGCGCACCGCGGCCGGCAGGATGCTCTCTGCCGGCGAAGGTGCCGCTTCTCCGGCAAGGAAGCCTCAGCCGCTTCTCCTGCACACGGAGAGCGTGCTAGCTGCTGAAACGTGAAGAAAGAAGCTGCAGAAGACTGGCACTGAGCGTGCAGCTTTCCAGCGGAGAGAAAAAGCTACTTGAACACTCTGCAAGCCTTTCCACTCCCAAAAACATGCACATGGAAGGAGCTGCTGCAAAAGCGATGCTGTGCTCGCTGCTGCTCCTCCTGAAGCTCTGGCTGCTAAATCTGAGGCTTTCCTTCCAATTTCAAGCTGCAAAGCACTTGCTGAATTGCAGGGAAAGTCCGGGAGGCATTTGCTGTGCTGGCACACTTTCTCCTTCCTAGACAGAGTGGAAAAGCTTTTCCCTGCCGTGTAGGCGACAAGAGACGCATTAGACCGGGATCCGGAGCTGTCCGAAGGTAAGCGCCTGTTCCCGGCCTCTTTCGGCACAAGCCCCCGCTCCGGAGCGCACCGCGGCCGGCAGGATGCTCTCTGCCGGCGAAGGTGCCGCTTCTCCGGCAAGGAAGCCTCAGCCGCTTCTCCTGCACACGGAGAGCGTGCTAGCTGCTGAAACGTGAAGAAAGAAGCTGCAGAACACTGGCACTGAGCGTGCAGCTTTCCAGCGGAGAGAAAAAGCTACTTGAACACTCTGCAAGCCTTTCCACTCCCAAAAACATGCACATGGAAGGAGCTGCTGCAAAAGCGATGCTGTGCTCGCTGCTGCTCGTCCTGAAGCTCTGGCTGCTAAATCTGAGGCTTTCCTTCCAATTTCAAGCTGCAAAGCACTTGCTGAATTGCAGGGAAAGTCCGGGAGGCATTTGCTGTGCTGGCACACTTTCTCCTTCCTAGACAGAGTGGAAAAGCTTTTCCCTGCCGTGTAGGCGACAAGAGACGCATTAGACCGGGATCCGGAGCTGTCCGAAGGTAAGCGCCCGTTCCCGGCCTCTTTCGGCACAAGCCCCCGCTCCGGAGCGCACCGCGGCCGGCAGGATGCTCTCTGCCGGCGAAGGTGCCGCTTCTCCGGCAAGGAAGCCTCAGCCGCTTCTCCTGCACACGGAGAGCGTGCTAGCTGCTGAAACGTGAAGAAAGAAGCTGCAGAAGACTGGCACTGAGCGTGCAGCTTTCCAGCGGAGAGAAAAAGCTACTTGAACACTCTGCAAGCCTTTCCACTCCCAAAAACATGCACATGGAAGGAGCTGCTGCAAAAGCGATGCTGTGCTCGCTGCAGCTCCTCCTGAAGCTCTGGCTGCTAAATCTGAGGCTTTCCTTCCAATTTCAAGCTGCAAAGCACTTGCTGAATTGCAGGGAAAGTCCGGGAGGCATTTGCTGTGCTGGCACACTTTCTCCTTCCTAGACAGAGTGGAAAAGCTTTTCCCTGCCGTGTAGGCGACAGGAGACGCATTAGACCGGGATCCGGAGCTGTCCGAAGGTAAGCGCTTGTTCCCGGCCTCTTTCGGCACAAGCCCCCGCTCCGGAGCGCACCGCGGCCGGCAGGATGCTCTCTGCCGGCGAAGGTGCCGCTTCTCCGGCAAGGAAGCCTCAGCCGCTTCTCCTGCACACGGAGAGCGTGCTAGCTGCTGAAACGTGAAGAAAGAAGCTGCAGAAGACTGGCACTGAGCGTGCAGCTTTCCAGCGGAGAGAAAAAGCTACTTGAACACTCTGCAAGCCTTTCCACTCCCAAAAACATGCACATGGAAGGAGCTGCTGCAAAAGCGATGCTGTGCTCGCTGCTGCTCGTCCTGAAGCTCTGGCTGCTAAATCTGAGGCTTTCCTTCCAATTTCAAGCTGCAAAGCACTTGCTGAATTGCAGGGAAAGTCCGGGAGGCATTTGCTGTGCTGGCACACTTTCTCCTTCCTAGACAGAGTGGAAAAGCTTTTCCCTGCCGTGTAGGCGACAAGAGACGCATTAGACGGGCATCCGGAGCTGTCCGAAGGTAAGCGCCTGTTGCCGGCCTCTTTCGGCACAAGCCCCCGCTCCGGAGCGCACCGCGGCCGGCAGGATGCTCTCTGCCGGCGAAGGTGCCGCTTCTCCGGCAAGGAAGCCTCAGCCGCTTCTCCTGCACACGGAGAGCGTGCTAGCTGCTGAAACGTGAAGAAAGAAGCTGCAGAAGACTGGCACTGAGCGTGCAGCTTTCCAGCGGAGAGAAAAAGCTACTTGAACACTCTGCAAGCCTTTCCACTCCCAAAAACATGCACATGGAAGGAGCTGCTGCAAAAGCGATGCTGTGCTCGCTGCTGCTCCTCCTGAAGCTCTGGCTGCTAAATCTGAGGCTTTCCTTCCAATTTCAAGCTGCAAAGCACTTGCTGAATTGCAGGGAAAGTCCGGGAGGCATTTGCTGTGCTGGCACACTTTCTCCTTCCTAGACAGAGTGGAAAAGCTTTTCCCTGCCGTGTAGGCGACAAGAGACGCATTAGACCGGGATCCGGAGCTGTCCGAAGGTAAGCGCCTGTTGCCGGCCTCTTTCGGCACAAGCCCCCGCTCCGGAGCGCACCGCGGCCGGCAGGATGCTCTCTGCCGGCGAAGGTGCCGCTTCTCCGGCAAGGAAGCCTCAGCCGCTTCTCCTGCACACGGAGAGCGTGCTAGCTGCTGAAACGTGAAGAAAGAAGCTGCAGAAGACTGGCACTGAGCGTGCAGCTTTCCAGCGGAGAGAAAAAGCTACTTGAACACTCTGCAAGCCTTTCCACTCCCAAAAACATGCACATGGAAGGAGCTGCTGCAAAAGCGATGCTGTGCTCGCTGCAGCTCCTCCTGAAGCTCTGGCTGCTAAATCTGAGGCTTTCCTTCCAATTTCAAGCTGCAAAGCACTTGCTGAATTGCAGGGAAAGTCCGGGAGGCATTTGCTGTGCTGGCACACTTTCTCCCTCCTAGACAGAGTGGAAAAGCTTTTCCCTGCCGTGTAGGCGGCAAGAGACGCATTAGACAGGGATCCGGAGCTGTCCGAAGGTAAGCGCCTGTTGCCGGCCTCTTTCGGCACAAGCCCCCGCTCCGGAGCGCACCGCGGCCGGCAGGATGCTCTCTGCCGGCGAAGGTGCCGCTTCTCCGGCAAGGAAGCCTCAGCCGCTTCTCCTGCACACGGAGAGCGTGCTAGCTGCTGAAACGTGAAGAAAGAAGCTGCAGAAGACTGGCACTGAGCGTGCAGCTTTCCAGCGGAGAGAAAAAGCTACTTGAACACTCTGCAAGCCTTTCCACTCCCAAAAACATGCACATGGAAGGAGCTGCTGCAAAAGCGATGCTGTGCTCGCTGCTGCTCCTCCTGAAGCTCTGGCTGCTAAATCTGAGGCTTTCCTTCCAATTTCAAGCTGCAAAGCACTTGCTGAATTGCAGGGAAAGTCCGGGAGGCATTTGCTGTGCTGGCACACTTTCTCCTTCCTAGACAGAGTGGAAAAGCTTTTCCCTGCCGTGTAGGCGACAAGAGACGCATTAGACCGGGATCCGGAGCTGTCCGAAGGTAAGCGCCTGTTGCCGGCCTCTTTCGGCACAAGCCCCCGCTCCGGAGCGCACCGCGGCCGGCAGGATGCTCTCTGCCGGCGAAGGTGCCGCTTCTCCGGCAAGGAAGCCTCAGCCGCTTCTCCTGCACACGGAGAGCGTGCTAGCTGCTGAAACGTGAAGAAAGAAGCTGCAGAAGACTGGCACTGAGCGTGCAGCTTTCCAGCGGAGAGAAAAAGCTACTTGAACACTCTGCAAGCCTTTCCACTCCCAAAAACATGCACATGGAAGGAGCTGCTGCAAAAGCGATGCTGTGCTCGCTGCAGCTCCTCCTGAAGCTCTGGCTGCTAAATCTGAGGCTTTCCTTCCAATTTCAAGCTGCAAAGCACTTGCTGAATTGCAGGGAAAGTCCGGGAGGCATTTGCTGTGCTGGCACACTTTCTCCTTCCTAGACAGAGTGGAAAAGCTTTTCCCTGCCGTGTAGGCGACAAGAGACGCATTAGACAGGGATCCGGAGCTGTCCGAAGGTAAGCGCTTGTTCCCGGCCTCTTTCGGCACAAGCCCCCGCTCCGGAGCGCACCGCGGCCGGCAGGATGCTCTCTGCCGGCGAAGGTGCCGCTTCTCCGGCAAGGAAGCCTCAGCCGCTTCTCCTGCACACGGAGAGCGTGCTAGCTGCTGAAACGTGAAGAAAGAAGCTGCAGAAGACTGGCACTGAGCGTGCAGCTTTCCAGCGGAGAGAAAAAGCTACTTGAACACTCTGCAAGCCTTTCCACTCCCAAAAACATGCACATGGAAGGAGCTGCTGCAAAAGCGATGCTGTGCTCGCTGCTGCTCCTCCTGAAGCTCTGGCTGCTAAATCTGAGGCTTTCCTTCCAATTTCAAGCTGCAAAGCACTTGCTGAATTGCAGGGAAAGTCCGGGAGGCATTTGCTGTGCTGGCACACTTTCTCCTTCCTAGACAGAGTGGAAAAGCTTTTCCCTGCCGTGTAGGCGACAGGAGACGCATTAGACGGGCATCCGGAGCTGTCCGAAGGTAAGCGCCTGTTCCCGGCCTCTTTCGGCACAAGCCCCCGCTCCGGAGCGCACCGCGGCCGGCAGGATGCTCTCTGCCGGCGAAGGTGCCGCTTCTCCGGCAAGGAAGCCTCAGCCGCTTCTCCTGCACACGGAGAGCGTGCTAGCTGCTGAAACGTGAAGAAAGAAGCTGCAGAAGACTGGCACTGAGCGTGCAGCTTTCCAGCGGAGAGAAAAAGCTACTTGAACACTCTGCAAGCCTTTCCACTCCCAAAAACATGCACATGGAAGGAGCTGCTGCAAAAGCGATGCTGTGCTCGCTGCTGCTCGTCCTGAAGCTCTGGCTGCTAAATCTGAGGCTTTCCTTCCAATTTCAAGCTGCAAAGCACTTGCTGAATTGCAGGGAAAGTCCGGGAGGCATTTGCTGTGCTGGCACACTTTCTCCTTCCTAGACAGAGTGGAAAAGCTTTTCCCTGCCGTGTAGGCGACAAGAGACGCATTAGACGGGCATCCGGAGCTGTCCGAAGGTAAGCGCCTGTTGCCGGCCTCTTTCGGCACAAGCCCCCGCTCCGGAGCGCACCGCGGCCGGCAGGATGCTCTCTGCCGGCGAAGGTGCCGCTTCTCCGGCAAGGAAGCCTCAGCCGCTTCTCCTGCACACGGAGAGCGTGCTAGCTGCTGAAACGTGAAGAAAGAAGCTGCAGAACACTGGCACTGAGCGTGCAGCTTTCCAGCGGAGAGAAAAAGCTACTTGAACACTCTGCAAGCCTTTCCACTCCCAAAAACATGCACATGGAAGGAGCTGCTGCAAAAGCGATGCTGTGCTCGCTGCTGCTCCTCCTGAAGCTCTGGCTGCTAAATCTGAGGCTTTCCTTCCAATTTCAAGCTGCAAAGCACTTGCTGAATTGCAGGGAAAGTCCGGGAGGCATTTGCTGTGCTGGCACACTTTCTCCTTCCTAGACAGAGTGGAAAAGCTTTTCCCTGCCGTGTAGGCGACAAGAGACGCATTAGACAGGGATCCGGAGCTGTCCGAAGGTAAGCGCTTGTTCCCGGCCTCTTTCGGCACAAGCCCCCGCTCCGGAGCGCACCGCGGCCGGCAGGATGCTCTCTGCCGGCGAAGGTGCCGCTTCTCCGGCAAGGAAGCCTCAGCCGCTTCTCCTGCACACGGAGAGCGTGCTAGCTGCTGAAACGTGAAGAAAGAAGCTGCAGAAGACTGGCACTGAGCGTGCAGCTTTCCAGCGGAGAGAAAAAGCTACTTGAACACTCTGCAAGCCTTTCCACTCCCAAAAACATGCACATGGAAGGAGCTGCTGCAAAAGCGATGCTGTGCTCGCTGCTGCTCCTCCTGAAGCTCTGGCTGCTAAATCTGAGGCTTTCCTTCCAATTTCAAGCTGCAAAGCACTTGCTGAATTGCAGGGAAAGTCCGGGAGGCATTTGCTGTGCTGGCACACTTTCTCCTTCCTAGACAGAGTGGAAAAGCTTTTCCCTGCCGTGTAGGCGACAAGAGACGCATTAGACCGGGATCCGGAGCTGTCCGAAGGTAAGCGCCTGTTGCCGGCCTCTTTCGGCACAAGCCCCCGCTCCGGAGCGCACCGCGGCCGGCAGGATGCTCTCTGCCGGCGAAGGTGCCGCTTCTCCGGCAAGGAAGCCTCAGCCGCTTCTCCTGCACACGGAGAGCGTGCTAGCTGCTGAAACGTGAAGAAAGAAGCTGCAGAAGACTGGCACTGAGCGTGCAGCTTTCCAGCGGAGAGAAAAAGCTACTTGAACACTCTGCAAGCCTTTCCACTCCCAAAAACATGCACATGGAAGGAGCTGCTGCAAAAGCGATGCTGTGCTCGCTGCAGCTCCTCCTGAAGCTCTGGCTGCTAAATCTGAGGCTTTCCTTCCAATTTCAAGCTGCAAAGCACTTGCTGAATTGCAGGGAAAGTCCGGGAGGCATTTGCTGTGCTGGCACACTTTCTCCTTCCTAGACAGAGTGGAAAAGCTTTTCCCTGCCGTGTAGGCGACAAGAGACGCATTAGACAGGGATCCGGAGCTGTCCGAAGGTAAGCGCTTGTTCCCGGCCTCTTTCGGCACAAGCCCCCGCTCCGGAGCGCACCGCGGCCGGCAGGATGCTCTCTGCCGGCGAAGGTGCCGCTTCTCCGGCAAGGAAGCCTCAGCCGCTTCTCCTGCACACGGAGAGCGTGCTAGCTGCTGAAACGTGAAGAAAGAAGCTGCAGAAGACTGGCACTGAGCGTGCAGCTTTCCAGCGGAGAGAAAAAGCTACTTGAACACTCTGCAAGCCTTTCCACTCCCAAAAACATGCACATGGAAGGAGCTGCTGCAAAAGCGATGCTGTGCTCGCTGCTGCTCCTCCTGAAGCTCTGGCTGCTAAATCTGAGGCTTTCCTTCCAATTTCAAGCTGCAAAGCACTTGCTGAATTGCAGGGAAAGTCCGGGAGGCATTTGCTGTGCTGGCACACTTTCTCCTTCCTAGACAGAGTGGAAAAGCTTTTCCCTGCCGTGTAGGCGACAGGAGACGCATTAGACGGGCATCCGGAGCTGTCCGAAGGTAAGCGCCTGTTCCCGGCCTCTTTCGGCACAAGCCCCCGCTCCGGAGCGCACCGCGGCCGGCAGGATGCTCTCTGCCGGCGAAGGTGCCGCTTCTCCGGCAAGGAAGCCTCAGCCGCTTCTCCTGCACACGGAGAGCGTGCTAGCTGCTGAAACGTGAAGAAAGAAGCTGCAGAACACTGGCACTGAGCGTGCAGCTTTCCAGCGGAGAGAAAAAGCTACTTGAACACTCTGCAAGCCTTTCCACTCCCAAAAACATGCACATGGAAGGAGCTGCTGCAAAAGCGATGCTGTGCTCGCTGCTGCTCGTCCTGAAGCTCTGGCTGCTAAATCTGAGGCTTTCCTTCCAATTTCAAGCTGCAAAGCACTTGCTGAATTGCAGGGAAAGTCCGGGAGGCATTTGCTGTGCTGGCACACTTTCTCCTTCCTAGACAGAGTGGAAAAGCTTTTCCCTGCCGTGTAGGCGACAAGAGACGCATTAGACGGGCATCCGGAGCTGTCCGAAGGTAAGCGCCTGTTGCCGGCCTCTTTCGGCACAAGCCCCCGCTCCGGAGCGCACCGCGGCCGGCAGGATGCTCTCTGCCGGCGAAGGTGCCGCTTCTCCGGCAAGGAAGCCTCAGCCGCTTCTCCTGCACACGGAGAGCGTGCTAGCTGCTGAAACGTGAAGAAAGAAGCTGCAGAACACTGGCACTGAGCGTGCAGCTTTCCAGCGGAGAGAAAAAGCTACTTGAACACTCTGCAAGCCTTTCCACTCCCAAAAACATGCACATGGAAGGAGCTGCTGCAAAAGCGATGCTGTGCTCGCTGCTGCTCCTCCTGAAGCTCTGGCTGCTAAATCTGAGGCTTTCCTTCCAATTTCAAGCTGCAAAGCACTTGCTGAATTGCAGGGAAAGTCCGGGAGGCATTTGCTGTGCTGGCACACTTTCTCCTTCCTAGACAGAGTGGAAAAGCTTTTCCCTGCCGTGTAGGCGACAAGAGACGCATTAGACAGGGATCCGGAGCTGTCCGAAGGTAAGCGCTTGTTCCCGGCCTCTTTCGGCACAAGCCCCCGCTCCGGAGCGCACCGCGGCCGGCAGGATGCTCTCTGCCGGCGAAGGTGCCGCTTCTCCGGCAAGGAAGCCTCAGCCGCTTCTCCTGCACACGGAGAGCGTGCTAGCTGCTGAAACGTGAAGAAAGAAGCTGCAGAAGACTGGCACTGAGCGTGCAGCTTTCCAGCGGAGAGAAAAAGCTACTTGAACACTCTGCAAGCCTTTCCACTCCCAAAAACATGCACATGGAAGGAGCTGCTGCAAAAGCGATGCTGTGCTCGCTGCTGCTCCTCCTGAAGCTCTGGCTGCTAAATCTGAGGCTTTCCTTCCAATTTCAAGCTGCAAAGCACTTGCTGAATTGCAGGGAAAGTCCGGGAGGCATTTGCTGTGCTGGCACACTTTCTCCTTCCTAGACAGAGTGGAAAAGCTTTTCCCTGCCGTGTAGGCGACAAGAGACGCATTAGACCGGGATCCGGAGCTGTCCGAAGGTAAGCGCCTGTTGCCGGCCTCTTTCGGCACAAGCCCCCGCTCCGGAGCGCACCGCGGCCGGCAGGATGCTCTCTGCCGGCGAAGGTGCCGCTTCTCCGGCAAGGAAGCCTCAGCCGCTTCTCCTGCACACGGAGAGCGTGCTAGCTGCTGAAACGTGAAGAAAGAAGCTGCAGAAGACTGGCACTGAGCGTGCAGCTTTCCAGCGGAGAGAAAAAGCTACTTGAACACTCTGCAAGCCTTTCCACTCCCAAAAACATGCACATGGAAGGAGCTGCTGCAAAAGCGATGCTGTGCTCGCTGCAGCTCCTCCTGAAGCTCTGGCTGCTAAATCTGAGGCTTTCCTTCCAATTTCAAGCTGCAAAGCACTTGCTGAATTGCAGGGAAAGTCCGGGAGGCATTTGCTGTGCTGGCACACTTTCTCCTTCCTAGACAGAGTGGAAAAGCTTTTCCCTGCCGTGTAGGCGACAAGAGACGCATTAGACAGGGATCCGGAGCTGTCCGAAGGTAAGCGCTTGTTCCCGGCCTCTTTCGGCACAAGCCCCCGCTCCGGAGCGCACCGCGGCCGGCAGGATGCTCTCTGCCGGCGAAGGTGCCGCTTCTCCGGCAAGGAAGCCTCAGCCGCTTCTCCTGCACACGGAGAGCGTGCTAGCTGCTGAAACGTGAAGAAAGAAGCTGCAGAAGACTGGCACTGAGCGTGCAGCTTTCCAGCGGAGAGAAAAAGCTACTTGAACACTCTGCAAGCCTTTCCACTCCCAAAAACATGCACATGGAAGGAGCTGCTGCAAAAGCGATGCTGTGCTCGCTGCTGCTCCTCCTGAAGCTCTGGCTGCTAAATCTGAGGCTTTCCTTCCAATTTCAAGCTGCAAAGCACTTGCTGAATTGCAGGGAAAGTCCGGGAGGCATTTGCTGTGCTGGCACACTTTCTCCTTCCTAGACAGAGTGGAAAAGCTTTTCCCTGCCGTGTAGGCGACAGGAGACGCATTAGACGGGCATCCGGAGCTGTCCGAAGGTAAGCGCCTGTTCCCGGCCTCTTTCGGCACAAGCCCCCGCTCCGGAGCGCACCGCGGCCGGCAGGATGCTCTCTGCCGGCGAAGGTGCCGCTTCTCCGGCAAGGAAGCCTCAGCCGCTTCTCCTGCACACGGAGAGCGTGCTAGCTGCTGAAACGTGAAGAAAGAAGCTGCAGAAGACTGGCACTGAGCGTGCAGCTTTCCAGCGGAGAGAAAAAGCTACTTGAACACTCTGCAAGCCTTTCCACTCCCAAAAACATGCACATGGAAGGAGCTGCTGCAAAAGCGATGCTGTGCTCGCTGCTGCTCCTCCTGAAGCTCTGGCTGCTAAATCTGAGGCTTTCCTTCCAATTTCAAGCTGCAAAGCACTTGCTGAATTGCAGGGAAAGTCCGGGAGGCATTTGCTGTGCTGGCACACTTTCTCCTTCCTAGACAGAGTGGAAAAGCTTTTCCCTGCCGTGTAGGCGACAAGAGACGCATTAGACGGGCATCCGGAGCTGTCCGAAGGTAAGCGCCTGTTCCCGGCCTCTTTCGGCACAAGCCCCCGCTCCGGAGCGCACCGCGGCCGGCAGGATGCTCTCTGCCGGCGAAGGTGCCGCTTCTCCGGCAAGGAAGCCTCAGCCGCTTCTCCTGCACACGGAGAGCGTGCTAGCTGCTGAAACGTGAAGAAAGAAGCTGCAGAACACTGGCACTGAGCGTGCAGCTTTCCAGCGGAGAGAAAAAGCTACTTGAACACTCTGCAAGCCTTTCCACTCCCAAAAACATGCACATGGAAGGAGCTGCTGCAAAAGCGATGCTGTGCTCGCTGCTGCTCCTCCTGAAGCTCTGGCTGCTAAATCTGAGGCTTTCCTTCCAATTTCAAGCTGCAAAGCACTTGCTGAATTGCAGGGAAAGTCCGGGAGGCATTTGCTGTGCTGGCACACTTTCTCCTTCCTAGACAGAGTGGAAAAGCTTTTCCCTGCCGTGTAGGCGACAAGAGACGCATTAGACAGGGATCCGGAGCTGTCCGAAGGTAAGCGCTTGTTCCCGGCCTCTTTCGGCACAAGCCCCCGCTCCGGAGCGCACCGCGGCCGGCAGGATGCTCTCTGCCGGCGAAGGTGCCGCTTCTCCGGCAAGGAAGCCTCAGCCGCTTCTCCTGCACACGGAGAGCGTGCTAGCTGCTGAAACGTGAAGAAAGAAGCTGCAGAAGACTGGCACTGAGCGTGCAGCTTTCCAGCGGAGAGAAAAAGCTACTTGAACACTCTGCAAGCCTTTCCACTCCCAAAAACATGCACATGGAAGGAGCTGCTGCAAAAGCGATGCTGTGCTCGCTGCTGCTCCTCCTGAAGCTCTGGCTGCTAAATCTGAGGCTTTCCTTCCAATTTCAAGCTGCAAAGCACTTGCTGAATTGCAGGGAAAGTCCGGGAGGCATTTGCTGTGCTGGCACACTTTCTCCCTCCTAGACAGAGTGGAAAAGCTTTTCCCTGCCGTGTAGGCGGCAAGAGACGCATTAGACGGGCATCCGGAGCTGTCCGAAGGTAAGCGCCTGTTGCCGGCCTCTTTCGGCACAAGCCCCCGCTCCGGAGCGCACCGCGGCCGGCAGGATGCTCTCTGCCGGCGAAGGTGCCGCTTCTCCGGCAAGGAAGACTCAGCCGCTTCTCCTGCACACGGAGAGCGTGCTAGCTGCTGAAACGTGAAGAAAGAAGCTGCAGAACACTGGCACTGAGCGTGCAGCTTTCCAGCGGAGAGAAAAAGCTACTTGAACACTCTGCAAGCCTTTCCACTCCCAAAAACATGCACATGGAAGGAGCTGCTGCAAAAGCGATGCTGTGCTCGCTGCTGCTCCTCCTGAAGCTCTGGCTGCTAAATCTGAGGCTTTCCTTCCAATTTCAAGCTGCAAAGCACTTGCTGAATTGCAGGGAAAGTCCGGGAGGCATTTGCTGTGCTGGCACACTTTCTCCTTCCTAGACAGAGTGGAAAAGCTTTTCCCTGCCGTGTAGGCGACAAGAGACGCATTAGACCGGGATCCGGAGCTGTCCGAAGGTAAGCGCCTGTTGCCGGCCTCTTTCGGCACAAGCCCCCGCTCCGGAGCGCACCGCGGCCGGCAGGATGCTCTCTGCCGGCGAAGGTGCCGCTTCTCCGGCAAGGAAGCCTCAGCCGCTTCTCCTGCACACGGAGAGCGTGCTAGCTGCTGAAACGTGAAGAAAGAAGCTGCAGAACACTGGCATTGAGCGTGCAGCTTTCCAGCGGAGAGAAAAAGCTACTTGAACACTCTGCAAGCCTTTCCACTCCCAAAAACATGCACATGGAAGGAGCTGCTGCAAAAGCGATGCTGTGCTCGCTGCTGCTCCTCCTGAAGCTCTGGCTGCTAAATCTGAGGCTTTCCTTCCAATTTCAAGCTGCAAAGCACTTGCTGAATTGCAGGGAAAGTCCGGGAGGCATTTGCTGTGCTGGCACACTTTCTCCTTCCTAGACAGAGTGGAAAAGCTTTTCCCTGCCGTGTAGGCGACAAGAGACGCATTAGACCGGGATCCGGAGCTGTCCGAAGGTAAGCGCCTGTTGCCGGCCTCTTTCGGCACAAGCCCCCGCTCCGGAGCGCACCGCGGCCGGCAGGATGCTCTCTGCCGGCGAAGGTGCCGCTTCTCCGGCAAGGAAGCCTCAGCCGCTTCTCCTGCACACGGAGAGCGTGCTAGCTGCTGAAACGTGAAGAAAGAAGCTGCAGAAGACTGGCACTGAGCGTGCAGCTTTCCAGCGGAGAGAAAAAGCTACTTGAACACTCTGCAAGCCTTTCCACTCCCAAAAACATGCACATGGAAGGAGCTGCTGCAAAAGCGATGCTGTGCTCGCTGCAGCTCCTCCTGAAGCTCTGGCTGCTAAATCTGAGGCTTTCCTTCCAATTTCAAGCTGCAAAGCACTTGCTGAATTGCAGGGAAAGTCCGGGAGGCATTTGCTGTGCTGGCACACTTTCTCCTTCCTAGACAGAGTGGAAAAGCTTTTCCCTGCCGTGTAGGCGACAAGAGACGCATTAGACAGGGATCCGGAGCTGTCCGAAGGTAAGCGCTTGTTCCCGGCCTCTTTCGGCACAAGCCCCCGCTCCGGAGCGCACCGCGGCCGGCAGGATGCTCTCTGCCGGCGAAGGTGCCGCTTCTCCGGCAAGGAAGCCTCAGCCGCTTCTCCTGCACACGGAGAGCGTGCTAGCTGCTGAAACGTGAAGAAAGAAGCTGCAGAAGACTGGCACTGAGCGTGCAGCTTTCCAGCGGAGAGAAAAAGCTACTTGAACACTCTGCAAGCCTTTCCACTCCCAAAAACATGCACATGGAAGGAGCTGCTGCAAAAGCGATGCTGTGCTCGCTGCTGCTCCTCCTGAAGCTCTGGCTGCTAAATCGGAGGCTTTCCTTCCAATTTCAAGCTGCAAAGCACTTGCTGAATTGCAGGGAAAGTCCGGGAGGCATTTGCTGTGCTGGCACACTTTCTCCTTCCTAGACAGAGTGGAAAAGCTTTTCCCTGCCGTGTAGGCGACAGGAGACGCATTAGACGGGCATCCGGAGCTGTCCGAAGGTAAGCGCCTGTTGCCGGCCTCTTTCGGCACAAGCCCCCGCTCCGGAGCGCACCGCGGCCGGCAGGATGCTCTCTGCCGGCGAAGGTGCCGCTTCTCCGGCAAGGAAGCCTCAGCCGCTTCTCCTGCACACGGAGAGCGTGCTAGCTGCTGAAACGTGAAGAAAGAAGCTGCAGAAGACTGGCACTGAGCGTGCAGCTTTCCAGCGGAGAGAAAAAGCTACTTGAACACTCTGCAAGCCTTTCCACTCCCAAAAACATGCACATGGAAGGAGCTGCTGCAAAAGCGATGCTGTGCTCGCTGCTGCTCCTCCTGAAGCTCTGGCTGCTAAATCTGAGGCTTTCCTTCCAATTTCAAGCTGCAAAGCACTTGCTGAATTGCAGGGAAAGTCCGGGAGGCATTTGCTGTGCTGGCACACTTTCTCCTTCCTAGACAGAGTGGAAAAGCTTTTCCCTGCCGTGTAGGCGACAAGAGACGCATTAGACAGGGATCCGGAGCTGTCCGAAGGTAAGCGCTTGTTCCCGGCCTCTTTCGGCACAAGCCCCCGCTCCGGAGCGCACCGCGGCCGGCAGGATGCTCTCTGCCGGCGAAGGTGCCGCTTCTCCGGCAAGGAAGCCTCAGCCGCTTCTCCTGCACACGGAGAGCGTGCTAGCTGCTGAAACGTGAAGAAAGAAGCTGCAGAAGACTGGCACTGAGCGTGCAGCTTTCCAGCGGAGAGAAAAAGCTACTTGAACACTCTGCAAGCCTTTCCACTCCCAAAAACATGCACATGGAAGGAGCTGCTGCAAAAGCGATGCTGTGCTCGCTGCTGCTCCTCCTGAAGCTCTGGCTGCTAAATCTGAGGCTTTCCTTCCAATTTCAAGCTGCAAAGCACTTGCTGAATTGCAGGGAAAGTCCGGGAGGCATTTGCTGTGCTGGCACACTTTCTCCCTCCTAGACAGAGTGGAAAAGCTTTTCCCTGCCGTGTAGGCGGCAAGAGACGCATTAGACGGGCATCCGGAGCTGTCCGAAGGTAAGCGCCTGTTGCCGGCCTCTTTCGGCACAAGCCCCCGCTCCGGAGCGCACCGCGGCCGGCAGGATGCTCTCTGCCGGCGAAGGTGCCGCTTCTCCGGCAAGGAAGCCTCAGCCGCTTCTCCTGCACACGGAGAGCGTGCTAGCTGCTGAAACGTGAAGAAAGAAGCTGCAGAAGACTGGCACTGAGCGTGCAGCTTTCCAGCGGAGAGAAAAAGCTACTTGAACACTCTGCAAGCCTTTCCACTCCCAAAAACATGCACATGGAAGGAGCTGCTGCAAAAGCGATGCTGTGCTCGCTGCTGCTCGTCCTGAAGCTCTGGCTGCTAAATCTGAGGCTTTCCTTCCAATTTCAAGCTGCAAAGCACTTGCTGAATTGCAGGGAAAGTCCGGGAGGCATTTGCTGTGCTGGCACACTTTCTCCTTCCTAGACAGAGTGGAAAAGCTTTTCCCTGCCGTGTAGGCGACAAGAGACGCATTAGACCGGGATCCGGAGCTGTCCGAAGGTAAGCGCCTGTTGCCGGCCTCTTTCGGCACAAGCCCCCGCTCCGGAGCGCACCGCGGCCGGCAGGATGCTCTCTGCCGGCGAAGGTGCCGCTTCTCCGGCAAGGAAGCCTCAGCCGCTTCTCCTGCACACGGAGAGCGTGCTAGCTGCTGAAACGTGAAGAAAGAAGCTGCAGAAGACTGGCACTGAGCGTGCAGCTTTCCAGCGGAGAGAAAAAGCTACTTGAACACTCTGCAAGCCTTTCCACTCCCAAAAACATGCACATGGAAGGAGCTGCTGCAAAAGCGATGCTGTGCTCGCTGCTGCTCGTCCTGAAGCTCTGGCTGCTAAATCTGAGGCTTTCCTTCCAATTTCAAGCTGCAAAGCACTTGCTGAATTGCAGGAAAAGTCCGGGAGGCATTTGCTGTGCTGGCACACTTTCTCCTTCCTAGACAGAGTGGAAAAGCTTTTCCCTGCCGTGTAGGCGACAAGAGACGCATTAGACCGGGATCCGGAGCTGTCCGAAGGTAAGCGCTTGTTCCCGGCCTCGTTCGGCACAAGCCCCCGCTCCGGAGCGCACCGCGGCCGGCAGGATGCTCTCTGCCGGCGAAGGTGCCGCTTCTCCGGCAAGGAAGCCTCAGCCGCTTCTCCTGCACACGGAGAGCGTGCTAGCTGCTGAAACGTGAAGAAAGAAGCTGCAGAAGACTGGCACTGAGCGTGCAGCTTTCCAGCGGAGAGAAAAAGCTACTTGAACACTCTGCAAGCCTTTCCACTCCCAAAAACATGCACATGGAAGGAGCTGCTGCAAAAGCGATGCTGTGCTCGCTGCAGCTCCTCCTGAAGCTCTGGCTGCTAAATCTGAGGCTTTCCTTCCAATTTCAAGCTGCAAAGCACTTGCTGAATTGCAGGGAAAGTCCGGGAGGCATTTGCTGTGCTGGCACACTTTCTCCTTCCTAGACAGAGTGGAAAAGCTTTTCCCTGCCGTGTAGGCGACAAGAGACGCATTAGACCGGGATCCGGAGCTGTCCGAAGGTCAGCGCTTGTTCCCGGCCTCGTTCGGCACAAGCCCCCGCTCCGGAGCGCACCGCGGCCGGCAGGATGCTCTCTGCCGGCGAAGGTGCCGCTTCTCCGGCAAGGAAGCCTCAGCCGCTTCTCCTGCACACGGAGAGCGTGCTAGCTGCTGAAACGTGAAGAAAGAAGCTGCAGAAGACTGGCACTGAGCGTGCAGCTTTCCAGCGGAGAGAAAAAGCTACTTGAACACTCTGCAAGCCTTTCCACTCCCAAAAACATGCACATGGAAGGAGCTGCTGCAAAAGCGATGCTGTGCTCGCTGCTGCTCCTCCTGAAGCTCTGGCTGCTAAATCTGAGGCTTTCCTTCCAATTTCAAGCTGCAAAGCACTTGCTGAATTGCAGGGAAAGTCCGGGAGGCATTTGCTGTGCTGGCACACTTTCTCCTTCCTAGACAGAGTGGAAAAGCTTTTCCCTGCCGTGTAGGCGACAAGAGACGCATTAGACCGGGATCCGGAGCTGTCCGAAGGTCAGCGCTTGTTCCCGGCCTCGTTCGGCACAAGCCCCCGCTCCGGAGCGCACCGCGGCCGGCAGGATGCTCTCTGCCGGCGAAGGTGCCGCTTCTCCGGCAAGGAAGCCTCAGCCGCTTCTCCTGCACGCGGAGAGCGTGCTAGCTGCTGAAACGTGAAGAAAGAAGCTGCAGAAGACTGGCACTGAGCGTGCAGCTTTCCAGCGGAGAGAAAAAGCTACTTGAACACTCTGCAAGCCTTTCCACTCCCAAAAACATGCACATGGAAGGAGCTGCTGCAAAAGCGATGCTGTGCTCGCTGCTGCTCGTCCTGAAGCTCTGGCTGCTAAATCTGAGGTTTTCCTTCCAATTTCAAGCTGCAAAGCACTTGCTGAATTGCAGGGAAAGTCCGGGAGGCATTTGCTGTGCTGGCACACTTTCTCCTTCCTAGACAGAGTGGAAAAGCTTTTCCCTGCCGTGTAGGCGACAGGAGAGGCATTAGACGGGCATCCGGAGCTGTCCGAAGGTAAGCGCCTGTTGCCGGCCTCTTTCGGCACAAGCCCCCGCTCCGGAGCGCACCGCGGCCGGCAGGATGCTCTCTGCCGGCGAAGGTGCCGCTTCTCCGGCAAGGAAGCCTCAGCCGCTTCTCCTGCACACGGAGAGCGTGCTAGCTGCTGAAACGTGAAGAAAGAAGCTGCAGAAGACTGGCACTGAGCGTGCAGCTTTCCAGCGGAGAGAAAAAGCTACTTGAACACTCTGCAAGCCTTTCCACTCCCAAAAACATGCACATGGAAGGAGCTGCTGCAAAAGCGATGCTGTGCTCGCTGCTGCTCCTCCTGAAGCTCTGGCTGCTAAATCTGAGGCTTTCCTTCCAATTTCAAGCTGCAAAGCACTTGCTGAATTGCAGGGAAAGTCCGGGAGGCATTTGCTGTGCTGGCACACTTTCTCCTTCCTAGACAGAGTGGAAAAGCTTTTCCCTGCCGTGTAGGCGACAAGAGACGCATTAGACCGGGATCCGGAGCTGTCCGAAGGTAAGCGCCTGTTCCCGGCCTCTTTCGGCACAAGCCCCCGCTCCGGAGCGCACCGCGGCCGGCAGGGATGCTCTCTGCCGGCGAAGGTGCCGCTTCTCCGGCAAGGAAGCCTCAGCCGCTTCTCCTGCACACGGAGAGCGTGCTAGCTGCTGAAACGTGAAGAAAGAAGCTGCAGAAGACTGGCACTGAGCGTGCAGCTTTCCAGCGGAGAGAAAAAGCTACTTGAACACTCTGCAAGCCTTTCCACTCCCAAAAACATGCACATGGAAGGATCTGCTGCAAAAGCGATGCTGTGCTCGCTGCTGCTCCTCCTGAAGCTCTGGCTGCTAAATCTGAGGCTTTCCTTCCAATTTCAAGCTGCAAAGCACTTGCTGAATTGCAGGGAAAGTCCGGGAGGCATTTGCTGTGCTGGCACACTTTCTCCTTCCTAGACAGAGTGGAAAAGCTTTTCCCTGCCGTGTAGGCGACGAGAGACGCATTAGACGGGCATCCGGAGCTGTCCGAAGGTAAGCGCTTGTTCCCGGCCTCGTTCGGCACAAGCCCCCGCTCCGGAGCGCACCGCGGCCGGCAGGAGGCTCTCTGCCGGCGAAGGTGCCGCTTCTCTGGCGAGGAAGCCTCAGCCGCTTCTCCTGCACACGGAGAGCGTGCTAGCTGCTGAAACGTGAAGAAAGAAGCTGCAGAACACTGGCACTGAGCGTGCAGCTTTCCAGCGGAGAGAAAAAGCTACTTGAACACTCTGCAAGCCTTTCCACTCCCAAAAACATGCACATGGAAGGAGCTGCTGCAAAAGCGATGCTGTGCTCGCTGCTGCTCCTCCTGAAGCTCTGGCTGCTAAATCTGAGGCTTTCCTTCCAATTTCAAGCTGCAAAGCACTTGCTGAATTGCAGGGAAAGTCCGGGAGGCATTTGCTGTGCTGGCACACTTTCTCCTTCCTAGACAGAGTGGAAAAGCTTTTCCCTGCCGTGTAGGCGACAAGAGACGCATTAGACAGGGATCCGGAGCTGTCCGAAGGTAAGCGCTTGTTCCCGGCCTCTTTCGGCACAAGCCCCCGCTCCGGAGCGCACCGCGGCCGGCAGGATGCTCTCTGCCGGCGAAGGTGCCGCTTCTCCGGCAAGGAAGCCTCAGCCGCTTCTCCTGCACACGGAGAGCGTGCTAGCTGCTGAAACGTGAAGAAAGAAGCTGCAGAAGACTGGCACTGAGCGTGCAGCTTTCCAGCGGAGAGAAAAAGCTACTTGAACACTCTGCAAGCCTTTCCACTCCCAAAAACATGCACATGGAAGGAGCTGCTGCAAAAGCGATGCTGTGCTCGCTGCTGCTCCTCCTGAAGCTCTGGCTGCTAAATCTGAGGCTTTCCTTCCAATTTCAAGCTGCAAAGCACTTGCTGAATTGCAGGGAAAGTCCGGGAGGCATTTGCTGTGCTGGCACACTTTCTCCTTCCTAGACAGAGTGGAAAAGCTTTTCCCTGCCGTGTAGGCGACAGGAGACGCATTAGACGGGCATCCGGAGCTGTCCGAAGGTAAGCGCCTGTTCCCGGCCTTCTTCGGCACAAGCCCCCGCTCCGGAGCGCACCGCAGCCGGCAGGATGCTCTCTGCCGGCGAAGGTGCCGCTTCTCCGGCAAGGAAGCCTCAGCCGCTTCTCCTGCACACGGAGAGCGTGCTAGCTGCTGAAACGTGAAGAAAGAAGCTGCAGAAGACTGGCACTGAGCGTGCAGCTTTCCAGCGGAGAGAAAAAGCTACTTGAACACTCTGCAAGCCTTTCCACTCCCAAAAACATGCACATGGAAGGAGCTGCTGCAAAAGCGATGCTGTGCTCGCTGCTGCTCCTCCTGAAGCTCTGGCTGCTAAATCTGAGGCTTTCCTTCCAATTTCAAGCTGCAAAGCACTTGCTGAATTGCAGGGAAAGTCCGGGAGGCATTTGCTGTGCTGGCACACTTTCTCCCTCCTAGACAGAGTGGAAAAGCTTTTCCCTGCCGTGTAGGCGGCAAGAGACGCATTAGACGGGCATCCGGAGCTGTCCGAAGGTAAGCGCCTGTTGCCGGCCTCTTTCGGCACAAGCCCCCGCTCCGGAGCGCACCGCGGCCGGCAGGATGCTCTCTGCCGGCGAAGGTGCCGCTTCTCCGGCAAGGAAGCCTCAGCCGCTTCTCCTGCACACGGAGAGCGTGCTAGCTGCTGAAACGTGAAGAAAGAAGCTGCAGAAGACTGGCACTGAGCGTGCAGCTTTCCAGCGGAGAGAAAAAGCTACTTGAACACTCTGCAAGCCTTTCCACTCCCAAAAACATGCACATGGAAGGAGCTGCTGCAAAAGCGATGCTGTGCTCGCTGCTGCTCGTCCTGAAGCTCTGGCTGCTAAATCTGAGGCTTTCCTTCCAATTTCAAGCTGCAAAGCACTTGCTGAATTGCAGGGAAAGTCCGGGAGGCATTTGCTGTGCTGGCACACTTTCTCCTTCCTAGACAGAGTGGAAAAGCTTTTCCCTGCCGTGTAGGCGACAAGAGACGCATTAGACAGGGATCCGGAGCTGTCCGAAGGTAAGCGCCCGTTCCCGGCCTCTTTCGGCACAAGCCCCCGCTCCGGAGCGCACCGCGGCCGGCAGGATGCTCTCTGCCGGCGAAGGTGCCGCTACTCCGGCAAGGAAGCCTCAGCCGCTTCTCCTGCACACGGAGAGCGTGCTAGCTGCTGAAACGTGAAGAAAGAAGCTGCAGAAGACTGGCACTGAGCGTGCAGCTTTCCAGCGGAGAGAAAAAGCTACTTGAACAGTCTGCAAGCCTTTCCACTCCCAAAAACATGCACATGGAAGGAGCTGCTGCAAAAGCGATGCTGTGCTCGCTGCTGCTCCTCCTGAAGCTCTGGCTGCTAAATCTGAGGCTTTCCTTCCAATTTCAAGCTGCAAAGCACTTGCTGAATTGCAGGGAAAGTCCGGGAGGCATTTGCTGTGCTGGCACACTTTCTCCTTCCTAGACAGAGTGGAAAAGCTTTTCCCTGCCGTGTAGGCGACAAGAGACGCATTAGACCGGGATCCGGAGCTGTCCGAAGGTAAGCGCCTGTTGCCGGCCTCTTTCGGCACAAGCCCCCGCTCCGGAGCGCACCGCGGCCGGCAGGATGCTCTCTGCCGGCGAAGGTGCCGCTTCTCCGGCAAGGAAGCCTCAGCCGCTTCTCCTGCACACGGAGAGCGTGCTAGCTGCTGAAACGTGAAGAAAGAAGCTGCAGAAGACTGGCACTGAGCGTGCAGCTTTTCAGCGGCGTGAAAAAGCTACTTGAACACTCTGCAAGCCTTTCCACTCCCAAAAACATGCACATGGAAGGAGCTGCTGCAAAAGCGATGCTGTGCTCGCTGCTGCTCCTCCTGAAGCTCTGGCTGCTAAATCTGAGGCTTTCCTTCCAATTTCAAGCTGCAAAGCACTTGCTGAATTGCAGGGAAAGTCCGGGAGGCATTTGCTGTGCTGGCACACTTTCTCCTTCCTAGACAGAGTGGAAAAGCTTTTCCCTGCCGTGTAGGCGACAAGAGACGCTGTAGACAGGGATCCGGAGCTGTCCGAAGGTAAGCGCCTGTTGCCGGCCTCTTTCGGCACAAGCCCCCGCTCCGGAGCGCACCGCGGCCGGCAGGATGCTCTCTGCCGGCGAAGGTGCCGCTTCTCCGGCAAGGAAGCCTCAGCCGCTTCTCCTGCACACGGAGAGCGTGCTAGCTGCTGAAACGTGAAGAAAGAAGCTGCAGAACACTGGCACTGAGCGTGCAGCTTTCCAGCGGAGAGAAAAAGTTACTTGAACACTCTGCAAGCCTTTCCACTCCCAAAAACATGCACATGGAAGGAGCTGCTGCAAAAGCGATGCTGTGCTCGCTGCTGCTCCTCCTGAAGCTCTGGCTGCTAAATCTGAGGCTTTCCTTCCAATTTCAAGCTGCAAAGCACTTGCTGAATTGCAGGGAAAGTCCGGGAGGCATTTGCTGTGCTGGCACACTTTCTCCTTCCTAGACAGAGTGGAAAAGCTTTTCCCTGCCGTGTAGGCGGCAAGAGACGCATTAGACGGGCATCCGGAGCTGTCCGAAGGTAAGCGCCTGTTGCCGGCCTCTTTCGGCACAAGCCCCCGCTCCGGAGCGCACCGCGGCCGGCAGGATGCTCTCTGCCGGCGAAGGTGCCGCTTCTCCGGCAAGGAAGCCTCAGCCGCTTCTCCTGCACACGGAGAGCGTGCTAGCTGCTGAAACGTGAAGAAAGAAGCTGCAGAACACTGGCACTGAGCGTGCAGCTTTCCAGCGGAGAGAAAAAGCTACTTGAACACTCTGCAAGCCTTTCCACTCCCAAAAACATGCACATGGAAGGAGCTGCTGCAAAAGCGATGCTGTGCTCGCTGCTGCTCCTCCTGAAGCTCTGGCTGCTAAATCTGAGGCTTTCCTTCCAATTTCAAGCTGCAAAGCACTTGCTGAATTGCAGGGAAAGTCCGGGAGGCATTTGCTGTGCTGGCACACTTTCTCCTTCCTAGACAGAGTGGAAAAGCTTTTCCCTGCCGTGTAGGCGACAAGAGACGCATTAGACAGGGATCCGGAGCTGTCCGAAGGTAAGCGCCCGTTCCCGGCCTCTTTCGGCACAAGCCCCCGCTCCGGAGCGCACCGCGGCCGGCAGGATGCTCTCTGCCGGCGAAGGTGCCGCTACTCCGGCAAGGAAGCCTCAGCCGCTTCTCCTGCACACGGAGAGCGTGCTAGCTGCTGAAACGTGAAGAAAGAAGCTGCAGAAGACTGGCACTGAGCGTGCAGCTTTCCAGCGGAGAGAAAAAGCTACTTGAACACTCTGCAAGCCTTTCCACTCCCAAAAACATGCACATGGAAGGAGCTGCTGCAAAAGCGATGCTGTGCTCGCTGCTGCTCGTCCTGAAGCTCTGGCTGCTAAATCTGAGGCTTTCCTTCCAATTTCAAGCTGCAAAGCACTTGCTGAATTGCAGGGAAAGTCCGGGAGGCATTTGCTGTGCTGGCACACTTTCTCCTTCCTAGACAGAGTGGAAAAGCTTTTCCCTGCCGTGTAGGCGACAAGAGACGCATTAGACAGGGATCCGGAGCTGTCCGAAGGTAAGCGCCTGTTGCCGGCCTCTTTCGGCACAAGCCCCCGCTCCGGAGCGCACCGCGGCCGGCAGGATGCTCTCTGCCGGCGAAGGTGCCGCTTCTCCGGCAAGGAAGCCTCAGCCGCTTCTCCTGCACACGGAGAGCGTGCTAGCTGCTGAAACGTGAAGAAAGAAGCTGCAGAAGACTGGCACTGAGCGTGCAGCTTTCCAGCGGAGAGAAAAAGCTACTTGAACACTCTGCAAGCCTTTCCACTCCCAAAAACATGCACATGGAAGGAGCTGCTGCAAAAGCGATGCTGTGCTCGCTGCTGCTCCTCCTGAAGCTCTGGCTGCTAAATCTGAGGCTTTCCTTCCAATTTCAAGCTGCAAAGCACTTGCTGAATTGCAGGGAAAGTCCGGGAGGCATTTGCTGTGCTGGCACACTTTCTCCTTCCTAGACAGAGTGGAAAAGCTTTTCCCTGCCGTGTAGGCGACAAGAGACGCATTAGACCGGGATCCGGAGCTGTCCGAAGGTAAGCGCCTGTTGCCGGCCTCTTTCGGCACAAGCCCCCGCTCCGGAGCGCACCGCGGCCGGCAGGATGCTCTCTGCCGGCGAAGGTGCCGCTTCTCCGGCAAGGAAGCCTCAGCCGCTTCTCCTGCACACGGAGAGCGTGCTAGCTGCTGAAACGTGAAGAAAGAAGCTGCAGAAGACTGGCACTGAGCGTGCAGCTTTTCAGCGGCGAGAAAAAGCTACTTGAACAGTCTGCAAGCCTTTCCACTCCCAAAAACATGCACATGGAAGGAGCTGCTGCAAAAGCGATGCTGTGCTCGCTGCTGCTCCTCCTGAAGCTCTGGCTGCTAAATCTGAGGCTTTCCTTCCAATTTCAAGCTGCAAAGCACTTGCTGAATTGCAGGGAAAGTCCGGGAGGCATTTGCTGTGCTGGCACACTTTCTCCTTCCTAGACAGAGTGGAAAAGCTTTTCCCTGCCGTGTAGGCGACAAGAGACGCTGTAGACAGGGATCCGGAGCTGTCCGAAGGTAAGCGCCTGTTGCCGGCCTCTTTCGGCACAAGCCCCCGCTCCGGAGCGCACCGCGGCCGGCAGGATGCTCTCTGCCGGCGAAGGTGCCGCTTCTCCGGCAAGGAAGCCTCAGCCGCTTCTCCTGCACACGGAGAGCGTGCTAGCTGCTGAAACGTGAAGAAAGAAGCTGCAGAACACTGGCACTGAGCGTGCAGCTTTCCAGCGGAGAGAAAAAGCTACTTGAACACTCTGCAAGCCTTTCCACTCCCAAAAACATGCACATGGAAGGAGCTGCTGCAAAAGCGATGCTGTGCTCGCTGCTGCTCCTCCTGAAGCTCTGGCTGCTAAATCTGAGGCTTTCCTTCCAATTTCAAGCTGCAAAGCACTTGCTGAATTGCAGGGAAAGTCCGGGAGGCATTTGCTGTGCTGGCACACTTTCTCCTTCCTAGACAGAGTGGAAAAGCTTTTCCCTGCCGTGTAGGCGACAAGAGACGCATTAGACGGGCATCCGGAGCTGTCCGAAGGTAAGCGCTTGTTCCCGGCCTCGTTCGGCACAAGCCCCCGCTCCGGAGCGCACCGCGGCCGGCAGGATGCTCTCTGCCGGCGAAGGTGCCGCTTCTCCAGCAAGGAAGCCTCAGCCGCTTCTCCTGCACACGGAGAGCGTGCTAGCTGCTGAAACGTGAAGAAAGAAGCTGCAGAACACTGGCACTGAGCGTGCAGCTTTCCAGCGGAGAGAAAAAGCTACTTGAACACTCTGCAAGCCTTTCCACTCCCAAAAACATGCACATGGAAGGAGCTGCTGCAAAAGCGATGCTGTGCTCGCTGCTGCTCGTCCTGAAGCTCTGGCTGCTAAATCTGAGGCTTTCCTTCCAATTTCAAGCTGCAAAGCACTTGCTAAATTGCAGGGAAAGTCCGGGAGGCATTTGCTGTGCTGGCACACTTTCTCCTTCCTAGACAGAGTGGAAAAGCTTTTCCCTGCCGTGTAGGCGACAAGAGACGCATTAGACGGGCATCCGGAGCTGTCCGAAGGTAAGCGCTTGTTCCCGGCCTCTTTCGGCACAAGCCCCCGCTCCGGAGCGCACCGCGGCCGGCAGGATGCTCTCTGCCGGCGAAGGTGCCGCTTCTCCGGCAAGGAAGCCTCAGCCGCTTCTCCTGCACACGGAGAGCGTGCTAGCTGCTGAAACGTGAAGAAAGAAGCTGCAGAACACTGGCACTGAGCGTGCAGCTTTCCAGCGGAGAGAAAAAGCTACTTGAACACTCTGCAAGCCTTTCCACTCCCAAAAACATGCACATGGAAGGAGCTGCTGCAAAAGCGATGCTGTGCTCGCTGCTGCTCCTCCTGAAGCTCTGGCTGCTAAATCTGAGGCTTTCCTTCCAATTTCAAGCTGCAAAGCACTTGCTAAATTGCAGGGAAAGTCCGGGAGGCATTTGCTGTGCTGGCACACTTTCTCCTTCCTAGACAGAGTGGAAAAGCTTTTCCCTGCCGTGTAGGCGACAAGAGACGCTGTAGACAGGGATCCGGAGCTGTCCGAAGGTAAGCGCCTGTTGCCGGCCTCTTTCGGCACAAGCCCCCGCTCCGGAGCGCACCGCGGCCGGCAGGATGCTCTCTGCCGGCGAAGGTGCCGCTTCTCCGGCAAGGAAGCCTCAGCCGCTTCTCCTGCACACGGAGAGCGTGCTAGCTGCTGAAACGTGAAGAAAGAAGCTGCAGAACACTGGCACTGAGCGTGCAGCTTTCCAGCGGAGAGAAAAAGCTACTTGAACACTCTGCAAGCCTTTCCACTCCCAAAAACATGCACATGGAAGGAGCTGCTGCAAAAGCGATGCTGTGCTCGCTGCTGCTCCTCCTGAAGCTCTGGCTGCTAAATCTGAGGCTTTCCTTCCAATTTCAAGCTGCAAAGCACTTGCTGAATTGCAGGGAAAGTCCGGGAGGCATTTGCTGTGCTGGCACACTTTCTCCTTCCTAGACAGAGTGGAAAAGCTTTTCCCTGCCGTGTAGGCGACAAGAGACGCATTAGACGGGCATCCGGAGCTGTCCGAAGGTAAGCGCTTGTTCCCGGCCTCGTTCGGCACAAGCCCCCGCTCCGGAGCGCACCGCGGCCGGCAGGATGCTCTCTGCCGGCGAAGGTGCCGCTTCTCCAGCAAGGAAGCCTCAGCCGCTTCTCCTGCACACGGAGAGCGTGCTAGCTGCTGAAACGTGAAGAAAGAAGCTGCAGAAGACTGGCACTGAGCGTGCAGCTTTCCAGCGGAGAGAAAAAGCTACTTGAACACTCTGCAAGCCTTTCCACTCCCAAAAACATGCACATGGAAGGAGCTGCTGCAAAAGCGATGCTGTGCTCGCTGCTGCTCGTCCTGAAGCTCTGGCTGCTAAATCTGAGGCTTTCCTTCCAATTTCAAGCTGCAAAGCACTTGCTAAATTGCAGGGAAAGTCCGGGAGGCATTTGCTGTGCTGGCACACTTTCTCCTTCCTAGACAGAGTGGAAAAGCTTTTCCCTGCCGTGTAGGCGACAAGAGACGCATTAGACAGGGATCCGGAGCTGTCCGAAGGTAAGCGCTTGTTCCCGGCCTCTTTCGGCACAAGCCCCCGCTCCGGAGCGCACCGCGGCCGGCAGGATGCTCTCTGCCGGCGAAGGTGCCGCTTCTCCGGCAAGGAAGCCTCAGCCGCTTCTCCTGCACACGGAGAGCGTGCTAGCTGCTGAAACGTGAAGAAAGAAGCTGCAGAACACTGGCACTGAGCGTGCAGCTTTCCAGCGGAGAGAAAAAGCTACTTGAACACTCTGCAAGCCTTTCCACTCCCAAAAACATGCACATGGAAGGAGCTGCTGCAAAAGCGATGCTGTGCTCGCTGCTGCTCCTCCTGAAGCTCTGGCTGCTAAATCTGAGGCTTTCCTTCCAATTTCAAGCTGCAAAGCACTTGCTGAATTGCAGGGAAAGTCCGGGAGGCATTTGCTGTGCTGGCACACTTTCTCCTTCCTAGACAGAGTGGAAAAGCTTTTCCCTGCCGTGTAGGCGGCAAGAGACGCATTAGACGGGCATCCGGAGCTGTCCGAAGGTAAGCGCCTGTTCCCGGCCTTCTTCGGCACAAGCCCCCGCTCCGGAGCGCACCGCGGCCGGCAGGATGCTCTCTGCCGGCGAAAGTGCCGCTTCTCCGGCAAGGAAGCCTCAGCCGCTTCTCCTGCACACGGAGAGCGTGCTAGCTGCTGAAACGTGAAGAAAGAAGCTGCAGAAGACTGGCACTGAGCGTGCAGCTTTCCAGCGGAGAGAAAAAGCTACTTGAACACTCTGCAAGCCTTTCCACTCCCAAAAACATGCACATGGAAGGAGCTGCTGCAAAAGCGATGCTGTGCTCGCTGCTGCTCCTCCTGAAGCTCTGGCTGCTAAATCTGAGGCTTTCCTTCCAATTTCAAGCTGCAAAGCACTTGCTGAATTGCAGGGAAAGTCCGGGAGGCATTTGCTGTGCTGGCACACTTTCTCCTTCCTAGACAGAGTGGAAAAGCTTTTCCCTGCCGTGTAGGCGACAAGAGACGCTGTAGACGGGCATCCGGAGCTGTCCGAAGGTAAGCGCCCGTTCCCGGCCTCTTTCGGCACAAGCCCCCGCTCCGGAGCGCACCGCGGCCGGCAGGATGCTCTCTGCCGGCGAAGGTGCCGCTTCTCCGGCAAGGAAGCCTCAGCCGCTTCTCCTGCACACGGAGAGCGTGCTAGCTGCTGAAACGTGAAGAAAGAAGCTGCAGAAGACTGGCACTGAGCGTGCAGCTTTCCAGCGGAGAGAAAAAGCTACTTGAACACTCTGCAAGCCTTTCCACTCCCAAAAACATGCACATGGAAGGAGCTGCTGCAAAAGCGATGCTGTGCTCGCTGCTGCTCGTCCTGAAGCTCTGGCTGCTAAATCTGAGGCTTTCCTTCCAATTTCAAGCTGCAAAGCACTTGCTGAATTGCAGGGAAAGTCCGGGAGGCATTTGCTGTGCTGGCACACTTTCTCCTTCCTAGACAGAGTGGAAAAGCTTTTCCCTGCCGTGTAGGCGACAGGAGACGCATTAGACGGGCATCCGGAGCTGTCCGAAGGTAAGCGCCTGTTCCCGGCCTCTTTCGGCACAAGCCCCCGCTCCGGAGCGCACCGCGGCCGGCAGGATGCTCTCTGCCGGCGAAGGTGCCGCTTCTCCGGCAAGGAAGCCTCAGCCGCTTCTCCTGCACACGGAGAGCGTGCTAGCTGCTGAAACGTGAAGAAAGAAGCTGCAGAACACTGGCACTGAGCGTGCAGCTTTCCAGCGGAGAGAAAAAGCTACTTGAACACTCTGCAAGCCTTTCCACTCCCAAAAACATGCACATGGAAGGAGCTGCTGCAAAAGCGATGCTGTGCTCGCTGCTGCTCGTCCTGAAGCTCTGGCTGCTAAATCTGAGGCTTTCCTTCCAATTTCAAGCTGCAAAGCACTTGCTGAATTGCAGGGAAAGTCCGGGAGGCATTTGCTGTGCTGGCACACTTTCTCCTTCCTAGACAGAGTGGAAAAGCTTTTCCCTGCCGTGTAGGCGACAGGAGACGCATTAGACGGGCATCCGGAGCTGTCCGAAGGTAAGCGCCTGTTCCCGGCCTTCTTCGGCACAAGCCCCCGCTCCGGAGCGCACCGCGGCCGGCAGGATGCTCTCTGCCGGCGAAGGTGCCGCTTCTCCGGCAAGGAAGCCTCAGCCGCTTCTCCTGCACACGGAGAGCGTGCTAGCTGCTGAAACGTGAAGAAAGAAGCTGCAGAAGACTGGCACTGAGCGTGCAGCTTTCCAGCGGAGAGAAAAAGCTACTTGAACACTCTGCAAGCCTTTCCACTCCCAAAAACATGCACATGGAAGGAGCTGCTGCAAAAGCGATGCTGTGCTCGCTGCTGCTCCTCCTGAAGCTCTGGCTGCTAAATCTGAGGCTTTCCTTCCAATTTCAAGCTGCAAAGCACTTGCTGAATTGCAGGGAAAGTCCGGGAGGCATTTGCTGTGCTGGCACACTTTCTCCTTCCTAGACAGAGTGGAAAAGCTTTTCCCTGCCGTGTAGGCGGCAAGAGACGCATTAGACGGGCATCCAGAGCTGTCCGAAGGTAAGCGCCCGTTCCCGGCCTCTTTCGGCACAAGCCCCCGCTCCGGAGCGCACCGCGGCCGGCAGGATGCTCTCTGCCGGCGAAGGTGCCGCTTCTCCGGCAAGGAAGCCTCAGCCGCTTCTCCTGCACACGGAGAGCGTGCTAGCTGCTGAAACGTGAAGAAAGAAGCTGCAGAAGACTGGCACTGAGCGTGCAGCTTTCCAGCGGAGAGAAAAAGCTACTTGAACACTCTGCAAGCCTTTCCACTCCCAAAAACATGCACATGGAAGGAGCTGCTGCAAAAGCGATGCTGTGCTCGCTGCTGCTCCTCCTGAAGCTCTGGCTGCTAAATCTGAGGCTTTCCTTCCAATTTCAAGCTGCAAAGCACTTGCTGAATTGCAGGGAAAGTCCGGGAGGCATTTGCTGTGCTGGCACACTTTCTCCTTCCTAGACAGAGTGGAAAAGCTTTTCCCTGCCGTGTAGGCGGCAAGAGACGCATTAGACGGGCATCCGGAGCTGTCCGAAGGTAAGCGCCCGTTCCCGGCCTCTTTCGGCACAAGCCCCCGCTCCGGAGCGCACCGCGGCCGGCAGGATGCTCTCTGCCGGCGAAGGTGCCGCTTCTCCGGCAAGGAAGCCTCAGCCGCTTCTCCTGCACACGGAGAGCGTGCTAGCTGCTGAAACGTGAAGAAAGAAGCTGCAGAAGACTGGCACTGAGCGTGCAGCTTTCCAGCGGAGAGAAAAAGCTACTTGAACACTCTGCAAGCCTTTCCACTCCCAAAAACATGCACATGGAAGGAGCTGCTGCAAAAGCGATGCTGTGCTCGCTGCTGCTCGTCCTGAAGCTCTGGCTGCTAAATCTGAGGCTTTCCTTCCAATTTCAAGCTGCAAAGCACTTGCTGAATTGCAGGGAAAGTCCGGGAGGCATTTGCTGTGCTGGCACACTTTCTCCTTCCTAGACAGAGTGGAAAAGCTTTTCCCTGCCGTGTAGGCGACAGGAGACGCATTAGACGGGCATCCGGAGCTGTCCGAAGGTAAGCGCCTGTTCCCGGCCTCTTTCGGCACAAGCCCCCGCTCCGGAGCGCACCGCGGCCGGCAGGATGCTCTCTGCCGGCGAAGGTGCCGCTTCTCCGGCAAGGAAGTCTCAGCCGCTTCTCCTGCACACGGAGAGCGTGCTAGCTGCTGAAACGTGAAGAAAGAAGCTGCAGAACACTGGCACTGAGCGTGCAGCTTTCCAGCGGAGAGAAAAAGCTACTTGAACACTCTGCAAGCCTTTCCACTCCCAAAAACATGCACATGGAAGGAGCTGCTGCAAAAGCGATGCTGTGCTCGCTGCTGCTCGTCCTGAAGCTCTGGCTGCTAAATCTGAGGCTTTCCTTCCAATTTCAAGCTGCAAAGCACTTGCTGAATTGCAGGGAAAGTCCGGGAGGCATTTGCTGTGCTGGCACACTTTCTCCTTCCTAGACAGAGTGGAAAAGCTTTTCCCTGCCGTGTAGGCGACAGGAGACGCATTAGACGGGCATCCGGAGCTTTCCGAAGGTAAGCGCCTGTTCCCGGCCTTCTTCGGCACAAGCCCCCGCTCCGGAGCGCACCGCGGCCGGCAGGATGCTCTCTGCCGGCGAAAGTGCCGCTTCTCCGGCAAGGAAGCCTCAGCCGCTTCTCCTGCACACGGAGAGCGTGCTAGCTGCTGAAACGTGAAGAAAGAAGCTGCAGAAGACTGGCACTGAGCGTGCAGCTTTCCAGCGGAGAGAAAAAGCTACTTGAACACTCTGCAAGCCTTTCCACTCCCAAAAACATGCACATGGAAGGAGCTGCTGCAAAAGCGATGCTGTGCTCGCTGCTGCTCCTCCTGAAGCTCTGGCTGCTAAATCTGAGGCTTTCCTTCCAATTTCAAGCTGCAAAGCACTTGCTGAATTGCAGGGAAAGTCCGGGAGGCATTTGCTGTGCTGGCACACTTTCTCCTTCCTAGACAGAGTGGAAAAGCTTTTCCCTGCCGTGTAGGCGGCAAGAGACGCATTAGACGGGCATCCGGAGCTGTCCGAAGGTAAGCGCCCGTTCCCGGCCTCTTTCGGCACAAGCCCCCGCTCCGGAGCGCACCGCGGCCGGCAGGATGCTCTCTGCCGGCGAAGGTGCCGCTTCTCCGGCAAGGAAGCCTCAGCCGCTTCTCCTGCACACGGAGAGCGTGCTAGCTGCTGAAACGTGAAGAAAGAAGCTGCAGAACACTGGCACTGAGCGTGCAGCTTTCCAGCGGAGAGAAAAAGCTACTTGAACACTCTGCAAGCCTTTCCACTCCCAAAAACATGCACATGGAAGGAGCTGCTGCAAAAGCGATGCTGTGCTCGCTGCTGCTCGTCCTGAAGCTCTGGCTGCTAAATCTGAGGCTTTCCTTCCAATTTCAAGCTGCAAAGCACTTGCTGAATTGCAGGGAAAGTCCGGGAGGCATTTGCTGTGCTGGCACACTTTCTCCTTCCTAGACAGAGTGGAAAAGCTTTTCCCTGCCGTGTAGGCGACAAGAGACGCATTAGACGGGCATCCGGAGCTGTCCGAAGGTAAGCGCCTGTTGCCGGCCTCTTTCGGCACAAGCCCCCGCTCCGGAGCGCACCGCGGCCGGCAGGATGCTCTCTGCCGGCGAAGGTGCCGCTTCTCCGGCAAGGAAGCCTCAGCCGCTTCTCCTGCACACGGAGAGCGTGCTAGCTGCTGAAACGTGAAGAAAGAAGCTGCAGAACACTGGCACTGAGCGTGCAGCTTTCCAGCGGAGAGAAAAAGCTACTTGAACACTCTGCAAGCCTTTCCACTCCCAAAAACATGCACATGGAAGGATCTGCTGCAAAAGCGATGCTGTGCTCGCTGCTGCTCCTCCTGAAGCTCTGGCTGCTAAATCTGAGGCTTTCCTTCCAATTTCAAGCTGCAAAGCACTTGCTGAATTGCAGGGAAAGTCCGGGAGGCATTTGCTGTGCTGGCACACTTTCTCCTTCCTAGACAGAGTGGAAAAGCTTTTCCCTGCCGTGTAGGCGACAAGAGACGCATTAGACGGGCATCCGGAGCTGTCCGAAGGTAAGCGCTTGTTCCCGGCCTCGTTCGGCACAAGCCCCCGCTCCGGAGCGCACCGCGGCCGGCAGGAGGCTCTCTGCCGGCGAAGGTGCCGCTTCTCTGGCGAGGAAGCCTCAGCCGCTTCTCCTGCACACGGAGAGCGTGCTAGCTGCTGAAACGTGAAGAAAGAAGCTGCAGAAGACTGGCACTGAGCGTGCAGCTTTCCAGCGGAGAGAAAAAGCTACTTGAACACTCTGCAAGCCTTTCCACTCCCAAAAACATGCACATGGAAGGAGCTGCTGCAAAAGCGATGCTGTGCTCGCTGCTGCTCCTCCTGAAGCTCTGGCTGCTAAATCTGAGGCTTTCCTTCCAATTTCAAGCTGCAAAGCACTTGCTGAATTGCAGGGAAAGTCCGGGAGGCATTTGCTGTGCTGGCACACTTTCTCCTTCCTAGACAGAGTGGAAAAGCTTTTCCCTGCCGTGTAGGCGACAAGAGACGCATTAGACCGGGATCCGGAGCTGTCCGAAGGTAAGCGCCTGTTGCCGGCCTCTTTCGGCACAAGCCCCCGCTCCGGAGCGCACCGCGGCCGGCAGGATGCTCTCTGCCGGCGAAGGTGCCGCTTCTCCGGCAAGGAAGCCTCAGCCGCTTCTCCTGCACACGGAGAGCGTGCTAGCTGCTGAAACGTGAAGAAAGAAGCTGCAGAAGACTGGCACTGAGCGTGCAGCTTTCCAGCGGAGAGAAAAAGCTACTTGAACACTCTGCAAGCCTTTCCACTCCCAAAAACATGCACATGGAAGGAGCTGCTGCAAAAGCGATGCTGTGCTCGCTGCTGCTCCTCCTGAAGCTCTGGCTGCTAAATCTGAGGCTTTCCTTCCAATTTCAAGCTGCAAAGCACTTGCTGAATTGCAGGGAAAGTCCGGGAGGCATTTGCTGTGCTGGCACACTTTCTCCTTCCTAGACAGAGTGGAAAAGCTTTTCCCTGCCGTGTAGGCGACAAGAGACGCATTAGACGGGCATCCGGAGCTGTCCGAAGGTAAGCGCCTGTTCCCGGCCTCTTTCGGCACAAGCCCCCGCTCCGGAGCGCACCGCGGCCGGCAGGATGCTCTCTGCCGGCGAAGGTGCCGCTTCTCCGGCAAGGAAGCCTCAGCCGCTTCTCCTGCACACGGAGAGCGTGCTAGCTGCTGAAACGTGAAGAAAGAAGCTGCAGAACACTGGCACTGAGCGTGCAGCTTTCCAGCGGAGAGAAAAAGCTACTTGAACACTCTGCAAGCCTTTCCACTCCCAAAAACATGCACATGGAAGGAGCTGCTGCAAAAGCGATGCTGTGCTCGCTGCTGCTCCTCCTGAAGCTCTGGCTGCTAAATCTGAGGCTTTCCTTCCAATTTCAAGCTGCAAAGCACTTGCTGAATTGCAGGGAAAGTCCGGGAGGCATTTGCTGTGCTGGCACACTTTCTCCTTCCTAGACAGAGTGGAAAAGCTTTTCCCTGCCGTGTAGGCGACAAGAGACGCATTAGACAGGGATCCGGAGCTGTCCGAAGGTAAGCGCTTGTTCCCGGCCTCTTTCGGCACAAGCCCCCGCTCCGGAGCGCACCGCGGCCGGCAGGATGCTCTCTGCCGGCGAAGGTGCCGCTTCTCCGGCAAGGAAGCCTCAGCCGCTTCTCCTGCACACGGAGAGCGTGCTAGCTGCTGAAACGTGAAGAAAGAAGCTGCAGAAGACTGGCACTGAGCGTGCAGCTTTCCAGCGGAGAGAAAAAGCTACTTGAACACTCTGCAAGCCTTTCCACTCCCAAAAACATGCACATGGAAGGAGCTGCTGCAAAAGCGATGCTGTGCTCGCTGCTGCTCCTCCTGAAGCTCTGGCTGCTAAATCTGAGGCTTTCCTTCCAATTTCAAGCTGCAAAGCACTTGCTGAATTGCAGGGAAAGTCCGGGAGGCATTTGCTGTGCTGGCACACTTTCTCCTTCCTAGACAGAGTGGAAAAGCTTTTCCCTGCCGTGTAGGCGACAGGAGACGCATTAGACGGGCATCCGGAGCTGTCCGAAGGTAAGCGCCTGTTCCCGGCCTTCTTCGGCACAAGCCCCCGCTCCGGAGCGCACCGCGGCCGGCAGGATGCTCTCTGCCGGCGAAGGTGCCGCTTCTCCGGCAAGGAAGCCTCAGCCGCTTCTCCTGCACACGGAGAGCGTGCTAGCTGCTGAAACGTGAAGAAAGAAGCTGCAGAAGACTGGCACTGAGCGTGCAGCTTTCCAGCGGAGAGAAAAAGCTACTTGAACACTCTGCAAGCCTTTCCACTCCCAAAAACATGCACATGGAAGGAGCTGCTGCAAAAGCGATGCTGTGCTCGCTGCTGCTCCTCCTGAAGCTCTGGCTGCTAAATCTGAGGCTTTCCTTCCAATTTCAAGCTGCAAAGCACTTGCTGAATTGCAGGGAAAGTCCGGGAGGCATTTGCTGTGCTGGCACACTTTCTCCCTCCTAGACAGAGTGGAAAAGCTTTTCCCTGCCGTGTAGGCGGCAAGAGACGCATTAGACGGGCATCCGGAGCTGTCCGAAGGTAAGCGCCTGTTCCCGGCCTCTTTCGGCACAAGCCCCCGCTCCGGAGCGCACCGCGGCCGGCAGGATGCTCTCTGCCGGCGAAGGTGCCGCTTCTCCGGCAAGGAAGCCTCAGCCGCTTCTCCTGCACACGGAGAGCGTGCTAGCTGCTGAAACGTGAAGAAAGAAGCTGCAGAAGACTGGCACTGAGCGTGCAGCTTTCCAGCGGAGAGAAAAAGCTACTTGAACACTCTGCAAGCCTTTCCACTCCCAAAAACATGCACATGGAAGGAGCTGCTGCAAAAGCGATGCTGTGCTCGCTGCTGCTCGTCCTGAAGCTCTGGCTGCTAAATCTGAGGCTTTCCTTCCAATTTCAAGCTGCAAAGCACTTGCTGAATTGCAGGGAAAGTCCGGGAGGCATTTGCTGTGCTGGCACACTTTCTCCTTCCTAGACAGAGTGGAAAAGCTTTTCCCTGCCGTGTAGGCGACAAGAGACGCATTAGACAGGGATCCGGAGCTGTCCGAAGGTAAGCGCCCGTTCCCGGCCTCTTTCGGCACAAGCCCCCGCTCCGGAGCGCACCGCGGCCGGCAGGATGCTCTCTGCCGGCGAAGGTGCCGCTACTCCGGCAAGGAAGCCTCAGCCGCTTCTCCTGCACACGGAGAGCGTGCTAGCTGCTGAAACGTGAAGAAAGAAGCTGCAGAACACTGGCACTGAGCGTGCAGCTTTCCAGCGGAGAGAAAAAGCTACTTGAACACTCTGCAAGCCTTTCCACTCCCAAAAACATGCACATGGAAGGAGCTGCTGCAAAAGCGATGCTGTGCTCGCTGCTGCTCGTCCTGAAGCTCTGGCTGCTAAATCTGAGGCTTTCCTTCCAATTTCAAGCTGCAAAGCACTTGCTGAATTGCAGGGAAAGTCCGGGAGGCATTTGCTGTGCTGGCACACTTTCTCCTTCCTAGACAGAGTGGAAAAGCTTTTCCCTGCCGTGTAGGCGACAAGAGACGCATTAGACAGGGATCCGGAGCTGTCCGAAGGTAAGCGCCTGTTCCCGGCCTCTTTCGGCACAAGCCCCCGCTCCGGAGCGCACCGCGGCCGGCAGGATGCTCTCTGCCGGCGAAGGTGCCGCTTCTCCGGCAAGGAAGCCTCAGCCGCTTCTCCTGCACACGGAGAGCGTGCTAGCTGCTGAAACGTGAAGAAAGAAGCTGCAGAAGACTGGCACTGAGCGTGCAGCTTTCCAGCGGAGAGAAAAAGCTACTTGAACACTCTGCAAGCCTTTCCACTCCCAAAAACATGCACATGGAAGGAGCTGCTGCAAAAGCGATGCTGTGCTCGCTGCTGCTCCTCCTGAAGCTCTGGCTGCTAAATCTGAGGCTTTCCTTCCAATTTCAAGCTGCAAAGCACTTGCTGAATTGCAGGGAAAGTCCGGGAGGCATTTGCTGTGCTGGCACACTTTCTCCTTCCTAGACAGAGTGGAAAAGCTTTTCCCTGCCGTGTAGGCGACAAGAGACGCATTAGACCGGGATCCGGAGCTGTCCGAAGGTAAGCGCCTGTTGCCGGCCTCTTTCGGCACAAGCCCCCGCTCCGGAGCGCACCGCGGCCGGCAGGATGCTCTCTGCCGGCGAAGGTGCCGCTTCTCCGGCAAGGAAGCCTCAGCCGCTTCTCCTGCACACGGAGAGCGTGCTAGCTGCTGAAACGTGAAGAAAGAAGCTGCAGAAGACTGGCACTGAGCGTGCAGCTTTCCAGCGGCGAGAAAAAGCTACTTGAACAGTCTGCAAGCCTTTCCACTCCCAAAAACATGCACATGGAAGGAGCTGCTGCAAAAGCGATGCTGTGCTCGCTGCTGCTCCTCCTGAAGCTCTGGCTGCTAAATCTGAGGCTTTCCTTCCAATTTCAAGCTGCAAAGCACTTGCTGAATTGCAGGGAAAGTCCGGGAGGCATTTGCTGTGCTGGCACACTTTCTCCTTCCTAGACAGAGTGGAAAAGCTTTTCCCTGCCGTGTAGGCGACAAGAGACGCTGTAGACAGGGATCCGGAGCTGTCCGAAGGTAAGCGCCTGTTGCCGGCCTCTTTCGGCACAAGCCCCCGCTCCGGAGCGCACCGCGGCCGGCAGGATGCTCTCTGCCAGCGAAGGTGCCGCTTCTCCGGCAAGGAAGCCTCAGCCGCTTCTCCTGCACACGGAGAGCGTGCTAGCTGCTGAAACGTGAAGAAAGAAGCTGCAGAACACTGGCACTGAGCGTGCAGCTTTCCAGCGGAGAGAAAAAGCTACTTGAACACTCTGCAAGCCTTTCCACTCCCAAAAACATGCACATGGAAGGAGCTGCTGCAAAAGCGATGCTGTGCTCGCTGCTGCTCCTCCTGAAGCTCTGGCTGCTAAATCTGAGGCTTTCCTTCCAATTTCAAGCTGCAAAGCACTTGCTGAATTGCAGGGAAAGTCCGGGAGGCATTTGCTGTGCTGGCACACTTTCTCCTTCCTAGACAGAGTGGAAAAGCTTTTCCCTGCCGTGTAGGCGACAAGAGACGCATTAGACGGGCATCCGGAGCTGTCCGAAGGTAAGCGCTTGTTCCCGGCCTCGTTCGGCACAAGCCCCCGCTCCGGAGCGCACCGCGGCCGGCAGGATGCTCTCTGCCGGCGAAGGTGCCGCTTCTCCAGCAAGGAAGCCTCAGCCGCTTCTCCTGCACACGGAGAGCGTGCTAGCTGCTGAAACGTGAAGAAAGAAGCTGCAGAAGACTGGCACTGAGCGTGCAGCTTTCCAGCGGAGAGAAAAAGCTACTTGAACACTCTGCAAGCCTTTCCACTCCCAAAAACATGCACATGGAAGGAGCTGCTGCAAAAGCGATGCTGTGCTCGCTGCTGCTCCTCCTGAAGCTCTGGCTGCTAAATCTGAGGCTTTCCTTCCAATTTCAAGCTGCAAAGCACTTGCTGAATTGCAGGGAAAGTCCGGGAGGCATTTGCTGTGCTGGCACACTTTCTCCCTCCTAGACAGAGTGGAAAAGCTTTTCCCTGCCGTGTAGGCGGCAAGAGACGCATTAGACGGGCATCCGGAGCTGTCCGAAGGTAAGCGCCCGTTCCCGGCCTCTTTCGGCACAAGCCCCCGCTCCGGAGCGCACCGCGGCCGGCAGGATGCTCTCTGCCGGCGAAGGTGCCGCTTCTCCGGCAAGGAAGCCTCAGCCGCTTCTCCTGCACACGGAGAGCGTGCTAGCTGCTGAAACGTGAAGAAAGAAGCTGCAGAACACTGGCACTGAGCCTGCAGCTTTCCAGCGGAGAGAAAAAGCTACTTGAACACTCTGCAAGCCTTTCCACTCCCAAAAACATGCACATGGAAGGAGCTGCTGCAAAAGCGATGCTGTGCTCGCTGCTGCTCCTCCTGAAGCTCTGGCTGCTAAATCTGAGGCTTTCCTTCCAATTTCAAGCTGCAAAGCACTTGCTAAATTGCAGGGAAAGTCCGGGAGGCATTTGCTGTGCTGGCACACTTTCTCCTTCCTAGACAGAGTGGAAAAGCTTTTCCCTGCCGTGTAGGCGACAAGAGACGCATTAGACGGGCATCCGGAGCTGTCCGAAGGTAAGCGTCTGTTCCCGGCCTCTTTCGGCACAAGCCCCCGCTCCGGAGCGCACCGCGGCCGGCAGGATGCTCTCTGCCGGCGAAGGTGCCGCTTCTCCGGCAAGGAAGCCTCAGCCGCTTCTCCTGCACACGGAGAGCGTGCTAGCTGCTGAAACGTGAAGAAAGAAGCTGCAGAACACTGGCACTGAGCGTGCAGCTTTCCAGCGGAGAGAAAAAGCTACTTGAACACTCTGCAAGCCTTTCCACTCCCAAAAACATGCACATGGAAGGAGCTGCTGCAAAAGCGATGCTGTGCTCGCTGCTGCTCCTCCTGAAGCTCTGGCTGCTAAATCTGAGGCTTTCCTTCCAATTTCAAGCTGCAAAGCACTTGCTGAATTGCAGGGAAAGTCCGGGAGGCATTTGCTGTGCTGGCACACTTTCTCCTTCCTAGACAGAGTGGAAAAGCTTTTCCCTGCCGTGTAGGCGACAAGAGACGCATTAGACGGGCATCCGGAGCTGTCCGAAGGTAAGCGCCTGTTCCCGGCCTTCTTCGGCACAAGCCCCCGCTCCGGAGCGCACCGCGGCCGGCAGGATGCTCTCTGCCGGCGAAAGTGCCGCTTCTCCGGCAAGGAAGCCTCAGCCGCTTCTCCTGCACACGGAGAGCGTGCTAGCTGCTGAAACGTGAAGAAAGAAGCTGCAGAAGACTGGCACTGAGCGTGCAGCTTTCCAGCGGAGAGAAAAAGCTACTTGAACACTCTGCAAGCCTTTCCACTCCCAAAAACATGCACATGGAAGGAGCTGCTGCAAAAGCGATGCTGTGCTCGCTGCTGCTCCTCCTGAAGCTCTGGCTGCTAAATCTGAGGCTTTCCTTCCAATTTCAAGCTGCAAAGCACTTGCTGAATTGCAGGGAAAGTCCGGGAGGCATTTGCTGTGCTGGCACACTTTCTCCTTCCTAGACAGAGTGGAAAAGCTTTTCCCTGCCGTGTAGGCGGCAAGAGACGCATTAGACGGGCATCCGGAGCTGTCCGAAGGTAAGCGCCCGTTCCCGGCCTCTTTCGGCACAAGCCCCCGCTCCGGAGCGCACCGCGGCCGGCAGGATGCTCTCTGCCGGCGAAGGTGCCGCTTCTCCGGCAAGGAAGCCTCAGCCGCTTCTCCTGCACACGGAGAGCGTGCTAGCTGCTGAAACGTGAAGAAAGAAGCTGCAGAAGACTGGCACTGAGCGTGCAGCTTTCCAGCGGAGAGAAAAAGCTACTTGAACACTCTGCAAGCCTTTCCACTCCCAAAAACATGCACATGGAAGGAGCTGCTGCAAAAGCGATGCTGTGCTCGCTGCTGCTCCTCCTGAAGCTCTGGCTGCTAAATCTGAGGCTTTCCTTCCAATTTCAAGCTGCAAAGCACTTGCTAAATTGCAGGGAAAGTCCGGGAGGCATTTGCTGTGCTGGCACACTTTCTCCTTCCTAGACAGAGTGGAAAAGCTTTTCCCTGCCGTGTAGGCGACAAGAGACGCATTAGACGGGCATCCGGAGCTGTCCGAAGGTAAGCGCTTGTTCCCGGCCTCTTTCGGCACAAGCCCCCGCTCCGGAGCGCACCGCGGCCGGCAGGATGCTCTCTGCCGGCGAAGGTGCCGCTTCTCCGGCAAGGAAGCCTCAGCCGCTTCTCCTGCACACGGAGAGCGTGCTAGCTGCTGAAACGTGAAGAAAGAAGCTGCAGAACACTGGCACTGAGCGTGCAGCTTTCCAGCGGAGAGAAAAAGCTACTTGAACACTCTGCAAGCCTTTCCACTCCCAAAAACATGCACATGGAAGGAGCTGCTGCAAAAGCGATGCTGTGCTCGCTGCTGCTCGTCCTGAAGCTCTGGCTGCTAAATCTGAGGCTTTCCTTCCAATTTCAAGCTGCAAAGCACTTGCTGAATTGCAGGGAAAGTCCGGGAGGCATTTGCTGTGCTGGCACACTTTCTCCTTCCTAGACAGAGTGGAAAAGCTTTTCCCTGCCGTGTAGGCGACAGGAGACGCATTAGACGGGCATCCGGAGCTGTCCGAAGGTAAGCGCCTGTTCCCGGCCTTCTTCGGCACAAGCCCCCGCTCCGGAGCGCACCGCGGCCGGCAGGATGCTCTCTGCCGGCGAAAGTGCCGCTTCTCCGGCAAGGAAGCCTCAGCCGCTTCTCCTGCACACGGAGAGCGTGCTAGCTGCTGAAACGTGAAGAAAGAAGCTGCAGAACACTGGCACTGAGCGTGCAGCTTTCCAGCGGAGAGAAAAAGCTACTTGAACACTCTGCAAGCCTTTCCACTCCCAAAAACATGCACATGGAAGGAGCTGCTGCAAAAGCGATGCTGTGCTCGCTGCTGCTCGTCCTGAAGCTCTGGCTGCTAAATCTGAGGCTTTCCTTCCAATTTCAAGCTGCAAAGCACTTGCTGAATTGCAGGGAAAGTCCGGGAGGCATTTGCTGTGCTGGCACACTTTCTCCTTCCTAGACAGAGTGGAAAAGCTTTTCCCTGCCGTGTAGGCGACAAGAGACGCATTAGACAGGGATCCGGAGCTGTCCGAAGGTAAGCGCTTGTTCCCGGCCTCTTTCGGCACAAGCCCCCGCTCCGGAGCGCACCGCGGCCGGCAGGATGCTCTCTGCCGGCGAAGGTGCCGCTTCTCCGGCAAGGAAGCCTCAGCCGCTTCTCCTGCACACGGAGAGCGTGCTAGCTGCTGAAACGTGAAGAAAGAAGCTGCAGAACACTGGCACTGAGCGTGCAGCTTTCCAGCGGAGAGAAAAAGCTACTTGAACACTCTGCAAGCCTTTCCACTCCCAAAAACATGCACATGGAAGGAGCTGCTGCAAAAGCGATGCTGTGCTCGCTGCTGCTCCTCCTGAAGCTCTGGCTGCTAAATCTGAGGCTTTCCTTCCAATTTCAAGCTGCAAAGCACTTGCTGAATTGCAGGGAAAGTCCGGGAGGCATTTGCTGTGCTGGCACACTTTCTCCTTCCTAGACAGAGTGGAAAAGCTTTTCCCTGCCGTGTAGGCGACAAGAGACGCATTAGACAGGGATCCGGAGCTGTCCGAAGGTAAGCGCTTGTTCCCGGCCTCTTTCGGCACAAGCCCCCGCTCCGGAGCGCACCGCGGCCGGCAGGATGCTCTCTGCCGGCGAAGGTGCCGCTTCTCCGGCAAGGAAGCCTCAGCCGCTTCTCCTGCACACGGAGAGCGTGCTAGCTGCTGAAACGTGAAGAAAGAAGCTGCAGAAGACTGGCACTGAGCGTGCAGCTTTCCAGCGGAGAGAAAAAGCTACTTGAACACTCTGCAAGCCTTTCCACTCCCAAAAACATGCACATGGAAGGAGCTGCTGCAAAAGCGATGCTGTGCTCGCTGCTGCTCCTCCTGAAGCTCTGGCTGCTAAATCTGAGGCTTTCCTTCCAATTTCAAGCTGCAAAGCACTTGCTGAATTGCAGGGAAAGTCCGGGAGGCATTTGCTGTGCTGGCACACTTTCTCCTTCCTAGACAGAGTGGAAAAGCTTTTCCCTGCCGTGTAGGCGACAGGAGACGCATTAGACGGGCATCCGGAGCTGTCCGAAGGTAAGCGCCTGTTCCCGGCCTTCTTCGGCACAAGCCCCCGCTCCGGAGCGCACCGCGGCCGGCAGGATGCTCTCTGCCGGCGAAAGTGCCGCTTCTCCGGCAAGGAAGCCTCAGCCGCTTCTCCTGCACACGGAGAGCGTGCTAGCTGCTGAAACGTGAAGAAAGAAGCTGCAGAAGACTGGCACTGAGCGTGCAGCTTTCCAGCGGAGAGAAAAAGCTACTTGAACACTCTGCAAGCCTTTCCACTCCCAAAAACATGCACATGGAAGGAGCTGCTGCAAAAGCGATGCTGTGCTCGCTGCTGCTCGTCCTGAAGCTCTGGCTGCTAAATCTGAGGCTTTCCTTCCAATTTCAAGCTGCAAAGCACTTGCTGAATTGCAGGGAAAGTCCGGGAGGCATTTGCTGTGCTGGCACACTTTCTCCTTCCTAGACAGAGTGGAAAAGCTTTTCCCTGCCGTGTAGGCGACAAGAGACGCATTAGACAGGGATCCGGAGCTGTCCGAAGGTAAGCGCTTGTTCCCGGCCTCTTTCGGCACAAGCCCCCGCTCCGGAGCGCACCGCGGCCGGCAGGATGCTCTCTGCCGGCGAAGGTGCCGCTTCTCCGGCAAGGAAGCCTCAGCCGCTTCTCCTGCACACGGAGAGCGTGCTAGCTGCTGAAACGTGAAGAAAGAAGCTGCAGAAGACTGGCACTGAGCGTGCAGCTTTCCAGCGGAGAGAAAAAGCTACTTGAACACTCTGCAAGCCTTTCCACTCCCAAAAACATGCACATGGAAGGAGCTGCTGCAAAAGCGATGCTGTGCTCGCTGCTGCTCCTCCTGAAGCTCTGGCTGCTAAATCTGAGGCTTTCCTTCCAATTTCAAGCTGCAAAGCACTTGCTGAATTGCAGGGAAAGTCCGGGAGGCATTTGCTGTGCTGGCACACTTTCTCCTTCCTAGACAGAGTGGAAAAGCTTTTCCCTGCCGTGTAGGCGACAAGAGACGCATTAGACAGGGATCCGGAGCTGTCCGAAGGTAAGCGCCCGTTCCCGGCCTCTTTCGGCACAAGCCCCCGCTCCGGAGCGCACCGCGGCCGGCAGGATGCTCTCTGCCGGCGAAGGTGCCGCTTCTCCGGCAAGGAAGCCTCAGCCGCTTCTCCTGCACACGGAGAGCGTGCTAGCTGCTGAAACGTGAAGAAAGAAGCTGCAGAAGACTGGCACTGAGCGTGCAGCTTTCCAGCGGAGAGAAAAAGCTACTTGAACACTCTGCAAGCCTTTCCACTCCCAAAAACATGCACATGGAAGGAGCTGCTGCAAAAGCGATGCTGTGCTCGCTGCTGCTCCTCCTGAAGCTCTGGCTGCTAAATCTGAGGCTTTCCTTCCAATTTCAAGCTGCAAAGCACTTGCTGAATTGCAGGGAAAGTCCGGGAGGCATTTGCTGTGCTGGCACACTTTCTCCTTCCTAGACAGAGTGGAAAAGCTTTTCCCTGCCGTGTAGGCGACAGGAGACGCATTAGACGGGCATCCGGAGCTGTCCGAAGGTAAGCGCTTGTTCCCGGCCTCTTTCGGCACAAGCCCCCGCTCCGGAGCGCACCGCGGCCGGCAGGATGCTCTCTGCCGGCGAAGGTGCCGCTTCTCCGGCAAGGAAGCCTCAGCCGCTTCTCCTGCACACGGAGAGCGTGCTAGCTGCTGAAACGTGAAGAAAGAAGCTGCAGAAGACTGGCACTGAGCGTGCAGCTTTCCAGCGGAGAGAAAAAGCTACTTGAACACTCTGCAAGCCTTTCCACTCCCAAAAACATGCACATGGAAGGAGCTGCTGCAAAAGCGATGCTGTGCTCGCTGCTGCTCCTCCTGAAGCTCTGGCTGCTAAATCTGAGGCTTTCCTTCCAATTTCAAGCTGCAAAGCACTTGCTGAATTGCAGGGAAAGTCCGGGAGGCATTTGCTGTGCTGGCACACTTTCTCCTTCCTAGACAGAGTGGAAAAGCTTTTCCCTGCCGTGTAGGCGACAAGAGACGCATTAGACAGGGATCCGGAGCTGTCCGAAGGTAAGCGCTTGTTCCCGGCCTCTTTCGGCACAAGCCCCCGCTCCGGAGCGCACCGCGGCCGGCAGGATGCTCTCTGCCGGCGAAGGTGCCGCTTCTCCGGCAAGGAAGCCTCAGCCGCTTCTCCTGCACACGGAGAGCGTGCTAGCTGCTGAAACGTGAAGAAAGAAGCTGCAGAACACTGGCACTGAGCGTGCAGCTTTCCAGCGGAGAGAAAAAGCTACTTGAACACTCTGCAAGCCTTTCCACTCCCAAAAACATGCACATGGAAGGAGCTGCTGCAAAAGCGATGCTGTGCTCGCTGCTGCTCGTCCTGAAGCTCTGGCTGCTAAATCTGAGGCTTTCCTTCCAATTTCAAGCTGCAAAGCACTTGCTGAATTGCAGGGAAAGTCCGGGAGGCATTTGCTGTGCTGGCACACTTTCTCCTTCCTAGACAGAGTGGAAAAGCTTTTCCCTGCCGTGTAGGCGACAGGAGACGCATTAGACGGGCATCCGGAGCTGTCCGAAGGTAAGCGCCTGTTGCCGGCCTCTTTCGGCACAAGCCCCCGCTCCGGAGCGCACCGCGGCCGGCAGGATGCTCTCTGCCGGCGAAGGTGCCGCTTCTCCGGCAAGGAAGCCTCAGCCGCTTCTCCTGCACACGGAGAGCGTGCTAGCTGCTGAAACGTGAAGAAAGAAGCTGCAGAACACTGGCACTGAGCGTGCAGCTTTCCAGCGGAGAGAAAAAGCTACTTGAACACTCTGCAAGCCTTTCCACTCCCAAAAACATGCACATGGAAGGAGCTGCTGCAAAAGCGATGCTGTGCTCGCTGCTGCTCCTCCTGAAGCTCTGGCTGCTAAATCTGAGGCTTTCCTTCCAATTTCAAGCTGCAAAGCACTTGCTGAATTGCAGGGAAAGTCCGGGAGGCATTTGCTGTGCTGGCACACTTTCTCCTTCCTAGACAGAGTGGAAAAGCTTTTCCCTGCCGTGTAGGCGACAAGAGACGCATTAGACAGGGATCCGGAGCTGTCCGAAGGTAAGCGCTTGTTCCCGGCCTCTTTCGGCACAAGCCCCCGCTCCGGAGCGCACCGCGGCCGGCAGGATGCTCTCTGCCGGCGAAGGTGCCGCTTCTCCGGCAAGGAAGCCTCAGCCGCTTCTCCTGCACACGGAGAGCGTGCTAGCTGCTGAAACGTGAAGAAAGAAGCTGCAGAAGACTGGCACTGAGCGTGCAGCTTTCCAGCGGAGAGAAAAAGCTACTTGAACACTCTGCAAGCCTTTCCACTCCCAAAAACATGCACATGGAAGGAGCTGCTGCAAAAGCGATGCTGTGCTCGCTGCTGCTCCTCCTGAAGCTCTGGCTGCTAAATCTGAGGCTTTCCTTCCAATTTCAAGCTGCAAAGCACTTGCTGAATTGCAGGGAAAGTCCGGGAGGCATTTGCTGTGCTGGCACACTTTCTCCTTCCTAGACAGAGTGGAAAAGCTTTTCCCTGCCGTGTAGGCGACAGGAGACGCATTAGACGGGCATCCGGAGCTGTCCGAAGGTAAGCGCCTGTTCCCGGCCTTCTTCGGCACAAGCCCCCGCTCCGGAGCGCACCGCGGCCGGCAGGATGCTCTCTGCCGGCGAAAGTGCCGCTTCTCCGGCAAGGAAGCCTCAGCCGCTTCTCCTGCACACGGAGAGCGTGCTAGCTGCTGAAACGTGAAGAAAGAAGCTGCAGAAGACTGGCACTGAGCGTGCAGCTTTCCAGCGGAGAGAAAAAGCTACTTGAACACTCTGCAAGCCTTTCCACTCCCAAAAACATGCACATGGAAGGAGCTGCTGCAAAAGCGATGCTGTGCTCGCTGCTGCTCGTCCTGAAGCTCTGGCTGCTAAATCTGAGGCTTTCCTTCCAATTTCAAGCTGCAAAGCACTTGCTGAATTGCAGGGAAAGTCCGGGAGGCATTTGCTGTGCTGGCACACTTTCTCCTTCCTAGACAGAGTGGAAAAGCTTTTCCCTGCCGTGTAGGCGACAAGAGACGCATTAGACAGGGATCCGGAGCTGTCCGAAGGTAAGCGCTTGTTCCCGGCCTCTTTCGGCACAAGCCCCCGCTCCGGAGCGCACCGCGGCCGGCAGGATGCTCTCTGCCGGCGAAGGTGCCGCTTCTCCGGCAAGGAAGCCTCAGCCGCTTCTCCTGCACACGGAGAGCGTGCTAGCTGCTGAAACGTGAAGAAAGAAGCTGCAGAAGACTGGCACTGAGCGTGCAGCTTTCCAGCGGAGAGAAAAAGCTACTTGAACACTCTGCAAGCCTTTCCACTCCCAAAAACATGCACATGGAAGGAGCTGCTGCAAAAGCGATGCTGTGCTCGCTGCTGCTCCTCCTGAAGCTCTGGCTGCTAAATCTGAGGCTTTCCTTCCAATTTCAAGCTGCAAAGCACTTGCTGAATTGCAGGGAAAGTCCGGGAGGCATTTGCTGTGCTGGCACACTTTCTCCTTCCTAGACAGAGTGGAAAAGCTTTTCCCTGCCGTGTAGGCGACAAGAGACGCATTAGACAGGGATCCGGAGCTGTCCGAAGGTAAGCGCTTGTTCCCGGCCTCTTTCGGCACAAGCCCCCGCTCCGGAGCGCACCGCGGCCGGCAGGATGCTCTCTGCCGGCGAAGGTGCCGCTTCTCCGGCAAGGAAGCCTCAGCCGCTTCTCCTGCACACGGAGAGCGTGCTAGCTGCTGAAACGTGAAGAAAGAAGCTGCAGAAGACTGGCACTGAGCGTGCAGCTTTCCAGCGGAGAGAAAAAGCTACTTGAACACTCTGCAAGCCTTTCCACTCCCAAAAACATGCACATGGAAGGAGCTGCTGCAAAAGCGATGCTGTGCTCGCTGCTGCTCCTCCTGAAGCTCTGGCTGCTAAATCTGAGGCTTTCCTTCCAATTTCAAGCTGCAAAGCACTTGCTGAATTGCAGGGAAAGTCCGGGAGGCATTTGCTGTGCTGGCACACTTTCTCCTTCCTAGACAGAGTGGAAAAGCTTTTCCCTGCCGTGTAGGCGACAGGAGACGCATTAGACGGGCATCCGGAGCTGTCCGAAGGTAAGCGCTTGTTCCCGGCCTCTTTCGGCACAAGCCCCCGCTCCGGAGCGCACCGCGGCCGGCAGGATGCTCTCTGCCGGCGAAGGTGCCGCTTCTCCGGCAAGGAAGCCTCAGCCGCTTCTCCTGCACACGGAGAGCGTGCTAGCTGCTGAAACGTGAAGAAAGAAGCTGCAGAAGACTGGCACTGAGCGTGCAGCTTTCCAGCGGAGAGAAAAAGCTACTTGAACACTCTGCAAGCCTTTCCACTCCCAAAAACATGCACATGGAAGGAGCTGCTGCAAAAGCGATGCTGTGCTCGCTGCTGCTCCTCCTGAAGCTCTGGCTGCTAAATCTGAGGCTTTCCTTCCAATTTCAAGCTGCAAAGCACTTGCTGAATTGCAGGGAAAGTCCGGGAGGCATTTGCTGTGCTGGCACACTTTCTCCTTCCTAGACAGAGTGGAAAAGCTTTTCCCTGCCGTGTAGGCGACAAGAGACGCATTAGACAGGGATCCGGAGCTGTCCGAAGGTAAGCGCTTGTTCCCGGCCTCTTTCGGCACAAGCCCCCGCTCCGGAGCGCACCGCGGCCGGCAGGATGCTCTCTGCCGGCGAAGGTGCCGCTTCTCCGGCAAGGAAGCCTCAGCCGCTTCTCCTGCACACGGAGAGCGTGCTAGCTGCTGAAACGTGAAGAAAGAAGCTGCAGAACACTGGCACTGAGCGTGCAGCTTTCCAGCGGAGAGAAAAAGCTACTTGAACACTCTGCAAGCCTTTCCACTCCCAAAAACATGCACATGGAAGGAGCTGCTGCAAAAGCGATGCTGTGCTCGCTGCTGCTCGTCCTGAAGCTCTGGCTGCTAAATCTGAGGCTTTCCTTCCAATTTCAAGCTGCAAAGCACTTGCTGAATTGCAGGGAAAGTCCGGGAGGCATTTGCTGTGCTGGCACACTTTCTCCTTCCTAGACAGAGTGGAAAAGCTTTTCCCTGCCGTGTAGGCGACAGGAGACGCATTAGACGGGCATCCGGAGCTGTCCGAAGGTAAGCGCCTGTTGCCGGCCTCTTTCGGCACAAGCCCCCGCTCCGGAGCGCACCGCGGCCGGCAGGATGCTCTCTGCCGGCGAAGGTGCCGCTTCTCCGGCAAGGAAGCCTCAGCCGCTTCTCCTGCACACGGAGAGCGTGCTAGCTGCTGAAACGTGAAGAAAGAAGCTGCAGAACACTGGCACTGAGCGTGCAGCTTTCCAGCGGAGAGAAAAAGCTACTTGAACACTCTGCAAGCCTTTCCACTCCCAAAAACATGCACATGGAAGGAGCTGCTGCAAAAGCGATGCTGTGCTCGCTGCTGCTCCTCCTGAAGCTCTGGCTGCTAAATCTGAGGCTTTCCTTCCAATTTCAAGCTGCAAAGCACTTGCTGAATTGCAGGGAAAGTCCGGGAGCAATTTGCTGTGCTGGCACACTTTCTCCTTCCTAGACAGAGTGGAAAAGCTTTTCCCTGCCGTGTAGGCGACAGGAGACGCATTAGACGGGCATCCGGAGCTGTCCGAAGGTAAGCGCCTGTTCCCGGCCTTCTTCGGCACAAGCCCCCGCTCCGGAGCGCACCGCGGCCGGCAGGATGCTCTCTGCCGGCGAAGGTGCCGCTTCTCCGGCAAGGAAGCCTCAGCCGCTTCTCCTGCACACGGAGAGCGTGCTAGCTGCTGAAACGTGAAGAAAGAAGCTGCAGAAGACTGGCACTGAGCGTGCAGCTTTCCAGCGGAGAGAAAAAGCTACTTGAACACTCTGCAAGCCTTTCCACTCCCAAAAACATGCACATGGAAGGAGCTGCTGCAAAAGCGATGCTGTGCTCGCTGCTGCTCGTCCTGAAGCTCTGGCTGCTAAATCTGAGGCTTTCCTTCCAATTTCAAGCTGCAAAGCACTTGCTGAATTGCAGGGAAAGTCCGGGAGGCATTTGCTGTGCTGGCACACTTTCTCCTTCCTAGACAGAGTGGAAAAGCTTTTCCCTGCCGTGTAGGCGACAGGAGACGCATTAGACAGGGATCCGGAGCTGTCCGAAGGTAAGCGCTTGTTCCCGGCCTCTTTCGGCACAAGCCCCCGCTCCGGAGCGCACCGCGGCCGGCAGGATGCTCTCTGCCGGCGAAGGTGCCGCTTCTCCGGCAAGGAAGCCTCAGCCGCTTCTCCTGCACACGGAGAGCGTGCTAGCTGCTGAAACGTGAAGAAAGAAGCTGCAGAAGACTGGCACTGAGCGTGCAGCTTTCCAGCGGAGAGAAAAAGCTACTTGAACACTCTGCAAGCCTTTCCACTCCCAAAAACATGCACATGGAAGGAGCTGCTGCAAAAGCGATGCTGTGCTCGCTGCTGCTCCTCCTGAAGCTCTGGCTGCTAAATCTGAGGCTTTCCTTCCAATTTCAAGCTGCAAAGCACTTGCTGAATTGCAGGGAAAGTCCGGGAGGCATTTGCTGTGCTGGCACACTTTCTCCTTCCTAGACAGAGTGGAAAAGCTTTTCCCTGCCGTGTAGGCGACAAGAGACGCATTAGACAGGGATCCGGAGCTGTCCGAAGGTAAGCGCTTGTTCCCGGCCTCTTTCGGCACAAGCCCCCGCTCCGGAGCGCACCGCGGCCGGCAGGATGCTCTCTGCCGGCGAAGGTGCCGCTTCTCCGGCAAGGAAGCCTCAGCCGCTTCTCCTGCACACGGAGAGCGTGCTAGCTGCTGAAACGTGAAGAAAGAAGCTGCAGAAGACTGGCACTGAGCGTGCAGCTTTCCAGCGGAGAGAAAAAGCTACTTGAACACTCTGCAAGCCTTTCCACTCCCAAAAACATGCACATGGAAGGAGCTGCTGCAAAAGCGATGCTGTGCTCGCTGCTGCTCCTCCTGAAGCTCTGGCTGCTAAATCTGAGGCTTTCCTTCCAATTTCAAGCTGCAAAGCACTTGCTGAATTGCAGGGAAAGTCCGGGAGGCATTTGCTGTGCTGGCACACTTTCTCCTTCCTAGACAGAGTGGAAAAGCTTTTCCCTGCCGTGTAGGCGACAGGAGACGCATTAGACGGGCATCCGGATCTGTCCGAAGGTAAGCGCTTGTTCCCGGCCTCTTTCGGCACAAGCCCCCGCTCCGGAGCGCACCGCGGCCGGCAGGATGCTCTCTGCCGGCGAAGGTGCCGCTTCTCCGGCAAGGAAGCCTCAGCCGCTTCTCCTGCACACGGAGAGCGTGCTAGCTGCTGAAACGTGAAGAAAGAAGCTGCAGAACACTGGCACTGAGCGTGCAGCTTTCCAGCGGAGAGAAAAAGCTACTTGAACACTCTGCAAGCCTTTCCACTCCCAAAAACATGCACATGGAAGGAGCTGCTGCAAAAGCGATGCTGTGCTCGCTGCTGCTCGTCCTGAAGCTCTGGCTGCTAAATCTGAGGCTTTCCTTCCAATTTCAAGCTGCAAAGCACTTGCTGAATTGCAGGGAAAGTCCGGGAGGCATTTGCTGTGCTGGCACACTTTCTCCTTCCTAGACAGAGTGGAAAAGCTTTTCCCTGCCGTGTAGGCGACAGGAGACGCATTAGACGGGCATCCGGATCTGTCCGAAGGTAAGCGCTTGTTCCCGGCCTCTTTCGGCACAAGCCCCCGCTCCGGAGCGCACCGCGGCCGGCAGGATGCTCTCTGCCGGCGAAGGTGCCGCTTCTCCGGCAAGGAAGCCTCAGCCGCTTCTCCTGCACACGGAGAGCGTGCTAGCTGCTGAAACGTGAAGAAAGAAGCTGCAGAAGACTGGCACTGAGCGTGCAGCTTTCCAGCGGAGAGAAAAAGCTACTTGAACACTCTGCAAACCTTTCCACTCCCAAAAACATGCACATGGAAGGAGCTGCTGCAAAAGCGATGCTGTGCTCGCTGCTGCTCCTCCTGAAGCTCTGGCTGCTAAATCTGAGGCTTTCCTTCCAATTTCAAGCTGCAAAGCACTTGCTGAATTGCAGGGAAAGTCCGGGAGGCATTTGCTGTGCTGGCACACTTTCTCCCTCCTAGACAGAGTGGAAAAGCTTTTCCCTGCCGTGTAGGCGGCAAGAGACGCATTAGACGGGCATCCGGAGCTGTCCGAAGGTAAGCGCCTGTTGCCGGCCTCTTTCGGCACAAGCCCCCGCTCCGGAGCGCACCGCGGCCGGCAGGATGCTCTCTGCCGGCGAAGGTGCCGCTTCTCCGGCAAGGAAGCCTCAGCCGCTTCTCCTGCACACGGAGAGCGTGCTAGCTGCTGAAACGTGAAGAAAGAAGCTGCAGAACACTGGCACTGAGCGTGCAGCTTTCCAGCGGAGAGAAAAAGCTACTTGAACACTCTGCAAGCCTTTCCACTCCCAAAAACATGCACATGGAAGGAGCTGCTGCAAAAGCGATGCTGTGCTCGCTGCTGCTCGTCCTGAAGCTCTGGCTGCTAAATCTGAGGCTTTCCTTCCAATTTCAAGCTGCAAAGCACTTGCTGAATTGCAGGGAAAGTCCGGGAGGCATTTGCTGTGCTGGCACACTTTCTCCTTCCTAGACAGAGTGGAAAAGCTTTTCCCTGCCGTGTAGGCGGCAAGAGACGCATTAGACCGGGATCCGGAGCTGTCCGAAGGTAAGCGCTTGTTCCCGGCCTCTTTCGGCACAAGCCCCCGCTCCGGAGCGCACCGCGGCCGGCAGGATGCTCTCTGCCGGCGAAGGTGCCGCTTCTCCGGCAAGGAAGCCTCAGCCGCTTCTCCTGCACACGGAGAGCGTGCTAGCTGCTGAAACGTGAAGAAAGAAGCTGCAGAAGACTGGCACTGAGCGTGCAGCTTTCCAGCGGAGAGAAAAAGCTACTTGAACACTCTGCAAGCCTTTCCACTCCCAAAAACATGCACATGGAAGGAGCTGCTGCAAAAGCGATGCTGTGCTCGCTGCTGCTCCTCCTGAAGCTCTGGCTGCTAAATCTGAGGCTTTCCTTCCAATTTCAAGCTGCAAAGCACTTGCTGAATTGCAGGGAAAGTCCGGGAGGCATTTGCTGTGCTGGCACACTTTCTCCTTCCTAGACAGAGTGGAAAAGCTTTTCCCTGCCGTGTAGGCGACAGCAGACGCATTAGACGGGCATCCGGAGCTGTCCGAAGGTAAGCGCCTGTTCCCGGCCTTCTTCGGCACAAGCCCCCGCTCCGGAGCGCACCGCGGCCGGCAGGATGCTCTCTGCCGGCGAAGGTGCCGCTTCTCCGGCAAGGAAGCCTCAGCCGCTTCTCCTGCACACGGAGAGCGTGCTAGCTGCTGAAACGTGAAGAAAGAAGCTGCAGAAGACTGGCACTGAGCGTGCAGCTTTCCAGCGGAGAGAAAAAGCTACTTGAACACTCTGCAAGCCTTTCCACTCCCAAAAACATGCACATGGAAGGAGCTGCTGCAAAAGCGATGCTGTGCTCGCTGCTGCTCCTCCTGAAGCTCTGGCTGCTAAATCTGAGGCTTTCCTTCCAATTTCAAGCTGCAAAGCACTTGCTGAATTGCAGGGAAAGTCCGGGAGGCATTTGCTGTGCTGGCACACTTTCTCCTTCCTAGACAGAGTGGAAAAGCTTTTCCCTGCCGTGTAGGCGACAGGAGACGCATTAGACAGGGATCCGGAGCTGTCCGAAGGTAAGCGCTTGTTCCCGGCCTCTTTCGGCACAAGCCCCCGCTCCGGAGCGCACCGCGGCCGGCAGGATGCTCTCTGCCGGCGAAGGTGCCGCTTCTCCGGCAAGGAAGCCTCAGCCGCTTCTCCTGCACACGGAGAGCGTGCTAGCTGCTGAAACGTGAAGAAAGAAGCTGCAGAAGACTGGCACTGAGCGTGCAGCTTTCCAGCGGAGAGAAAAAGCTACTTGAACACTCTGCAAGCCTTTCCACTCCCAAAAACATGCACATGGAAGGAGCTGCTGCAAAAGCGATGCTGTGCTCGCTGCTGCTCGTCCTGAAGCTCTGGCTGCTAAATCTGAGGCTTTCCTTCCAATTTCAAGCTGCAAAGCACTTGCTGAATTGCAGGGAAAGTCCGGGAGGCATTTGCTGTGCTGGCACACTTTCTCCTTCCTAGACAGAGTGGAAAAGCTTTTCCCTGCCGTGTAGGCGACAGGAGACGCATTAGACGGGCATCCGGATCTGTCCGAAGGTAAGCGCTTGTTCCCGGCCTCTTTCGGCACAAGCCCCCGCTCCGGAGCGCACCGCGGCCGGCAGGATGCTCTCTGCCGGCGAAGGTGCCGCTTCTCCGGCAAGGAAGCCTCAGCCGCTTCTCCTGCACACGGAGAGCGTGCTAGCTGCTGAAACGTGAAGAAAGAAGCTGCAGAACACTGGCACTGAGCGTGCAGCTTTCCAGCGGAGAGAAAAAGCTACTTGAACACTCTGCAAGCCTTTCCACTCCCAAAAACATGCACATGGAAGGAGCTGCTGCAAAAGCGATGCTGTGCTCGCTGCTGCTCGTCCTGAAGCTCTGGCTGCTAAATCTGAGGCTTTCCTTCCAATTTCAAGCTGCAAAGCACTTGCTGAATTGCAGGGAAAGTCCGGGAGGCATTTGCTGTGCTGGCACACTTTCTCCTTCCTAGACAGAGTGGAAAAGCTTTTCCCTGCCGTGTAGGCGACAGGAGACGCATTAGACGGGCATCCGGATCTGTCCGAAGGTAAGCGCTTGTTCCCGGCCTCTTTCGGCACAAGCCCCCGCTCCGGAGCGCACCGCGGCCGGCAGGATGCTCTCTGCCGGCGAAGGTGCCGCTTCTCCGGCAAGGAAGCCTCAGCCGCTTCTCCTGCACACGGAGAGCGTGCTAGCTGCTGAAACGTGAAGAAAGAAGCTGCAGAAGACTGGCACTGAGCGTGCAGCTTTCCAGCGGAGAGAAAAAGCTACTTGAACACTCTGCAAACCTTTCCACTCCCAAAAACATGCACATGGAAGGAGCTGCTGCAAAAGCGATGCTGTGCTCGCTGCTGCTCCTCCTGAAGCTCTGGCTGCTAAATCTGAGGCTTTCCTTCCAATTTCAAGCTGCAAAGCACTTGCTGAATTGCAGGGAAAGTCCGGGAGGCATTTGCTGTGCTGGCACACTTTCTCCCTCCTAGACAGAGTGGAAAAGCTTTTCCCTGCCGTGTAGGCGGCAAGAGACGCATTAGACGGGCATCCGGAGCTGTCCGAAGGTAAGCGCCTGTTGCCGGCCTCTTTCGGCACAAGCCCCCGCTCCGGAGCGCACCGCGGCCGGCAGGATGCTCTCTGCCGGCGAAGGTGCCGCTTCTCCGGCAAGGAAGCCTCAGCCGCTTCTCCTGCACACGGAGAGCGTGCTAGCTGCTGAAACGTGAAGAAAGAAGCTGCAGAACACTGGCACTGAGCGTGCAGCTTTCCAGCGGAGAGAAAAAGCTACTTGAACACTCTGCAAGCCTTTCCACTCCCAAAAACATGCACATGGAAGGAGCTGCTGCAAAAGCGATGCTGTGCTCGCTGCTGCTCGTCCTGAAGCTCTGGCTGCTAAATCTGAGGCTTTCCTTCCAATTTCAAGCTGCAAAGCACTTGCTGAATTGCAGGGAAAGTCCGGGAGGCATTTGCTGTGCTGGCACACTTTCTCCTTCCTAGACAGAGTGGAAAAGCTTTTCCCTGCCGTGTAGGCGGCAAGAGACGCATTAGACAGGGATCCGGAGCTGTCCGAAGGTAAGCGCTTGTTCCCGGCCTCTTTCGGCACAAGCCCCCGCTCCGGAGCGCACCGCGGCCGGCAGGATGCTCTCTGCCGGCGAAGGTGCCGCTTCTCCGGCAAGGAAGCCTCAGCCGCTTCTCCTGCACACGGAGAGCGTGCTAGCTGCTGAAACGTGAAGAAAGAAGCTGCAGAAGACTGGCACTGAGCGTGCAGCTTTCCAGCGGAGAGAAAAAGCTACTTGAACACTCTGCAAGCCTTTCCACTCCCAAAAACATGCACATGGAAGGAGCTGCTGCAAAAGCGATGCTGTGCTCGCTGCTGCTCCTCCTGAAGCTCTGGCTGCTAAATCTGAGGCTTTCCTTCCAATTTCAAGCTGCAAAGCACTTGCTGAATTGCAGGGAAAGTCCGGGAGGCATTTGCTGTGCTGGCACACTTTCTCCTTCCTAGACAGAGTGGAAAAGCTTTTCCCTGCCGTGTAGGCGACAGCAGACGCATTAGACGGGCATCCGGAGCTGTCCGAAGGTAAGCGCCTGTTCCCGGCCTTCTTCGGCACAAGCCCCCGCTCCGGAGCGCACCGCGGCCGGCAGGATGCTCTCTGCCGGCGAAGGTGCCGCTTCTCCGGCAAGGAAGCCTCAGCCGCTTCTCCTGCACACGGAGAGCGTGCTAGCTGCTGAAACGTGAAGAAAGAAGCTGCAGAAGACTGGCACTGAGCGTGCAGCTTTCCAGCGGAGAGAAAAAGCTACTTGAACACTCTGCAAGCCTTTCCACTCCCAAAAACATGCACATGGAAGGAGCTGCTGCAAAAGCGATGCTGTGCTCGCTGCTGCTCCTCCTGAAGCTCTGGCTGCTAAATCTGAGGCTTTCCTTCCAATTTCAAGCTGCAAAGCACTTGCTGAATTGCAGGGAAAGTCCGGGAGGCATTTGCTGTGCTGGCACACTTTCTCCTTCCTAGACAGAGTGGAAAAGCTTTTCCCTGCCGTGTAGGCGACAGGAGACGCATTAGACAGGGATCCGGAGCTGTCCGAAGGTAAGCGCTTGTTCCCGGCCTCTTTCGGCACAAGCCCCCGCTCCGGAGCGCACCGCGGCCGGCAGGATGCTCTCTGCCGGCGAAGGTGCCGCTTCTCCGGCAAGGAAGCCTCAGCCGCTTCTCCTGCACACGGAGAGCGTGCTAGCTGCTGAAACGTGAAGAAAGAAGCTGCAGAAGACTGGCACTGAGCGTGCAGCTTTCCAGCGGAGAGAAAAAGCTACTTGAACACTCTGCAAGCCTTTCCACTCCCAAAAACATGCACATGGAAGGAGCTGCTGCAAAAGCGATGCTGTGCTCGCTGCTGCTCCTCCTGAAGCTCTGGCTGCTAAATCTGAGGCTTTCCTTCCAATTTCAAGCTGCAAAGCACTTGCTGAATTGCAGGGAAAGTCCGGGAGGCATTTGCTGTGCTGGCACACTTTCTCCTTCCTAGACAGAGTGGAAAAGCTTTTCCCTGCCGTGTAGGCGACAGCAGACGCATTAGACGGGCATCCGGAGCTGTCCGAAGGTAAGCGCCTGTTCCCGGCCTTCTTCGGCACAAGCCCCCGCTCCGGAGCGCACCGCGGCCGGCAGGATGCTCTCTGCCGGCGAAGGTGCCGCTTCTCCGGCAAGGAAGCCTCAGCCGCTTCTCCTGCACACGGAGAGCGTGCTAGCTGCTGAAACGTGAAGAAAGAAGCTGCAGAAGACTGGCACTGAGCGTGCAGCTTTCCAGCGGAGAGAAAAAGCTACTTGAACACTCTGCAAGCCTTTCCACTCCCAAAAACATGCACATGGAAGGAGCTGCTGCAAAAGCGATGCTGTGCTCGCTGCTGCTCCTCCTGAAGCTCTGGCTGCTAAATCTGAGGCTTTCCTTCCAATTTCAAGCTGCAAAGCACTTGCTGAATTGCAGGGAAAGTCCGGGAGGCATTTGCTGTGCTGGCACACTTTCTCCTTCCTAGACAGAGTGGAAAAGCTTTTCCCTGCCGTGTAGGCGACAGGAGACGCATTAGACAGGGATCCGGAGCTGTCCGAAGGTAAGCGCTTGTTCCCGGCCTCTTTCGGCACAAGCCCCCGCTCCGGAGCGCACCGCGGCCGGCAGGATGCTCTCTGCCGGCGAAGGTGCCGCTTCTCCGGCAAGGAAGCCTCAGCCGCTTCTCCTGCACACGGAGAGCGTGCTAGCTGCTGAAACGTGAAGAAAGAAGCTGCAGAAGACTGGCACTGAGCGTGCAGCTTTCCAGCGGAGAGAAAAAGCTACTTGAACACTCTGCAAGCCTTTCCACTCCCAAAAACATGCACATGGAAGGAGCTGCTGCAAAAGCGATGCTGTGCTCGCTGCTGCTCGTCCTGAAGCTCTGGCTGCTAAATCTGAGGCTTTCCTTCCAATTTCAAGCTGCAAAGCACTTGCTGAATTGCAGGGAAAGTCCGGGAGGCATTTGCTGTGCTGGCACACTTTCTCCTTCCTAGACAGAGTGGAAAAGCTTTTCCCTGCCGTGTAGGCGACAGGAGACGCATTAGACGGGCATCCGGATCTGTCCGAAGGTAAGCGCTTGTTCCCGGCCTCTTTCGGCACAAGCCCCCGCTCCGGAGCGCACCGCGGCCGGCAGGATGCTCTCTGCCGGCGAAGGTGCCGCTTCTCCGGCAAGGAAGCCTCAGCCGCTTCTCCTGCACACGGAGAGCGTGCTAGCTGCTGAAACGTGAAGAAAGAAGCTGCAGAACACTGGCACTGAGCGTGCAGCTTTCCAGCGGAGAGAAAAAGCTACTTGAACACTCTGCAAGCCTTTCCACTCCCAAAAACATGCACATGGAAGGAGCTGCTGCAAAAGCGATGCTGTGCTCGCTGCTGCTCGTCCTGAAGCTCTGGCTGCTAAATCTGAGGCTTTCCTTCCAATTTCAAGCTGCAAAGCACTTGCTGAATTGCAGGGAAAGTCCGGGAGGCATTTGCTGTGCTGGCACACTTTCTCCTTCCTAGACAGAGTGGAAAAGCTTTTCCCTGCCGTGTAGGCGACAGGAGACGCATTAGACGGGCATCCGGATCTGTCCGAAGGTAAGCGCTTGTTCCCGGCCTCTTTCGGCACAAGCCCCCGCTCCGGAGCGCACCGCGGCCGGCAGGATGCTCTCTGCCGGCGAAGGTGCCGCTTCTCCGGCAAGGAAGCCTCAGCCGCTTCTCCTGCACACGGAGAGCGTGCTAGCTGCTGAAACGTGAAGAAAGAAGCTGCAGAAGACTGGCACTGAGCGTGCAGCTTTCCAGCGGAGAGAAAAAGCTACTTGAACACTCTGCAAACCTTTCCACTCCCAAAAACATGCACATGGAAGGAGCTGCTGCAAAAGCGATGCTGTGCTCGCTGCTGCTCCTCCTGAAGCTCTGGCTGCTAAATCTGAGGCTTTCCTTCCAATTTCAAGCTGCAAAGCACTTGCTGAATTGCAGGGAAAGTCCGGGAGGCATTTGCTGTGCTGGCACACTTTCTCCCTCCTAGACAGAGTGGAAAAGCTTTTCCCTGCCGTGTAGGCGGCAAGAGACGCATTAGACGGGCATCCGGAGCTGTCCGAAGGTAAGCGCCTGTTGCCGGCCTCTTTCGGCACAAGCCCCCGCTCCGGAGCGCACCGCGGCCGGCAGGATGCTCTCTGCCGGCGAAGGTGCCGCTTCTCCGGCAAGGAAGCCTCAGCCGCTTCTCCTGCACACGGAGAGCGTGCTAGCTGCTGAAACGTGAAGAAAGAAGCTGCAGAACACTGGCACTGAGCGTGCAGCTTTCCAGCGGAGAGAAAAAGCTACTTGAACACTCTGCAAGCCTTTCCACTCCCAAAAACATGCACATGGAAGGAGCTGCTGCAAAAGCGATGCTGTGCTCGCTGCTGCTCGTCCTGAAGCTCTGGCTGCTAAATCTGAGGCTTTCCTTCCAATTTCAAGCTGCAAAGCACTTGCTGAATTGCAGGGAAAGTCCGGGAGGCATTTGCTGTGCTGGCACACTTTCTCCTTCCTAGACAGAGTGGAAAAGCTTTTCCCTGCCGTGTAGGCGGCAAGAGACGCATTAGACAGGGATCCGGAGCTGTCCGAAGGTAAGCGCTTGTTCCCGGCCTCTTTCGGCACAAGCCCCCGCTCCGGAGCGCACCGCGGCCGGCAGGATGCTCTCTGCCGGCGAAGGTGCCGCTTCTCCGGCAAGGAAGCCTCAGCCGCTTCTCCTGCACACGGAGAGCGTGCTAGCTGCTGAAACGTGAAGAAAGAAGCTGCAGAAGACTGGCACTGAGCGTGCAGCTTTCCAGCGGAGAGAAAAAGCTACTTGAACACTCTGCAAGCCTTTCCACTCCCAAAAACATGCACATGGAAGGAGCTGCTGCAAAAGCGATGCTGTGCTCGCTGCTGCTCCTCCTGAAGCTCTGGCTGCTAAATCTGAGGCTTTCCTTCCAATTTCAAGCTGCAAAGCACTTGCTGAATTGCAGGGAAAGTCCGGGAGGCATTTGCTGTGCTGGCACACTTTCTCCTTCCTAGACAGAGTGGAAAAGCTTTTCCCTGCCGTGTAGGCGACAGCAGACGCATTAGACGGGCATCCGGAGCTGTCCGAAGGTAAGCGCCTGTTCCCGGCCTTCTTCGGCACAAGCCCCCGCTCCGGAGCGCACCGCGGCCGGCAGGATGCTCTCTGCCGGCGAAGGTGCCGCTTCTCCGGCAAGGAAGCCTCAGCCGCTTCTCCTGCACACGGAGAGCGTGCTAGCTGCTGAAACGTGAAGAAAGAAGCTGCAGAAGACTGGCACTGAGCGTGCAGCTTTCCAGCGGAGAGAAAAAGCTACTTGAACACTCTGCAAGCCTTTCCACTCCCAAAAACATGCACATGGAAGGAGCTGCTGCAAAAGCGATGCTGTGCTCGCTGCTGCTCCTCCTGAAGCTCTGGCTGCTAAATCTGAGGCTTTCCTTCCAATTTCAAGCTGCAAAGCACTTGCTGAATTGCAGGGAAAGTCCGGGAGGCATTTGCTGTGCTGGCACACTTTCTCCTTCCTAGACAGAGTGGAAAAGCTTTTCCCTGCCGTGTAGGCGACAGGAGACGCATTAGACAGGGATCCGGAGCTGTCCGAAGGTAAGCGCTTGTTCCCGGCCTCTTTCGGCACAAGCCCCCGCTCCGGAGCGCACCGCGGCCGGCAGGATGCTCTCTGCCGGCGAAGGTGCCGCTTCTCCGGCAAGGAAGCCTCAGCCGCTTCTCCTGCACACGGAGAGCGTGCTAGCTGCTGAAACGTGAAGAAAGAAGCTGCAGAAGACTGGCACTGAGCGTGCAGCTTTCCAGCGGAGAGAAAAAGCTACTTGAACACTCTGCAAGCCTTTCCACTCCCAAAAACATGCACATGGAAGGAGCTGCTGCAAAAGCGATGCTGTGCTCGCTGCTGCTCCTCCTGAAGCTCTGGCTGCTAAATCTGAGGCTTTCCTTCCAATTTCAAGCTGCAAAGCACTTGCTGAATTGCAGGGAAAGTCCGGGAGGCATTTGCTGTGCTGGCACACTTTCTCCTTCCTAGACAGAGTGGAAAAGCTTTTCCCTGCCGTGTAGGCGACAAGAGACGCATTAGACAGGGATCCGGAGCTGTCCGAAGGTAAGCGCTTGTTCCCGGCCTCTTTCGGCACAAGCCCCCGCTCCGGAGCGCACCGCGGCCGGCAGGATGCTCTCTGCCGGCGAAGGTGCCGCTTCTCCGGCAAGGAAGCCTCAGCCGCTTCTCCTGCACACGGAGAGCGTGCTAGCTGCTGAAACGTGAAGAAAGAAGCTGCAGAACACTGGCACTGAGCGTGCAGCTTTCCAGCGGAGAGAAAAAGCTACTTGAACACTCTGCAAGCCTTTCCACTCCCAAAAACATGCACATGGAAGGAGCTGCTGCAAAAGCGATGCTGTGCTCGCTGCTGCTCGTCCTGAAGCTCTGGCTGCTAAATCTGAGGCTTTCCTTCCAATTTCAAGCTGCAAAGCACTTGCTGAATTGCAGGGAAAGTCCGGGAGGCATTTGCTGTGCTGGCACACTTTCTCCTTCCTAGACAGAGTGGAAAAGCTTTTCCCTGCCGTGTAGGCGACAAGAGACGCATTAGACAGGGATCCGGAGCTGTCCGAAGGTAAGCGCTTGTTCCCGGCCTCTTTCGGCACAAGCCCCCGCTCCGGAGCGCACCGCGGCCGGCAGGATGCTCTCTGCCGGCGAAGGTGCCGCTTCTCCGGCAAGGAAGCCTCAGCCGCTTCTCCTGCACACGGAGAGCGTGCTAGCTGCTGAAACGTGAAGAAAGAAGCTGCAGAAGACTGGCACTGAGCGTGCAGCTTTCCAGCGGAGAGAAAAAGCTACTTGAACACTCTGCAAGCCTTTCCACTCCCAAAAACATGCACATGGAAGGAGCTGCTGCAAAAGCGATGCTGTGCTCGCTGCTGCTCCTCCTGAAGCTCTGGCTGCTAAATCTGAGGCTTTCCTTCCAATTTCAAGCTGCAAAGCACTTGCTGAATTGCAGGGAAAGTCCGGGAGGCATTTGCTGTGCTGGCACACTTTCTCCTTCCTAGACAGAGTGGAAAAGCTTTTCCCTGCCGTGTAGGCGACAGGAGACGCATTAGACGGGCATCCGGAGCTGTCCGAAGGTAAGCGCCTGTTGCCGGCCTCTTTCGGCACAAGCCCCCGCTCCGGAGCGCACCGCGGCCGGCAGGATGCTCTCTGCCGGCGAAAGTGCCGCTTCTCCGGCAAGGAAGCCTCAGCCGCTTCTCCTGCACACGGAGAGCGTGCTAGCTGCTGAAACGTGAAGAAAGAAGCTGCAGAACACTGGCACTGAGCGTGCAGCTTTCCAGCGGAGAGAAAAAGCTACTTGAACACTCTGCAAGCCTTTCCACTCCCAAAAACATGCACATGGAAGGAGCTGCTGCAAAAGCGATGCTGTGCTCGCTGCTGCTCGTCCTGAAGCTCTGGCTGCTAAATCTGAGGCTTTCCTTCCAATTTCAAGCTGCAAAGCACTTGCTGAATTGCAGGGAAAGTCCGGGAGGCATTTGCTGTGCTGGCACACTTTCTCCTTCCTAGACAGAGTGGAAAAGCTTTTCCCTGCCGTGTAGGCGACAAGAGACGCATTAGACAGGGATCCGGAGCTGTCCGAAGGTAAGCGCTTGTTCCCGGCCTCTTTCGGCACAAGCCCCCGCTCCGGAGCGCACCGCGGCCGGCAGGATGCTCTCTGCCGGCGAAGGTGCCGCTTCTCCGGCAAGGAAGCCTCAGCCGCTTCTCCTGCACACGGAGAGCGTGCTAGCTGCTGAAACGTGAAGAAAGAAGCTGCAGAAGACTGGCACTGAGCGTGCAGCTTTCCAGCGGAGAGAAAAAGCTACTTGAACACTCTGCAAGCCTTTCCACTCCCAAAAACATGCACATGGAAGGAGCTGCTGCAAAAGCGATGCTGTGCTCGCTGCTGCTCCTCCTGAAGCTCTGGCTGCTAAATCTGAGGCTTTCCTTCCAATTTCAAGCTGCAAAGCACTTGCTGAATTGCAGGGAAAGTCCGGGAGGCATTTGCTGTGCTGGCACACTTTCTCCTTCCTAGACAGAGTGGAAAAGCTTTTCCCTGCCGTGTAGGCGACAAGAGACGCATTAGACAGGGATCCGGAGCTGTCCGAAGGTAAGCGCTTGTTCCCGGCCTCTTTCGGCACAAGCCCCCGCTCCGGAGCGCACCGCGGCCGGCAGGATGCTCTCTGCCGGCGAAGGTGCCGCTTCTCCGGCAAGGAAGCCTCAGCCGCTTCTCCTGCACACGGAGAGCGTGCTAGCTGCTGAAACGTGAAGAAAGAAGCTGCAGAAGACTGGCACTGAGCGTGCAGCTTTCCAGCGGAGAGAAAAAGCTACTTGAACACTCTGCAAGCCTTTCCACTCCCAAAAACATGCACATGGAAGGAGCTGCTGCAAAAGCGATGCTGTGCTCGCTGCTGCTCGTCCTGAAGCTCTGGCTGCTAAATCTGAGGCTTTCCTTCCAATTTCAAGCTGCAAAGCACTTGCTGAATTGCAGGGAAAGTCCGGGAGGCATTTGCTGTGCTGGCACACTTTCTCCTTCCTAGACAGAGTGGAAAAGCTTTTCCCTGCCGTGTAGGCGACAGGAGACGCATTAGACGGGCATCCGGAGCTGTCCGAAGGTAAGCGCTTGTTCCCGGCCTCTTTCGGCACAAGCCCCCGCTCCGGAGCGCACCGCGGCCGGCAGGATGCTCTCTGCCGGCGAAGGTGCCGCTTCTCCGGCAAGGAAGCCTCAGCCGCTTCTCCTGCACACGGAGAGCGTGCTAGCTGCTGAAACGTGAAGAAAGAAGCTGCAGAAGACTGGCACTGAGCGTGCAGCTTTCCAGCGGAGAGAAAAAGCTACTTGAACACTCTGCAAGCCTTTCCACTCCCAAAAACATGCACATGGAAGGAGCTGCTGCAAAAGCGATGCTGTGCTCGCTGCTGCTCCTCCTGAAGCTCTGGCTGCTAAATCTGAGGCTTTCCTTCCAATTTCAAGCTGCAAAGCACTTGCTGAATTGCAGGGAAAGTCCGGGAGGCATTTGCTGTGCTGGCACACTTTCTCCTTCCTAGACAGAGTGGAAAAGCTTTTCCCTGCCGTGTAGGCGACAAGAGACGCATTAGACAGGGATCCGGAGCTGTCCGAAGGTAAGCGCTTGTTCCCGGCCTCTTTCGGCACAAGCCCCCGCTCCGGAGCGCACCGCGGCCGGCAGGATGCTCTCTGCCGGCGAAGGTGCCGCTTCTCCGGCAAGGAAGCCTCAGCCGCTTCTCCTGCACACGGAGAGCGTGCTAGCTGCTGAAACGTGAAGAAAGAAGCTGCAGAAGACTGGCACTGAGCGTGCAGCTTTCCAGCGGAGAGAAAAAGCTACTTGAACACTCTGCAAGCCTTTCCACTCCCAAAAACATGCACATGGAAGGAGCTGCTGCAAAAGCGATGCTGTGCTCGCTGCTGCTCGTCCTGAAGCTCTGGCTGCTAAATCTGAGGCTTTCCTTCCAATTTCAAGCTGCAAAGCACTTGCTGAATTGCAGGGAAAGTCCGGGAGGCATTTGCTGTGCTGGCACACTTTCTCCCTCCTAGACAGAGTGGAAAAGCTTTTCCCTGCCGTGTAGGCGACAGGAGACGCATTAGACGGGCATCCGGAGCTGTCCGAAGGTAAGCGCCTGTTGCCGGCCTCTTTCGGCACAAGCCCCCGCTCCGGAGCGCACCGCGGCCGGCAGGATGCTCTCTGCCGGCGAAGGTGCCGCTTCTCCGGCAAGGAAGCCTCAGCCGCTTCTCCTGCACACGGAGAGCGTGCTAGCTGCTGAAACGTGAAGAAAGAAGCTGCAGAACACTGGCACTGAGCGTGCAGCTTTCCAGCGGAGAGAAAAAGCTACTTGAACACTCTGCAAGCCTTTCCACTCCCAAAAACATGCACATGGAAGGAGCTGCTGCAAAAGCGATGCTGTGCTCGCTGCTGCTCCTCCTGAAGCTCTGGCTGCTAAATCTGAGGCTTTCCTTCCAATTTCAAGCTGCAAAGCACTTGCTGAATTGCAGGGAAAGTCCGGGAGGCATTTGCTGTGCTGGCACACTTTCTCCTTCCTAGACAGAGTGGAAAAGCTTTTCCCTGCCGTGTAGGCGACAGCAGACGCATTAGACGGGCATCCGGAGCTGTCCGAAGGTAAGCGCCTGTTCCCGGCCTTCTTCGGCACAAGCCCCCGCTCCGGAGCGCACCGCGGCCGGCAGGATGCTCTCTGCCGGCGAAGGTGCCGCTTCTCCGGCAAGGAAGCCTCAGCCGCTTCTCCTGCACACGGAGAGCGTGCTAGCTGCTGAAACGTGAAGAAAGAAGCTGCAGAAGACTGGCACTGAGCGTGCAGCTTTCCAGCGGAGAGAAAAAGCTACTTGAACACTCTGCAAGCCTTTCCACTCCCAAAAACATGCACATGGAAGGAGCTGCTGCAAAAGCGATGCTGTGCTCGCTGCTGCTCCTCCTGAAGCTCTGGCTGCTAAATCTGAGGCTTTCCTTCCAATTTCAAGCTGCAAAGCACTTGCTGAATTGCAGGGAAAGTCCGGGAGGCATTTGCTGTGCTGGCACACTTTCTCCCTCCTAGACAGAGTGGAAAAGCTTTTCCCTGCCGTGTAGGCGACAGGAGACGCATTAGACGGGCATCCGGAGCTGTCCGAAGGTAAGCGCCTGTTGCCGGCCTCTTTCGGCACAAGCCCCCGCTCCGGAGCGCACCGCGGCCGGCAGGATGCTCTCTGCCGGCGAAGGTGCCGCTTCTCCGGCAAGGAAGCCTCAGCCGCTTCTCCTGCACACGGAGAGCGTGCTAGCTGCTGAAACGTGAAGAAAGAAGCTGCAGAAGACTGGCACTGAGCGTGCAGCTTTCCAGCGGAGAGAAAAAGCTACTTGAACACTCTGCAAGCCTTTCCACTCCCAAAAACATGCACATGGAAGGAGCTGCTGCAAAAGCGATGCTGTGCTCGCTGCTGCTCCTCCTGAAGCTCTGGCTGCTAAATCTGAGGCTTTCCTTCCAATTTCAAGCTGCAAAGCACTTGCTGAATTGCAGGGAAAGTCCGGGAGGCATTTGCTGTGCTGGCACACTTTCTCCCTCCTAGACAGAGTGGAAAAGCTTTTCCCTGCCGTGTAGGCGGCAAGAGACGCATTAGACGGGCATCCGGAGCTGTCCGAAGGTAAGCGCCTGTTGCCGGCCTCTTTCGGCACAAGCCCCCGCTCCGGAGCGCACCGCGGCCGGCAGGATGCTCTCTGCCGGCGAAGGTGCCGCTTCTCCGGCAAGGAAGCCTCAGCCGCTTCTCCTGCACACGGAGAGCGTGCTAGCTGCTGAAACGTGAAGAAAGAAGCTGCAGAAGACTGGCACTGAGCGTGCAGCTTTCCAGCGGAGAGAAAAAGCTACTTGAACACTCTGCAAGCCTTTCCACTCCCAAAAACATGCACATGGAAGGAGCTGCTGCAAAAGCGATGCTGTGCTCGCTGCTGCTCCTCCTGAAGCTCTGGCTGCTAAATCTGAGGCTTTCCTTCCAATTTCAAGCTGCAAAGCACTTGCTGAATTGCAGGGAAAGTCCGGGAGGCATTTGCTGTGCTGGCACACTTTCTCCTTCCTAGACAGAGTGGAAAAGCTTTTCCCTGCCGTGTAGGCGACAAGAGACGCATTAGACCGGGATCCGGAGCTGTCCGAAGGTAAGCGCTTGTTCCCGGCCTCTTTCGGCACAAGCCCCCGCTCCGGAGCGCACCGCGGCCGGCAGGATGCTCTCTGCCGGCGAAGGTGCCGCTTCTCCGGCAAGGAAGCCTCAGCCGCTTCTCCTGCACACGGAGAGCGTGCTAGCTGCTGAAACGTGAAGAAAGAAGCTGCAGAAGACTGGCACTGAGCGTGCAGCTTTCCAGCGGAGAGAAAAAGCTACTTGAACACTCTGCAAGCCTTTCCACTCCCAAAAACATGCACATGGAAGGAGCTGCTGCAAAAGCGGTGCTGTGCTCGCTGCTGCTCGTCCTGAAGCTCTGGCTGCTAAATCTGAGGCTTTCCTTCCAATTTCAAGCTGCAAAGCACTTGCTGAATTGCAGGGAAAGTCCGGGAGGCATTTGCTGTGCTGGCACACTTTCTCCTTCCTAGACAGAGTGGAAAAGCTTTTCCCTGCCGTGTAGGCGACAAGAGACGCATTATACAGGGATCCGGAGCTGTCCGAAGGTAAGCGCTTGTTCCCGGCCTCTTTCGGCACAAGCCCCCGCTCCGGAGCGCACCGCGGCCGGCAGGATGCTCTCTGCCGGCGAAGGTGCCGCTTCTCCGGCAAGGAAGCCTCAGCCGCTTCTCCTGCACACGGAGAGCGTGCTAGCTGCTGAAACGTGAAGAAAGAAGCTGCAGAAGACTGGCACTGAGCGTGCAGCTTTCCAGCGGAGAGAAAAAGCTACTTGAACACTCTGCAAGCCTTTCCACTCCCAAAAACATGCACATGGAAGGAGCTGCTGCAAAAGCGATGCTGTGCTCGCTGCTGCTCGTCCTGAAGCTCTGGCTGCTAAATCTGAGGCTTTCCTTCCACTTTCAAGCTGCAAAGCACTTGCTGAATTGCAGGGAAAGTCCGGGAGGCATTTGCTGTGCTGGCACACTTTCTCCCTCCTAGACAGAGTGGAAAAGCTTTTCCCTGCCGTGTAGGCGGCAAGAGACGCATTAGACGGGCATCCGGAGCTGTCCGAAGGTAAGCGCCTGTTGCCGGCCTCTTTCGGCACAAGCCCCCGCTCCGGAGCGCACCGCGGCCGGCAGGATGCTCTCTGCCGGCGAAGGTGCCGCTTCTCCGGCAAGGAAGCCTCAGCCGCTTCTCCTGCACACGGAGAGCGTGCTAGCTGCTGAAACGTGAAGAAAGAAGCTGCAGAAGACTGGCACTGAGCGTGCAGCTTTCCAGCGGAGAGAAAAAGCTACTTGAACACTCTGCAAGCCTTTCCACTCCCAAAAACATGCACATGGAAGGAGCTGCTGCAAAAGCGATGCTGTGCTCGCTGCTGCTCCTCCTGAAGCTCTGGCTGCTAAATCTGAGGCTTTCCTTCCAATTTCAAGCTGCAAAGCACTTGCTGAATTGCAGGGAAAGTCCGGGAGGCATTTGCTGTGCTGGCACACTTTCTCCTTCCTAGACAGAGTGGAAAAGCTTTTCCCTGCCGTGTAGGCGACAAGAGACGCATTAGACCGGGATCCGGAGCTGTCCGAAGGTAAGCGCTTGTTCCCGGCCTCTTTCGGCACAAGCCCCCGCTCCGGAGCGCACCGCGGCCGGCAGGATGCTCTCTGCCGGCGAAGGTGCCGCTTCTCCGGCAAGGAAGCCTCAGCCGCTTCTCCTGCACACGGAGAGCGTGCTAGCTGCTGAAACGTGAAGAAAGAAGCTGCAGAAGACTGGCACTGAGCGTGCAGCTTTCCAGCGGAGAGAAAAAGCTACTTGAACACTCTGCAAGCCTTTCCACTCCCAAAAACATGCACATGGAAGGAGCTGCTGCAAAAGCGGTGCTGTGCTCGCTGCTGCTCGTCCTGAAGCTCTGGCTGCTAAATCTGAGGCTTTCCTTCCAATTTCAAGCTGCAAAGCACTTGCTGAATTGCAGGGAAAGTCCGGGAGGCATTTGCTGTGCTGGCACACTTTCTCCTTCCTAGACAGAGTGGAAAAGCTTTTCCCTGCCGTGTAGGCGACAAGAGACGCATTATACAGGGATCCGGAGCTGTCCGAAGGTAAGCGCTTGTTCCCGGCCTCTTTCGGCACAAGCCCCCGCTCCGGAGCGCACCGCGGCCGGCAGGATGCTCTCTGCCGGCGAAGGTGCCGCTTCTCCGGCAAGGAAGCCTCAGCCGCTTCTCCTGCACACGGAGAGCGTGCTAGCTGCTGAAACGTGAAGAAAGAAGCTGCAGAAGACTGGCACTGAGCGTGCAGCTTTCCAGCGGAGAGAAAAAGCTACTTGAACACTCTGCAAGCCTTTCCACTCCCAAAAACATGCACATGGAAGGAGCTGCTGCAAAAGCGATGCTGTGCTCGCTGCTGCTCGTCCTGAAGCTCTGGCTGCTAAATCTGAGGCTTTCCTTCCACTTTCAAGCTGCAAAGCACTTGCTGAATTGCAGGGAAAGTCCGGGAGGCATTTGCTGTGCTGGCACACTTTCTCCTTCCTAGACAGAGTGGAAAAGCTTTTCCCTGCCGTGTAGGCGACAAGAGACGCATTAGACAGGGATCCGGAGCTGTCCGAAGGTAAGCGCCTGTTGCCGGCCTCTTTTGGCACAAGCCCCCGCTCCGGAGCGCACCGCGGCCGGCAGGATGCTCTCTGCCGGCGAAGGTGCCGCTTCTCCGGCAAGGAAACCTCAGCCGCCTCTCCTGCACACGGAGAGCGTGCTAGCTGCTGAAACGTGAAGAAAGAAGCTGCAGAAGACTGGCACTGAGCGTGCAGCTTTCCAGCGGAGAGAAAAAGCTACTTGAACACTCTGCAAGCCTTTCCACTCCCAAAAACATGCACATGGAAGGAGCTGCTGCAAAAGCGATGCTGTGCTCGCTGCTGCTCCTCCTGAAGCTCTGGCTGCTAAATCTGAGGCTTTCCTTCCAATTTCAAGCTGCAAAGCACTTGCTGAATTGCAGGGAAAGTCCGGGAGGCATTTGCTGTGCTGGCACACTTTCTCCTTCCTAGACAGAGTGGAAAAGCTTTTCCCTGCCGTGTAGGCGACAGGAGACGCATTAGACGGGCATCCGGAGCTGTCCGAAGGTAAGCGCCTGTTGCCGGCCTCTTTCGGCACAAGCCCCCGCTCCGGAGCGCACCGCGGCCGGCAGGATGCTCTCTGCCGGCGAAGGTGCCGCTTCTCCGGCAAGGAAGCCTCAGCCGCTTCTCCTGCACACGGAGAGCGTGCTAGCTGCTGAAACGTGAAGAAAGAAGCTGCAGAAGACTGGCACTGAGCGTGCAGCTTTCCAGCGGAGAGAAAAAGCTACTTGAACACTCTGCAAGCCTTTCCACTCCCAAAAACATGCACATGGAAGGAGCTGCTGCAAAAGCGATCCTGTGCTCGCTGCTGCTCGTCCTGAAGCTCTGGCTGCTAAATCTGAGGCTTTCCTTCCAATTTCAAGCTGCAAAGCACTTGCTGAATTGCAGGGAAAGTCCGGGAGGCATTTGCTGTGCTGGCACACTTTCTCCCTCCTAGACAGAGTGGAAAAGCTTTTCCCTGCCGTGTAGGCGACAAGAGACGCATTAGACGGGCATCCGGAGCTGTCCGAAGGTAAGCGCCTGTTGCCGGCCTCTTTCGGCACAAGCCCCCGCTCCGGAGCGCACCGCGGCCGGCAGGATGCTCTCTGCCGGCGAAGGTGCCGCTTCTCCGGCAAGGAAGCCTCAGCCGCTTCTCCTGCACACGGAGAGCGTGCTAGCTGCTGAAACGTGAAGAAAGAAGCTGCAGAAGACTGGCACTGAGCGTGCAGCTTTCCAGCGGAGAGAAAAAGCTACTTGAACACTCTGCAAGCCTTTCCACTCCCAAAAACATGCACATGGAAGGAGCTGCTGCAAAAGCGATGCTGTGCTCGCTGCTGCTCCTCCTGAAGCTCTGGCTGCTAAATCTGAGGCTTTCCTTCCAATTTCAAGCTGCAAAGCACTTGCTGAATTGCAGGGAAAGTCCGGGAGGCATTTGCTGTGCTGGCACACTTTCTCCTTCCTAGACAGAGTGGAAAAGCTTTTCCCTGCCGTGTAGGCGACAAGAGACGCATTAGACAGGGATCCGGAGCTGTCCGAAGGTAAGCGCCCGTTCCCGGCCTCTTTCGGCACAAGCCCCCGCTCCGGAGCGCACCGCGGCCGGCAGGATGCTCTCTGCCGGCGAAGGTGCCGCTTCTCCGGCAAGGAAGCCTCAGCCGCTTCTCCTGCACACGGAGAGCGTGCTAGCTGCTGAAACGTGAAGAAAGAAGCTGCAGAAGACTGGCACTGAGCGTGCAGCTTTCCAGCGGAGAGAAAAAGCTACTTGAACACTCTGCAAGCCTTTCCACTCCCAAAAACATGCACATGGAAGGAGCTGCTGCAAAAGCGATGCTGTGCTCGCTGCTGCTCGTCCTGAAGCTCTGGCTGCTAAATCTGAGGCTTTCCTTCCAATTTCAAGCTGCAAAGCACTTGCTGAATTGCAGGGAAAGTCCGGGAGGCATTTGCTGTGCTGGCACACTTTCTCCTTCCTAGACAGAGTGGAAAAGCTTTTCCCTGCCGTGTAGGCGACAAGAGACGCATTAGACAGGGATCCGGAGCTGTCCGAAGGTAAGCGCTTGTTCCCGGCCTCGTTCGGCACAAGCCCCCGCTCCGGAGCGCACCGCGGCCGGCAGGATGCTCTCTGCCGGCGAAGGTGCCGCTTCTCCGGCAAGGAAGCCTCAGCCGCTTCTCCTGCACACGGAGAGCGTGCTAGCTGCTGAAACGTGAAGAAAGAAGCTGCAGAAGACTGGCACTGAGCGTGCAGCTTTCCAGCGGAGAGAAAAAGCTACTTGAACACTCTGCAAGCCTTTCCACTCCCAAAAACATGCACATGGAAGGAGCTGCTGCAAAAGCGATGCTGTGCTCGCTGCTGCTCCTCCTGAAGCTCTGGCTGCTAAATCTGAGGCTTTCCTTCCACTTTCAAGCTGCAAAGCACTTGCTGAATTGCAGGGAAAGTCCGGGAGGCATTTGCTGTGCTGGCACACTTTCTCCTTCCTAGACAGAGTGGAAAAGCTTTTCCCTGCCGTGTAGGCGACAAGAGACGCATTAGACCGGGATCCGGAGCTGTCCGAAGGTAAGCGCCTGTTCCCGGCCTCTTTCGGCACAAGCCCCCGCTCCGGAGCGCACCGCGGCCGGCAGGATGCTCTCTGCCGGCGAAGGTGCCGCTTCTCCGGCAAGGAAGCCTCAGCCGCTTCTCCTGCACACGGAGAGCGTGCTAGCTGCTGAAACGTGAAGAAAGAAGCTGCAGAAGACTGGCACTGAGCGTGCAGCTTTCCAGCGGAGAGAAAAAGCTACTTGAACACTCTGCAAGCCTTTCCACTCCCAAAAACATGCACATGGAAGGAGCTGCTGCAAAAGCGATGCTGTGCTCGCTGCTGCTCCTCCTGAAGCTCTGGCTGCTAAATCGGAGGCTTTCCTTCCAATTTCAAGCTGCAAAGCACTTGCTGAATTGCAGGGAAAGTCCGGGAGGCATTTGCTGTGCTGGCACACTTTCTCCTTCCTAGACAGAGTGGAAAAGCTTTTCCCTGCCGTGTAGGCGACAAGAGACGCATTAGACAGGGATCCGGAGCTGTCCGAAGGTAAGCGCTTGTTCCCGGCCTCGTTCGGCACAAGCCCCCGCTCCGGAGCGCACCGCGGCCGGCAGGATGCTCTCTGCCGGCGAAGGTGCCGCTTCTCCGGCAAGGAAGCCTCAGCCGCTTCTCCTGCACACGGAGAGCGTGCTAGCTGCTGAAACGTGAAGAAAGAAGCTGCAGAAGACTGGCACTGAGCGTGCAGCTTTCCAGCGGAGAGAAAAAGCTACTTGAACACTCTGCAAGCCTTTCCACTCCCAAAAACATGCACATGGAAGGAGCTGCTGCAAAAGCGATGCTGTGCTCGCTGCTGCTCGTCCTGAAGCTCTGGCTGCTAAATCGGAGGCTTTCCTTCCAATTTCAAGCTGCAAAGCACTTGCTGAATTGCAGGGAAAGTCCGGGAGCAATTTGCTGTGCTGGCACACTTTCTCCTTCCTAGACAGAGTGGAAAAGCTTTTCCCTGCCGTGTAGGCGACAAGAGACGCATTAGACAGGGATCCGGAGCTGTCCGAAGGTAAGCGCTTGTTCCCGGCCTCTTTCGGCACAAGCCCCCGCTCCGGAGCGCACCGCGGCCGGCAGGATGCTCTCTGCCGGCGAAGGTGCCGCTTCTCCGGCAAGGAAGCCTCAGCCGCTTCTCCTGCACACGGAGAGCGTGCTAGCTGCTGAAACGTGAAGAAAGAAGCTGCAGAAGACTGGCACTGAGCGTGCAGCTTTCCAGCGGAGAGAAAAAGCTACTTGAACACTCTGCAAGCCTTTCCACTCCCAAAAACATGCACATGGAAGGAGCTGCTGCAAAAGCGATGCTGTGCTCGCTGCTGCTCCTCCTGAAGCTCTGGCTGCTAAATCTGAGGCTTTCCTTCCAATTTCAAGCTGCAAAGCACTTGCTGAATTGCAGGGAAAGTCCGGGAGGCATTTGCTGTGCTGGCACACTTTCTCCTTCCTAGACAGAGTGGAAAAGCTTTTCCCTGCCGTGTAGGCGACAAGAGACGCATTAGACAGGGATCCGGAGCTGTCCGAAGGTAAGCGCCTGTTGCCGGCCTCTTTCGGCACAAGCCCCCGCTCCGGAGCGCACCGCGGCCGGCAGGATGCTCTCTGCCGGCGAAGGTGCCGCTTCTCCGGCAAGGAAGCCTCAGCCGCTTCTCCTGCACACGGAGAGCGTGCTAGCTGCTGAAACGTGAAGAAAGAAGCTGCAGAAGACTGGCACTGAGCGTGCAGCTTTCCAGCGGAGAGAAAAAGCTACTTGAACACTCTGCAAGCCTTTCCACTCCCAAAAACATGCACATGGAAGGAGCTGCTGCAAAAGCGATGCTGTGCTCGCTGCTGCTCCTCCTGAAGCTCTGGCTGCTAAATCTGAGGCTTTCCTTCCAATTTCAAGCTGCAAAGCACTTGCTGAATTGCAGGGAAAGTCCGGGAGGCATTTGCTGTGCTGGCACACTTTCTCCCTCCTAGACAGAGTGGAAAAGCTTTTCCCTGCCGTGTAGGCGACAGGAGACGCATTAGACGGGCATCCGGAGCTGTCCGAAGGTAAGCGCCTGTTGCCGGCCTCTTTCGGCACAAGCCCCCGCTCCGGAGCGCACCGCGGCCGGCAGGATGCTCTCTGCCGGCGAAGGTGCCGCTTCTCCGGCAAGGAAGCCTCAGCCGCTTCTCCTGCACACGGAGAGCGTGCTAGCTGCTGAAACGTGAAGAAAGAAGCTGCAGAAGACTGGCACTGAGCGTGCAGCTTTCCAGCGGAGAGAAAAAGCTACTTGAACACTCTGCAAGCCTTTCCACTCCCAAAAACATGCACATGGAAGGAGCTGCTGCAAAAGCGATGCTGTGCTCGCTGCTGCTCGTCCTGAAGCTCTGGCTGCTAAATCTGAGGCTTTCCTTCCAATTTCAAGCTGCAAAGCACTTGCTGAATTGCAGGGAAAGTCCGGGAGGCATTTGCTGTGCTGGCACACTTTCTCCCTCCTAGACAGAGTGGAAAAGCTTTTCCCTGCCGTGTAGGCGGCAAGAGACGCATTAGACGGGCATCCGGAGCTGTCCGAAGGTAAGCGCCTGTTGCCGGCCTCTTTCGGCACAAGCCCCCGCTCCGGAGCGCACCGCGGCCGGCAGGATGCTCTCTGCCGGCGAAGGTGCCGCTTCTCCGGCAAGGAAGCCTCAGCCGCTTCTCCTGCACACGGAGAGCGTGCTAGCTGCTGAAACGTGAAGAAAGAAGCTGCAGAAGACTGGCACTGAGCGTGCAGCTTTCCAGCGGAGAGAAAAAGCTACTTGAACACTCTGCAAGCCTTTCCACTCCCAAAAACATGCACATGGAAGGAGCTGCTGCAAAAGCGATGCTGTGCTCGCTGCTGCTCCTCCTGAAGCTCTGGCTGCTAAATCTGAGGCTTTCCTTCCAATTTCAAGCTGCAAAGCACTTGCTGAATTGCAGGGAAAGTCCGGGAGGCATTTGCTGTGCTGGCACACTTTCTCCTTCCTAGACAGAGTGGAAAAGCTTTTCCCTGCCGTGTAGGCGACAGGAGACGCATTAGACGGGCATCCGGAGCTGTCCGAAGGTAAGCGCCTGTTGCCGGCCTCTTTCGGCACAAGCCCCCGCTCCGGAGCGCACCGCGGCCGGCAGGATGCTCTCTGCCGGCGAAGGTGCCGCTTCTCCGGCAAGGAAGCCTCAGCCGCTTCTCCTGCACACGGAGAGCGTGCTAGCTGCTGAAACGTGAAGAAAGAAGCTGCAGAACACTGGCACTGAGCGTGCAGCTTTCCAGCGGAGAGAAAAAGCTACTTGAACACTCTGCAAGCCTTTCCACTCCCAAAAACATGCACATGGAAGGAGCTGCTGCAAAAGCGATGCTGTGCTCGCTGCTGCTCCTCCTGAAGCTCTGGCTGCTAAATCTGAGGCTTTCCTTCCAATTTCAAGCTGCAAAGCACTTGCTGAATTGCAGGGAAAGTCCGGGAGGCATTTGCTGTGCTGGCACACTTTCTCCTTCCTAGACAGAGTGGAAAAGCTTTTCCCTGCCGTGTAGGCGACAGGAGACGCATTAGACGGGCATCCGGAGCTGTCCGAAGGTAAGCGCCTGTTGCCGGCCTCTTTCGGCACAAGCCCCCGCTCCGGAGCGCACCGCGGCCGGCAGGATGCTCTCTGCCGGCGAAGGTGCCGCTTCTCCGGCAAGGAAGCCTCAGCCGCTTCTCCTGCACACGGAGAGCGTGCTAGCTGCTGAAACGTGAAGAAAGAAGCTGCAGAAGACTGGCACTGAGCGTGCAGCTTTCCAGCGGAGAGAAAAAGCTACTTGAACACTCTGCAAGCCTTTCCACTCCCAAAAACATGCACATGGAAGGAGCTGCTGCAAAAGCGATGCTGTGCTCGCTGCTGCTCCTCCTGAAGCTCTGGCTGCTAAATCTGAGGCTTTCCTTCCAATTTCAAGCTGCAAAGCACTTGCTGAATTGCAGGGAAAGTCCGGGAGGCATTTGCTGTGCTGGCACACTTTCTCCTTCCTAGACAGAGTGGAAAAGCTTTTCCCTGCCGTGTAGGCGACAAGAGACGCATTAGACAGGGATCCGGAGCTGTCCGAAGGTAAGCGCCCGTTCCCGGCCTCTTTCGGCACAAGCCCCCGCTCCGGAGCGCACCGCGGCCGGCAGGATGCTCTCTGCCGGCGAAGGTGCCGCTTCTCCGGCAAGGAAGCCTCAGCCGCTTCTCCTGCACACGGAGAGCGTGCTAGCTGCTGAAACGTGAAGAAAGAAGCTGCAGAAGACTGGCACTGAGCGTGCAGCTTTCCAGCGGAGAGAAAAAGCTACTTGAACACTCTGCAAGCCTTTCCACTCCCAAAAACATGCACATGGAAGGAGCTGCTGCAAAAGCGATGCTGTGCTCGCTGCTGCTCGTCCTGAAGCTCTGGCTGCTAAATCTGAGGCTTTCCTTCCAATTTCAAGCTGCAAAGCACTTGCTGAATTGCAGGGAAAGTCCGGGAGGCATTTGCTGTGCTGGCACACTTTCTCCTTCCTAGACAGAGTGGAAAAGCTTTTCCCTGCCGTGTAGGCGACAAGAGACGCATTAGACAGGGATCCGGAGCTGTCCGAAGGTAAGCGCCCGTTCCCGGCCTCTTTCGGCACAAGCCCCCGCTCCGGAGCGCACCGCGGCCGGCAGGATGCTCTCTGCCGGCGAAGGTGCCGCTTCTCCGGCAAGGAAGCCTCAGCCGCTTCTCCTGCACACGGAGAGCGTGCTAGCTGCTGAAACGTGAAGAAAGAAGCTGCAGAAGACTGGCACTGAGCGTGCAGCTTTCCAGCGGAGAGAAAAAGCTACTTGAACACTCTGCAAGCCTTTCCACTCCCAAAAACATGCACATGGAAGGAGCTGCTGCAAAAGCGATGCTGTGCTCGCTGCTGCTCGTCCTGAAGCTCTGGCTGCTAAATCTGAGGCTTTCCTTCCACTTTCAAGCTGCAAAGCACTTGCTGAATTGCAGGGAAAGTCCGGGAGGCATTTGCTGTGCTGGCACACTTTCTCCTTCCTAGACAGAGTGGAAAAGCTTTTCCCTGCCGTGTAGGCGACAAGAGACGCATTAGACGGGCATCCGGAGCTGTCCGAAGGTAAGCGCCTGTTGCCGGCCTCTTTCGGCACAAGCCCCCGCTCCGGAGCGCACCGCGGCCGGCAGGATGCTCTCTGCCGGCGAAGGTGCCGCTTCTCCGGCAAGGAAGCCTCAGCCGCTTCTCCTGCACACGGAGAGCGTGCTAGCTGCTGAAACGTGAAGAAAGAAGCTGCAGAAGACTGGCACTGAGCGTGCAGCTTTCCAGCGGAGAGAAAAAGCTACTTGAACACTCTGCAAGCCTTTCCACTCCCAAAAACATGCACATGGAAGGAGCTGCTGCAAAAGCGATGCTGTGCTCGCTGCTGCTCCTCCTGAAGCTCTGGCTGCTAAATCTGAGGCTTTCCTTCCAATTTCAAGCTGCAAAGCACTTGCTGAATTGCAGGGAAAGTCCGGGAGGCATTTGCTGTGCTGGCACACTTTCTCCCTCCTAGACAGAGTGGAAAAGCTTTTCCCTGCCGTGTAGGCGGCAAGAGACGCATTAGACGGGCATCCGGAGCTGTCCGAAGGTAAGCGCCTGTTGCCGGCCTCTTTCGGCACAAGCCCCCGCTCCGGAGCGCACCGCGGCCGGCAGGATGCTCTCTGCCGGCGAAGGTGCCGCTTCTCCGGCAAGGAAGCCTCAGCCGCTTCTCCTGCACACGGAGAGCGTGCTAGCTGCTGAAACGTGAAGAAAGAAGCTGCAGAAGACTGGCACTGAGCGTGCAGCTTTCCAGCGGAGAGAAAAAGCTACTTGAACACTCTGCAAGCCTTTCCACTCCCAAAAACATGCACATGGAAGGAGCTGCTGCAAAAGCGATGCTGTGCTCGCTGCTGCTCGTCCTGAAGCTCTGGCTGCTAAATCTGAGGCTTTCCTTCCAATTTCAAGCTGCAAAGCACTTGCTGAATTGCAGGGAAAGTCCGGGAGGCATTTGCTGTGCTGGCACACTTTCTCCTTCCTAGACAGAGTGGAAAAGCTTTTCCCTGCCGTGTAGGCGACAAGAGACGCATTAGACAGGGATCCGGAGCTGTCCGAAGGTAAGCGCTTGTTCCCGGCCTCGTTCGGCACAAGCCCCCGCTCCGGAGCGCACCGCGGCCGGCAGGATGCTCTCTGCCGGCGAAGGTGCCGCTTCTCCGGCAAGGAAGCCTCAGCCGCTTCTCCTGCACACGGAGAGCGTGCTAGCTGCTGAAACGTGAAGAAAGAAGCTGCAGAAGACTGGCACTGAGCGTGCAGCTTTCCAGCGGAGAGAAAAAGCTACTTGAACACTCTGCAAGCCTTTCCACTCCCAAAAACATGCACATGGAAGGAGCTGCTGCAAAAGCGATGCTGTGCTCGCTGCTGCTCGTCCTGAAGCTCTGGCTGCTAAATCTGAGGCTTTCCTTCCAATTTCAAGCTGCAAAGCACTTGCTGAATTGCAGGGAAAGTCCGGGAGGCATTTGCTGTGCTGGCACACTTTCTCCTTCCTAGACAGAGTGGAAAAGCTTTTCCCTGCCGTGTAGGCGACAAGAGACGCATTAGACCGGGATCCGGAGCTGTCCGAAGGTAAGCGCTTGTTCCCGGCCTCTTTCGGCACAAGCCCCCGCTCCGGAGCGCACCGCGGCCGGCAGGATGCTCTCTGCCGGCGAAGGTGCCGCTTCTCCGGCAAGGAAGCCTCAGCCGCTTCTCCTGCACACGGAGAGCGTGCTAGCTGCTGAAACGTGAAGAAAGAAGCTGCAGAAGACTGGCACTGAGCGTGCAGCTTTCCAGCGGAGAGAAAAAGCTACTTGAACACTCTGCAAGCCTTTCCACTCCCAAAAACATGCACATGGAAGGAGCTGCTGCAAAAGCGGGGCTGTGCTCGCTGCTGCTCCTCCTGAAGCTCTGGCTGCTAAATCTGAGGCTTTCCTTCCAATTTCAAGCTGCAAAGCACTTGCTGAATTGCAGGGAAAGTCCGGGAGGCATTTGCTGTGCTGGCACACTTTCTCCTTCCTAGACAGAGTGGAAAAGCTTTTCCCTGCCGTGTAGGCGACAAGAGACGCATTAGACAGGGATCCGGAGCTGTCCGAAGGTAAGCGCTTGTTCCCGGCCTCTTTCGGCACAAGCCCCCGCTCCGGAGCGCACCGCGGCCGGCAGGATGCTCTCTGCCGGCGAAGGTGCCGCTTCTCCGGCAAGGAAGCCTCAGCCGCTTCTCCTGCACACGGAGAGCGTGCTAGCTGCTGAAACGTGAAGAAAGAAGCTGCAGAAGACTGGCACTGAGCGTGCAGCTTTCCAGCGGAGAGAAAAAGCTACTTGAACACTCTGCAAGCCTTTCCACTCCCAAAAACATGCACATGGAAGGAGCTGCTGCAAAAGCGATGCTGTGCTCGCTGCTGCTCGTCCTGAAGCTCTGGCTGCTAAATCTGAGGCTTTCCTTCCACTTTCAAGCTGCAAAGCACTTGCTGAATTGCAGGGAAAGTCCGGGAGGCATTTGCTGTGCTGGCACACTTTCTCCTTCCTAGACAGAGTGGAAAAGCTTTTCCCTGCCGTGTAGGCGACAAGAGACGCATTAGACCGGGATCCGGAGCTGTCCGAAGGTAAGCGCCTGTTGCCGGCCTCTTTTGGCACAAGCCCCCGCTCCGGAGCGCACCGCGGCCGGCAGGATGCTCTCTGCCGGCGAAGGTGCCGCTTCTCCGGCAAGGAAACCTCAGCCGCTTCTCCTGCACACGGAGAGCGTGCTAGCTGCTGAAACGTGAAGAAAGAAGCTGCAGAAGACTGGCACTGAGCGTGCAGCTTTCCAGCGGAGAGAAAAAGCTACTTGAACACTCTGCAAGCCTTTCCACTCCCAAAAACATGCACATGGAAGGAGCTGCTGCAAAAGCGATGCTGTGCTCGCTGCTGCTCCTCCTGAAGCTCTGGCTGCTAAATCTGAGGCTTTCCTTCCAATTTCAAGCTGCAAAGCACTTGCTGAATTGCAGGGAAAGTCCGGGAGGCATTTGCTGTGCTGGCACACTTTCTCCTTCCTAGACAGAGTGGAAAAGCTTTTCCCTGCCGTGTAGGCGACAGGAGACGCATTAGACGGGCATCCGGAGCTGTCCGAAGGTAAGCGCCTGTTGCCGGCCTCTTTCGGCACAAGCCCCCGCTCCGGAGCGCACCGCGGCCGGCAGGATGCTCTCTGCCGGCGAAGGTGCCGCTTCTCCGGCAAGGAAGCCTCAGCCGCTTCTCCTGCACACGGAGAGCGTGCTAGCTGCTGAAACGTGAAGAAAGAAGCTGCAGAACACTGGCACTGAGCGTGCAGCTTTCCAGCGGAGAGAAAAAGCTACTTGAACACTCTGCAAGCCTTTCCACTCCCAAAAACATGCACATGGAAGGAGCTGCTGCAAAAGCGATGCTGTGCTCGCTGCTGCTCGTCCTGAAGCTCTGGCTGCTAAATCTGAGGCTTTCCTTCCAATTTCAAGCTGCAAAGCACTTGCTGAATTGCAGGGAAAGTCCGGGAGGCATTTGCTGTGCTGGCACACTTTCTCCTTCCTAGACAGAGTGGAAAAGCTTTTCCCTGCCGTGTAGGCGACAAGAGACGCATTAGACAGGGATCCGGAGCTGTCCGAAGGTAAGCGCCCGTTCCCGGCCTCTTTCGGCACAAGCCCCCGCTCCGGAGCGCACCGCGGCCGGCAGGATGCTCTCTGCCGGCGAAGGTGCCGCTTCTCCGGCAAGGAAGCCTCAGCCGCTTCTCCTGCACACGGAGAGCGTGCTAGCTGCTGAAACGTGAAGAAAGAAGCTGCAGAAGACTGGCACTGAGCGTGCAGCTTTCCAGCGGAGAGAAAAAGCTACTTGAACACTCTGCAAGCCTTTCCACTCCCAAAAACATGCACATGGAAGGAGCTGCTGCAAAAGCGATGCTGTGCTCGCTGCTGCTCGTCCTGAAGCTCTGGCTGCTAAATCTGAGGCTTTCCTTCCAATTTCAAGCTGCAAAGCACTTGCTGAATTGCAGGGAAAGTCCGGGAGGCATTTGCTGTGCTGGCACACTTTCTCCTTCCTAGACAGAGTGGAAAAGCTTTTCCCTGCCGTGTAGGCGACAAGAGACGCATTAGACAGGGATCCGGAGCTGTCCGAAGGTAAGCGCCCGTTCCCGGCCTCTTTCGGCACAAGCCCCCGCTCCGGAGCGCACCGCGGCCGGCAGGATGCTCTCTGCCGGCGAAGGTGCCGCTTCTCCGGCAAGGAAGCCTCAGCCGCTTCTCCTGCACACGGAGAGCGTGCTAGCTGCTGAAACGTGAAGAAAGAAGCTGCAGAAGACTGGCACTGAGCGTGCAGCTTTCCAGCGGAGAGAAAAAGCTACTTGAACACTCTGCAAGCCTTTCCACTCCCAAAAACATGCACATGGAAGGAGCTGCTGCAAAAGCGATGCTGTGCTCGCTGCTGCTCGTCCTGAAGCTCTGGCTGCTAAATCTGAGGCTTTCCTTCCACTTTCAAGCTGCAAAGCACTTGCTGAATTGCAGGGAAAGTCCGGGAGGCATTTGCTGTGCTGGCACACTTTCTCCTTCCTAGACAGAGTGGAAAAGCTTTTCCCTGCCGTGTAGGCGACAAGAGACGCATTAGACAGGGATCCGGAGCTGTCCGAAGGTAAGCGCCCGTTCCCGGCCTCTTTCGGCACAAGCCCCCGCTCCGGAGCGCACCGCGGCCGGCAGGATGCTCTCTGCCGGCGAAGGTGCCGCTTCTCCGGCAAGGAAGCCTCAGCCGCTTCTCCTGCACACGGAGAGCGTGCTAGCTGCTGAAACGTGAAGAAAGAAGCTGCAGAAGACTGGCACTGAGCGTGCAGCTTTCCAGCGGAGAGAAAAAGCTACTTGAACACTCTGCAAGCCTTTCCACTCCCAAAAACATGCACATGGAAGGAGCTGCTGCAAAAGCGATGCTGTGCTCGCTGCTGCTCGTCCTGAAGCTCTGGCTGCTAAATCTGAGGCTTTCCTTCCAATTTCAAGCTGCAAAGCACTTGCTGAATTGCAGGGAAAGTCCGGGAGGCATTTGCTGTGCTGGCACACTTTCTCCTTCCTAGACAGAGTGGAAAAGCTTTTCCCTGCCGTGTAGGCGACAAGAGACGCATTAGACAGGGATCCGGAGCTGTCCGAAGGTAAGCGCTTGTTCCCGGCCTCTTTCGGCACAAGCCCCCGCTCCGGAGCGCACCGCGGCCGGCAGGATGCTCTCTGCCGGCGAAGGTGCCGCTTCTCCGGCAAGGAAGCCTCAGCCGCTTCTCCTGCACACGGAGAGCGTGCTAGCTGCTGAAACGTGAAGAAAGAAGCTGCAGAAGACTGGCACTGAGCGTGCAGCTTTCCAGCGGAGAGAAAAAGCTACTTGAACACTCTGCAAGCCTTTCCACTCCCAAAAACATGCACATGGAAGGAGCTGCTGCAAAAGCGATGCTGTGCTCGCTGCTGCTCCTCCTGAAGCTCTGGCTGCTAAATCTGAGGCTTTCCTTCCAATTTCAAGCTGCAAAGCACTTGCTGAATTGCAGGGAAAGTCCGGGAGGCATTTGCTGTGCTGGCACACTTTCTCCTTCCTAGACAGAGTGGAAAAGCTTTTCCCTGCCGTGTAGGCGACAAGAGACGCATTAGACAGGGATCCGGAGCTGTCCGAAGGTAAGCGCCCGTTCCCGGCCTCTTTCGGCACAAGCCCCCGCTCCGGAGCGCACCGCGGCCGGCAGGATGCTCTCTGCCGGCGAAGGTGCCGCTTCTCCGGCAAGGAAGCCTCAGCCGCTTCTCCTGCACACGGAGAGCGTGCTAGCTGCTGAAACGTGAAGAAAGAAGCTGCAGAAGACTGGCACTGAGCGTGCAGCTTTCCAGCGGAGAGAAAAAGCTACTTGAACACTCTGCAAGCCTTTCCACTCCCAAAAACATGCACATGGAAGGAGCTGCTGCAAAAGCGATGCTGTGCTCGCTGCTGCTCGTCCTGAAGCTCTGGCTGCTAAATCTGAGGCTTTCCTTCCAATTTCAAGCTGCAAAGCACTTGCTGAATTGCAGGGAAAGTCCGGGAGGCATTTGCTGTGCTGGCACACTTTCTCCTTCCTAGACAGAGTGGAAAAGCTTTTCCCTGCCGTGTAGGCGACAAGAGACGCATTAGACAGGGATCCGGAGCTGTCCGAAGGTAAGCGCTTGTTCCCGGCCTCGTTCGGCACAAGCCCCCGCTCCGGAGCGCACCGCGGCCGGCAGGATGCTCTCTGCCGGCGAAGGTGCCGCTTCTCCGGCAAGGAAGCCTCAGCCGCTTCTCCTGCACACGGAGAGCGTGCTAGCTGCTGAAACGTGAAGAAAGAAGCTGCAGAAGACTGGCACTGAGCGTGCAGCTTTCCAGCGGAGAGAAAAAGCTACTTGAACACTCTGCAAGCCTTTCCACTCCCAAAAACATGCACATGGAAGGAGCTGCTGCAAAAGCGATGCTGTGCTCGCTGCTGCTCGTCCTGAAGCTCTGGCTGCTAAATCTGAGGCTTTCCTTCCAATTTCAAGCTGCAAAGCACTTGCTGAATTGCAGGGAAAGTCCGGGAGGCATTTGCTGTGCTGGCACACTTTCTCCTTCCTAGACAGAGTGGAAAAGCTTTTCCCTGCCGTGTAGGCGACAAGAGACGCATTAGAAAGGGATCCGGAGCTGTCCGAAGGTAAGCGCTTGTTCCCGGCCTCTTTCGGCACAAGCCCCCGCTCCGGAGCGCACCGCGGCCGGCAGGATGCTCTCTGCCGGCGAAGGTGCCGCTTCTCCGGCAAGGAAGCCTCAGCCGCTTCTCCTGCACACGGAGAGCGTGCTAGCTGCTGAAACGTGAAGAAAGAAGCTGCAGAACACTGGCACTGAGCGTGCAGCTTTCCAGCGGAGAGAAAAAGCTACTTGAACACTCTGCAAGCCTTTCCACTCCCAAAAACATGCACATGGAAGGAGCTGCTGCAAAAGCGATGCTGTGCTCGCTGCTGCTCGTCCTGAAGCTCTGGCTGCTAAATCTGAGGCTTTCCTTCCACTTTCAAGCTGCAAAGCACTTGCTGAATTGCAGGGAAAGTCCGGGAGGCATTTGCTGTGCTGGCACACTTTCTCCTTCCTAGACAGAGTGGAAAAGCTTTTCCCTGCCGTGTAGGCGACAAGAGACGCATTAGACCGGGATCCGGAGCTGTCCGAAGGTAAGCGCCTGTTGCCGGCCTCTTTTGGCACAAGCCCCCGCTCCGGAGCGCACCGCGGCCGGCAGGATGCTCTCTGCCGGCGAAGGTGCCGCTTCTCCGGCAAGGAAACCTCAGCCGCTTCTCCTGCACACGGAGAGCGTGCTAGCTGCTGAAACGTGAAGAAAGAAGCTGCAGAAGACTGGCACTGAGCGTGCAGCTTTCCAGCGGAGAGAAAAAGCTACTTGAACACTCTGCAAGCCTTTCCACTCCCAAAAACATGCACATGGAAGGAGCTGCTGCAAAAGCGATGCTGTGCTCGCTGCTGCTCCTCCTGAAGCTCTGGCTGCTAAATCTGAGGCTTTCCTTCCAATTTCAAGCTGCAAAGCACTTGCTGAATTGCAGGGAAAGTCCGGGAGGCATTTGCTGTGCTGGCACACTTTCTCCTTCCTAGACAGAGTGGAAAAGCTTTTCCCTGCCGTGTAGGCGACAAGAGACGCATTAGACAGGGATCCGGAGCTGTCCGAAGGTAAGCGCCCGTTCCCGGCCTCTTTCGGCACAAGCCCCCGCTCCGGAGCGCACCGCGGCCGGCAGGATGCTCTCTGCCGGCGAAGGTGCCGCTTCTCCGGCAAGGAAGCCTCAGCCGCTTCTCCTGCACACGGAGAGCGTGCTAGCTGCTGAAACGTGAAGAAAGAAGCTGCAGAAGACTGGCACTGAGCGTGCAGCTTTCCAGCGGAGAGAAAAAGCTACTTGAACACTCTGCAAGCCTTTCCACTCCCAAAAACATGCACATGGAAGGAGCTGCTGCAAAAGCGATGCTGTGCTCGCTGCTGCTCGTCCTGAAGCTCTGGCTGCTAAATCTGAGGCTTTCCTTCCAATTTCAAGCTGCAAAGCACTTGCTGAATTGCAGGGAAAGTCCGGGAGGCATTTGCTGTGCTGGCACACTTTCTCCTTCCTAGACAGAGTGGAAAAGCTTTTCCCTGCCGTGTAGGCGACAAGAGACGCATTAGACAGGGATCCGGAGCTGTCCGAAGGTAAGCGCCCGTTCCCGGCCTCTTTCGGCACAAGCCCCCGCTCCGGAGCGCACCGCGGCCGGCAGGATGCTCTCTGCCGGCGAAGGTGCCGCTTCTCCGGCAAGGAAGCCTCAGCCGCTTCTCCTGCACACGGAGAGCGTGCTAGCTGCTGAAACGTGAAGAAAGAAGCTGCAGAAGACTGGCACTGAGCGTGCAGTTTTCCAGCGGAGAGAAAAAGCTACTTGAACACTCTGCAAGCCTTTCCACTCCCAAAAACATGCACATGGAAGGAGCTGCTGCAAAAGCGATGCTGTGCTCGCTGCTGCTCCTCCTGAAGCTCTGGCTGCTAAATCTGAGGCTTTCCTTCCACTTTCAAGCTGCAAAGCACTTGCTGAATTGCAGGGAAAGTCCGGGAGGCATTTGCTGTGCTGGCACACTTTCTCCTTCCTAGACAGAGTGGAAAAGCTTTTCCCTGCCGTGTAGGCGACAAGAGACGCATTAGACAGGGATCCGGAGCTGTCCGAAGGTAAGCGCCCGTTCCCGGCCTCTTTCGGCACAAGCCCCCGCTCCGGAGCGCACCGCGGCCGGCAGGATGCTCTCTGCCGGCGAAGGTGCCGCTTCTCCGGCAAGGAAGCCTCAGCCGCTTCTCCTGCACACGGAGAGCGTGCTAGCTGCTGAAACGTGAAGAAAGAAGCTGCAGAAGACTGGCACTGAGCGTGCAGCTTTCCAGCGGAGAGAAAAAGCTACTTGAACACTCTGCAAGCCTTTCCACTCCCAAAAACATGCACATGGAAGGAGCTGCTGCAAAAGCGATGCTGTGCTCGCTGCTGCTCGTCCTGAAGCTCTGGCTGCTAAATCTGAGGCTTTCCTTCCAATTTCAAGCTGCAAAGCACTTGCTGAATTGCAGGGAAAGTCCGGGAGGCATTTGCTGTGCTGGCACACTTTCTCCTTCCTAGACAGAGTGGAAAAGCTTTTCCCTGCCGTGTAGGCGACAAGAGACGCATTAGACAGGGATCCGGAGCTGTCCGAAGGTAAGCGCTTGTTCCCGGCCTCTTTCGGCACAAGCCCCCGCTCCGGAGCGCACCGCGGCCGGCAGGATGCTCTCTGCCGGCGAAGGTGCCGCTTCTCCGGCAAGGAAGCCTCAGCCGCTTCTCCTGCACACGGAGAGCGTGCTAGCTGCTGAAACGTGAAGAAAGAAGCTGCAGAAGACTGGCACTGAGCGTGCAGCTTTCCAGCGGAGAGAAAAAGCTACTTGAACACTCTGCAAGCCTTTCCACTCCCAAAAACATGCACATGGAAGGAGCTGCTGCAAAAGCGATGCTGTGCTCGCTGCTGCTCCTCCTGAAGCTCTGGCTGCTAAATCTGAGGCTTTCCTTCCAATTTCAAGCTGCAAAGCACTTGCTGAATTGCAGGGAAAGTCCGGGAGCAATTTGCTGTGCTGGCACACTTTCTCCTTCCTAGACAGAGTGGAAAAGCTTTTCCCTGCCGTGTAGGCGACAAGAGACGCATTAGACAGGGATCCGGAGCTGTCCGAAGGTAAGCGCTTGTTCCCGGCCTCTTTCGGCACAAGCCCCCGCTCCGGAGCGCACCGCGGCCGGCAGGATGCTCTCTGCCGGCGAAGGTGCCGCTTCTCCGGCAAGGAAGCCTCAGCCGCTTCTCCTGCACACGGAGAGCGTGCTAGCTGCTGAAACGTGAAGAAAGAAGCTGCAGAAGACTGGCACTGAGCGTGCAGCTTTCCAGCGGAGAGAAAAAGCTACTTGAACACTCTGCAAGCCTTTCCACTCCCAAAAACATGCACATGGAAGGAGCTGCTGCAAAAGCGATGCTGTGCTCGCTGCTGCTCGTCCTGAAGCTCTGGCTGCTAAATCTGAGGCTTTCCTTCCAATTTCAAGCTGCAAAGCACTTGCTGAATTGCAGGGAAAGTCCGGGAGGCATTTGCTGTGCTGGCACACTTTCTCCTTCCTAGACAGAGTGGAAAAGCTTTTCCCTGCCGTGTAGGCGACAAGAGACGCATTAGACCGGGATCCGGAGCTGTCCGAAGGTAAGCGCCTGTTCCCGGCCTCTTTCGGCACAAGCCCCCGCTCCGGAGCGCACCGCGGCCGGCAGGATGCTCTCTGCCGGCGAAGGTGCCGCTTCTCCGGCAAGGAAGCCTCAGCCGCTTCTCCTGCACACGGAGAGCGTGCTAGCTGCTGAAACGTGAAGAAAGAAGCTGCAGAAGACTGGCACTGAGCGTGCAGCTTTCCAGCGGAGAGAAAAAGCTACTTGAACACTCTGCAAGCCTTTCCACTCCCAAAAACATGCACATGGAAGGAGCTGCTGCAAAAGCGATGCTGTGCTCGCTGCTGCTCCTCCTGAAGCTCTGGCTGCTAAATCTGAGGCTTTCCTTCCAATTTCAAGCTGCAAAGCACTTGCTGAATTGCAGGGAAAGTCCGGGAGGCATTTGCTGTGCTGGCACACTTTCTCCCTCCTAGACAGAGTGGAAAAGCTTTTCCCTGCCGTGTAGGCGACAGGAGACGCATTAGACGGGCATCCGGAGCTGTCCGAAGGTAAGCGCCTGTTGCCGGCCTCTTTCGGCACAAGCCCCCGCTCCGGAGCGCACCGCGGCCGGCAGGATGCTCTCTGCCGGCGAAGGTGCCGCTTCTCCGGCAAGGAAGCCTCAGCCGCTTCTCCTGCACACGGAGAGCGTGCTAGCTGCTGAAACGTGAAGAAAGAAGCTGCAGAACACTGGCACTGAGCGTGCAGCTTTCCAGCGGAGAGAAAAAGCTACTTGAACACTCTGCAAGCCTTTCCACTCCCAAAAACATGCACATGGAAGGAGCTGCTGCAAAAGCGATGCTGTGCTCGCTGCTGCTCGTCCTGAAGCTCTGGCTGCTAAATCTGAGGCTTTCCTTCCAATTTCAAGCTGCAAAGCACTTGCTGAATTGCAGGGAAAGTCCGGGAGGCATTTGCTGTGCTGGCACACTTTCTCCCTCCTAGACAGAGTGGAAAAGCTTTTCCCTGCCGTGTAGGCGGCAAGAGACGCATTAGACGGGCATCCGGAGCTGTCCGAAGGTAAGCGCCTGTTGCCGGCCTCTTTCGGCACAAGCCCCCGCTCCGGAGCGCACCGCGGCCGGCAGGATGCTCTCTGCCGGCGAAGGTGCCGCTTCTCCGGCAAGGAAGCCTCAGCCGCTTCTCCTGCACACGGAGAGCGTGCTAGCTGCTGAAACGTGAAGAAAGAAGCTGCAGAAGACTGGCACTGAGCGTGCAGCTTTCCAGCGGAGAGAAAAAGCTACTTGAACACTCTGCAAGCCTTTCCACTCCCAAAAACATGCACATGGAAGGAGCTGCTGCAAAAGCGATGCTGTGCTCGCTGCTGCTCGTCCTGAAGCTCTGGCTGCTAAATCTGAGGCTTTCCTTCCACTTTCAAGCTGCAAAGCACTTGCTGAATTGCAGGGAAAGTCCGGGAGGCATTTGCTGTGCTGGCACACTTTCTCCTTCCTAGACAGAGTGGAAAAGCTTTTCCCTGCCGTGTAGGCGACAAGAGACGCATTAGACAGGGATCCGGAGCTGTCCGAAGGTAAGCGCCCGTTCCCGGCCTCTTTCGGCACAAGCCCCCGCTCCGGAGCGCACCGCGGCCGGCAGGATGCTCTCTGCCGGCGAAGGTGCCGCTTCTCCGGCAAGGAAGCCTCAGCCGCTTCTCCTGCACACGGAGAGCGTGCTAGCTGCTGAAACGTGAAGAAAGAAGCTGCAGAAGACTGGCACTGAGCGTGCAGCTTTCCAGCGGAGAGAAAAAGCTACTTGAACACTCTGCAAGCCTTTCCACTCCCAAAAACATGCACATGGAAGGAGCTGCTGCAAAAGCGATGCTGTGCTCGCTGCTGCTCCTCCTGAAGCTCTGGCTGCTAAATCTGAGGCTTTCCTTCCAATTTCAAGCTGCAAAGCACTTGCTGAATTGCAGGGAAAGTCCGGGAGGCATTTGCTGTGCTGGCACACTTTCTCCCTCCTAGACAGAGTGGAAAAGCTTTTCCCTGCCGTGTAGGCGACAGGAGACGCATTAGACGGGCATCCGGAGCTGTCCGAAGGTAAGCGCCTGTTGCCGGCCTCTTTCGGCACAAGCCCCCGCTCCGGAGCGCACCGCGGCCGGCAGGATGCTCTCTGCCGGCGAAGGTGCCGCTTCTCCGGCAAGGAAGCCTCAGCCGCTTCTCCTGCACACGGAGAGCGTGCTAGCTGCTGAAACGTGAAGAAAGAAGCTGCAGAAGACTGGCACTGAGCGTGCAGTTTTCCAGCGGAGAGAAAAAGCTACTTGAACACTCTGCAAGCCTTTCCACTCCCAAAAACATGCACATGGAAGGAGCTGCTGCAAAAGCGATGCTGTGCTCGCTGCTGCTCGTCCTGAAGCTCTGGCTGCTAAATCTGAGGCTTTCCTTCCACTTTCAAGCTGCAAAGCACTTGCTGAATTGCAGGGAAAGTCCGGGAGGCATTTGCTGTGCTGGCACACTTTCTCCTTCCTAGACAGAGTGGAAAAGCTTTTCCCTGCCGTGTAGGCGACAAGAGACGCATTAGACAGGGATCCGGAGCTGTCCGAAGGTAAGCGCCCGTTCCCGGCCTCTTTCGGCACAAGCCCCCGCTCCGGAGCGCACCGCGGCCGGCAGGATGCTCTCTGCCGGCGAAGGTGCCGCTTCTCCGGCAAGGAAGCCTCAGCCGCTTCTCCTGCACACGGAGAGCGTGCTAGCTGCTGAAACGTGAAGAAAGAAGCTGCAGAAGACTGGCACTGAGCGTGCAGCTTTCCAGCGGAGAGAAAAAGCTACTTGAACACTCTGCAAGCCTTTCCACTCCCAAAAACATGCACATGGAAGGAGCTGCTGCAAAAGCGATGCTGTGCTCGCTGCTGCTCGTCCTGAAGCTCTGGCTGCTAAATCTGAGGCTTTCCTTCCAATTTCAAGCTGCAAAGCACTTGCTGAATTGCAGGGAAAGTCCGGGAGGCATTTGCTGTGCTGGCACACTTTCTCCTTCCTAGACAGAGTGGAAAAGCTTTTCCCTGCCGTGTAGGCGACAAGAGACGCATTAGACAGGGATCCGGAGCTGTCCGAAGGTAAGCGCTTGTTCCCGGCCTCTTTCGGCACAAGCCCCCGCTCCGGAGCGCACCGCGGCCGGCAGGATGCTCTCTGCCGGCGAAGGTGCCGCTTCTCCGGCAAGGAAGCCTCAGCCGCTTCTCCTGCACACGGAGAGCGTGCTAGCTGCTGAAACGTGAAGAAAGAAGCTGCAGAAGACTGGCACTGAGCGTGCAGCTTTCCAGCGGAGAGAAAAAGCTACTTGAACACTCTGCAAGCCTTTCCACTCCCAAAAACATGCACATGGAAGGAGCTGCTGCAAAAGCGATGCTGTGCTCGCTGCTGCTCCTCCTGAAGCTCTGGCTGCTAAATCTGAGGCTTTCCTTCCAATTTCAAGCTGCAAAGCACTTGCTGAATTGCAGGGAAAGTCCGGGAGCAATTTGCTGTGCTGGCACACTTTCTCCTTCCTAGACAGAGTGGAAAAGCTTTTCCCTGCCGTGTAGGCGACAAGAGACGCATTAGACAGGGATCCGGAGCTGTCCGAAGGTAAGCGCTTGTTCCCGGCCTCTTTCGGCACAAGCCCCCGCTCCGGAGCGCACCGCGGCCGGCAGGATGCTCTCTGCCGGCGAAGGTGCCGCTTCTCCGGCAAGGAAGCCTCAGCCGCTTCTCCTGCACACGGAGAGCGTGCTAGCTGCTGAAACGTGAAGAAAGAAGCTGCAGAAGACTGGCACTGAGCGTGCAGCTTTCCAGCGGAGAGAAAAAGCTACTTGAACACTCTGCAAGCCTTTCCACTCCCAAAAACATGCACATGGAAGGAGCTGCTGCAAAAGCGATGCTGTGCTCGCTGCTGCTCGTCCTGAAGCTCTGGCTGCTAAATCTGAGGCTTTCCTTCCAATTTCAAGCTGCAAAGCACTTGCTGAATTGCAGGGAAAGTCCGGGAGGCATTTGCTGTGCTGGCACACTTTCTCCTTCCTAGACAGAGTGGAAAAGCTTTTCCCTGCCGTGTAGGCGACAAGAGACGCATTAGACCGGGATCCGGAGCTGTCCGAAGGTAAGCGCCTGTTCCCGGCCTCTTTCGGCACAAGCCCCCGCTCCGGAGCGCACCGCGGCCGGCAGGATGCTCTCTGCCGGCGAAGGTGCCGCTTCTCCGGCAAGGAAGCCTCAGCCGCTTCTCCTGCACACGGAGAGCGTGCTAGCTGCTGAAACGTGAAGAAAGAAGCTGCAGAAGACTGGCACTGAGCGTGCAGCTTTCCAGCGGAGAGAAAAAGCTACTTGAACACTCTGCAAGCCTTTCCACTCCCAAAAACATGCACATGGAAGGAGCTGCTGCAAAAGCGATGCTGTGCTCGCTGCTGCTCCTCCTGAAGCTCTGGCTGCTAAATCTGAGGCTTTCCTTCCAATTTCAAGCTGCAAAGCACTTGCTGAATTGCAGGGAAAGTCCGGGAGGCATTTGCTGTGCTGGCACACTTTCTCCTTCCTAGACAGAGTGGAAAAGCTTTTCCCTGCCGTGTAGGCGACAAGAGACGCATTAGACAGGGATCCGGAGCTGTCCGAAGGTAAGCGCCCGTTCCCGGCCTCTTTCGGCACAAGCCCCCGCTCCGGAGCGCACCGCGGCCGGCAGGATGCTCTCTGCCGGCGAAGGTGCCGCTTCTCCGGCAAGGAAGCCTCAGCCGCTTCTCCTGCACACGGAGAGCGTGCTAGCTGCTGAAACGTGAAGAAAGAAGCTGCAGAAGACTGGCACTGAGCGTGCAGCTTTCCAGCGGAGAGAAAAAGCTACTTGAACACTCTGCAAGCCTTTCCACTCCCAAAAACATGCACATGGAAGGAGCTGCTGCAAAAGCGATGCTGTGCTCGCTGCTGCTCCTCCTGAAGCTCTGGCTGCTAAATCTGAGGCTTTCCTTCCAATTTCAAGCTGCAAAGCACTTGCTGAATTGCAGGGAAAGTCCGGGAGGCATTTGCTGTGCTGGCACACTTTCTCCCTCCTAGACAGAGTGGAAAAGCTTTTCCCTGCCGTGTAGGCGACAGGAGACGCATTAGACGGGCATCCGGAGCTGTCCGAAGGTAAGCGCCTGTTGCCGGCCTCTTTCGGCACAAGCCCCCGCTCCGGAGCGCACCGCGGCCGGCAGGATGCTCTCTGCCGGCGAAGGTGCCGCTTCTCCGGCAAGGAAGCCTCAGCCGCTTCTCCTGCACACGGAGAGCGTGCTAGCTGCTGAAACGTGAAGAAAGAAGCTGCAGAAGACTGGCACTGAGCGTGCAGCTTTCCAGCGGAGAGAAAAAGCTACTTGAACACTCTGCAAGCCTTTCCACTCCCAAAAACATGCACATGGAAGGAGCTGCTGCAAAAGCGATGCTGTGCTCGCTGCTGCTCGTCCTGAAGCTCTGGCTGCTAAATCTGAGGCTTTCCTTCCAATTTCAAGCTGCAAAGCACTTGCTGAATTGCAGGGAAAGTCCGGGAGGCATTTGCTGTGCTGGCACACTTTCTCCTTCCTAGACAGAGTGGAAAAGCTTTTCCCTGCCGTGTAGGCGACAAGAGACGCATTAGACAGGGATCCGGAGCTGTCCGAAGGTAAGCGCCCGTTCCCGGCCTCTTTCGGCACAAGCCCCCGCTCCGGAGCGCACCGCGGCCGGCAGGATGCTCTCTGCCGGCGAAGGTGCCGCTTCTCCGGCAAGGAAGCCTCAGCCGCTTCTCCTGCACACGGAGAGCGTGCTAGCTGCTGAAACGTGAAGAAAGAAGCTGCAGAAGACTGGCACTGAGCGTGCAGCTTTCCAGCGGAGAGAAAAAGCTACTTGAACACTCTGCAAGCCTTTCCACTCCCAAAAACATGCACATGGAAGGAGCTGCTGCAAAAGCGATGCTGTGCTCGCTGCTGCTCGTCCTGAAGCTCTGGCTGCTAAATCTGAGGCTTTCCTTCCAATTTCAAGCTGCAAAGCACTTGCTGAATTGCAGGGAAAGTCCGGGAGCAATTTGCTGTGCTGGCACACTTTCTCCTTCCTAGACAGAGTGGAAAAGCTTTTCCCTGCCGTGTAGGCGACAAGAGACGCATTAGACAGGGATCCGGAGCTGTCCGAAGGTAAGCGCTTGTTCCCGGCCTCTTTCGGCACAAGCCCCCGCTCCGGAGCGCACCGCGGCCGGCAGGATGCTCTCTGCCGGCGAAGGTGCCGCTTCTCCGGCAAGGAAGCCTCAGCCGCTTCTCCTGCACACGGAGAGCGTGCTAGCTGCTGAAACGTGAAGAAAGAAGCTGCAGAAGACTGGCACTGAGCGTGCAGCTTTCCAGCGGAGAGAAAAAGCTACTTGAACACTCTGCAAGCCTTTCCACTCCCAAAAACATGCACATGGAAGGAGCTGCTGCAAAAGCGATGCTGTGCTCGCTGCTGCTCGTCCTGAAGCTCTGGCTGCTAAATCTGAGGCTTTCCTTCCAATTTCAAGCTGCAAAGCACTTGCTGAATTGCAGGGAAAGTCCGGGAGGCATTTGCTGTGCTGGCACACTTTCTCCTTCCTAGACAGAGTGGAAAAGCTTTTCCCTGCCGTGTAGGCGACAAGAGACGCATTAGACCGGGATCCGGAGCTGTCCGAAGGTAAGCGCCTGTTGCCGGCCTCTTTCGGCACAAGCCCCCGCTCCGGAGCGCACCGCGGCCGGCAGGATGCTCTCTGCCGGCGAAGGTGCCGCTTCTCCGGCAAGGAAGCCTCAGCCGCTTCTCCTGCACACGGAGAGCGTGCTAGCTGCTGAAACGTGAAGAAAGAAGCTGCAGAAGACTGGCACTGAGCGTGCAGCTTTCCAGCGGAGAGAAAAAGCTACTTGAACACTCTGCAAGCCTTTCCACTCCCAAAAACATGCACATGGAAGGAGCTGCTGCAAAAGCGATGCTGTGCTCGCTGCTGCTCCTCCTGAAGCTCTGGCTGCTAAATCTGAGGCTTTCCTTCCAATTTCAAGCTGCAAAGCACTTGCTGAATTGCAGGGAAAGTCCGGGAGGCATTTGCTGTGCTGGCACACTTTCTCCCTCCTAGACAGAGTGGAAAAGCTTTTCCCTGCCGTGTAGGCGACAGGAGACGCATTAGACGGGCATCCGGAGCTGTCCGAAGGTAAGCGCCTGTTGCCGGCCTCTTTCGGCACAAGCCCCCGCTCCGGAGCGCACCGCGGCCGGCAGGATGCTCTCTGCCGGCGAAGGTGCCGCTTCTCCGGCAAGGAAGCCTCAGCCGCTTCTCCTGCACACGGAGAGCGTGCTAGCTGCTGAAACGTGAAGAAAGAAGCTGCAGAAGACTGGCACTGAGCGTGCAGCTTTCCAGCGGAGAGAAAAAGCTACTTGAACACTCTGCAAGCCTTTCCACTCCCAAAAACATGCACATGGAAGGAGCTGCTGCAAAAGCGATGCTGTGCTCGCTGCTGCTCGTCCTGAAGCTCTGGCTGCTAAATCTGAGGCTTTCCTTCCAATTTCAAGCTGCAAAGCACTTGCTGAATTGCAGGGAAAGTCCGGGAGGCATTTGCTGTGCTGGCACACTTTCTCCCTCCTAGACAGAGTGGAAAAGCTTTTCCCTGCCGTGTAGGCGACAGGAGACGCATTAGACGGGCATCCGGAGCTGTCCGAAGGTAAGCGCCTGTTGCCGGCCTCTTTCGGCACAAGCCCCCGCTCCGGAGCGCACCGCGGCCGGCAGGATGCTCTCTGCCGGCGAAGGTGCCGCTTCTCCGGCAAGGAAGCCTCAGCCGCTTCTCCTGCACACGGAGAGCGTGCTAGCTGCTGAAACGTGAAGAAAGAAGCTGCAGAACACTGGCACTGAGCGTGCAGCTTTCCAGCGGAGAGAAAAAGCTACTTGAACACTCTGCAAGCCTTTCCACTCCCAAAAACATGCACATGGAAGGAGCTGCTGCAAAAGCGATGCTGTGCTCGCTGCTGCTCCTCCTGAAGCTCTGGCTGCTAAATCTGAGGCTTTCCTTCCAATTTCAAGCTGCAAAGCACTTGCTGAATTGCAGGGAAAGTCCGGGAGGCATTTGCTGTGCTGGCACACTTTCTCCCTCCTAGACAGAGTGGAAAAGCTTTTCCCTGCCGTGTAGGCGGCAAGAGACGCATTAGACGGGCATCCGGAGCTGTCCGAAGGTAAGCGCCTGTTGCCGGCCTCTTTCGGCACAAGCCCCCGCTCCGGAGCGCACCGCGGCCGGCAGGATGCTCTCTGCCGGCGAAGGTGCCGCTTCTCCGGCAAGGAAGCCTCAGCCGCTTCTCCTGCACACGGAGAGCGTGCTAGCTGCTGAAACGTGAAGAAAGAAGCTGCAGAACACTGGCACTGAGCGTGCAGCTTTCCAGCGGAGAGAAAAAGCTACTTGAACACTCTGCAAGCCTTTCCACTCCCAAAAACATGCACATGGAAGGAGCTGCTGCAAAAGCGATGCTGTGCTCGCTGCTGCTCCTCCTGAAGCTCTGGCTGCTAAATCGGAGGCTTTCCTTCCAATTTCAAGCTGCAAAGCACTTGCTGAATTGCAGGGAAAGTCCGGGAGGCATTTGCTGTGCTGGCACACTTTCTCCCTCCTAGACAGAGTGGAAAAGCTTTTCCCTGCCGTGTAGGCGGCAAGAGACGCATTAGACGGGCATCCGGAGCTGTCCGAAGGTAAGCGCCTGTTGCCGGCCTCTTTCGGCACAAGCCCCCGCTCCGGAGCGCACCGCGGCCGGCAGGATGCTCTCTGCCGGCGAAGGTGCCGCTTCTCCGGCAAGGAAGCCTCAGCCGCTTCTCCTGCACACGGAGAGCGTGCTAGCTGCTGAAACGTGAAGAAAGAAGCTGCAGAAGACTGGCACTGAGCGTGCAGCTTTCCAGCGGAGAGAAAAAGCTACTTGAACACTCTGCAAGCCTTTCCACTCCCAAAAACATGCACATGGAAGGAGCTGCTGCAAAAGCGATGCTGTGCTCGCTGCTGCTCCTCCTGAAGCTCTGGCTGCTAAATCTGAGGCTTTCCTTCCAATTTCAAGCTGCAAAGCACTTGCTGAATTGCAGGGAAAGTCCGGGAGGCATTTGCTGTGCTGGCACACTTTCTCCTTCCTAGACAGAGTGGAAAAGCTTTTCCCTGCCGTGTAGGCGACAAGAGACGCATTAGACAGGGATCCGGAGCTGTCCGAAGGTAAGCGCTTGTTCCCGGCCTCGTTCGGCACAAGCCCCCGCTCCGGAGCGCACCGCGGCCGGCAGGATGCTCTCTGCCGGCGAAGGTGCCGCTTCTCCGGCAAGGAAGCCTCAGCCGCTTCTCCTGCACACGGAGAGCGTGCTAGCTGCTGAAACGTGAAGAAAGAAGCTGCAGAAGACTGGCACTGAGCGTGCAGCTTTCCAGCGGAGAGAAAAAGCTACTTGAACACTCTGCAAGCCTTTCCACTCCCAAAAACATGCACATGGAAGGAGCTGCTGCAAAAGCGATGCTGTGCTCGCTGCTGCTCGTCCTGAAGCTCTGGCTGCTAAATCTGAGGCTTTCCTTCCAATTTCAAGCTGCAAAGCACTTGCTGAATTGCAGGGAAAGTCCGGGAGGCATTTGCTGTGCTGGCACACTTTCTCCTTCCTAGACAGAGTGGAAAAGCTTTTCCCTGCCGTGTAGGCGACAAGAGACGCATTAGACAGGGATCCGGAGCTGTCCGAAGGTAAGCGCTTGTTCCCGGCCTCTTTCGGCACAAGCCCCCGCTCCGGAGCGCACCGCGGCCGGCAGGATGCTCTCTGCCGGCGAAGGTGCCGCTTCTCCGGCAAGGAAGCCTCAGCCGCTTCTCCTGCACACGGAGAGCGTGCTAGCTGCTGAAACGTGAAGAAAGAAGCTGCAGAAGACTGGCACTGAGCGTGCAGCTTTCCAGCGGAGAGAAAAAGCTACTTGAACACTCTGCAAGCCTTTCCACTCCCAAAAACATGCACATGGAAGGAGCTGCTGCAAAAGCGATGCTGTGCTCGCTGCTGCTCCTCCTGAAGCTCTGGCTGCTAAATCTGAGGCTTTCCTTCCAATTTCAAGCTGCAAAGCACTTGCTGAATTGCAGGGAAAGTCCGGGAGGCATTTGCTGTGCTGGCACACTTTCTCCTTCCTAGACAGAGTGGAAAAGCTTTTCCCTGCCGTGTAGGCGACAAGAGACGCATTAGACAGGGATCCGGAGCTGTCCGAAGGTAAGCGCCCGTTCCCGGCCTCTTTCGGCACAAGCCCCCGCTCCGGAGCGCACCGCGGCCGGCAGGATGCTCTCTGCCGGCGAAGGTGCCGCTTCTCCGGCAAGGAAGCCTCAGCCGCTTCTCCTGCACACGGAGAGCGTGCTAGCTGCTGAAACGTGAAGAAAGAAGCTGCAGAAGACTGGCACTGAGCGTGCAGCTTTCCAGCGGAGAGAAAAAGCTACTTGAACACTCTGCAAGCCTTTCCACTCCCAAAAACATGCACATGGAAGGAGCTGCTGCAAAAGCGATGCTGTGCTCGCTGCTGCTCGTCCTGAAGCTCTGGCTGCTAAATCTGAGGCTTTCCTTCCAATTTCAAGCTGCAAAGCACTTGCTGAATTGCAGGGAAAGTCCGGGAGGCATTTGCTGTGCTGGCACACTTTCTCCTTCCTAGACAGAGTGGAAAAGCTTTTCCCTGCCGTGTAGGCGACAAGAGACGCATTAGACGGGCATCCGGAGCTGTCCGAAGGTAAGCGCCCGTTCCCGGCCTCTTTCGGCACAAGCCCCCGCTCCGGAGCGCACCGCGGCCGGCAGGATGCTCTCTGCCGGCGAAGGTGCCGCTTCTCCGGCAAGGAAGCCTCAGCCGCTTCTCCTGCACACGGAGAGCGTGCTAGCTGCTGAAACGTGAAGAAAGAAGCTGCAGAAGACTGGCACTGAGCGTGCAGCTTTCCAGCGGAGAGAAAAAGCTACTTGAACACTCTGCAAGCCTTTCCACTCCCAAAAACATGCACATGGAAGGAGCTGCTGCAAAAGCGATGCTGTGCTCGCTGCTGCTCGTCCTGAAGCTCTGGCTGCTAAATCTGAGGCTTTCCTTCCACTTTCAAGCTGCAAAGCACTTGCTGAATTGCAGGGAAAGTCCGGGAGGCATTTGCTGTGCTGGCACACTTTCTCCTTCCTAGACAGAGTGGAAAAGCTTTTCCCTGCCGTGTAGGCGACAAGAGACGCATTAGACAGGGATCCGGAGCTGTCCGAAGGTAAGCGCCCGTTCCCGGCCTCTTTCGGCACAAGCCCCCGCTCCGGAGCGCACCGCGGCCGGCAGGATGCTCTCTGCCGGCGAAGGTGCCGCTTCTCCGGCAAGGAAGCCTCAGCCGCTTCTCCTGCACACGGAGAGCGTGCTAGCTGCTGAAACGTGAAGAAAGAAGCTGCAGAAGACTGGCACTGAGCGTGCAGCTTTCCAGCGGAGAGAAAAAGCTACTTGAACACTCTGCAAGCCTTTCCACTCCCAAAAACATGCACATGGAAGGAGCTGCTGCAAAAGCGATGCTGTGCTCGCTGCTGCTCCTCCTGAAGCTCTGGCTGCTAAATCTGAGGCTTTCCTTCCAATTTCAAGCTGCAAAGCACTTGCTGAATTGCAGGGAAAGTCCGGGAGGCATTTGCTGTGCTGGCACACTTTCTCCTTCCTAGACAGAGTGGAAAAGCTTTTCCCTGCCGTGTAGGCGACAAGAGACGCATTAGACAGGGATCCGGAGCTGTCCGAAGGTAAGCGCTTGTTCCCGGCCTCTTTCGGCACAAGCCCCCGCTCCGGAGCGCACCGCGGCCGGCAGGATGCTCTCTGCCGGCGAAGGTGCCGCTTCTCCGGCAAGGAAGCCTCAGCCGCTTCTCCTGCACACGGAGAGCGTGCTAGCTGCTGAAACGTGAAGAAAGAAGCTGCAGAAGACTGGCACTGAGCGTGCAGCTTTCCAGCGGAGAGAAAAAGCTACTTGAACACTCTGCAAGCCTTTCCACTCCCAAAAACATGCACATGGAAGGAGCTGCTGCAAAAGCGATGCTGTGCTCGCTGCTGCTCGTCCTGAAGCTCTGGCTGCTAAATCTGAGGCTTTCCTTCCAATTTCAAGCTGCAAAGCACTTGCTGAATTGCAGGGAAAGTCCGGGAGGCATTTGCTGTGCTGGCACACTTTCTCCTTCCTAGACAGAGTGGAAAAGCTTTTCCCTGCCGTGTAGGCGACAAGAGACGCATTAGACAGGGATCCGGAGCTGTCCGAAGGTAAGCGCCCGTTCCCGGCCTCTTTCGGCACAAGCCCCCGCTCCGGAGCGCACCGCGGCCGGCAGGATGCTCTCTGCCGGCGAAGGTGCCGCTTCTCCGGCAAGGAAGCCTCAGCCGCTTCTCCTGCACACGGAGAGCGTGCTAGCTGCTGAAACGTGAAGAAAGAAGCTGCAGAAGACTGGCACTGAGCGTGCAGCTTTCCAGCGGAGAGAAAAAGCTACTTGAACACTCTGCAAGCCTTTCCACTCCCAAAAACATGCACATGGAAGGAGCTGCTGCAAAAGCGATGCTGTGCTCGCTGCTGCTCGTCCTGAAGCTCTGGCTGCTAAATCTGAGGCTTTCCTTCCAATTTCAAGCTGCAAAGCACTTGCTGAATTGCAGGGAAAGTCCGGGAGGCATTTGCTGTGCTGGCACACTTTCTCCTTCCTAGACAGAGTGGAAAAGCTTTTCCCTGCCGTGTAGGCGACAAGAGACGCATTAGACAGGGATCCGGAGCTGTCCGAAGGTAAGCGCTTGTTCCCGGCCTCGTTCGGCACAAGCCCCCGCTCCGGAGCGCACCGCGGCCGGCAGGATGCTCTCTGCCGGCGAAGGTGCCGCTTCTCCGGCAAGGAAGCCTCAGCCGCTTCTCCTGCACACGGAGAGCGTGCTAGCTGCTGAAACGTGAAGAAAGAAGCTGCAGAAGACTGGCACTGAGCGTGCAGCTTTCCAGCGGAGAGAAAAAGCTACTTGAACACTCTGCAAGCCTTTCCACTCCCAAAAACATGCACATGGAAGGAGCTGCTGCAAAAGCGATGCTGTGCTCGCTGCTGCTCGTCCTGAAGCTCTGGCTGCTAAATCTGAGGCTTTCCTTCCAATTTCAAGCTGCAAAGCACTTGCTGAATTGCAGGGAAAGTCCGGGAGGCATTTGCTGTGCTGGCACACTTTCTCCTTCCTAGACAGAGTGGAAAAGCTTTTCCCTGCCGTGTAGGCGACAAGAGACGCATTAGACAGGGATCCGGAGCTGTCCGAAGGTAAGCGCTTGTTCCCGGCCTCGTTCGGCACAAGCCCCCGCTCCGGAGCGCACCGCGGCCGGCAGGATGCTCTCTGCCGGCGAAGGTGCCGCTTCTCCGGCAAGGAAGCCTCAGCCGCTTCTCCTGCACACGGAGAGCGTGCTAGCTGCTGAAACGTGAAGAAAGAAGCTGCAGAAGACTGGCACTGAGCGTGCAGCTTTCCAGCGGAGAGAAAAAGCTACTTGAACACTCTGCAAGCCTTTCCACTCCCAAAAACATGCACATGGAAGGAGCTGCTGCAAAAGCGGTGCTGTGCTCGCTGCTGCTCGTCCTGAAGCTCTGGCTGCTAAATCTGAGGCTTTCCTTCCAATTTCAAGCTGCAAAGCACTTGCTGAATTGCAGGGAAAGTCCGGGAGGCATTTGCTGTGCTGGCACACTTTCTCCTTCCTAGACAGAGTGGAAAAGCTTTTCCCTGCCGTGTAGGCGACAAGAGACGCATTAGACCGGGATCCGGAGCTGTCCGAAGGTAAGCGCCTGTTGCCGGCCTCTTTTGGCACAAGCCCCCGCTCCGGAGCGCACCGCGGCCGGCAGGATGCTCTCTGCCGGCGAAGGTGCCGCTTCTCCGGCAAGGAAACCTCAGCCGCTTCTCCTGCACACGGAGAGCGTGCTAGCTGCTGAAACGTGAAGAAAGAAGCTGCAGAAGACTGGCACTGAGCGTGCAGCTTTCCAGCGGAGAGAAAAAGCTACTTGAACACTCTGCAAGCCTTTCCACTCCCAAAAACATGCACATGGAAGGAGCTGCTGCAAAAGCGATGCTGTGCTCGCTGCTGCTCCTCCTGAAGCTCTGGCTGCTAAATCTGAGGCTTTCCTTCCAATTTCAAGCTGCAAAGCACTTGCTGAATTGCAGGGAAAGTCCGGGAGGCATTTGCTGTGCTGGCACACTTTCTCCTTCCTAGACAGAGTGGAAAAGCTTTTCCCTGCCGTGTAGGCGACAGGAGACGCATTAGACGGGCATCCGGAGCTGTCCGAAGGTAAGCGCCTGTTCCCGGCCTCTTTCGGCACAAGCCCCCGCTCCGGAGCGCACCGCGGCCGGCAGGATGCTCTCTGCCGGCGAAGGTGCCGCTTCTCCGGCAAGGAAGCCTCAGCCGCTTCTCCTGCACACGGAGAGCGTGCTAGCTGCTGAAACGTGAAGAAAGAAGCTGCAGAAGACTGGCACTGAGCGTGCAGCTTTCCAGCGGAGAGAAAAAGCTACTTGAACACTCTGCAAGCCTTTCCACTCCCAAAAACATGCACATGGAAGGAGCTGCTGCAAAAGCGATGCTGTGCTCGCTGCTGCTCCTCCTGAAGCTCTGGCTGCTAAATCTGAGGCTTTCCTTCCAATTTCAAGCTGCAAAGCACTTGCTGAATTGCAGGGAAAGTCCGGGAGGCATTTGCTGTGCTGGCACACTTTCTCCTTCCTAGACAGAGTGGAAAAGCTTTTCCCTGCCGTGTAGGCGACAAGAGACGCATTAGACAGGGATCCGGAGCTGTCCGAAGGTAAGCGCCCGTTCCCGGCCTCTTTCGGCACAAGCCCCCGCTCCGGAGCGCACCGCGGCCGGCAGGATGCTCTCTGCCGGCGAAGGTGCCGCTTCTCCGGCAAGGAAGCCTCAGCCGCTTCTCCTGCACACGGAGAGCGTGCTAGCTGCTGAAACGTGAAGAAAGAAGCTGCAGAAGACTGGCACTGAGCGTGCAGCTTTCCAGCGGAGAGAAAAAGCTACTTGAACACTCTGCAAGCCTTTCCACTCCCAAAAACATGCACATGGAAGGAGCTGCTGCAAAAGCGATGCTGTGCTCGCTGCTGCTCGTCCTGAAGCTCTGGCTGCTAAATCTGAGGCTTTCCTTCCAATTTCAAGCTGCAAAGCACTTGCTGAATTGCAGGGAAAGTCCGGGAGGCATTTGCTGTGCTGGCACACTTTCTCCTTCCTAGACAGAGTGGAAAAGCTTTTCCCTGCCGTGTAGGCGACAAGAGACGCATTAGACAGGGATCCGGAGCTGTCCGAAGGTAAGCGCCCGTTCCCGGCCTCTTTCGGCACAAGCCCCCGCTCCGGAGCGCACCGCGGCCGGCAGGATGCTCTCTGCCGGCGAAGGTGCCGCTTCTCCGGCAAGGAAGCCTCAGCCGCTTCTCCTGCACACGGAGAGCGTGCTAGCTGCTGAAACGTGAAGAAAGAAGCTGCAGAAGACTGGCACTGAGCGTGCAGCTTTCCAGCGGAGAGAAAAAGCTACTTGAACACTCTGCAAGCCTTTCCACTCCCAAAAACATGCACATGGAAGGAGCTGCTGCAAAAGCGATGCTGTGCTCGCTGCTGCTCGTCCTGAAGCTCTGGCTGCTAAATCGGAGGCTTTCCTTCCAATTTCAAGCTGCAAAGCACTTGCTGAATTGCAGGGAAAGTCCGGGAGGCATTTGCTGTGCTGGCACACTTTCTCCCTCCTAGACAGAGTGGAAAAGCTTTTCCCTGCCGTGTAGGCGGCAAGAGACGCATTAGACGGGCATCCGGAGCTGTCCGAAGGTAAGCGCCTGTTGCCGGCCTCTTTCGGCACAAGCCCCCGCTCCGGAGCGCACCGCGGCCGGCAGGATGCTCTCTGCCGGCGAAGGTGCCGCTTCTCCGGCAAGGAAGCCTCAGCCGCTTCTCCTGCACACGGAGAGCGTGCTAGCTGCTGAAACGTGAAGAAAGAAGCTGCAGAAGACTGGCACTGAGCGTGCAGCTTTCCAGCGGAGAGAAAAAGCTACTTGAACACTCTGCAAGCCTTTCCACTCCCAAAAACATGCACATGGAAGGAGCTGCTGCAAAAGCGATGCTGTGCTCGCTGCTGCTCCTCCTGAAGCTCTGGCTGCTAAATCTGAGGCTTTCCTTCCAATTTCAAGCTGCAAAGCACTTGCTGAATTGCAGGGAAAGTCCGGGAGGCATTTGCTGTGCTGGCACACTTTCTCCCTCCTAGACAGAGTGGAAAAGCTTTTCCCTGCCGTGTAGGCGGCAAGAGACGCATTAGACGGGCATCCGGAGCTGTCCGAAGGTAAGCGCCTGTTGCCGGCCTCTTTCGGCACAAGCCCCCGCTCCGGAGCGCACCGCGGCCGGCAGGATGCTCTCTGCCGGCGAAGGTGCCGCTTCTCCGGCAAGGAAGCCTCAGCCGCTTCTCCTGCACACGGAGAGCGTGCTAGCTGCTGAAACGTGAAGAAAGAAGCTGCAGAAGACTGGCACTGAGCGTGCAGCTTTCCAGCGGAGAGAAAAAGCTACTTGAACACTCTGCAAGCCTTTCCACTCCCAAAAACATGCACATGGAAGGAGCTGCTGCAAAAGCGATGCTGTGCTCGCTGCTGCTCGTCCTGAAGCTCTGGCTGCTAAATCTGAGGCTTTCCTTCCAATTTCAAGCTGCAAAGCACTTGCTGAATTGCAGGGAAAGTCCGGGAGGCATTTGCTGTGCTGGCACACTTTCTCCTTCCTAGACAGAGTGGAAAAGCTTTTCCCTGCCGTGTAGGCGACAAGAGACGCATTAGACAGGGATCCGGAGCTGTCCGAAGGTAAGCGCTTGTTCCCGGCCTCGTTCGGCACAAGCCCCCGCTCCGGAGCGCACCGCGGCCGGCAGGATGCTCTCTGCCGGCGAAGGTGCCGCTTCTCCGGCAAGGAAGCCTCAGCCGCTTCTCCTGCACACGGAGAGCGTGCTAGCTGCTGAAACGTGAAGAAAGAAGCTGCAGAAGACTGGCACTGAGCGTGCAGCTTTCCAGCGGAGAGAAAAAGCTACTTGAACACTCTGCAAGCCTTTCCACTCCCAAAAACATGCACATGGAAGGAGCTGCTGCAAAAGCGATGCTGTGCTCGCTGCTGCTCGTCCTGAAGCTCTGGCTGCTAAATCTGAGGCTTTCCTTCCAATTTCAAGCTGCAAAGCACTTGCTGAATTGCAGGGAAAGTCCGGGAGGCATTTGCTGTGCTGGCACACTTTCTCCTTCCTAGACAGAGTGGAAAAGCTTTTCCCTGCCGTGTAGGCGACAAGAGACGCATTAGACAGGGATCCGGAGCTGTCCGAAGGTAAGCGCTTGTTCCCGGCCTCTTTCGGCACAAGCCCCCGCTCCGGAGCGCACCGCGGCCGGCAGGATGCTCTCTGCCGGCGAAGGTGCCGCTTCTCCGGCAAGGAAGCCTCAGCCGCTTCTCCTGCACACGGAGAGCGTGCTAGCTGCTGAAACGTGAAGAAAGAAGCTGCAGAAGACTGGCACTGAGCGTGCAGCTTTCCAGCGGAGAGAAAAAGCTACTTGAACACTCTGCAAGCCTTTCCACTCCCAAAAACATGCACATGGAAGGAGCTGCTGCAAAAGCGGTGCTGTGCTCGCTGCTGCTCGTCCTGAAGCTCTGGCTGCTAAATCTGAGGCTTTCCTTCCAATTTCAAGCTGCAAAGCACTTGCTGAATTGCAGGGAAAGTCCGGGAGGCATTTGCTGTGCTGGCACACTTTCTCCTTCCTAGACAGAGTGGAAAAGCTTTTCCCTGCCGTGTAGGCGACAAGAGACGCATTAGACCGGGATCCGGAGCTGTCCGAAGGTAAGCGCCCGTTCCCGGCCTCTTTCGGCACAAGCCCCCGCTCCGGAGCGCACCGCGGCCGGCAGGATGCTCTCTGCCGGCGAAGGTGCCGCTTCTCCGGCAAGGAAACCTCAGCCGCTTCTCCTGCACACGGAGAGCGTGCTAGCTGCTGAAACGTGAAGAAAGAAGCTGCAGAAGACTGGCACTGAGCCTGCAGCTTTCCAGCGGAGAGAAAAAGCTACTTGAACACTCTGCAAGCCTTTCCACTCCCAAAAACATGCACATGGAAGGAGCTGCTGCAAAAGCGATGCTGTGCTCGCTGCTGCTCCTCCTGAAGCTCTGGCTGCTAAATCTGAGGCTTTCCTTCCAATTTCAAGCTGCAAAGCACTTGCTGAATTGCAGGGAAAGTCCGGGAGGCATTTGCTGTGCTGGCACACTTTCTCCTTCCTAGACAGAGTGGAAAAGCTTTTCCCTGCCGTGTAGGCGACAGGAGACGCATTAGACGGGCATCCGGAGCTGTCCGAAGGTAAGCGCCTGTTGCCGGCCTCTTTCGGCACAAGCCCCCGCTCCGGAGCGCACCGCGGCCGGCAGGATGCTCTCTGCCGGCGAAGGTGCCGCTTCTCCGGCAAGGAAGCCTCAGCCGCTTCTCCTGCACACGGAGAGCGTGCTAGCTGCTGAAACGTGAAGAAAGAAGCTGCAGAAGACTGGCACTGAGCGTGCAGCTTTCCAGCGGAGAGAAAAAGCTACTTGAACACTCTGCAAGCCTTTCCACTCCCAAAAACATGCACATGGAAGGAGCTGCTGCAAAAGCGATGCTGTGCTCGCTGCTGCTCCTCCTGAAGCTCTGGCTGCTAAATCTGAGGCTTTCCTTCCAATTTCAAGCTGCAAAGCACTTGCTGAATTGCAGGGAAAGTCCGGGAGGCATTTGCTGTGCTGGCACACTTTCTCCTTCCTAGACAGAGTGGAAAAGCTTTTCCCTGCCGTGTAGGCGACAAGAGACGCATTAGACAGGGATCCGGAGCTGTCCGAAGGTAAGCGCCCGTTCCCGGCCTCTTTCGGCACAAGCCCCCGCTCCGGAGCGCACCGCGGCCGGCAGGATGCTCTCTGCCGGCGAAGGTGCCGCTTCTCCGGCAAGGAAGCCTCAGCCGCTTCTCCTGCACACGGAGAGCGTGCTAGCTGCTGAAACGTGAAGAAAGAAGCTGCAGAAGACTGGCACTGAGCGTGCAGCTTTCCAGCGGAGAGAAAAAGCTACTTGAACACTCTGCAAGCCTTTCCACTCCCAAAAACATGCACATGGAAGGAGCTGCTGCAAAAGCGATGCTGTGCTCGCTGCTGCTCGTCCTGAAGCTCTGGCTGCTAAATCTGAGGCTTTCCTTCCAATTTCAAGCTGCAAAGCACTTGCTGAATTGCAGGGAAAGTCCGGGAGGCATTTGCTGTGCTGGCACACTTTCTCCTTCCTAGACAGAGTGGAAAAGCTTTTCCCTGCCGTGTAGGCGACAAGAGACGCATTAGACGGGCATCCGGAGCTGTCCGAAGGTAAGCGCCCGTTCCCGGCCTCTTTCGGCACAAGCCCCCGCTCCGGAGCGCACCGCGGCCGGCAGGATGCTCTCTGCCGGCGAAGGTGCCGCTTCTCCGGCAAGGAAGCCTCAGCCGCTTCTCCTGCACACGGAGAGCGTGCTAGCTGCTGAAACGTGAAGAAAGAAGCTGCAGAAGACTGGCACTGAGCGTGCAGCTTTCCAGCGGAGAGAAAAAGCTACTTGAACACTCTGCAAGCCTTTCCACTCCCAAAAACATGCACATGGAAGGAGCTGCTGCAAAAGCGATGCTGTGCTCGCTGCTGCTCGTCCTGAAGCTCTGGCTGCTAAATCTGAGGCTTTCCTTCCAATTTCAAGCTGCAAAGCACTTGCTGAATTGCAGGGAAAGTCCGGGAGGCATTTGCTGTGCTGGCACACTTTCTCCTTCCTAGACAGAGTGGAAAAGCTTTTCCCTGCCGTGTAGGCGACAGGAGACGCATTAGACAGGGATCCGGAGCTGTCCGAAGGTAAGCGCCCGTTCCCGGCCTCTTTCGGCACAAGCCCCCGCTCCGGAGCGCACCGCGGCCGGCAGGATGCTCTCTGCCGGCGAAGGTGCCGCTTCTCCGGCAAGGAAGCCTCAGCCGCTTCTCCTGCACACGGAGAGCGTGCTAGCTGCTGAAACGTGAAGAAAGAAGCTGCAGAAGACTGGCACTGAGCGTGCAGCTTTCCAGCGGAGAGAAAAAGCTACTTGAACACTCTGCAAGCCTTTCCACTCCCAAAAACATGCACATGGAAGGAGCTGCTGCAAAAGCGATGCTGTGCTCGCTGCTGCTCCTCCTGAAGCTCTGGCTGCTAAATCTGAGGCTTTCCTTCCAATTTCAAGCTGCAAAGCACTTGCTGAATTGCAGGGAAAGTCCGGGAGGCATTTGCTGTGCTGGCACACTTTCTCCTTCCTAGACAGAGTGGAAAAGCTTTTCCCTGCCGTGTAGGCGACAAGAGACGCATTAGACAGGGATCCGGAGCTGTCCGAAGGTAAGCGCTTGTTCCCGGCCTCGTTCGGCACAAGCCCCCGCTCCGGAGCGCACCGCGGCCGGCAGGATGCTCTCTGCCGGCGAAGGTGCCGCTTCTCCGGCAAGGAAGCCTCAGCCGCTTCTCCTGCACACGGAGAGCGTGCTAGCTGCTGAAACGTGAAGAAAGAAGCTGCAGAAGACTGGCACTGAGCGTGCAGCTTTCCAGCGGAGAGAAAAAGCTACTTGAACACTCTGCAAGCCTTTCCACTCCCAAAAACATGCACATGGAAGGAGCTGCTGCAAAAGCGATGCTGTGCTCGCTGCTGCTCGTCCTGAAGCTCTGGCTGCTAAATCTGAGGCTTTCCTTCCAATTTCAAGCTGCAAAGCACTTGCTGAATTGCAGGGAAAGTCCGGGAGGCATTTGCTGTGCTGGCACACTTTCTCCTTCCTAGACAGAGTGGAAAAGCTTTTCCCTGCCGTGTAGGCGACAAGAGACGCATTAGACAGGGATCCGGAGCTGTCCGAAGGTAAGCGCTTGTTCCCGGCCTCGTTCGGCACAAGCCCCCGCTCCGGAGCGCACCGCGGCCGGCAGGATGCTCTCTGCCGGCGAAGGTGCCGCTTCTCCGGCAAGGAAGCCTCAGCCGCTTCTCCTGCACACGGAGAGCGTGCTAGCTGCTGAAACGTGAAGAAAGAAGCTGCAGAAGACTGGCACTGAGCGTGCAGCTTTCCAGCGGAGAGAAAAAGCTACTTGAACACTCTGCAAGCCTTTCCACTCCCAAAAACATGCACATGGAAGGAGCTGCTGCAAAAGCGGTGCTGTGCTCGCTGCTGCTCGTCCTGAAGCTCTGGCTGCTAAATCTGAGGCTTTCCTTCCAATTTCAAGCTGCAAAGCACTTGCTGAATTGCAGGGAAAGTCCGGGAGGCATTTGCTGTGCTGGCACACTTTCTCCTTCCTAGACAGAGTGGAAAAGCTTTTCCCTGCCGTGTAGGCGACAAGAGACGCATTAGACCGGGATCCGGAGCTGTCCGAAGGTAAGCGCCTGTTGCCGGCCTCTTTTGGCACAAGCCCCCGCTCCGGAGCGCACCGCGGCCGGCAGGATGCTCTCTGCCGGCGAAGGTGCCGCTTCTCCGGCAAGGAAACCTCAGCCGCTTCTCCTGCACACGGAGAGCGTGCTAGCTGCTGAAACGTGAAGAAAGAAGCTGCAGAAGACTGGCACTGAGCCTGCAGCTTTCCAGCGGAGAGAAAAAGCTACTTGAACACTCTGCAAGCCTTTCCACTCCCAAAAACATGCACATGGAAGGAGCTGCTGCAAAAGCGATGCTGTGCTCGCTGCTGCTCCTCCTGAAGCTCTGGCTGCTAAATCTGAGGCTTTCCTTCCAATTTCAAGCTGCAAAGCACTTGCTGAATTGCAGGGAAAGTCCGGGAGGCATTTGCTGTGCTGGCACACTTTCTCCTTCCTAGACAGAGTGGAAAAGCTTTTCCCTGCCGTGTAGGCGACAGGAGACGCATTAGACGGGCATCCGGAGCTGTCCGAAGGTAAGCGCCTGTTCCCGGCCTCTTTCGGCACAAGCCCCCGCTCCGGAGCGCACCGCGGCCGGCAGGATGCTCTCTGCCGGCGAAGGTGCCGCTTCTCCGGCAAGGAAGCCTCAGCCGCTTCTCCTGCACACGGAGAGCGTGCTAGCTGCTGAAACGTGAAGAAAGAAGCTGCAGAAGACTGGCACTGAGCGTGCAGCTTTCCAGCGGAGAGAAAAAGCTACTTGAACACTCTGCAAGCCTTTCCACTCCCAAAAACATGCACATGGAAGGAGCTGCTGCAAAAGCGATGCTGTGCTCGCTGCTGCTCCTCCTGAAGCTCTGGCTGCTAAATCTGAGGCTTTCCTTCCAATTTCAAGCTGCAAAGCACTTGCTGAATTGCAGGGAAAGTCCGGGAGGCATTTGCTGTGCTGGCACACTTTCTCCTTCCTAGACAGAGTGGAAAAGCTTTTCCCTGCCGTGTAGGCGACAAGAGACGCATTAGACAGGGATCCGGAGCTGTCCGAAGGTAAGCGCCCGTTCCCGGCCTCTTTCGGCACAAGCCCCCGCTCCGGAGCGCACCGCGGCCGGCAGGATGCTCTCTGCCGGCGAAGGTGCCGCTTCTCCGGCAAGGAAGCCTCAGCCGCTTCTCCTGCACACGGAGAGCGTGCTAGCTGCTGAAACGTGAAGAAAGAAGCTGCAGAAGACTGGCACTGAGCGTGCAGCTTTCCAGCGGAGAGAAAAAGCTACTTGAACACTCTGCAAGCCTTTCCACTCCCAAAAACATGCACATGGAAGGAGCTGCTGCAAAAGCGATGCTGTGCTCGCTGCTGCTCGTCCTGAAGCTCTGGCTGCTAAATCTGAGGCTTTCCTTCCAATTTCAAGCTGCAAAGCACTTGCTGAATTGCAGGGAAAGTCCGGGAGGCATTTGCTGTGCTGGCACACTTTCTCCTTCCTAGACAGAGTGGAAAAGCTTTTCCCTGCCGTGTAGGCGACAAGAGACGCATTAGACAGGGATCCGGAGCTGTCCGAAGGTAAGCGCCCGTTCCCGGCCTCTTTCGGCACAAGCCCCCGCTCCGGAGCGCACCGCGGCCGGCAGGATGCTCTCTGCCGGCGAAGGTGCCGCTTCTCCGGCAAGGAAGCCTCAGCCGCTTCTCCTGCACACGGAGAGCGTGCTAGCTGCTGAAACGTGAAGAAAGAAGCTGCAGAAGACTGGCACTGAGCGTGCAGCTTTCCAGCGGAGAGAAAAAGCTACTTGAACACTCTGCAAGCCTTTCCACTCCCAAAAACATGCACATGGAAGGAGCTGCTGCAAAAGCGATGCTGTGCTCGCTGCTGCTCCTCCTGAAGCTCTGGCTGCTAAATCTGAGGCTTTCCTTCCACTTTCAAGCTGCAAAGCACTTGCTGAATTGCAGGGAAAGTCCGGGAGGCATTTGCTGTGCTGGCACACTTTCTCCTTCCTAGACAGAGTGGAAAAGCTTTTCCCTGCCGTGTAGGCGACAAGAGACGCATTAGACAGGGATCCGGAGCTGTCCGAAGGTAAGCGCCCGTTCCCGGCCTCTTTCGGCACAAGCCCCCGCTCCGGAGCGCACCGCGGCCGGCAGGATGCTCTCTGCCGGCGAAGGTGCCGCTTCTCCGGCAAGGAAGCCTCAGCCGCTTCTCCTGCACACGGAGAGCGTGCTAGCTGCTGAAACGTGAAGAAAGAAGCTGCAGAAGACTGGCACTGAGCGTGCAGCTTTCCAGCGGAGAGAAAAAGCTACTTGAACACTCTGCAAGCCTTTCCACTCCCAAAAACATGCACATGGAAGGAGCTGCTGCAAAAGCGATGCTGTGCTCGCTGCTGCTCGTCCTGAAGCTCTGGCTGCTAAATCTGAGGCTTTCCTTCCAATTTCAAGCTGCAAAGCACTTGCTGAATTGCAGGGAAAGTCCGGGAGGCATTTGCTGTGCTGGCACACTTTCTCCTTCCTAGACAGAGTGGAAAAGCTTTTCCCTGCCGTGTAGGCGACAAGAGACGCATTAGACGGGCATCCGGAGCTGTCCGAAGGTAAGCGCTTGTTCCCGGCCTCGTTCGGCACAAGCCCCCGCTCCGGAGCGCACCGCGGCCGGCAGGATGCTCTCTGCCGGCGAAGGTGCCGCTTCTCCGGCAAGGAAGCCTCAGCCGCTTCTCCTGCACACGGAGAGCGTGCTAGCTGCTGAAACGTGAAGAAAGAAGCTGCAGAAGACTGGCACTGAGCGTGCAGCTTTCCAGCGGAGAGAAAAAGCTACTTGAACACTCTGCAAGCCTTTCCACTCCCAAAAACATGCACATGGAAGGAGCTGCTGCAAAAGCGATGCTGTGCTCGCTGCTGCTCGTCCTGAAGCTCTGGCTGCTAAATCTGAGGCTTTCCTTCCAATTTCAAGCTGCAAAGCACTTGCTGAATTGCAGGGAAAGTCCGGGAGCAATTTGCTGTGCTGGCACACTTTCTCCTTCCTAGACAGAGTGGAAAAGCTTTTCCCTGCCGTGTAGGCGACAAGAGACGCATTAGACAGGGATCCGGAGCTGTCCGAAGGTAAGCGCTTGTTCCCGGCCTCTTTCGGCACAAGCCCCCGCTCCGGAGCGCACCGCGGCCGGCAGGATGCTCTCTGCCGGCGAAGGTGCCGCTTCTCCGGCAAGGAAGCCTCAGCCGCTTCTCCTGCACACGGAGAGCGTGCTAGCTGCTGAAACGTGAAGAAAGAAGCTGCAGAACACTGGCACTGAGCGTGCAGCTTTCCAGCGGAGAGAAAAAGCTACTTGAACACTCTGCAAGCCTTTCCACTCCCAAAAACATGCACATGGAAGGAGCTGCTGCAAAAGCGATGCTGTGCTCGCTGCTGCTCGTCCTGAAGCTCTGGCTGCTAAATCTGAGGCTTTCCTTCCACTTTCAAGCTGCAAAGCACTTGCTGAATTGCAGGGAAAGTCCGGGAGGCATTTGCTGTGCTGGCACACTTTCTCCTTCCTAGACAGAGTGGAAAAGCTTTTCCCTGCCGTGTAGGCGACAAGAGACGCATTAGACAGGGATCCGGAGCTGTCCGAAGGTAAGCGCCCGTTGCCGGCCTCTTTCGGCACAAGCCCCCGCTCCGGAGCGCACCGCGGCCGGCAGGATGCTCTCTGCCGGCGAAGGTGCCGCTTCTCCGGCAAGGAAGCCTCAGCCGCTTCTCCTGCACACGGAGAGCGTGCTAGCTGCTGAAACGTGAAGAAAGAAGCTGCAGAAGACTGGCACTGAGCGTGCAGCTTTCCAGCGGAGAGAAAAAGCTACTTGAACACTCTGCAAGCCTTTCCACTCCCAAAAACATGCACATGGAAGGAGCTGCTGCAAAAGCGATGCTGTGCTCGCTGCTGCTCGTCCTGAAGCTCTGGCTGCTAAATCTGAGGCTTTCCTTCCACTTTCAAGCTGCAAAGCACTTGCTGAATTGCAGGGAAAGTCCGGGAGGCATTTGCTGTGCTGGCACACTTTCTCCTTCCTAGACAGAGTGGAAAAGCTTTTCCCTGCCGTGTAGGCGACAAGAGACGCATTAGACAGGGATCCGGAGCTGTCCGAAGGTAAGCGCCCGTTCCCGGCCTCTTTCGGCACAAGCCCCCGCTCCGGAGCGCACCGCGGCCGGCAGGATGCTCTCTGCCGGCGAAGGTGCCGCTTCTCCGGCAAGGAAGCCTCAGCCGCTTCTCCTGCACACGGAGAGCGTGCTAGCTGCTGAAACGTGAAGAAAGAAGCTGCAGAAGACTGGCACTGAGCGTGCAGCTTTCCAGCGGAGAGAAAAAGCTACTTGAACACTCTGCAAGCCTTTCCACTCCCAAAAACATGCACATGGAAGGAGCTGCTGCAAAAGCGATGCTGTGCTCGCTGCTGCTCGTCCTGAAGCTCTGGCTGCTAAATCTGAGGCTTTCCTTCCAATTTCAAGCTGCAAAGCACTTGCTGAATTGCAGGGAAAGTCCGGGAGGCATTTGCTGTGCTGGCACACTTTCTCCTTCCTAGACAGAGTGGAAAAGCTTTTCCCTGCCGTGTAGGCGACAAGAGACGCATTAGACAGGGATCCGGAGCTGTCCGAAGGTAAGCGCTTGTTCCCGGCCTCTTTCGGCACAAGCCCCCGCTCCGGAGCGCACCGCGGCCGGCAGGATGCTCTCTGCCGGCGAAGGTGCCGCTTCTCCGGCAAGGAAGCCTCAGCCGCTTCTCCTGCACACGGAGAGCGTGCTAGCTGCTGAAACGTGAAGAAAGAAGCTGCAGAAGACTGGCACTGAGCGTGCAGCTTTCCAGCGGAGAGAAAAAGCTACTTGAACACTCTGCAAGCCTTTCCACTCCCAAAAACATGCACATGGAAGGAGCTGCTGCAAAAGCGATGCTGTGCTCGCTGCTGCTCGTCCTGAAGCTCTGGCTGCTAAATCTGAGGCTTTCCTTCCAATTTCAAGCTGCAAAGCACTTGCTGAATTGCAGGGAAAGTCCGGGAGGCATTTGCTGTGCTGGCACACTTTCTCCTTCCTAGACAGAGTGGAAAAGCTTTTCCCTGCCGTGTAGGCGGCAAGAGACGCATTAGACGGGCATCCGGAGCTGTCCGAAGGTAAGCGCCTGTTGCCGGCCTCTTTCGGCACAAGCCCCCGCTCCGGAGCGCACCGCGGCCGGCAGGATGCTCTCTGCCGGCGAAGGTGCCGCTTCTCCGGCAAGGAAGCCTCAGCCGCTTCTCCTGCACACGGAGAGCGTGCTAGCTGCTGAAACGTGAAGAAAGAAGCTGCAGAAGACTGGCACTGAGCGTGCAGCTTTCCAGCGGAGAGAAAAAGCTACTTGAACACTCTGCAAGCCTTTCCACTCCCAAAAACATGCACATGGAAGGAGCTGCTGCAAAAGCGATGCTGTGCTCGCTGCTGCTCCTCCTGAAGCTCTGGCTGCTAAATCTGAGGCTTTCCTTCCAATTTCAAGCTGCAAAGCACTTGCTGAATTGCAGGGAAAGTCCGGGAGGCATTTGCTGTGCTGGCACACTTTCTCCTTCCTAGACAGAGTGGAAAAGCTTTTCCCTGCCGTGTAGGCGACAAGAGACGCATTAGACAGGGATCCGGAGCTGTCCGAAGGTAAGCGCCCGTTCCCGGCCTCTTTCGGCACAAGCCCCCGCTCCGGAGCGCACCGCGGCCGGCAGGATGCTCTCTGCCGGCGAAGGTGCCGCTTCTCCGGCAAGGAAGCCTCAGCCGCTTCTCCTGCACACGGAGAGCGTGCTAGCTGCTGAAACGTGAAGAAAGAAGCTGCAGAACACTGGCACTGAGCGTGCAGCTTTCCAGCGGAGAGAAAAAGCTACTTGAACACTCTGCAAGCCTTTCCACTCCCAAAAACATGCACATGGAAGGAGCTGCTGCAAAAGCGATGCTGTGCTCGCTGCTGCTCCTCCTGAAGCTCTGGCTGCTAAATCTGAGGCTTTCCTTCCAATTTCAAGCTGCAAAGCACTTGCTGAATTGCAGGGAAAGTCCGGGAGGCATTTGCTGTGCTGGCACACTTTCTCCTTCCTAGACAGAGTGGAAAAGCTTTTCCCTGCCGTGTAGGCGACAAGAGACGCATTAGACAGGGATCCGGAGCTGTCCGAAGGTAAGCGCTTGTTCCCGGCCTCGTTCGGCACAAGCCCCCGCTCCGGAGCGCACCGCGGCCGGCAGGATGCTCTCTGCCGGCGAAGGTGCCGCTTCTCCGGCAAGGAAGCCTCAGCCGCTTCTCCTGCACACGGAGAGCGTGCTAGCTGCTGAAACGTGAAGAAAGAAGCTGCAGAAGACTGGCACTGAGCGTGCAGCTTTCCAGCGGAGAGAAAAAGCTACTTGAACACTCTGCAAGCCTTTCCACTCCCAAAAACATGCACATGGAAGGAGCTGCTGCAAAAGCGATGCTGTGCTCGCTGCTGCTCGTCCTGAAGCTCTGGCTGCTAAATCTGAGGCTTTCCTTCCACTTTCAAGCTGCAAAGCACTTGCTGAATTGCAGGGAAAGTCCGGGAGGCATTTGCTGTGCTGGCACACTTTCTCCTTCCTAGACAGAGTGGAAAAGCTTTTCCCTGCCGTGTAGGCGACAAGAGACGCATTAGACAGGGATCCGGAGCTGTCCGAAGGTAAGCGCCCGTTCCCGGCCTCTTTCGGCACAAGCCCCCGCTCCGGAGCGCACCGCGGCCGGCAGGATGCTCTCTGCCGGCGAAGGTGCCGCTTCTCCGGCAAGGAAGCCTCAGCCGCTTCTCCTGCACACGGAGAGCGTGCTAGCTGCTGAAACGTGAAGAAAGAAGCTGCAGAAGACTGGCACTGAGCGTGCAGCTTTCCAGCGGAGAGAAAAAGCTACTTGAACACTCTGCAAGCCTTTCCACTCCCAAAAACATGCACATGGAAGGAGCTGCTGCAAAAGCGATGCTGTGCTCGCTGCTGCTCCTCCTGAAGCTCTGGCTGCTAAATCTGAGGCTTTCCTTCCAATTTCAAGCTGCAAAGCACTTGCTGAATTGCAGGGAAAGTCCGGGAGGCATTTGCTGTGCTGGCACACTTTCTCCTTCCTAGACAGAGTGGAAAAGCTTTTCCCTGCCGTGTAGGCGACAAGAGACGCATTAGACAGGGATCCGGAGCTGTCCGAAGGTAAGCGCCCGTTCCCGGCCTCTTTCGGCACAAGCCCCCGCTCCGGAGCGCACCGCGGCCGGCAGGATGCTCTCTGCCGGCGAAGGTGCCGCTTCTCCGGCAAGGAAGCCTCAGCCGCTTCTCCTGCACACGGAGAGCGTGCTAGCTGCTGAAACGTGAAGAAAGAAGCTGCAGAAGACTGGCACTGAGCGTGCAGCTTTCCAGCGGAGAGAAAAAGCTACTTGAACACTCTGCAAGCCTTTCCACTCCCAAAAACATGCACATGGAAGGAGCTGCTGCAAAAGCGATGCTGTGCTCGCTGCTGCTCGTCCTGAAGCTCTGGCTGCTAAATCTGAGGCTTTCCTTCCAATTTCAAGCTGCAAAGCACTTGCTGAATTGCAGGGAAAGTCCGGGAGGCATTTGCTGTGCTGGCACACTTTCTCCTTCCTAGACAGAGTGGAAAAGCTTTTCCCTGCCGTGTAGGCGACAAGAGACGCATTAGACAGGGATCCGGAGCTGTCCGAAGGTAAGCGCCCGTTCCCGGCCTCTTTCGGCACAAGCCCCCGCTCCGGAGCGCACCGCGGCCGGCAGGATGCTCTCTGCCGGCGAAGGTGCCGCTTCTCCGGCAAGGAAGCCTCAGCCGCTTCTCCTGCACACGGAGAGCGTGCTAGCTGCTGAAACGTGAAGAAAGAAGCTGCAGAAGACTGGCACTGAGCGTGCAGCTTTCCAGCGGAGAGAAAAAGCTACTTGAACACTCTGCAAGCCTTTCCACTCCCAAAAACATGCACATGGAAGGAGCTGCTGCAAAAGCGATGCTGTGCTCGCTGCTGCTCGTCCTGAAGCTCTGGCTGCTAAATCTGAGGCTTTCCTTCCAATTTCAAGCTGCAAAGCACTTGCTGAATTGCAGGGAAAGTCCGGGAGGCATTTGCTGTGCTGGCACACTTTCTCCTTCCTAGACAGAGTGGAAAAGCTTTTCCCTGCCGTGTAGGCGACAAGAGACGCATTAGACAGGGATCCGGAGCTGTCCGAAGGTAAGCGCTTGTTCCCGGCCTCGTTCGGCACAAGCCCCCGCTCCGGAGCGCACCGCGGCCGGCAGGATGCTCTCTGCCGGCGAAGGTGCCGCTTCTCCGGCAAGGAAGCCTCAGCCGCTTCTCCTGCACACGGAGAGCGTGCTAGCTGCTGAAACGTGAAGAAAGAAGCTGCAGAAGACTGGCACTGAGCGTGCAGCTTTCCAGCGGAGAGAAAAAGCTACTTGAACACTCTGCAAGCCTTTCCACTCCCAAAAACATGCACATGGAAGGAGCTGCTGCAAAAGCGATGCTGTGCTCGCTGCTGCTCCTCCTGAAGCTCTGGCTGCTAAATCTGAGGCTTTCCTTCCAATTTCAAGCTGCAAAGCACTTGCTGAATTGCAGGGAAAGTCCGGGAGGCATTTGCTGTGCTGGCACACTTTCTCCTTCCTAGACAGAGTGGAAAAGCTTTTCCCTGCCGTGTAGGCGACAAGAGACGCATTAGACCGGGATCCGGAGCTGTCCGAAGGTAAGCGCCTGTTGCCGGCCTCTTTTGGCACAAGCCCCCGCTCCGGAGCGCACCGCGGCCGGCAGGATGCTCTCTGCCGGCGAAGGTGCCGCTTCTCCGGCAAGGAAACCTCAGCCGCTTCTCCTGCACACGGAGAGCGTGCTAGCTGCTGAAACGTGAAGAAAGAAGCTGCAGAAGACTGGCACTGAGCCTGCAGCTTTCCAGCGGAGAGAAAAAGCTACTTGAACACTCTGCAAGCCTTTCCACTCCCAAAAACATGCACATGGAAGGAGCTGCTGCAAAAGCGATGCTGTGCTCGCTGCTGCTCCTCCTGAAGCTCTGGCTGCTAAATCTGAGGCTTTCCTTCCAATTTCAAGCTGCAAAGCACTTGCTGAATTGCAGGGAAAGTCCGGGAGGCATTTGCTGTGCTGGCACACTTTCTCCTTCCTAGACAGAGTGGAAAAGCTTTTCCCTGCCGTGTAGGCGACAGGAGACGCATTAGACGGGCATCCGGAGCTGTCCGAAGGTAAGCGCCTGTTGCCGGCCTCTTTCGGCACAAGCCCCCGCTCCGGAGCGCACCGCGGCCGGCAGGATGCTCTCTGCCGGCGAAGGTGCCGCTTCTCCGGCAAGGAAGCCTCAGCCGCTTCTCCTGCACACGGAGAGCGTGCTAGCTGCTGAAACGTGAAGAAAGAAGCTGCAGAAGACTGGCACTGAGCGTGCAGCTTTCCAGCGGAGAGAAAAAGCTACTTGAACACTCTGCAAGCCTTTCCACTCCCAAAAACATGCACATGGAAGGAGCTGCTGCAAAAGCGATGCTGTGCTCGCTGCTGCTCCTCCTGAAGCTCTGGCTGCTAAATCTGAGGCTTTCCTTCCAATTTCAAGCTGCAAAGCACTTGCTGAATTGCAGGGAAAGTCCGGGAGGCATTTGCTGTGCTGGCACACTTTCTCCTTCCTAGACAGAGTGGAAAAGCTTTTCCCTGCCGTGTAGGCGACAAGAGACGCATTAGACAGGGATCCGGAGCTGTCCGAAGGTAAGCGCCCGTTCCCGGCCTCTTTCGGCACAAGCCCCCGCTCCGGAGCGCACCGCGGCCGGCAGGATGCTCTCTGCCGGCGAAGGTGCCGCTTCTCCGGCAAGGAAGCCTCAGCCGCTTCTCCTGCACACGGAGAGCGTGCTAGCTGCTGAAACGTGAAGAAAGAAGCTGCAGAAGACTGGCACTGAGCGTGCAGCTTTCCAGCGGAGAGAAAAAGCTACTTGAACACTCTGCAAGCCTTTCCACTCCCAAAAACATGCACATGGAAGGAGCTGCTGCAAAAGCGATGCTGTGCTCGCTGCTGCTCGTCCTGAAGCTCTGGCTGCTAAATCTGAGGCTTTCCTTCCAATTTCAAGCTGCAAAGCACTTGCTGAATTGCAGGGAAAGTCCGGGAGGCATTTGCTGTGCTGGCACACTTTCTCCTTCCTAGACAGAGTGGAAAAGCTTTTCCCTGCCGTGTAGGCGACAAGAGACGCATTAGACAGGGATCCGGAGCTGTCCGAAGGTAAGCGCCCGTTCCCGGCCTCTTTCGGCACAAGCCCCCGCTCCGGAGCGCACCGCGGCCGGCAGGATGCTCTCTGCCGGCGAAGGTGCCGCTTCTCCGGCAAGGAAGCCTCAGCCGCTTCTCCTGCACACGGAGAGCGTGCTAGCTGCTGAAACGTGAAGAAAGAAGCTGCAGAAGACTGGCACTGAGCGTGCAGCTTTCCAGCGGAGAGAAAAAGCTACTTGAACACTCTGCAAGCCTTTCCACTCCCAAAAACATGCACATGGAAGGAGCTGCTGCAAAAGCGATGCTGTGCTCGCTGCTGCTCGTCCTGAAGCTCTGGCTGCTAAATCTGAGGCTTTCCTTCCACTTTCAAGCTGCAAAGCACTTGCTGAATTGCAGGGAAAGTCCGGGAGGCATTTGCTGTGCTGGCACACTTTCTCCTTCCTAGACAGAGTGGAAAAGCTTTTCCCTGCCGTGTAGGCGACAAGAGACGCATTAGACAGGGATCCGGAGCTGTCCGAAGGTAAGCGCTTGTTCCCGGCCTCTTTCGGCACAAGCCCCCGCTCCGGAGCGCACCGCGGCCGGCAGGATGCTCTCTGCCGGCGAAGGTGCCGCTTCTCCGGCAAGGAAGCCTCAGCCGCTTCTCCTGCACACGGAGAGCGTGCTAGCTGCTGAAACGTGAAGAAAGAAGCTGCAGAAGACTGGCACTGAGCGTGCAGCTTTCCAGCGGAGAGAAAAAGCTACTTGAACACTCTGCAAGCCTTTCCACTCCCAAAAACATGCACATGGAAGGAGCTGCTGCAAAAGCGATGCTGTGCTCGCTGCTGCTCCTCCTGAAGCTCTGGCTGCTAAATCTGAGGCTTTCCTTCCAATTTCAAGCTGCAAAGCACTTGCTGAATTGCAGGGAAAGTCCGGGAGGCATTTGCTGTGCTGGCACACTTTCTCCTTCCTAGACAGAGTGGAAAAGCTTTTCCCTGCCGTGTAGGCGACAAGAGACGCATTAGACAGGGATCCGGAGCTGTCCGAAGGTAAGCGCTTGTTCCCGGCCTCTTTCGGCACAAGCCCCCGCTCCGGAGCGCACCGCGGCCGGCAGGATGCTCTCTGCCGGCGAAGGTGCCGCTTCTCCGGCAAGGAAGCCTCAGCCGCTTCTCCTGCACACGGAGAGCGTGCTAGCTGCTGAAACGTGAAGAAAGAAGCTGCAGAAGACTGGCACTGAGCGTGCAGCTTTCCAGCGGAGAGAAAAAGCTACTTGAACACTCTGCAAGCCTTTCCACTCCCAAAAACATGCACATGGAAGGAGCTGCTGCAAAAGCGATGCTGTGCTCGCTGCTGCTCGTCCTGAAGCTCTGGCTGCTAAATCTGAGGCTTTCCTTCCAATTTCAAGCTGCAAAGCACTTGCTGAATTGCAGGGAAAGTCCGGGAGGCATTTGCTGTGCTGGCACACTTTCTCCTTCCTAGACAGAGTGGAAAAGCTTTTCCCTGCCGTGTAGGCGACAAGAGACGCATTAGACAGGGATCCGGAGCTGTCCGAAGGTAAGCGCCCGTTCCCGGCCTCTTTCGGCACAAGCCCCCGCTCCGGAGCGCACCGCGGCCGGCAGGATGCTCTCTGCCGGCGAAGGTGCCGCTTCTCCGGCAAGGAAGCCTCAGCCGCTTCTCCTGCACACGGAGAGCGTGCTAGCTGCTGAAACGTGAAGAAAGAAGCTGCAGAAGACTGGCACTGAGCGTGCAGCTTTCCAGCGGAGAGAAAAAGCTACTTGAACACTCTGCAAGCCTTTCCACTCCCAAAAACATGCACATGGAAGGAGCTGCTGCAAAAGCGATGCTGTGCTCGCTGCTGCTCCTCCTGAAGCTCTGGCTGCTAAATCTGAGGCTTTCCTTCCAATTTCAAGCTGCAAAGCACTTGCTGAATTGCAGGGAAAGTCCGGGAGGCATTTGCTGTGCTGGCACACTTTCTCCTTCCTAGACAGAGTGGAAAAGCTTTTCCCTGCCGTGTAGGCGACAAGAGACGCATTAGACAGGGATCCGGAGCTGTCCGAAGGTAAGCGCCCATTCCCGGCCTCTTTCGGCACAAGCCCCCGCTCCGGAGCGCACCGCGGCCGGCAGGATGCTCTCTGCCGGCGAAGGTGCCGCTTCTCCGGCAAGGAAGCCTCAGCCGCTTCTCCTGCACACGGAGAGCGTGCTAGCTGCTGAAACGTGAAGAAAGAAGCTGCAGAAGACTGGCACTGAGCGTGCAGCTTTCCAGCGGAGAGAAAAAGCTACTTGAACACTCTGCAAGCCTTTCCACTCCCAAAAACATGCACATGGAAGGAGCTGCTGCAAAAGCGATGCTGTGCTCGCTGCTGCTCCTCCTGAAGCTCTGGCTGCTAAATCTGAGGCTTTCCTTCCAATTTCAAGCTGCAAAGCACTTGCTGAATTGCAGGGAAAGTCCGGGAGGCATTTGCTGTGCTGGCACACTTTCTCCTTCCTAGACAGAGTGGAAAAGCTTTTCCCTGCCGTGTAGGCGACAAGAGACGCATTAGACAGGGATCCGGAGCTGTCCGAAGGTAAGCGCTTGTTCCCGGCCTCTTTCGGCACAAGCCCCCGCTCCGGAGCGCACCGCGGCCGGCAGGATGCTCTCTGCCGGCGAAGGTGCCGCTTCTCCGGCAAGGAAGCCTCAGCCGCTTCTCCTGCACACGGAGAGCGTGCTAGCTGCTGAAACGTGAAGAAAGAAGCTGCAGAAGACTGGCACTGAGCGTGCAGCTTTCCAGCGGAGAGAAAAAGCTACTTGAACACTCTGCAAGCCTTTCCACTCCCAAAAACATGCACATGGAAGGAGCTGCTGCAAAAGCGATGCTGTGCTCGCTGCTGCTCGTCCTGAAGCTCTGGCTGCTAAATCTGAGGCTTTCCTTCCAATTTCAAGCTGCAAAGCACTTGCTGAATTGCAGGGAAAGTCCGGGAGGCATTTGCTGTGCTGGCACACTTTCTCCTTCCTAGACAGAGTGGAAAAGCTTTTCCCTGCCGTGTAGGCGACAAGAGACGCATTAGACAGGGATCCGGAGCTGTCCGAAGGTAAGCGCCCGTTCCCGGCCTCTTTCGGCACAAGCCCCCGCTCCGGAGCGCACCGCGGCCGGCAGGATGCTCTCTGCCGGCGAAGGTGCCGCTTCTCCGGCAAGGAAGCCTCAGCCGCTTCTCCTGCACACGGAGAGCGTGCTAGCTGCTGAAACGTGAAGAAAGAAGCTGCAGAAGACTGGCACTGAGCGTGCAGCTTTCCAGCGGAGAGAAAAAGCTACTTGAACACTCTGCAAGCCTTTCCACTCCCAAAAACATGCACATGGAAGGAGCTGCTGCAAAAGCGATGCTGTGCTCGCTGCTGCTCGTCCTGAAGCTCTGGCTGCTAAATCTGAGGCTTTCCTTCCAATTTCAAGCTGCAAAGCACTTGCTGAATTGCAGGGAAAGTCCGGGAGGCATTTGCTGTGCTGGCACACTTTCTCCTTCCTAGACAGAGTGGAAAAGCTTTTCCCTGCCGTGTAGGCGACAAGAGACGCATTAGACAGGGATCCGGAGCTGTCCGAAGGTAAGCGCTTGTTCCCGGCCTCGTTCGGCACAAGCCCCCGCTCCGGAGCGCACCGCGGCCGGCAGGATGCTCTCTGCCGGCGAAGGTGCCGCTTCTCCGGCAAGGAAGCCTCAGCCGCTTCTCCTGCACACGGAGAGCGTGCTAGCTGCTGAAACGTGAAGAAAGAAGCTGCAGAAGACTGGCACTGAGCGTGCAGCTTTCCAGCGGAGAGAAAAAGCTACTTGAACACTCTGCAAGCCTTTCCACTCCCAAAAACATGCACATGGAAGGAGCTGCTGCAAAAGCGATGCTGTGCTCGCTGCTGCTCGTCCTGAAGCTCTGGCTGCTAAATCTGAGGCTTTCCTTCCAATTTCAAGCTGCAAAGCACTTGCTGAATTGCAGGGAAAGTCCGGGAGCAATTTGCTGTGCTGGCACACTTTCTCCTTCCTAGACAGAGTGGAAAAGCTTTTCCCTGCCGTGTAGGCGACAAGAGACGCATTAGACAGGGATCCGGAGCTGTCCGAAGGTAAGCGCTTGTTCCCGGCCTCTTTCGGCACAAGCCCCCGCTCCGGAGCGCACCGCGGCCGGCAGGATGCTCTCTGCCGGCGAAGGTGCCGCTTCTCCGGCAAGGAAGCCTCAGCCGCTTCTCCTGCACACGGAGAGCGTGCTAGCTGCTGAAACGTGAAGAAAGAAGCTGCAGAAGACTGGCACTGAGCGTGCAGCTTTCCAGCGGAGAGAAAAAGCTACTTGAACACTCTGCAAGCCTTTCCACTCCCAAAAACATGCACATGGAAGGAGCTGCTGCAAAAGCGATGCTGTGCTCGCTGCTGCTCGTCCTGAAGCTCTGGCTGCTAAATCTGAGGCTTTCCTTCCACTTTCAAGCTGCAAAGCACTTGCTGAATTGCAGGGAAAGTCCGGGAGGCATTTGCTGTGCTGGCACACTTTCTCCTTCCTAGACAGAGTGGAAAAGCTTTTCCCTGCCGTGTAGGCGACAAGAGACGCATTAGACAGGGATCCGGAGCTGTCCGAAGGTAAGCGCCCGTTCCCGGCCTCTTTCGGCACAAGCCCCCGCTCCGGAGCGCACCGCGGCCGGCAGGATGCTCTCTGCCGGCGAAGGTGCCGCTTCTCCGGCAAGGAAGCCTCAGCCGCTTCTCCTGCACACGGAGAGCGTGCTAGCTGCTGAAACGTGAAGAAAGAAGCTGCAGAAGACTGGCACTGAGCGTGCAGCTTTCCAGCGGAGAGAAAAAGCTACTTGAACACTCTGCAAGCCTTTCCACTCCCAAAAACATGCACATGGAAGGAGCTGCTGCAAAAGCGATGCTGTGCTCGCTGCTGCTCCTCCTGAAGCTCTGGCTGCTAAATCTGAGGCTTTCCTTCCACTTTCAAGCTGCAAAGCACTTGCTGAATTGCAGGGAAAGTCCGGGAGGCATTTGCTGTGCTGGCACACTTTCTCCTTCCTAGACAGAGTGGAAAAGCTTTTCCCTGCCGTGTAGGCGACAAGAGACGCATTAGACAGGGATCCGGAGCTGTCCGAAGGTAAGCGCCCGTTCCCGGCCTCTTTCGGCACAAGCCCCCGCTCCGGAGCGCACCGCGGCCGGCAGGATGCTCTCTGCCGGCGAAGGTGCCGCTTCTCCGGCAAGGAAGCCTCAGCCGCTTCTCCTGCACACGGAGAGCGTGCTAGCTGCTGAAACGTGAAGAAAGAAGCTGCAGAAGACTGGCACTGAGCGTGCAGCTTTCCAGCGGAGAGAAAAAGCTACTTGAACACTCTGCAAGCCTTTCCACTCCCAAAAACATGCACATGGAAGGAGCTGCTGCAAAAGCGATGCTGTGCTCGCTGCTGCTCGTCCTGAAGCTCTGGCTGCTAAATCTGAGGCTTTCCTTCCAATTTCAAGCTGCAAAGCACTTGCTGAATTGCAGGGAAAGTCCGGGAGGCATTTGCTGTGCTGGCACACTTTCTCCTTCCTAGACAGAGTGGAAAAGCTTTTCCCTGCCGTGTAGGCGACAAGAGACGCATTAGACAGGGATCCGGAGCTGTCCGAAGGTAAGCGCTTGTTCCCGGCCTCTTTCGGCACAAGCCCCCGCTCCGGAGCGCACCGCGGCCGGCAGGATGCTCTCTGCCGGCGAAGGTGCCGCTTCTCCGGCAAGGAAGCCTCAGCCGCTTCTCCTGCACACGGAGAGCGTGCTAGCTGCTGAAACGTGAAGAAAGAAGCTGCAGAAGACTGGCACTGAGCGTGCAGCTTTCCAGCGGAGAGAAAAAGCTACTTGAACACTCTGCAAGCCTTTCCACTCCCAAAAACATGCACATGGAAGGAGCTGCTGCAAAAGCGATGCTGTGCTCGCTGCTGCTCGTCCTGAAGCTCTGGCTGCTAAATCTGAGGCTTTCCTTCCAATTTCAAGCTGCAAAGCACTTGCTGAATTGCAGGGAAAGTCCGGGAGGCATTTGCTGTGCTGGCACACTTTCTCCTTCCTAGACAGAGTGGAAAAGCTTTTCCCTGCCGTGTAGGCGGCAAGAGACGCATTAGACGGGCATCCGGAGCTGTCCGAAGGTAAGCGCCTGTTGCCGGCCTCTTTCGGCACAAGCCCCCGCTCCGGAGCGCACCGCGGCCGGCAGGATGCTCTCTGCCGGCGAAGGTGCCGCTTCTCCGGCAAGGAAGCCTCAGCCGCTTCTCCTGCACACGGAGAGCGTGCTAGCTGCTGAAACGTGAAGAAAGAAGCTGCAGAAGACTGGCACTGACCGTGCAGCTTTCCAGCGGAGAGAAAAAGCTACTTGAACACTCTGCAAGCCTTTCCACTCCCAAAAACATGCACATGGAAGGAGCTGCTGCAAAAGCGATGCTGTGCTCGCTGCTGCTCCTCCTGAAGCTCTGGCTGCTAAATCTGAGGCTTTCCTTCCAATTTCAAGCTGCAAAGCACTTGCTGAATTGCAGGGAAAGTCCGGGAGGCATTTGCTGTGCTGGCACACTTTCTCCTTCCTAGACAGAGTGGAAAAGCTTTTCCCTGCCGTGTAGGCGACAAGAGACGCATTAGACAGGGATCCGGAGCTGTCCGAAGGTAAGCGCCCGTTCCCGGCCTCTTTCGGCACAAGCCCCCGCTCCGGAGCGCACCGCGGCCGGCAGGATGCTCTCTGCCGGCGAAGGTGCCGCTTCTCCGGCAAGGAAGCCTCAGCCGCTTCTCCTGCACACGGAGAGCGTGCTAGCTGCTGAAACGTGAAGAAAGAAGCTGCAGAAGACTGGCACTGAGCGTGCAGCTTTCCAGCGGAGAGAAAAAGCTACTTGAACACTCTGCAAGCCTTTCCACTCCCAAAAACATGCACATGGAAGGAGCTGCTGCAAAAGCGATGCTGTGCTCGCTGCTGCTCGTCCTGAAGCTCTGGCTGCTAAATCTGAGGCTTTCCTTCCAATTTCAAGCTGCAAAGCACTTGCTGAATTGCAGGGAAAGTCCGGGAGGCATTTGCTGTGCTGGCACACTTTCTCCTTCCTAGACAGAGTGGAAAAGCTTTTCCCTGCCGTGTAGGCGACAAGAGACGCATTAGACAGGGATCCGGAGCTGTCCGAAGGTAAGCGCTTGTTCCCGGCCTCGTTCGGCACAAGCCCCCGCTCCGGAGCGCACCGCGGCCGGCAGGATGCTCTCTGCCGGCGAAGGTGCCGCTTCTCCGGCAAGGAAGCCTCAGCCGCTTCTCCTGCACACGGAGAGCGTGCTAGCTGCTGAAACGTGAAGAAAGAAGCTGCAGAACACTGGCACTGAGCGTGCAGCTTTCCAGCGGAGAGAAAAAGCTACTTGAACACTCTGCAAGCCTTTCCACTCCCAAAAACATGCACATGGAAGGAGCTGCTGCAAAAGCGATGCTGTGCTCGCTGCTGCTCGTCCTGAAGCTCTGGCTGCTAAATCTGAGGCTTTCCTTCCAATTTCAAGCTGCAAAGCACTTGCTGAATTGCAGGGAAAGTCCGGGAGCAATTTGCTGTGCTGGCACACTTTCTCCCTCCTAGACAGAGTGGAAAAGCTTTTCCCTGCCGTGTAGGCGACAAGAGACGCATTAGACAGGGATCCGGAGCTGTCCGAAGGTAAGCGCTTGTTCCCGGCCTCTTTCGGCACAAGCCCCCGCTCCGGAGCGCACCGCGGCCGGCAGGATGCTCTCTGCCGGCGAAGGTGCCGCTTCTCCGGCAAGGAAGCCTCAGCCGCTTCTCCTGCACACGGAGAGCGTGCTAGCTGCTGAAACGTGAAGAAAGAAGCTGCAGAAGACTGGCACTGAGCGTGCAGCTTTCCAGCGGAGAGAAAAAGCTACTTGAACACTCTGCAAGCCTTTCCACTCCCAAAAACATGCACATGGAAGGAGCTGCTGCAAAAGCGATGCTGTGCTCGCTGCTGCTCCTCCTGAAGCTCTGGCTGCTAAATCGGAGGCTTTCCTTCCAATTTCAAGCTGCAAAGCACTTGCTGAATTGCAGGGAAAGTCCGGGAGGCATTTGCTGTGCTGGCACACTTTCTCCTTCCTAGACAGAGTGGAAAAGCTTTTCCCTGCCGTGTAGGCGACAAGAGACGCATTAGACCGGGATCCGGAGCTGTCCGAAGGTAAGCGCCCGTTCCCGGCCTCTTTCGGCACAAGCCCCCGCTCCGGAGCGCACCGCGGCCGGCAGGATGCTCTCTGCCGGCGAAGGTGCCGCTTCTCCGGCAAGGAAGCCTCAGCCGCTTCTCCTGCACACGGAGAGCGTGCTAGCTGCTGAAACGTGAAGAAAGAAGCTGCAGAAGACTGGCACTGAGCGTGCAGCTTTCCAGCGGAGAGAAAAAGCTACTTGAACACTCTGCAAGCCTTTCCACTCCCAAAAACATGCACATGGAAGGAGCTGCTGCAAAAGCGATGCTGTGCTCGCTGCTGCTCCTCCTGAAGCTCTGGCTGCTAAATCTGAGGCTTTCCTTCCAATTTCAAGCTGCAAAGCACTTGCTGAATTGCAGGGAAAGTCCGGGAGGCATTTGCTGTGCTGGCACACTTTCTCCCTCCTAGACAGAGTGGAAAAGCTTTTCCCTGCCGTGTAGGCGACAGGAGACGCATTAGACGGGCATCCGGAGCTGTCCGAAGGTAAGCGCCTGTTGCCGGCCTCTTTCGGCACAAGCCCCCGCTCCGGAGCGCACCGCGGCCGGCAGGATGCTCTCTGCCGGCGAAGGTGCCGCTTCTCCGGCAAGGAAGCCTCAGCCGCTTCTCCTGCACACGGAGAGCGTGCTAGCTGCTGAAACGTGAAGAAAGAAGCTGCAGAACACTGGCACTGAGCGTGCAGCTTTCCAGCGGAGAGAAAAAGCTACTTGAACACTCTGCAAGCCTTTCCACTCCCAAAAACATGCACATGGAAGGAGCTGCTGCAAAAGCGATGCTGTGCTCGCTGCTGCTCGTCCTGAAGCTCTGGCTGCTAAATCTGAGGCTTTCCTTCCAATTTCAAGCTGCAAAGCACTTGCTGAATTGCAGGGAAAGTCCGGGAGGCATTTGCTGTGCTGGCACACTTTCTCCCTCCTAGACAGAGTGGAAAAGCTTTTCCCTGCCGTGTAGGCGGCAAGAGACGCATTAGACGGGCATCCGGAGCTGTCCGAAGGTAAGCGCCTGTTGCCGGCCTCTTTCGGCACAAGCCCCCGCTCCGGAGCGCACCGCGGCCGGCAGGATGCTCTCTGCCGGCGAAGGTGCCGCTTCTCCGGCAAGGAAGCCTCAGCCGCTTCTCCTGCACACGGAGAGCGTGCTAGCTGCTGAAACGTGAAGAAAGAAGCTGCAGAAGACTGGCACTGAGCGTGCAGCTTTCCAGCGGAGAGAAAAAGCTACTTGAACACTCTGCAAGCCTTTCCACTCCCAAAAACATGCACATGGAAGGAGCTGCTGCAAAAGCGATGCTGTGCTCGCTGCTGCTCCTCCTGAAGCTCTGGCTGCTAAATCTGAGGCTTTCCTTCCAATTTCAAGCTGCAAAGCACTTGCTGAATTGCAGGGAAAGTCCGGGAGGCATTTGCTGTGCTGGCACACTTTCTCCCTCCTAGACAGAGTGGAAAAGCTTTTCCCTGCCGTGTAGGCGACAGGAGACGCATTAGACGGGCATCCGGAGCTGTCCGAAGGTAAGCGCCTGTTGCCGGCCTCTTTCGGCACAAGCCCCCGCTCCGGAGCGCACCGCGGCCGGCAGGATGCTCTCTGCCGGCGAAGGTGCCGCTTCTCCGGCAAGGAAGCCTCAGCCGCTTCTCCTGCACACGGAGAGCGTGCTAGCTGCTGAAACGTGAAGAAAGAAGCTGCAGAAGACTGGCACTGAGCGTGCAGCTTTCCAGCGGAGAGAAAAAGCTACTTGAACACTCTGCAAGCCTTTCCACTCCCAAAAACATGCACATGGAAGGAGCTGCTGCAAAAGCGATGCTGTGCTCGCTGCTGCTCGTCCTGAAGCTCTGGCTGCTAAATCTGAGGCTTTCCTTCCAATTTCAAGCTGCAAAGCACTTGCTGAATTGCAGGGAAAGTCCGGGAGGCATTTGCTGTGCTGGCACACTTTCTCCTTCCTAGACAGAGTGGAAAAGCTTTTCCCTGCCGTGTAGGCGACAAGAGACGCATTAGACAGGGATCCGGAGCTGTCCGAAGGTAAGCGCCCGTTCCCGGCCTCTTTCGGCACAAGCCCCCGCTCCGGAGCGCACCGCGGCCGGCAGGATGCTCTCTGCCGGCGAAGGTGCCGCTTCTCCGGCAAGGAAGCCTCAGCCGCTTCTCCTGCACACGGAGAGCGTGCTAGCTGCTGAAACGTGAAGAAAGAAGCTGCAGAAGACTGGCACTGAGCGTGCAGCTTTCCAGCGGAGAGAAAAAGCTACTTGAACACTCTGCAAGCCTTTCCACTCCCAAAAACATGCACATGGAAGGAGCTGCTGCAAAAGCGATGCTGTGCTCGCTGCTGCTCGTCCTGAAGCTCTGGCTGCTAAATCTGAGGCTTTCCTTCCAATTTCAAGCTGCAAAGCACTTGCTGAATTGCAGGGAAAGTCCGGGAGGCATTTGCTGTGCTGGCACACTTTCTCCTTCCTAGACAGAGTGGAAAAGCTTTTCCCTGCCGTGTAGGCGACAAGAGACGCATTAGACCGGGATCCGGAGCTGTCCGAAGGTAAGCGCCTGTTCCCGGCCTCTTTCGGCACAAGCCCCCGCTCCGGAGCGCACCGCGGCCGGCAGGATGCTCTCTGCCGGCGAAGGTGCCGCTTCTCCGGCAAGGAAGCCTCAGCCGCTTCTCCTGCACACGGAGAGCGTGCTAGCTGCTGAAACGTGAAGAAAGAAGCTGCAGAAGACTGGCACTGAGCGTGCAGCTTTCCAGCGGAGAGAAAAAGCTACTTGAACACTCTGCAAGCCTTTCCACTCCCAAAAACATGCACATGGAAGGAGCTGCTGCAAAAGCGATGCTGTGCTCGCTGCTGCTCCTCCTGAAGCTCTGGCTGCTAAATCTGAGGCTTTCCTTCCAATTTCAAGCTGCAAAGCACTTGCTGAATTGCAGGGAAAGTCCGGGAGGCATTTGCTGTGCTGGCACACTTTCTCCCTCCTAGACAGAGTGGAAAAGCTTTTCCCTGCCGTGTAGGCGACAGGAGACGCATTAGACGGGCATCCGGAGCTGTCCGAAGGTAAGCGCCTGTTGCCGGCCTCTTTCGGCACAAGCCCCCGCTCCGGAGCGCACCGCGGCCGGCAGGATGCTCTCTGCCGGCGAAGGTGCCGCTTCTCCGGCAAGGAAGCCTCAGCCGCTTCTCCTGCACACGGAGAGCGTGCTAGCTGCTGAAACGTGAAGAAAGAAGCTGCAGAAGACTGGCACTGAGCGTGCAGCTTTCCAGCGGAGAGAAAAAGCTACTTGAACACTCTGCAAGCCTTTCCACTCCCAAAAACATGCACATGGAAGGAGCTGCTGCAAAAGCGATGCTGTGCTCGCTGCTGCTCGTCCTGAAGCTCTGGCTGCTAAATCTGAGGCTTTCCTTCCAATTTCAAGCTGCAAAGCACTTGCTGAATTGCAGGGAAAGTCCGGGAGGCATTTGCTGTGCTGGCACACTTTCTCCTTCCTAGACAGAGTGGAAAAGCTTTTCCCTGCCGTGTAGGCGACAAGAGACGCATTAGACAGGGATCCGGAGCTGTCCGAAGGTAAGCGCCCGTTCCCGGCCTCTTTCGGCACAAGCCCCCGCTCCGGAGCGCACCGCGGCCGGCAGGATGCTCTCTGCCGGCGAAGGTGCCGCTTCTCCGGCAAGGAAGCCTCAGCCGCTTCTCCTGCACACGGAGAGCGTGCTAGCTGCTGAAACGTGAAGAAAGAAGCTGCAGAAGACTGGCACTGAGCGTGCAGCTTTCCAGCGGAGAGAAAAAGCTACTTGAACACTCTGCAAGCCTTTCCACTCCCAAAAACATGCACATGGAAGGAGCTGCTGCAAAAGCGATGCTGTGCTCGCTGCTGCTCGTCCTGAAGCTCTGGCTGCTAAATCTGAGGCTTTCCTTCCAATTTCAAGCTGCAAAGCACTTGCTGAATTGCAGGGAAAGTCCGGGAGGCATTTGCTGTGCTGGCACACTTTCTCCTTCCTAGACAGAGTGGAAAAGCTTTTCCCTGCCGTGTAGGCGACAAGAGACGCATTAGACCGGGATCCGGAGCTGTCCGAAGGTAAGCGCCTGTTCCCGGCCTCTTTCGGCACAAGCCCCCGCTCCGGAGCGCACCGCGGCCGGCAGGATGCTCTCTGCCGGCGAAGGTGCCGCTTCTCCGGCAAGGAAGCCTCAGCCGCTTCTCCTGCACACGGAGAGCGTGCTAGCTGCTGAAACGTGAAGAAAGAAGCTGCAGAACACTGGCACTGAGCGTGCAGCTTTCCAGCGGAGAGAAAAAGCTACTTGAACACTCTGCAAGCCTTTCCACTCCCAAAAACATGCACATGGAAGGAGCTGCTGCAAAAGCGATGCTGTGCTCGCTGCTGCTCCTCCTGAAGCTCTGGCTGCTAAATCGGAGGCTTTCCTTCCAATTTCAAGCTGCAAAGCACTTGCTGAATTGCAGGGAAAGTCCGGGAGGCATTTGCTGTGCTGGCACACTTTCTCCCTCCTAGACAGAGTGGAAAAGCTTTTCCCTGCCGTGTAGGCGACAGGAGACGCATTAGACGGGCATCCGGAGCTGTCCGAAGGTAAGCGCCTGTTGCCGGCCTCTTTCGGCACAAGCCCCCGCTCCGGAGCGCACCGCGGCCGGCAGGATGCTCTCTGCCGGCGAAGGTGCCGCTTCTCCGGCAAGGAAGCCTCAGCCGCTTCTCCTGCACACGGAGAGCGTGCTAGCTGCTGAAACGTGAAGAAAGAAGCTGCAGAAGACTGGCACTGAGCGTGCAGCTTTCCAGCGGAGAGAAAAAGCTACTTGAACACTCTGCAAGCCTTTCCACTCCCAAAAACATGCACATGGAAGGAGCTGCTGCAAAAGCGATGCTGTGCTCGCTGCTGCTCCTCCTGAAGCTCTGGCTGCTAAATCGGAGGCTTTCCTTCCAATTTCAAGCTGCAAAGCACTTGCTGAATTGCAGGGAAAGTCCGGGAGCAATTTGCTGTGCTGGCACACTTTCTCCTTCCTAGACAGAGTGGAAAAGCTTTTCCCTGCCGTGTAGGCGACAAGAGACGCATTAGACAGGGATCCGGAGCTGTCCGAAGGTAAGCGCTTGTTCCCGGCCTCTTTCGGCACAAGCCCCCGCTCCGGAGCGCACCGCGGCCGGCAGGATGCTCTCTGCCGGCGAAGGTGCCGCTTCTCCGGCAAGGAAGCCTCAGCCGCTTCTCCTGCACACGGAGAGCGTGCTAGCTGCTGAAACGTGAAGAAAGAAGCTGCAGAAGACTGGCACTGAGCGTGCAGCTTTCCAGCGGAGAGAAAAAGCTACTTGAACACTCTGCAAGCCTTTCCACTCCCAAAAACATGCACATGGAAGGAGCTGCTGCAAAAGCGATGCTGTGCTCGCTGCTGCTCGTCCTGAAGCTCTGGCTGCTAAATCTGAGGCTTTCCTTCCAATTTCAAGCTGCAAAGCACTTGCTGAATTGCAGGGAAAGTCCGGGAGGCATTTGCTGTGCTGGCACACTTTCTCCTTCCTAGACAGAGTGGAAAAGCTTTTCCCTGCCGTGTAGGCGACAAGAGACGCATTAGACCGGGATCCGGAGCTGTCCGAAGGTAAGCGCCTGTTCCCGGCCTCTTTCGGCACAAGCCCCCGCTCCGGAGCGCACCGCGGCCGGCAGGATGCTCTCTGCCGGCGAAGGTGCCGCTTCTCCGGCAAGGAAGCCTCAGCCGCTTCTCCTGCACACGGAGAGCGTGCTAGCTGCTGAAACGTGAAGAAAGAAGCTGCAGAAGACTGGCACTGAGCGTGCAGCTTTCCAGCGGAGAGAAAAAGCTACTTGAACACTCTGCAAGCCTTTCCACTCCCAAAAACATGCACATGGAAGGAGCTGCTGCAAAAGCGATGCTGTGCTCGCTGCTGCTCCTCCTGAAGCTCTGGCTGCTAAATCTGAGGCTTTCCTTCCAATTTCAAGCTGCAAAGCACTTGCTGAATTGCAGGGAAAGTCCGGGAGGCATTTGCTGTGCTGGCACACTTTCTCCCTCCTAGACAGAGTGGAAAAGCTTTTCCCTGCCGTGTAGGCGACAGGAGACGCATTAGACGGGCATCCGGAGCTGTCCGAAGGTAAGCGCCTGTTGCCGGCCTCTTTCGGCACAAGCCCCCGCTCCGGAGCGCACCGCGGCCGGCAGGATGCTCTCTGCCGGCGAAGGTGCCGCTTCTCCGGCAAGGAAGCCTCAGCCGCTTCTCCTGCACACGGAGAGCGTGCTAGCTGCTGAAACGTGAAGAAAGAAGCTGCAGAAGACTGGCACTGAGCGTGCAGCTTTCCAGCGGAGAGAAAAAGCTACTTGAACACTCTGCAAGCCTTTCCACTCCCAAAAACATGCACATGGAAGGAGCTGCTGCAAAAGCGATGCTGTGCTCGCTGCTGCTCGTCCTGAAGCTCTGGCTGCTAAATCTGAGGCTTTCCTTCCAATTTCAAGCTGCAAAGCACTTGCTGAATTGCAGGGAAAGTCCGGGAGGCATTTGCTGTGCTGGCACACTTTCTCCTTCCTAGACAGAGTGGAAAAGCTTTTCCCTGCCGTGTAGGCGACAAGAGACGCATTAGACAGGGATCCGGAGCTGTCCGAAGGTAAGCGCCCGTTCCCGGCCTCTTTCGGCACAAGCCCCCGCTCCGGAGCGCACCGCGGCCGGCAGGATGCTCTCTGCCGGCGAAGGTGCCGCTTCTCCGGCAAGGAAGCCTCAGCCGCTTCTCCTGCACACGGAGAGCGTGCTAGCTGCTGAAACGTGAAGAAAGAAGCTGCAGAAGACTGGCACTGAGCGTGCAGCTTTCCAGCGGAGAGAAAAAGCTACTTGAACACTCTGCAAGCCTTTCCACTCCCAAAAACATGCACATGGAAGGAGCTGCTGCAAAAGCGATGCTGTGCTCGCTGCTGCTCGTCCTGAAGCTCTGGCTGCTAAATCTGAGGCTTTCCTTCCAATTTCAAGCTGCAAAGCACTTGCTGAATTGCAGGGAAAGTCCGGGAGCAATTTGCTGTGCTGGCACACTTTCTCCTTCCTAGACAGAGTGGAAAAGCTTTTCCCTGCCGTGTAGGCGACAAGAGACGCATTAGACAGGGATCCGGAGCTGTCCGAAGGTAAGCGCTTGTTCCCGGCCTCTTTCGGCACAAGCCCCCGCTCCGGAGCGCACCGCGGCCGGCAGGATGCTCTCTGCCGGCGAAGGTGCCGCTTCTCCGGCAAGGAAGCCTCAGCCGCTTCTCCTGCACACGGAGAGCGTGCTAGCTGCTGAAACGTGAAGAAAGAAGCTGCAGAAGACTGGCACTGAGCGTGCAGCTTTCCAGCGGAGAGAAAAAGCTACTTGAACACTCTGCAAGCCTTTCCACTCCCAAAAACATGCACATGGAAGGAGCTGCTGCAAAAGCGATGCTGTGCTCGCTGCTGCTCCTCCTGAAGCTCTGGCTGCTAAATCTGAGGCTTTCCTTCCAATTTCAAGCTGCAAAGCACTTGCTGAATTGCAGGGAAAGTCCGGGAGGCATTTGCTGTGCTGGCACACTTTCTCCTTCCTAGACAGAGTGGAAAAGCTTTTCCCTGCCGTGTAGGCGACAAGAGACGCATTAGACCGGGATCCGGAGCTGTCCGAAGGTAAGCGCTTGTTCCCGGCCTCTTTCGGCACAAGCCCCCGCTCCGGAGCGCACCGCGGCCGGCAGGATGCTCTCTGCCGGCGAAGGTGCCGCTTCTCCGGCAAGGAAGCCTCAGCCGCTTCTCCTGCACACGGAGAGCGTGCTAGCTGCTGAAACGTGAAGAAAGAAGCTGCAGAACACTGGCACTGAGCGTGCAGCTTTCCAGCGGAGAGAAAAAGCTACTTGAACACTCTGCAAGCCTTTCCACTCCCAAAAACATGCACATGGAAGGAGCTGCTGCAAAAGCGATGCTGTGCTCGCTGCTGCTCGTCCTGAAGCTCTGGCTGCTAAATCTGAGGCTTTCCTTCCAATTTCAAGCTGCAAAGCACTTGCTGAATTGCAGGGAAAGTCCGGGAGGCATTTGCTGTGCTGGCACACTTTCTCCCTCCTAGACAGAGTGGAAAAGCTTTTCCCTGCCGTGTAGGCGGCAAGAGACGCATTAGACGGGCATCCGGAGCTGTCCGAAGGTAAGCGCCTGTTGCCGGCCTCTTTCGGCACAAGCCCCCGCTCCGGAGCGCACCGCGGCCGGCAGGATGCTCTCTGCCGGCGAAGGTGCCGCTTCTCCGGCAAGGAAGCCTCAGCCGCTTCTCCTGCACACGGAGAGCGTGCTAGCTGCTGAAACGTGAAGAAAGAAGCTGCAGAAGACTGGCACTGAGCGTGCAGCTTTCCAGCGGAGAGAAAAAGCTACTTGAACACTCTGCAAGCCTTTCCACTCCCAAAAACATGCACATGGAAGGAGCTGCTGCAAAAGCGATGCTGTGCTCGCTGCTGCTCCTCCTGAAGCTCTGGCTGCTAAATCTGAGGCTTTCCTTCCAATTTCAAGCTGCAAAGCACTTGCTGAATTGCAGGGAAAGTCCGGGAGGCATTTGCTGTGCTGGCACACTTTCTCCTTCCTAGACAGAGTGGAAAAGCTTTTCCCTGCCGTGTAGGCGACAAGAGACGCATTAGACCGGGATCCGGAGCTGTCCGAAGGTAAGCGCCTGTTCCCGGCCTCTTTCGGCACAAGCCCCCGCTCCGGAGCGCACCGCGGCCGGCAGGATGCTCTCTGCCGGCGAAGGTGCCGCTTCTCCGGCAAGGAAGCCTCAGCCGCTTCTCCTGCACACGGAGAGCGTGCTAGCTGCTGAAACGTGAAGAAAGAAGCTGCAGAAGACTGGCACTGAGCGTGCAGCTTTCCAGCGGAGAGAAAAAGCTACTTGAACACTCTGCAAGCCTTTCCACTCCCAAAAACATGCACATGGAAGGAGCTGCTGCAAAAGCGATGCTGTGCTCGCTGCTGCTCCTCCTGAAGCTCTGGCTGCTAAATCTGAGGCTTTCCTTCCAATTTCAAGCTGCAAAGCACTTGCTGAATTGCAGGGAAAGTCCGGGAGGCATTTGCTGTGCTGGCACACTTTCTCCCTCCTAGACAGAGTGGAAAAGCTTTTCCCTGCCGTGTAGGCGACAGGAGACGCATTAGACGGGCATCCGGAGCTGTCCGAAGGTAAGCGCCTGTTGCCGGCCTCTTTCGGCACAAGCCCCCGCTCCGGAGCGCACCGCGGCCGGCAGGATGCTCTCTGCCGGCGAAGGTGCCGCTTCTCCGGCAAGGAAGCCTCAGCCGCTTCTCCTGCACACGGAGAGCGTGCTAGCTGCTGAAACGTGAAGAAAGAAGCTGCAGAAGACTGGCACTGAGCGTGCAGCTTTCCAGCGGAGAGAAAAAGCTACTTGAACACTCTGCAAGCCTTTCCACTCCCAAAAACATGCACATGGAAGGAGCTGCTGCAAAAGCGATGCTGTGCTCGCTGCTGCTCGTCCTGAAGCTCTGGCTGCTAAATCTGAGGCTTTCCTTCCAATTTCAAGCTGCAAAGCACTTGCTGAATTGCAGGGAAAGTCCGGGAGGCATTTGCTGTGCTGGCACACTTTCTCCTTCCTAGACAGAGTGGAAAAGCTTTTCCCTGCCGTGTAGGCGACAAGAGACGCATTAGACAGGGATCCGGAGCTGTCCGAAGGTAAGCGCCCGTTCCCGGCCTCTTTCGGCACAAGCCCCCGCTCCGGAGCGCACCGCGGCCGGCAGGATGCTCTCTGCCGGCGAAGGTGCCGCTTCTCCGGCAAGGAAGCCTCAGCCGCTTCTCCTGCACACGGAGAGCGTGCTAGCTGCTGAAACGTGAAGAAAGAAGCTGCAGAAGACTGGCACTGAGCGTGCAGCTTTCCAGCGGAGAGAAAAAGCTACTTGAACACTCTGCAAGCCTTTCCACTCCCAAAAACATGCACATGGAAGGAGCTGCTGCAAAAGCGATGCTGTGCTCGCTGCTGCTCGTCCTGAAGCTCTGGCTGCTAAATCTGAGGCTTTCCTTCCAATTTCAAGCTGCAAAGCACTTGCTGAATTGCAGGGAAAGTCCGGGAGCAATTTGCTGTGCTGGCACACTTTCTCCTTCCTAGACAGAGTGGAAAAGCTTTTCCCTGCCGTGTAGGCGACAAGAGACGCATTAGACAGGGATCCGGAGCTGTCCGAAGGTAAGCGCTTGTTCCCGGCCTCTTTCGGCACAAGCCCCCGCTCCGGAGCGCACCGCGGCCGGCAGGATGCTCTCTGCCGGCGAAGGTGCCGCTTCTCCGGCAAGGAAGCCTCAGCCGCTTCTCCTGCACACGGAGAGCGTGCTAGCTGCTGAAACGTGAAGAAAGAAGCTGCAGAAGACTGGCACTGAGCGTGCAGCTTTCCAGCGGAGAGAAAAAGCTACTTGAACACTCTGCAAGCCTTTCCACTCCCAAAAACATGCACATGGAAGGAGCTGCTGCAAAAGCGATGCTGTGCTCGCTGCTGCTCCTCCTGAAGCTCTGGCTGCTAAATCTGAGGCTTTCCTTCCAATTTCAAGCTGCAAAGCACTTGCTGAATTGCAGGGAAAGTCCGGGAGGCATTTGCTGTGCTGGCACACTTTCTCCTTCCTAGACAGAGTGGAAAAGCTTTTCCCTGCCGTGTAGGCGACAAGAGACGCATTAGACCGGGATCCGGAGCTGTCCGAAGGTAAGCGCTTGTTCCCGGCCTCTTTCGGCACAAGCCCCCGCTCCGGAGCGCACCGCGGCCGGCAGGATGCTCTCTGCCGGCGAAGGTGCCGCTTCTCCGGCAAGGAAGCCTCAGCCGCTTCTCCTGCACACGGAGAGCGTGCTAGCTGCTGAAACGTGAAGAAAGAAGCTGCAGAAGACTGGCACTGAGCGTGCAGCTTTCCAGCGGAGAGAAAAAGCTACTTGAACACTCTGCAAGCCTTTCCACTCCCAAAAACATGCACATGGAAGGAGCTGCTGCAAAAGCGATGCTGTGCTCGCTGCTGCTCCTCCTGAAGCTCTGGCTGCTAAATCTGAGGCTTTCCTTCCAATTTCAAGCTGCAAAGCACTTGCTGAATTGCAGGGAAAGTCCGGGAGGCATTTGCTGTGCTGGCACACTTTCTCCCTCCTAGACAGAGTGGAAAAGCTTTTCCCTGCCGTGTAGGCGACAGGAGACGCATTAGACGGGCATCCGGAGCTGTCCGAAGGTAAGCGCCTGTTGCCGGCCTCTTTCGGCACAAGCCCCCGCTCCGGAGCGCACCGCGGCCGGCAGGATGCTCTCTGCCGGCGAAGGTGCCGCTTCTCCGGCAAGGAAGCCTCAGCCGCTTCTCCTGCACACGGAGAGCGTGCTAGCTGCTGAAACGTGAAGAAAGAAGCTGCAGAAGACTGGCACTGAGCGTGCAGCTTTCCAGCGGAGAGAAAAAGCTACTTGAACACTCTGCAAGCCTTTCCACTCCCAAAAACATGCACATGGAAGGAGCTGCTGCAAAAGCGATGCTGTGCTCGCTGCTGCTCGTCCTGAAGCTCTGGCTGCTAAATCTGAGGCTTTCCTTCCAATTTCAAGCTGCAAAGCACTTGCTGAATTGCAGGGAAAGTCCGGGAGGCATTTGCTGTGCTGGCACACTTTCTCCTTCCTAGACAGAGTGGAAAAGCTTTTCCCTGCCGTGTAGGCGACAAGAGACGCATTAGACAGGGATCCGGAGCTGTCCGAAGGTAAGCGCCCGTTCCCGGCCTCTTTCGGCACAAGCCCCCGCTCCGGAGCGCACCGCGGCCGGCAGGATGCTCTCTGCCGGCGAAGGTGCCGCTTCTCCGGCAAGGAAGCCTCAGCCGCTTCTCCTGCACACGGAGAGCGTGCTAGCTGCTGAAACGTGAAGAAAGAAGCTGCAGAAGACTGGCACTGAGCGTGCAGCTTTCCAGCGGAGAGAAAAAGCTACTTGAACACTCTGCAAGCCTTTCCACTCCCAAAAACATGCACATGGAAGGAGCTGCTGCAAAAGCGATGCTGTGCTCGCTGCTGCTCGTCCTGAAGCTCTGGCTGCTAAATCTGAGGCTTTCCTTCCAATTTCAAGCTGCAAAGCACTTGCTGAATTGCAGGGAAAGTCCGGGAGCAATTTGCTGTGCTGGCACACTTTCTCCTTCCTAGACAGAGTGGAAAAGCTTTTCCCTGCCGTGTAGGCGACAAGAGACGCATTAGACAGGGATCCGGAGCTGTCCGAAGGTAAGCGCTTGTTCCCGGCCTCTTTCGGCACAAGCCCCCGCTCCGGAGCGCACCGCGGCCGGCAGGATGCTCTCTGCCGGCGAAGGTGCCGCTTCTCCGGCAAGGAAGCCTCAGCCGCTTCTCCTGCACACGGAGAGCGTGCTAGCTGCTGAAACGTGAAGAAAGAAGCTGCAGAAGACTGGCACTGAGCGTGCAGCTTTCCAGCGGAGAGAAAAAGCTACTTGAACACTCTGCAAGCCTTTCCACTCCCAAAAACATGCACATGGAAGGAGCTGCTGCAAAAGCGATGCTGTGCTCGCTGCTGCTCCTCCTGAAGCTCTGGCTGCTAAATCTGAGGCTTTCCTTCCAATTTCAAGCTGCAAAGCACTTGCTGAATTGCAGGGAAAGTCCGGGAGGCATTTGCTGTGCTGGCACACTTTCTCCTTCCTAGACAGAGTGGAAAAGCTTTTCCCTGCCGTGTAGGCGACAAGAGACGCATTAGACCGGGATCCGGAGCTGTCCGAAGGTAAGCGCTTGTTCCCGGCCTCTTTCGGCACAAGCCCCCGCTCCGGAGCGCACCGCGGCCGGCAGGATGCTCTCTGCCGGCGAAGGTGCCGCTTCTCCGGCAAGGAAGCCTCAGCCGCTTCTCCTGCACACGGAGAGCGTGCTAGCTGCTGAAACGTGAAGAAAGAAGCTGCAGAACACTGGCACTGAGCGTGCAGCTTTCCAGCGGAGAGAAAAAGCTACTTGAACACTCTGCAAGCCTTTCCACTCCCAAAAACATGCACATGGAAGGAGCTGCTGCAAAAGCGATGCTGTGCTCGCTGCTGCTCGTCCTGAAGCTCTGGCTGCTAAATCTGAGGCTTTCCTTCCAATTTCAAGCTGCAAAGCACTTGCTGAATTGCAGGGAAAGTCCGGGAGGCATTTGCTGTGCTGGCACACTTTCTCCCTCCTAGACAGAGTGGAAAAGCTTTTCCCTGCCGTGTAGGCGGCAAGAGACGCATTAGACGGGCATCCGGAGCTGTCCGAAGGTAAGCGCCTGTTGCCGGCCTCTTTCGGCACAAGCCCCCGCTCCGGAGCGCACCGCGGCCGGCAGGATGCTCTCTGCCGGCGAAGGTGCCGCTTCTCCGGCAAGGAAGCCTCAGCCGCTTCTCCTGCACACGGAGAGCGTGCTAGCTGCTGAAACGTGAAGAAAGAAGCTGCAGAAGACTGGCACTGAGCGTGCAGCTTTCCAGCGGAGAGAAAAAGCTACTTGAACACTCTGCAAGCCTTTCCACTCCCAAAAACATGCACATGGAAGGAGCTGCTGCAAAAGCGATGCTGTGCTCGCTGCTGCTCGTCCTGAAGCTCTGGCTGCTAAATCTGAGGCTTTCCTTCCACTTTCAAGCTGCAAAGCACTTGCTGAATTGCAGGGAAAGTCCGGGAGGCATTTGCTGTGCTGGCACACTTTCTCCTTCCTAGACAGAGTGGAAAAGCTTTTCCCTGCCGTGTAGGCGACAAGAGACGCATTAGACAGGGATCCGGAGCTGTCCGAAGGTAAGCGCCCGTTCCCGGCCTCTTTCGGCACAAGCCCCCGCTCCGGAGCGCACCGCGGCCGGCAGGATGCTCTCTGCCGGCGAAGGTGCCGCTTCTCCGGCAAGGAAGCCTCAGCCGCTTCTCCTGCACACGGAGAGCGTGCTAGCTGCTGAAACGTGAAGAAAGAAGCTGCAGAAGACTGGCACTGAGCGTGCAGCTTTCCAGCGGAGAGAAAAAGCTACTTGAACACTCTGCAAGCCTTTCCACTCCCAAAAACATGCACATGGAAGGAGCTGCTGCAAAAGCGATGCTGTGCTCGCTGCTGCTCGTCCTGAAGCTCTGGCTGCTAAATCTGAGGCTTTCCTTCCAATTTCAAGCTGCAAAGCACTTGCTGAATTGCAGGGAAAGTCCGGGAGGCATTTGCTGTGCTGGCACACTTTCTCCTTCCTAGACAGAGTGGAAAAGCTTTTCCCTGCCGTGTAGGCGACAAGAGACGCATTAGACAGGGATCCGGAGCTGTCCGAAGGTAAGCGCTTGTTCCCGGCCTCTTTCGGCACAAGCCCCCGCTCCGGAGCGCACCGCGGCCGGCAGGATGCTCTCTGCCGGCGAAGGTGCCGCTTCTCCGGCAAGGAAGCCTCAGCCGCTTCTCCTGCACACGGAGAGCGTGCTAGCTGCTGAAACGTGAAGAAAGAAGCTGCAGAAGACTGGCACTGAGCGTGCAGCTTTCCAGCGGAGAGAAAAAGCTACTTGAACACTCTGCAAGCCTTTCCACTCCCAAAAACATGCACATGGAAGGAGCTGCTGCAAAAGCGATGCTGTGCTCGCTGCTGCTCCTCCTGAAGCTCTGGCTGCTAAATCTGAGGCTTTCCTTCCAATTTCAAGCTGCAAAGCACTTGCTGAATTGCAGGGAAAGTCCGGGAGGCATTTGCTGTGCTGGCACACTTTCTCCTTCCTAGACAGAGTGGAAAAGCTTTTCCCTGCCGTGTAGGCGGCAAGAGACGCATTAGACGGGCATCCGGAGCTGTCCGAAGGTAAGCGCCTGTTCCCGGCCTCTTTCGGCACAAGCCCCCGCTCCGGAGCGCACCGCGGCCGGCAGGATGCTCTCTGCCGGCGAAGGTGCCGCTTCTCCGGCAAGGAAGCCTCAGCCGCTTCTCCTGCACACGGAGAGCGTGCTAGCTGCTGAAACGTGAAGAAAGAAGCTGCAGAAGACTGGCACTGAGCGTGCAGCTTTCCAGCGGAGAGAAAAAGCTACTTGAACACTCTGCAAGCCTTTCCACTCCCAAAAACATGCACATGGAAGGAGCTGCTGCAAAAGCGATGCTGTGCTCGCTGCTGCTCGTCCTGAAGCTCTGGCTGCTAAATCTGAGGCTTTCCTTCCAATTTCAAGCTGCAAAGCACTTGCTGAATTGCAGGGAAAGTCCGGGAGCAATTTGCTGTGCTGGCACACTTTCTCCTTCCTAGACAGAGTGGAAAAGCTTTTCCCTGCCGTGTAGGCGACAAGAGACGCATTAGACAGGGATCCGGAGCTGTCCGAAGGTAAACGCCCGTTCCCGGCCTCTTTCGGCACAAGCCCCCGCTCCGGAGCGCACCGCGGCCGGCAGGATGCTCTCTGCCGGCGAAGGTGCCGCTTCTCCGGCAAGGAAGCCTCAGCCGCTTCTCCTGCACACGGAGAGCGTGCTAGCTGCTGAAACGTGAAGAAAGAAGCTGCAAAAGACTGGCACTGAGCGTGCAGCTTTCCAGCGGAGAGAAAAAGCTACTTGAACACTCTGCAAGCCTTTCCACTCCCAAAAACATGCACATGGAAGGAGCTGCTGCAAAAGCGATGCTGTGCTCGCTGCTGCTCGTCCTGAAGCTCTGGCTGCTAAATCTGAGGCTTTCCTTCCAATTTCAAGCTGCAAAGCACTTGCTGAATTGCAGGGAAAGTCCGGGAGGCATTTGCTGTGCTGGCACACTTTCTCCTTCCTAGACAGAGTGGAAAAGCTTTTCCCTGCCGTGTAGGCGACAAGAGACGCATTAGACAGGGATCCGGAGCTGTCCGAAGGTAAGCGCTTGTTCCCGGCCTCGTTCGGCACAAGCCCCCGCTCCGGAGCGCACCGCGGCCGGCAGGATGCTCTCTGCCGGCGAAGGTGCCGCTTCTCCGGCAAGGAAGCCTCAGCCGCTTCTCCTGCACACGGAGAGCGTGCTAGCTGCTGAAACGTGAAGAAAGAAGCTGCAGAAGACTGGCACTGAGCGTGCAGCTTTCCAGCGGAGAGAAAAAGCTACTTGAACACTCTGCAAGCCTTTCCACTCCCAAAAACATGCACATGGAAGGAGCTGCTGCAAAAGCGATGCTGTGCTCGCTGCTGCTCGTCCTGAAGCTCTGGCTGCTAAATCTGAGGCTTTCCTTCCAATTTCAAGCTGCAAAGCACTTGCTGAATTGCAGGGAAAGTCCGGGAGCAATTTGCTGTGCTGGCACACTTTCTCCTTCCTAGACAGAGTGGAAAAGCTTTTCCCTGCCGTGTAGGCGACAAGAGACGCATTAGACAGGGATCCGGAGCTGTCCGAAGGTAAGCGCTTGTTCCCGGCCTCTTTCGGCACAAGCCCCCGCTCCGGAGCGCACCGCGGCCGGCAGGATGCTCTCTGCCGGCGAAGGTGCCGCTTCTCCGGCAAGGAAGCCTCAGCCGCTTCTCCTGCACACGGAGAGCGTGCTAGCTGCTGAAACGTGAAGAAAGAAGCTGCAGAAGACTGGCACTGAGCGTGCAGCTTTCCGGCGGAGAGAAAAAGCTACTTGAACACTCTGCAAGCCTTTCCACTCCCAAAAACATGCACATGGAAGGAGCTGCTGCAAAAGCGATGCTGTGCTCGCTGCTGCTCGTCCTGAAGCTCTGGCTGCTAAATCTGAGGCTTTCCTTCCAATTTCAAGCTGCAAAGCACTTGCTGAATTGCAGGGAAAGTCCGGGAGCAATTTGCTGTGCTGGCACACTTTCTCCTTCCTAGACAGAGTGGAAAAGCTTTTCCCTGCCGTGTAGGCGACAAGAGACGCATTAGACAGGGATCCGGAGCTGTCCGAAGGTAAGCGCTTGTTCCCGGCCTCTTTCGGCACAAGCCCCCGCTCCGGAGCGCACCGCGGCCGGCAGGATGCTCTCTGCCGGCGAAGGTGCCGCTTCTCCGGCAAGGAAGCCTCAGCCGCTTCTCCTGCACACGGAGAGCGTGCTAGCTGCTGAAACGTGAAGAAAGAAGCTGCAGAAGACTGGCACTGAGCGTGCAGCTTTCCAGCGGAGAGAAAAAGCTACTTGAACACTCTGCAAGCCTTTCCACTCCCAAAAACATGCACATGGAAGGAGCTGCTGCAAAAGCGATGCTGTGCTCGCTGCTGCTCCTCCTGAAGCTCTGGCTGCTAAATCTGAGGCTTTCCTTCCAATTTCAAGCTGCAAAGCACTTGCTGAATTGCAGGGAAAGTCCGGGAGGCATTTGCTGTGCTGGCACACTTTCTCCTTCCTAGACAGAGTGGAAAAGCTTTTCCCTGCCGTGTAGGCGACAAGAGACGCATTAGACCGGGATCCGGAGCTGTCCGAAGGTAAGCGCTTGTTCCCGGCCTCTTTCGGCACAAGCCCCCGCTCCGGAGCGCACCGCGGCCGGCAGGATGCTCTCTGCCGGCGAAGGTGCCGCTTCTCCGGCAAGGAAGCCTCAGCCGCTTCTCCTGCACACGGAGAGCGTGCTAGCTGCTGAAACGTGAAGAAAGAAGCTGCAGAAGACTGGCACTGAGCGTGCAGCTTTCCAGCGGAGAGAAAAAGCTACTTGAACACTCTGCAAGCCTTTCCACTCCCAAAAACATGCACATGGAAGGAGCTGCTGCAAAAGCGATGCTGTGCTCGCTGCTGCTCCTCCTGAAGCTCTGGCTGCTAAATCTGAGGCTTTCCTTCCAATTTCAAGCTGCAAAGCACTTGCTGAATTGCAGGGAAAGTCCGGGAGGCATTTGCTGTGCTGGCACACTTTCTCCCTCCTAGACAGAGTGGAAAAGCTTTTCCCTGCCGTGTAGGCGACAGGAGACGCATTAGACGGGCATCCGGAGCTGTCCGAAGGTAAGCGCCTGTTGCCGGCCTCTTTCGGCACAAGCCCCCGCTCCGGAGCGCACCGCGGCCGGCAGGATGCTCTCTGCCGGCGAAGGTGCCGCTTCTCCGGCAAGGAAGCCTCAGCCGCTTCTCCTGCACACGGAGAGCGTGCTAGCTGCTGAAACGTGAAGAAAGAAGCTGCAGAAGACTGGCACTGAGCGTGCAGCTTTCCAGCGGAGAGAAAAAGCTACTTGAACACTCTGCAAGCCTTTCCACTCCCAAAAACATGCACATGGAAGGAGCTGCTGCAAAAGCGATGCTGTGCTCGCTGCTGCTCGTCCTGAAGCTCTGGCTGCTAAATCTGAGGCTTTCCTTCCAATTTCAAGCTGCAAAGCACTTGCTGAATTGCAGGGAAAGTCCGGGAGGCATTTGCTGTGCTGGCACACTTTCTCCTTCCTAGACAGAGTGGAAAAGCTTTTCCCTGCCGTGTAGGCGACAAGAGACGCATTAGACAGGGATCCGGAGCTGTCCGAAGGTAAGCGCCCGTTCCCGGCCTCTTTCGGCACAAGCCCCCGCTCCGGAGCGCACCGCGGCCGGCAGGATGCTCTCTGCCGGCGAAGGTGCCGCTTCTCCGGCAAGGAAGCCTCAGCCGCTTCTCCTGCACACGGAGAGCGTGCTAGCTGCTGAAACGTGAAGAAAGAAGCTGCAGAAGACTGGCACTGAGCGTGCAGCTTTCCAGCGGAGAGAAAAAGCTACTTGAACACTCTGCAAGCCTTTCCACTCCCAAAAACATGCACATGGAAGGAGCTGCTGCAAAAGCGATGCTGTGCTCGCTGCTGCTCGTCCTGAAGCTCTGGCTGCTAAATCTGAGGCTTTCCTTCCAATTTCAAGCTGCAAAGCACTTGCTGAATTGCAGGGAAAGTCCGGGAGCAATTTGCTGTGCTGGCACACTTTCTCCTTCCTAGACAGAGTGGAAAAGCTTTTCCCTGCCGTGTAGGCGACAAGAGACGCATTAGACAGGGATCCGGAGCTGTCCGAAGGTAAGCGCTTGTTCCCGGCCTCTTTCGGCACAAGCCCCCGCTCCGGAGCGCACCGCGGCCGGCAGGATGCTCTCTGCCGGCGAAGGTGCCGCTTCTCCGGCAAGGAAGCCTCAGCCGCTTCTCCTGCACACGGAGAGCGTGCTAGCTGCTGAAACGTGAAGAAAGAAGCTGCAGAAGACTGGCACTGAGCGTGCAGCTTTCCAGCGGAGAGAAAAAGCTACTTGAACACTCTGCAAGCCTTTCCACTCCCAAAAACATGCACATGGAAGGAGCTGCTGCAAAAGCGATGCTGTGCTCGCTGCTGCTCCTCCTGAAGCTCTGGCTGCTAAATCTGAGGCTTTCCTTCCAATTTCAAGCTGCAAAGCACTTGCTGAATTGCAGGGAAAGTCCGGGAGGCATTTGCTGTGCTGGCACACTTTCTCCTTCCTAGACAGAGTGGAAAAGCTTTTCCCTGCCGTGTAGGCGACAAGAGACGCATTAGACCGGGATCCGGAGCTGTCCGAAGGTAAGCGCTTGTTCCCGGCCTCTTTCGGCACAAGCCCCCGCTCCGGAGCGCACCGCGGCCGGCAGGATGCTCTCTGCCGGCGAAGGTGCCGCTTCTCCGGCAAGGAAGCCTCAGCCGCTTCTCCTGCACACGGAGAGCGTGCTAGCTGCTGAAACGTGAAGAAAGAAGCTGCAGAACACTGGCACTGAGCGTGCAGCTTTCCAGCGGAGAGAAAAAGCTACTTGAACACTCTGCAAGCCTTTCCACTCCCAAAAACATGCACATGGAAGGAGCTGCTGCAAAAGCGATGCTGTGCTCGCTGCTGCTCGTCCTGAAGCTCTGGCTGCTAAATCTGAGGCTTTCCTTCCAATTTCAAGCTGCAAAGCACTTGCTGAATTGCAGGGAAAGTCCGGGAGGCATTTGCTGTGCTGGCACACTTTCTCCCTCCTAGACAGAGTGGAAAAGCTTTTCCCTGCCGTGTAGGCGGCAAGAGACGCATTAGACGGGCATCCGGAGCTGTCCGAAGGTAAGCGCCTGTTGCCGGCCTCTTTCGGCACAAGCCCCCGCTCCGGAGCGCACCGCGGCCGGCAGGATGCTCTCTGCCGGCGAAGGTGCCGCTTCTCCGGCAAGGAAGCCTCAGCCGCTTCTCCTGCACACGGAGAGCGTGCTAGCTGCTGAAACGTGAAGAAAGAAGCTGCAGAAGACTGGCACTGAGCGTGCAGCTTTCCAGCGGAGAGAAAAAGCTACTTGAACACTCTGCAAGCCTTTCCACTCCCAAAAACATGCACATGGAAGGAGCTGCTGCAAAAGCGATGCTGTGCTCGCTGCTGCTCGTCCTGAAGCTCTGGCTGCTAAATCTGAGGCTTTCCTTCCACTTTCAAGCTGCAAAGCACTTGCTGAATTGCAGGGAAAGTCCGGGAGGCATTTGCTGTGCTGGCACACTTTCTCCTTCCTAGACAGAGTGGAAAAGCTTTTCCCTGCCGTGTAGGCGACAAGAGACGCATTAGACAGGGATCCGGAGCTGTCCGAAGGTAAGCGCCCGTTCCCGGCCTCTTTCGGCACAAGCCCCCGCTCCGGAGCGCACCGCGGCCGGCAGGATGCTCTCTGCCGGCGAAGGTGCCGCTTCTCCGGCAAGGAAGCCTCAGCCGCTTCTCCTGCACACGGAGAGCGTGCTAGCTGCTGAAACGTGAAGAAAGAAGCTGCAGAAGACTGGCACTGAGCGTGCAGCTTTCCAGCGGAGAGAAAAAGCTACTTGAACACTCTGCAAGCCTTTCCACTCCCAAAAACATGCACATGGAAGGAGCTGCTGCAAAAGCGATGCTGTGCTCGCTGCTGCTCGTCCTGAAGCTCTGGCTGCTAAATCTGAGGCTTTCCTTCCAATTTCAAGCTGCAAAGCACTTGCTGAATTGCAGGGAAAGTCCGGGAGGCATTTGCTGTGCTGGCACACTTTCTCCTTCCTAGACAGAGTGGAAAAGCTTTTCCCTGCCGTGTAGGCGACAAGAGACGCATTAGACAGGGATCCGGAGCTGTCCGAAGGTAAGCGCTTGTTCCCGGCCTCTTTCGGCACAAGCCCCCGCTCCGGAGCGCACCGCGGCCGGCAGGATGCTCTCTGCCGGCGAAGGTGCCGCTTCTCCGGCAAGGAAGCCTCAGCCGCTTCTCCTGCACACGGAGAGCGTGCTAGCTGCTGAAACGTGAAGAAAGAAGCTGCAGAAGACTGGCACTGAGCGTGCAGCTTTCCAGCGGAGAGAAAAAGCTACTTGAACACTCTGCAAGCCTTTCCACTCCCAAAAACATGCACATGGAAGGAGCTGCTGCAAAAGCGATGCTGTGCTCGCTGCTGCTCCTCCTGAAGCTCTGGCTGCTAAATCTGAGGCTTTCCTTCCAATTTCAAGCTGCAAAGCACTTGCTGAATTGCAGGGAAAGTCCGGGAGGCATTTGCTGTGCTGGCACACTTTCTCCTTCCTAGACAGAGTGGAAAAGCTTTTCCCTGCCGTGTAGGCGGCAAGAGACGCATTAGACGGGCATCCGGAGCTGTCCGAAGGTAAGCGCCTGTTCCCGGCCTCTTTCGGCACAAGCCCCCGCTCCGGAGCGCACCGCGGCCGGCAGGATGCTCTCTGCCGGCGAAGGTGCCGCTTCTCCGGCAAGGAAGCCTCAGCCGCTTCTCCTGCACACGGAGAGCGTGCTAGCTGCTGAAACGTGAAGAAAGAAGCTGCAGAAGACTGGCACTGAGCGTGCAGCTTTCCAGCGGAGAGAAAAAGCTACTTGAACACTCTGCAAGCCTTTCCACTCCCAAAAACATGCACATGGAAGGAGCTGCTGCAAAAGCGATGCTGTGCTCGCTGCTGCTCGTCCTGAAGCTCTGGCTGCTAAATCTGAGGCTTTCCTTCCAATTTCAAGCTGCAAAGCACTTGCTGAATTGCAGGGAAAGTCCGGGAGCAATTTGCTGTGCTGGCACACTTTCTCCTTCCTAGACAGAGTGGAAAAGCTTTTCCCTGCCGTGTAGGCGACAAGAGACGCATTAGACAGGGATCCGGAGCTGTCCGAAGGTAAACGCCCGTTCCCGGCCTCTTTCGGCACAAGCCCCCGCTCCGGAGCGCACCGCGGCCGGCAGGATGCTCTCTGCCGGCGAAGGTGCCGCTTCTCCGGCAAGGAAGCCTCAGCCGCTTCTCCTGCACACGGAGAGCGTGCTAGCTGCTGAAACGTGAAGAAAGAAGCTGCAAAAGACTGGCACTGAGCGTGCAGCTTTCCAGCGGAGAGAAAAAGCTACTTGAACACTCTGCAAGCCTTTCCACTCCCAAAAACATGCACATGGAAGGAGCTGCTGCAAAAGCGATGCTGTGCTCGCTGCTGCTCGTCCTGAAGCTCTGGCTGCTAAATCTGAGGCTTTCCTTCCAATTTCAAGCTGCAAAGCACTTGCTGAATTGCAGGGAAAGTCCGGGAGGCATTTGCTGTGCTGGCACACTTTCTCCTTCCTAGACAGAGTGGAAAAGCTTTTCCCTGCCGTGTAGGCGACAAGAGACGCATTAGACAGGGATCCGGAGCTGTCCGAAGGTAAGCGCTTGTTCCCGGCCTCGTTCGGCACAAGCCCCCGCTCCGGAGCGCACCGCGGCCGGCAGGATGCTCTCTGCCGGCGAAGGTGCCGCTTCTCCGGCAAGGAAGCCTCAGCCGCTTCTCCTGCACACGGAGAGCGTGCTAGCTGCTGAAACGTGAAGAAAGAAGCTGCAGAAGACTGGCACTGAGCGTGCAGCTTTCCAGCGGAGAGAAAAAGCTACTTGAACACTCTGCAAGCCTTTCCACTCCCAAAAACATGCACATGGAAGGAGCTGCTGCAAAAGCGATGCTGTGCTCGCTGCTGCTCGTCCTGAAGCTCTGGCTGCTAAATCTGAGGCTTTCCTTCCAATTTCAAGCTGCAAAGCACTTGCTGAATTGCAGGGAAAGTCCGGGAGCAATTTGCTGTGCTGGCACACTTTCTCCTTCCTAGACAGAGTGGAAAAGCTTTTCCCTGCCGTGTAGGCGACAAGAGACGCATTAGACAGGGATCCGGAGCTGTCCGAAGGTAAGCGCTTGTTCCCGGCCTCTTTCGGCACAAGCCCCCGCTCCGGAGCGCACCGCGGCCGGCAGGATGCTCTCTGCCGGCGAAGGTGCCGCTTCTCCGGCAAGGAAGCCTCAGCCGCTTCTCCTGCACACGGAGAGCGTGCTAGCTGCTGAAACGTGAAGAAAGAAGCTGCAGAAGACTGGCACTGAGCGTGCAGCTTTCCGGCGGAGAGAAAAAGCTACTTGAACACTCTGCAAGCCTTTCCACTCCCAAAAACATGCACATGGAAGGAGCTGCTGCAAAAGCGATGCTGTGCTCGCTGCTGCTCCTCCTGAAGCTCTGGCTGCTAAATCTGAGGCTTTCCTTCCAATTTCAAGCTGCAAAGCACTTGCTGAATTGCAGGGAAAGTCCGGGAGGCATTTGCTGTGCTGGCACACTTTCTCCCTCCTAGACAGAGTGGAAAAGCTTTTCCCTGCCGTGTAGGCGACAGGAGACGCATTAGACGGGCATCCGGAGCTGTCCGAAGGTAAGCGCCTGTTGCCGGCCTCTTTCGGCACAAGCCCCCGCTCCGGAGCGCACCGCGGCCGGCAGGATGCTCTCTGCCGGCGAAGGTGCCGCTTCTCCGGCAAGGAAGCCTCAGCCGCTTCTCCTGCACACGGAGAGCGTGCTAGCTGCTGAAACGTGAAGAAAGAAGCTGCAGAAGACTGGCACTGAGCCTGCAGCTTTCCAGCGGAGAGAAAAAGCTACTTGAACACTCTGCAAGCCTTTCCACTCCCAAAAACATGCACATGGAAGGAGCTGCTGCAAAAGCGATGCTGTGCTCGCTGCTGCTCCTCCTGAAGCTCTGGCTGCTAAATCTGAGGCTTTCCTTCCAATTTCAAGCTGCAAAGCACTTGCTGAATTGCAGGGAAAGTCCGGGAGGCATTTGCTGTGCTGGCACACTTTCTCCTTCCTAGACAGAGTGGAAAAGCTTTTCCCTGCCGTGTAGGCGACAAGAGACGCATTAGACAGGGATCCGGAGCTGTCCGAAGGTAAGCGCTTGTTCCCGGCCTCGTTCGGCACAAGCCCCCGCTCCGGAGCGCACCGCGGCCGGCAGGATGCTCTCTGCCGGCGAAGGTGCCGCTTCTCCGGCAAGGAAGCCTCAGCCGCTTCTCCTGCACACGGAGAGCGTGCTAGCTGCTGAAACGTGAAGAAAGAAGCTGCAGAAGACTGGCACTGAGCGTGCAGCTTTCCAGCGGAGAGAAAAAGCTACTTGAACACTCTGCAAGCCTTTCCACTCCCAAAAACATGCACATGGAAGGAGCTGCTGCAAAAGCGATGCTGTGCTCGCTGCTGCTCGTCCTGAAGCTCTGGCTGCTAAATCTGAGGCTTTCCTTCCAATTTCAAGCTGCAAAGCACTTGCTGAATTGCAGGGAAAGCCCGGAGCAATTTGCTGTGCTGGCACACTTTCTCCTTCCTAGACAGAGTGGAAAAGCTTTTCCCTGCCGTGTAGGCGACAAGAGACGCATTAGACAGGGATCCGGAGCTGTCCGAAGGTAAGCGCTTGTTCCCGGCCTCTTTCGGCACAAGCCCCCGCTCCGGAGCGCACCGCGGCCGGCAGGATGCTCTCTGCCGGCGAAGGTGCCGCTTCTCCGGCAAGGAAGCCTCAGCCGCTTCTCCTGCACACGGAGAGCGTGCTAGCTGCTGAAACGTGAAGAAAGAAGCTGCAGAAGACTGGCACTGAGCGTGCAGCTTTCCAGCGGAGAGAAAAAGCTACTTGAACACTCTGCAAGCCTTTCCACTCCCAAAAACATGCACATGGAAGGAGCTGCTGCAAAAGCGATGCTGTGCTCGCTGCTGCTCCTCCTGAAGCTCTGGCTGCTAAATCTGAGGCTTTCCTTCCAATTTCAAGCTGCAAAGCACTTGCTGAATTGCAGGGAAAGTCCGGGAGGCATTTGCTGTGCTGGCACACTTTCTCCCTCCTAGACAGAGTGGAAAAGCTTTTCCCTGCCGTGTAGGCGACAGGAGACGCATTAGACGGGCATCCGGAGCTGTCCGAAGGTAAGCGCCTGTTGCCGGCCTCTTTCGGCACAAGCCCCCGCTCCGGAGCGCACCGCGGCCGGCAGGATGCTCTCTGCCGGCGAAGGTGCCGCTTCTCCGGCAAGGAAGCCTCAGCCGCTTCTCCTGCACACGGAGAGCGTGCTAGCTGCTGAAACGTGAAGAAAGAAGCTGCAGAAGACTGGCACTGAGCGTGCAGCTTTCCAGCGGAGAGAAAAAGCTACTTGAACACTCTGCAAGCCTTTCCACTCCCAAAAACATGCACATGGAAGGAGCTGCTGCAAAAGCGATGCTGTGCTCGCTGCTGCTCGTCCTGAAGCTCTGGCTGCTAAATCTGAGGCTTTCCTTCCAATTTCAAGCTGCAAAGCACTTGCTGAATTGCAGGGAAAGTCCGGGAGGCATTTGCTGTGCTGGCACACTTTCTCCTTCCTAGACAGAGTGGAAAAGCTTTTCCCTGCCGTGTAGGCGACAAGAGACGCATTAGACAGGGATCCGGAGCTGTCCGAAGGTAAGCGCCCGTTCCCGGCCTCTTTCGGCACAAGCCCCCGCTCCGGAGCGCACCGCGGCCGGCAGGATGCTCTCTGCCGGCGAAGGTGCCGCTTCTCCGGCAAGGAAGCCTCAGCCGCTTCTCCTGCACACGGAGAGCGTGCTAGCTGCTGAAACGTGAAGAAAGAAGCTGCAGAAGACTGGCACTGAGCGTGCAGCTTTCCAGCGGAGAGAAAAAGCTACTTGAACACTCTGCAAGCCTTTCCACTCCCAAAAACATGCACATGGAAGGAGCTGCTGCAAAAGCGATGCTGTGCTCGCTGCTGCTCCTCCTGAAGCTCTGGCTGCTAAATCTGAGGCTTTCCTTCCAATTTCAAGCTGCAAAGCACTTGCTGAATTGCAGGGAAAGTCCGGGAGGCATTTGCTGTGCTGGCACACTTTCTCCTTCCTAGACAGAGTGGAAAAGCTTTTCCCTGCCGTGTAGGCGACAAGAGACGCATTAGACAGGGATCCGGAGCTGTCCGAAGGTAAGCGCTTGTTCCCGGCCTCGTTCGGCACAAGCCCCCGCTCCGGAGCGCACCGCGGCCGGCAGGATGCTCTCTGCCGGCGAAGGTGCCGCTTCTCCGGCAAGGAAGCCTCAGCCGCTTCTCCTGCACACGGAGAGCGTGCTAGCTGCTGAAACGTGAAGAAAGAAGCTGCAGAAGACTGGCACTGAGCGTGCAGCTTTCCAGCGGAGAGAAAAAGCTACTTGAACACTCTGCAAGCCTTTCCACTCCCAAAAACATGCACATGGAAGGAGCTGCTGCAAAAGCGATGCTGTGCTCGCTGCTGCTCGTCCTGAAGCTCTGGCTGCTAAATCTGAGGCTTTCCTTCCAATTTCAAGCTGCAAAGCACTTGCTGAATTGCAGGGAAAGTCCGGGAGCAATTTGCTGTGCTGGCACACTTTCTCCTTCCTAGACAGAGTGGAAAAGCTTTTCCCTGCCGTGTAGGCGACAAGAGACGCATTAGACAGGGATCCGGAGCTGTCCGAAGGTAAGCGCTTGTTCCCGGCCTCTTTCGGCACAAGCCCCCGCTCCGGAGCGCACCGCGGCCGGCAGGATGCTCTCTGCCGGCGAAGGTGCCGCTTCTCCGGCAAGGAAGCCTCAGCCGCTTCTCCTGCACACGGAGAGCGTGCTAGCTGCTGAAACGTGAAGAAAGAAGCTGCAAAAGACTGGCACTGAGCGTGCAGCTTTCCAGCGGAGAGAAAAAGCTACTTGAACACTCTGCAAGCCTTTCCACTCCCAAAAACATGCACATGGAAGGAGCTGCTGCAAAAGCGATGCTGTGCTCGCTGCTGCTCCTCCTGAAGCTCTGGCTGCTAAATCTGAGGCTTTCCTTCCAATTTCAAGCTGCAAAGCACTTGCTGAATTGCAGGGAAAGTCCGGGAGGCATTTGCTGTGCTGGCACACTTTCTCCTTCCTAGACAGAGTGGAAAAGCTTTTCCCTGCCGTGTAGGCGACAAGAGACGCATTAGACAGGGATCCGGAGCTGTCCGAAGGTAAGCGCTTGTTCCCGGCCTCGTTCGGCACAAGCCCCCGCTCCGGAGCGCACCGCGGCCGGCAGGATGCTCTCTGCCGGCGAAGGTGCCGCTTCTCCGGCAAGGAAGCCTCAGCCGCTTCTCCTGCACACGGAGAGCGTGCTAGCTGCTGAAACGTGAAGAAAGAAGCTGCAGAAGACTGGCACTGAGCGTGCAGCTTTCCAGCGGAGAGAAAAAGCTACTTGAACACTCTGCAAGCCTTTCCACTCCCAAAAACATGCACATGGAAGGAGCTGCTGCAAAAGCGATGCTGTGCTCGCTGCTGCTCGTCCTGAAGCTCTGGCTGCTAAATCTGAGGCTTTCCTTCCAATTTCAAGCTGCAAAGCACTTGCTGAATTGCAGGGAAAGTCCGGGAGCAATTTGCTGTGCTGGCACACTTTCTCCTTCCTAGACAGAGTGGAAAAGCTTTTCCCTGCCGTGTAGGCGACAAGAGACGCATTAGACAGGGATCCGGAGCTGTCCGAAGGTAAGCGCTTGTTCCCGGCCTCTTTCGGCACAAGCCCCCGCTCCGGAGCGCACCGCGGCCGGCAGGATGCTCTCTGCCGGCGAAGGTGCCGCTTCTCCGGCAAGGAAGCCTCAGCCGCTTCTCCTGCACACGGAGAGCGTGCTAGCTGCTGAAACGTGAAGAAAGAAGCTGCAGAAGACTGGCACTGAGCGTGCAGCTTTCCAGCGGAGAGAAAAAGCTACTTGAACACTCTGCAAGCCTTTCCACTCCCAAAAACATGCACATGGAAGGAGCTGCTGCAAAAGCGATGCTGTGCTCGCTGCTGCTCCTCCTGAAGCTCTGGCTGCTAAATCTGAGGCTTTCCTTCCAATTTCAAGCTGCAAAGCACTTGCTGAATTGCAGGGAAAGTCCGGGAGGCATTTGCTGTGCTGGCACACTTTCTCCTTCCTAGACAGAGTGGAAAAGCTTTTCCCTGCCGTGTAGGCGACAAGAGACGCATTAGACCGGGATCCGGAGCTGTCCGAAGGTAAGCGCCTGTTCCCGGCCTCTTTCGGCACAAGCCCCCGCTCCGGAGCGCACCGCGGCCGGCAGGATGCTCTCTGCCGGCGAAGGTGCCGCTTCTCCGGCAAGGAAGCCTCAGCCGCTTCTCCTGCACACGGAGAGCGTGCTAGCTGCTGAAACGTGAAGAAAGAAGCTGCAGAAGACTGGCACTGAGCGTGCAGCTTTCCAGCGGAGAGAAAAAGCTACTTGAACACTCTGCAAGCCTTTCCACTCCCAAAAACATGCACATGGAAGGAGCTGCTGCAAAAGCGATGCTGTGCTCGCTGCTGCTCCTCCTGAAGCTCTGGCTGCTAAATCGGAGGCTTTCCTTCCAATTTCAAGCTGCAAAGCACTTGCTGAATTGCAGGGAAAGTCCGGGAGGCATTTGCTGTGCTGGCACACTTTCTCCCTCCTAGACAGAGTGGAAAAGCTTTTCCCTGCCGTGTAGGCGACAGGAGACGCATTAGACGGGCATCCGGAGCTGTCCGAAGGTAAGCGCCTGTTGCCGGCCTCTTTCGGCACAAGCCCCCGCTCCGGAGCGCACCGCGGCCGGCAGGATGCTCTCTGCCGGCGAAGGTGCCGCTTCTCCGGCAAGGAAGCCTCAGCCGCTTCTCCTGCACACGGAGAGCGTGCTAGCTGCTGAAACGTGAAGAAAGAAGCTGCAGAAGACTGGCACTGAGCGTGCAGCTTTCCAGCGGAGAGAAAAAGCTACTTGAACACTCTGCAAGCCTTTCCACTCCCAAAAACATGCACATGGAAGGAGCTGCTGCAAAAGCGATGCTGTGCTCGCTGCTGCTCCTCCTGAAGCTCTGGCTGCTAAATCGGAGGCTTTCCTTCCAATTTCAAGCTGCAAAGCACTTGCTGAATTGCAGGGAAAGTCCGGGAGGCATTTGCTGTGCTGGCACACTTTCTCCTTCCTAGACAGAGTGGAAAAGCTTTTCCCTGCCGTGTAGGCGACAAGAGACGCATTAGACAGGGATCCGGAGCTGTCCGAAGGTAAGCGCTTGTTCCCGGCCTCGTTCGGCACAAGCCCCCGCTCCGGAGCGCACCGCGGCCGGCAGGATGCTCTCTGCCGGCGAAGGTGCCGCTTCTCCGGCAAGGAAGCCTCAGCCGCTTCTCCTGCACACGGAGAGCGTGCTAGCTGCTGAAACGTGAAGAAAGAAGCTGCAGAAGACTGGCACTGAGCGTGCAGCTTTCCAGCGGAGAGAAAAAGCTACTTGAACACTCTGCAAGCCTTTCCACTCCCAAAAACATGCACATGGAAGGAGCTGCTGCAAAAGCGATGCTGTGCTCGCTGCTGCTCGTCCTGAAGCTCTGGCTGCTAAATCTGAGGCTTTCCTTCCAATTTCAAGCTGCAAAGCACTTGCTGAATTGCAGGGAAAGTCCGGGAGCAATTTGCTGTGCTGGCACACTTTCTCCTTCCTAGACAGAGTGGAAAAGCTTTTCCCTGCCGTGTAGGCGACAAGAGACGCATTAGACAGGGATCCGGAGCTGTCCGAAGGTAAGCGCCCGTTCCCGGCCTCTTTCGGCACAAGCCCCCGCTCCGGAGCGCACCGCGGCCGGCAGGATGCTCTCTGCCGGCGAAGGTGCCGCTTCTCCGGCAAGGAAGCCTCAGCCGCTTCTCCTGCACACGGAGAGCGTGCTAGCTGCTGAAACGTGAAGAAAGAAGCTGCAGAAGACTGGCACTGAGCGTGCAGCTTTCCAGCGGAGAGAAAAAGCTACTTGAACACTCTGCAAGCCTTTCCACTCCCAAAAACATGCACATGGAAGGAGCTGCTGCAAAAGCGATGCTGTGCTCGCTGCTGCTCCTCCTGAAGCTCTGGCTGCTAAATCTGAGGCTTTCCTTCCAATTTCAAGCTGCAAAGCACTTGCTGAATTGCAGGGAAAGTCCGGGAGGCATTTGCTGTGCTGGCACACTTTCTCCCTCCTAGACAGAGTGGAAAAGCTTTTCCCTGCCGTGTAGGCGACAGGAGACGCATTAGACGGGCATCCGGAGCTGTCCGAAGGTAAGCGCCTGTTGCCGGCCTCTTTCGGCACAAGCCCCCGCTCCGGAGCGCACCGCGGCCGGCAGGATGCTCTCTGCCGGCGAAGGTGCCGCTTCTCCGGCAAGGAAGCCTCAGCCGCTTCTCCTGCACACGGAGAGCGTGCTAGCTGCTGAAACGTGAAGAAAGAAGCTGCAGAAGACTGGCACTGAGCGTGCAGCTTTCCAGCGGAGAGAAAAAGCTACTTGAACACTCTGCAAGCCTTTCCACTCCCAAAAACATGCACATGGAAGGAGCTGCTGCAAAAGCGATGCTGTGCTCGCTGCTGCTCGTCCTGAAGCTCTGGCTGCTAAATCTGAGGCTTTCCTTCCAATTTCAAGCTGCAAAGCACTTGCTGAATTGCAGGGAAAGTCCGGGAGGCATTTGCTGTGCTGGCACACTTTCTCCTTCCTAGACAGAGTGGAAAAGCTTTTCCCTGCCGTGTAGGCGACAAGAGACGCATTAGACAGGGATCCGGAGCTGTCCGAAGGTAAGCGCCCGTTCCCGGCCTCTTTCGGCACAAGCCCCCGCTCCGGAGCGCACCGCGGCCGGCAGGATGCTCTCTGCCGGCGAAGGTGCCGCTTCTCCGGCAAGGAAGCCTCAGCCGCTTCTCCTGCACACGGAGAGCGTGCTAGCTGCTGAAACGTGAAGAAAGAAGCTGCAGAAGACTGGCACTGAGCGTGCAGCTTTCCAGCGGAGAGAAAAAGCTACTTGAACACTCTGCAAGCCTTTCCACTCCCAAAAACATGCACATGGAAGGAGCTGCTGCAAAAGCGATGCTGTGCTCGCTGCTGCTCCTCCTGAAGCTCTGGCTGCTAAATCTGAGGCTTTCCTTCCAATTTCAAGCTGCAAAGCACTTGCTGAATTGCAGGGAAAGTCCGGGAGGCATTTGCTGTGCTGGCACACTTTCTCCTTCCTAGACAGAGTGGAAAAGCTTTTCCCTGCCGTGTAGGCGACAAGAGACGCATTAGACAGGGATCCGGAGCTGTCCGAAGGTAAGCGCTTGTTCCCGGCCTCGTTCGGCACAAGCCCCCGCTCCGGAGCGCACCGCGGCCGGCAGGATGCTCTCTGCCGGCGAAGGTGCCGCTTCTCCGGCAAGGAAGCCTCAGCCGCTTCTCCTGCACACGGAGAGCGTGCTAGCTGCTGAAACGTGAAGAAAGAAGCTGCAGAAGACTGGCACTGAGCGTGCAGCTTTCCAGCGGAGAGAAAAAGCTACTTGAACACTCTGCAAGCCTTTCCACTCCCAAAAACATGCACATGGAAGGAGCTGCTGCAAAAGCGATGCTGTGCTCGCTGCTGCTCGTCCTGAAGCTCTGGCTGCTAAATCTGAGGCTTTCCTTCCAATTTCAAGCTGCAAAGCACTTGCTGAATTGCAGGGAAAGTCCGGGAGCAATTTGCTGTGCTGGCACACTTTCTCCTTCCTAGACAGAGTGGAAAAGCTTTTCCCTGCCGTGTAGGCGACAAGAGACGCATTAGACAGGGATCCGGAGCTGTCCGAAGGTAAGCGCTTGTTCCCGGCCTCTTTCGGCACAAGCCCCCGCTCCGGAGCGCACCGCGGCCGGCAGGATGCTCTCTGCCGGCGAAGGTGCCGCTTCTCCGGCAAGGAAGCCTCAGCCGCTTCTCCTGCACACGGAGAGCGTGCTAGCTGCTGAAACGTGAAGAAAGAAGCTGCAGAAGACTGGCACTGAGCGTGCAGCTTTCCAGCGGAGAGAAAAAGCTACTTGAACACTCTGCAAGCCTTTCCACTCCCAAAAACATGCACATGGAAGGAGCTGCTGCAAAAGCGATGCTGTGCTCGCTGCTGCTCCTCCTGAAGCTCTGGCTGCTAAATCTGAGGCTTTCCTTCCAATTTCAAGCTGCAAAGCACTTGCTGAATTGCAGGGAAAGTCCGGGAGGCATTTGCTGTGCTGGCACACTTTCTCCTTCCTAGACAGAGTGGAAAAGCTTTTCCCTGCCGTGTAGGCGACAAGAGACGCATTAGACCGGGATCCGGAGCTGTCCGAAGGTAAGCGCCTGTTCCCGGCCTCTTTCGGCACAAGCCCCCGCTCCGGAGCGCACCGCGGCCGGCAGGATGCTCTCTGCCGGCGAAGGTGCCGCTTCTCCGGCAAGGAAGCCTCAGCCGCTTCTCCTGCACACGGAGAGCGTGCTAGCTGCTGAAACGTGAAGAAAGAAGCTGCAGAAGACTGGCACTGAGCGTGCAGCTTTCCAGCGGAGAGAAAAAGCTACTTGAACACTCTGCAAGCCTTTCCACTCCCAAAAACATGCACATGGAAGGAGCTGCTGCAAAAGCGATGCTGTGCTCGCTGCTGCTCCTCCTGAAGCTCTGGCTGCTAAATCGGAGGCTTTCCTTCCAATTTCAAGCTGCAAAGCACTTGCTGAATTGCAGGGAAAGTCCGGGAGGCATTTGCTGTGCTGGCACACTTTCTCCTTCCTAGACAGAGTGGAAAAGCTTTTCCCTGCCGTGTAGGCGACAAGAGACGCATTAGACAGGGATCCGGAGCTGTCCGAAGGTAAGCGCTTGTTCCCGGCCTCGTTCGGCACAAGCCCCCGCTCCGGAGCGCACCGCGGCCGGCAGGATGCTCTCTGCCGGCGAAGGTGCCGCTTCTCCGGCAAGGAAGCCTCAGCCGCTTCTCCTGCACACGGAGAGCGTGCTAGCTGCTGAAACGTGAAGAAAGAAGCTGCAGAAGACTGGCACTGAGCGTGCAGCTTTCCAGCGGAGAGAAAAAGCTACTTGAACACTCTGCAAGCCTTTCCACTCCCAAAAACATGCACATGGAAGGAGCTGCTGCAAAAGCGATGCTGTGCTCGCTGCTGCTCGTCCTGAAGCTCTGGCTGCTAAATCTGAGGCTTTCCTTCCAATTTCAAGCTGCAAAGCACTTGCTGAATTGCAGGGAAAGTCCGGGAGCAATTTGCTGTGCTGGCACACTTTCTCCTTCCTAGACAGAGTGGAAAAGCTTTTCCCTGCCGTGTAGGCGACAAGAGACGCATTAGACAGGGATCCGGAGCTGTCCGAAGGTAAGCGCTTGTTCCCGGCCTCTTTCGGCACAAGCCCCCGCTCCGGAGCGCACCGCGGCCGGCAGGATGCTCTCTGCCGGCGAAGGTGCCGCTTCTCCGGCAAGGAAGCCTCAGCCGCTTCTCCTGCACACGGAGAGCGTGCTAGCTGCTGAAACGTGAAGAAAGAAGCTGCAGAAGACTGGCACTGAGCGTGCAGCTTTCCAGCGGAGAGAAAAAGCTACTTGAACACTCTGCAAGCCTTTCCACTCCCAAAAACATGCACATGGAAGGAGCTGCTGCAAAAGCGATGCTGTGCTCGCTGCTGCTCGTCCTGAAGCTCTGGCTGCTAAATCTGAGGCTTTCCTTCCAATTTCAAGCTGCAAAGCACTTGCTGAATTGCAGGGAAAGTCCGGGAGGCATTTGCTGTGCTGGCACACTTTCTCCTTCCTAGACAGAGTGGAAAAGCTTTTCCCTGCCGTGTAGGCGACAAGAGACGCATTAGACCGGGATCCGGAGCTGTCCGAAGGTAAGCGCCTGTTCCCGGCCTCTTTCGGCACAAGCCCCCGCTCCGGAGCGCACCGCGGCCGGCAGGATGCTCTCTGCCGGCGAAGGTGCCGCTTCTCCGGCAAGGAAGCCTCAGCCGCTTCTCCTGCACACGGAGAGCGTGCTAGCTGCTGAAACGTGAAGAAAGAAGCTGCAGAAGACTGGCACTGAGCGTGCAGCTTTCCAGCGGAGAGAAAAAGCTACTTGAACACTCTGCAAGCCTTTCCACTCCCAAAAACATGCACATGGAAGGAGCTGCTGCAAAAGCGATGCTGTGCTCGCTGCTGCTCCTCCTGAAGCTCTGGCTGCTAAATCTGAGGCTTTCCTTCCAATTTCAAGCTGCAAAGCACTTGCTGAATTGCAGGGAAAGTCCGGGAGGCATTTGCTGTGCTGGCACACTTTCTCCCTCCTAGACAGAGTGGAAAAGCTTTTCCCTGCCGTGTAGGCGACAGGAGACGCATTAGACGGGCATCCGGAGCTGTCCGAAGGTAAGCGCCTGTTCCCGGCCTCTTTCGGCACAAGCCCCCGCTCCGGAGCGCACCGCGGCCGGCAGGATGCTCTCTGCCGGCGAAGGTGCCGCTTCTCCGGCAAGGAAGCCTCAGCCGCTTCTCCTGCACACGGAGAGCGTGCTAGCTGCTGAAACGTGAAGAAAGAAGCTGCAGAAGACTGGCACTGAGCGTGCAGCTTTCCAGCGGAGAGAAAAAGCTACTTGAACACTCTGCAAGCCTTTCCACTCCCAAAAACATGCACATGGAAGGAGCTGCTGCAAAAGCGATGCTGTGCTCGCTGCTGCTCGTCCTGAAGCTCTGGCTGCTAAATCTGAGGCTTTCCTTCCAATTTCAAGCTGCAAAGCACTTGCTGAATTGCAGGGAAAGTCCGGGAGGCATTTGCTGTGCTGGCACACTTTCTCCTTCCTAGACAGAGTGGAAAAGCTTTTCCCTGCCGTGTAGGCGACAAGAGACGCATTAGACAGGGATCCGGAGCTGTCCGAAGGTAAGCGCCCGTTCCCGGCCTCTTTCGGCACAAGCCCCCGCTCCGGAGCGCACCGCGGCCGGCAGGATGCTCTCTGCCGGCGAAGGTGCCGCTTCTCCGGCAAGGAAGCCTCAGCCGCTTCTCCTGCACACGGAGAGCGTGCTAGCTGCTGAAACGTGAAGAAAGAAGCTGCAGAAGACTGGCACTGAGCGTGCAGCTTTCCAGCGGAGAGAAAAAGCTACTTGAACACTCTGCAAGCCTTTCCACTCCCAAAAACATGCACATGGAAGGAGCTGCTGCAAAAGCGATGCTGTGCTCGCTGCTGCTCCTCCTGAAGCTCTGGCTGCTAAATCTGAGGCTTTCCTTCCAATTTCAAGCTGCAAAGCACTTGCTGAATTGCAGGGAAAGTCCGGGAGGCATTTGCTGTGCTGGCACACTTTCTCCTTCCTAGACAGAGTGGAAAAGCTTTTCCCTGCCGTGTAGGCGACAAGAGACGCATTAGACCGGGATCCGGAGCTGTCCGAAGGTAAGCGCCTGTTCCCGGCCTCTTTCGGCACAAGCCCCCGCTCCGGAGCGCACCGCGGCCGGCAGGATGCTCTCTGCCGGCGAAGGTGCCGCTTCTCCGGCAAGGAAGCCTCAGCCGCTTCTCCTGCACACGGAGAGCGTGCTAGCTGCTGAAACGTGAAGAAAGAAGCTGCAGAAGACTGGCACTGAGCGTGCAGCTTTCCAGCGGAGAGAAAAAGCTACTTGAACACTCTGCAAGCCTTTCCACTCCCAAAAACATGCACATGGAAGGAGCTGCTGCAAAAGCGATGCTGTGCTCGCTGCTGCTCCTCCTGAAGCTCTGGCTGCTAAATCTGAGGCTTTCCTTCCAATTTCAAGCTGCAAAGCACTTGCTGAATTGCAGGGAAAGTCCGGGAGGCATTTGCTGTGCTGGCACACTTTCTCCTTCCTAGACAGAGTGGAAAAGCTTTTCCCTGCCGTGTAGGCGACAAGAGACGCATTAGACCGGGATCCGGAGCTGTCCGAAGGTAAGCGCCTGTTCCCGGCCTCTTTCGGCACAAGCCCCCGCTCCGGAGCGCACCGCGGCCGGCAGGATGCTCTCTGCCGGCGAAGGTGCCGCTTCTCCGGCAAGGAAGCCTCAGCCGCTTCTCCTGCACACGGAGAGCGTGCTAGCTGCTGAAACGTGAAGAAAGAAGCTGCAGAAGACTGGCACTGAGCGTGCAGCTTTCCAGCGGAGAGAAAAAGCTACTTGAACACTCTGCAAGCCTTTCCACTCCCAAAAACATGCACATGGAAGGAGCTGCTGCAAAAGCGATGCTGTGCTCGCTGCTGCTCCTCCTGAAGCTCTGGCTGCTAAATCTGAGGCTTTCCTTCCAATTTCAAGCTGCAAAGCACTTGCTGAATTGCAGGGAAAGTCCGGGAGGCATTTGCTGTGCTGGCACACTTTCTCCCTCCTAGACAGAGTGGAAAAGCTTTTCCCTGCCGTGTAGGCGACAGGAGACGCATTAGACGGGCATCCGGAGCTGTCCGAAGGTAAGCGCCTGTTCCCGGCCTCTTTCGGCACAAGCCCCCGCTCCGGAGCGCACCGCGGCCGGCAGGATGCTCTCTGCCGGCGAAGGTGCCGCTTCTCCGGCAAGGAAGCCTCAGCCGCTTCTCCTGCACACGGAGAGCGTGCTAGCTGCTGAAACGTGAAGAAAGAAGCTGCAGAAGACTGGCACTGAGCGTGCAGCTTTCCAGCGGAGAGAAAAAGCTACTTGAACACTCTGCAAGCCTTTCCACTCCCAAAAACATGCACATGGAAGGAGCTGCTGCAAAAGCGATGCTGTGCTCGCTGCTGCTCGTCCTGAAGCTCTGGCTGCTAAATCGGAGGCTTTCCTTCCAATTTCAAGCTGCAAAGCACTTGCTGAATTGCAGGGAAAGTCCGGGAGGCATTTGCTGTGCTGGCACACTTTCTCCTTCCTAGACAGAGTGGAAAAGCTTTTCCCTGCCGTGTAGGCGACAAGAGACGCATTAGACAGGGATCCGGAGCTGTCCGAAGGTAAGCGCTTGTTCCCGGCCTCGTTCGGCACAAGCCCCCGCTCCGGAGCGCACCGCGGCCGGCAGGATGCTCTCTGCCGGCGAAGGTGCCGCTTCTCCGGCAAGGAAGCCTCAGCCGCTTCTCCTGCACACGGAGAGCGTGCTAGCTGCTGAAACGTGAAGAAAGAAGCTGCAGAAGACTGGCACTGAGCGTGCAGCTTTCCAGCGGAGAGAAAAAGCTACTTGAACACTCTGCAAGCCTTTCCACTCCCAAAAACATGCACATGGAAGGAGCTGCTGCAAAAGCGATGCTGTGCTCGCTGCTGCTCGTCCTGAAGCTCTGGCTGCTAAATCTGAGGCTTTCCTTCCAATTTCAAGCTGCAAAGCACTTGCTGAATTGCAGGGAAAGTCCGGGAGCAATTTGCTGTGCTGGCACACTTTCTCCTTCCTAGACAGAGTGGAAAAGCTTTTCCCTGCCGTGTAGGCGACAAGAGACGCATTAGACAGGGATCCGGAGCTGTCCGAAGGTAAGCGCTTGTTCCCGGCCTCTTTCGGCACAAGCCCCCGCTCCGGAGCGCACCGCGGCCGGCAGGATGCTCTCTGCCGGCGAAGGTGCCGCTTCTCCGGCAAGGAAGCCTCAGCCGCTTCTCCTGCACACGGAGAGCGTGCTAGCTGCTGAAACGTGAAGAAAGAAGCTGCAGAAGACTGGCACTGAGCGTGCAGCTTTCCAGCGGAGAGAAAAAGCTACTTGAACACTCTGCAAGCCTTTCCACTCCCAAAAACATGCACATGGAAGGAGCTGCTGCAAAAGCGATGCTGTGCTCGCTGCTGCTCGTCCTGAAGCTCTGGCTGCTAAATCTGAGGCTTTCCTTCCAATTTCAAGCTGCAAAGCACTTGCTGAATTGCAGGGAAAGTCCGGGAGGCATTTGCTGTGCTGGCACACTTTCTCCTTCCTAGACAGAGTGGAAAAGCTTTTCCCTGCCGTGTAGGCGACAAGAGACGCATTAGACCGGGATCCGGAGCTGTCCGAAGGTAAGCGCCTGTTCCCGGCCTCTTTCGGCACAAGCCCCCGCTCCGGAGCGCACCGCGGCCGGCAGGATGCTCTCTGCCGGCGAAGGTGCCGCTTCTCCGGCAAGGAAGCCTCAGCCGCTTCTCCTGCACACGGAGAGCGTGCTAGCTGCTGAAACGTGAAGAAAGAAGCTGCAGAAGACTGGCACTGAGCGTGCAGCTTTCCAGCGGAGAGAAAAAGCTACTTGAACACTCTGCAAGCCTTTCCACTCCCAAAAACATGCACATGGAAGGAGCTGCTGCAAAAGCGATGCTGTGCTCGCTGCTGCTCCTCCTGAAGCTCTGGCTGCTAAATCTGAGGCTTTCCTTCCAATTTCAAGCTGCAAAGCACTTGCTGAATTGCAGGGAAAGTCCGGGAGGCATTTGCTGTGCTGGCACACTTTCTCCCTCCTAGACAGAGTGGAAAAGCTTTTCCCTGCCGTGTAGGCGACAGGAGACGCATTAGACGGGCATCCGGAGCTGTCCGAAGGTAAGCGCCTGTTCCCGGCCTCTTTCGGCACAAGCCCCCGCTCCGGAGCGCACCGCGGCCGGCAGGATGCTCTCTGCCGGCGAAGGTGCCGCTTCTCCGGCAAGGAAGCCTCAGCCGCTTCTCCTGCACACGGAGAGCGTGCTAGCTGCTGAAACGTGAAGAAAGAAGCTGCAGAAGACTGGCACTGAGCGTGCAGCTTTCCAGCGGAGAGAAAAAGCTACTTGAACACTCTGCAAGCCTTTCCACTCCCAAAAACATGCACATGGAAGGAGCTGCTGCAAAAGCGATGCTGTGCTCGCTGCTGCTCGTCCTGAAGCTCTGGCTGCTAAATCTGAGGCTTTCCTTCCAATTTCAAGCTGCAAAGCACTTGCTGAATTGCAGGGAAAGTCCGGGAGGCATTTGCTGTGCTGGCACACTTTCTCCTTCCTAGACAGAGTGGAAAAGCTTTTCCCTGCCGTGTAGGCGACAAGAGACGCATTAGACAGGGATCCGGAGCTGTCCGAAGGTAAGCGCCCGTTCCCGGCCTCTTTCGGCACAAGCCCCCGCTCCGGAGCGCACCGCGGCCGGCAGGATGCTCTCTGCCGGCGAAGGTGCCGCTTCTCCGGCAAGGAAGCCTCAGCCGCTTCTCCTGCACACGGAGAGCGTGCTAGCTGCTGAAACGTGAAGAAAGAAGCTGCAGAAGACTGGCACTGAGCGTGCAGCTTTCCAGCGGAGAGAAAAAGCTACTTGAACACTCTGCAAGCCTTTCCACTCCCAAAAACATGCACATGGAAGGAGCTGCTGCAAAAGCGATGCTGTGCTCGCTGCTGCTCCTCCTGAAGCTCTGGCTGCTAAATCTGAGGCTTTCCTTCCAATTTCAAGCTGCAAAGCACTTGCTGAATTGCAGGGAAAGTCCGGGAGGCATTTGCTGTGCTGGCACACTTTCTCCTTCCTAGACAGAGTGGAAAAGCTTTTCCCTGCCGTGTAGGCGACAAGAGACGCATTAGACCGGGATCCGGAGCTGTCCGAAGGTAAGCGCCTGTTCCCGGCCTCTTTCGGCACAAGCCCCCGCTCCGGAGCGCACCGCGGCCGGCAGGATGCTCTCTGCCGGCGAAGGTGCCGCTTCTCCGGCAAGGAAGCCTCAGCCGCTTCTCCTGCACACGGAGAGCGTGCTAGCTGCTGAAACGTGAAGAAAGAAGCTGCAGAAGACTGGCACTGAGCGTGCAGCTTTCCAGCGGAGAGAAAAAGCTACTTGAACACTCTGCAAGCCTTTCCACTCCCAAAAACATGCACATGGAAGGAGCTGCTGCAAAAGCGATGCTGTGCTCGCTGCTGCTCCTCCTGAAGCTCTGGCTGCTAAATCTGAGGCTTTCCTTCCAATTTCAAGCTGCAAAGCACTTGCTGAATTGCAGGGAAAGTCCGGGAGGCATTTGCTGTGCTGGCACACTTTCTCCTTCCTAGACAGAGTGGAAAAGCTTTTCCCTGCCGTGTAGGCGACAAGAGACGCATTAGACCGGGATCCGGAGCTGTCCGAAGGTAAGCGCCTGTTCCCGGCCTCTTTCGGCACAAGCCCCCGCTCCGGAGCGCACCGCGGCCGGCAGGATGCTCTCTGCCGGCGAAGGTGCCGCTTCTCCGGCAAGGAAGCCTCAGCCGCTTCTCCTGCACACGGAGAGCGTGCTAGCTGCTGAAACGTGAAGAAAGAAGCTGCAGAAGACTGGCACTGAGCGTGCAGCTTTCCAGCGGAGAGAAAAAGCTACTTGAACACTCTGCAAGCCTTTCCACTCCCAAAAACATGCACATGGAAGGAGCTGCTGCAAAAGCGATGCTGTGCTCGCTGCTGCTCCTCCTGAAGCTCTGGCTGCTAAATCTGAGGCTTTCCTTCCAATTTCAAGCTGCAAAGCACTTGCTGAATTGCAGGGAAAGTCCGGGAGGCATTTGCTGTGCTGGCACACTTTCTCCCTCCTAGACAGAGTGGAAAAGCTTTTCCCTGCCGTGTAGGCGACAGGAGACGCATTAGACGGGCATCCGGAGCTGTCCGAAGGTAAGCGCCTGTTCCCGGCCTCTTTCGGCACAAGCCCCCGCTCCGGAGCGCACCGCGGCCGGCAGGATGCTCTCTGCCGGCGAAGGTGCCGCTTCTCCGGCAAGGAAGCCTCAGCCGCTTCTCCTGCACACGGAGAGCGTGCTAGCTGCTGAAACGTGAAGAAAGAAGCTGCAGAACACTGGCACTGAGCGTGCAGCTTTCCAGCGGAGAGAAAAAGCTACTTGAACACTCTGCAAGCCTTTCCACTCCCAAAAACATGCACATGGAAGGAGCTGCTGCAAAAGCGATGCTGTGCTCGCTGCTGCTCCTCCTGAAGCTCTGGCTGCTAAATCTGAGGCTTTCCTTCCAATTTCAAGCTGCAAAGCACTTGCTGAATTGCAGGGAAAGTCCGGGAGGCATTTGCTGTGCTGGCACACTTTCTCCTTCCTAGACAGAGTGGAAAAGCTTTTCCCTGCCGTGTAGGCGACAGGAGACGCATTAGACGGGCATCCGGAGCTGTCCGAAGGTAAGCGCCTGTTGCCGGCCTCTTTCGGCACAAGCCCCCGCTCCGGAGCGCACCGCGGCCGGCAGGATGCTCTCTGCCGGCGAAGGTGCCGCTTCTCCGGCAAGGAAGCCTCAGCCGCTTCTCCTGCACACGGAGAGCGTGCTAGCTGCTGAAACGTGAAGAAAGAAGCTGCAGAAGACTGGCACTGAGCGTGCAGCTTTCCAGCGGAGAGAAAAAGCTACTTGAACACTCTGCAAGCCTTTCCACTCCCAAAAACATGCACATGGAAGGAGCTGCTGCAAAAGCGATGCTGTGCTCGCTGCTGCTCGTCCTGAAGCTCTGGCTGCTAAATCTGAGGCTTTCCTTCCAATTTCAAGCTGCAAAGCACTTGCTGAATTGCAGGGAAAGTCCGGGAGGCATTTGCTGTGCTGGCACACTTTCTCCTTCCTAGACAGAGTGGAAAAGCTTTTCCCTGCCGTGTAGGCGACAAGAGACGCATTAGACCGGGATCCGGAGCTGTCCGAAGGTAAGCGCCTGTTGCCGGCCTCTTTCGGCACAAGCCCCCGCTCCGGAGCGCACCGCGGCCGGCAGGATGCTCTCTGCCGGCGAAGGTGCCGCTTCTCCGGCAAGGAAGCCTCAGCCGCTTCTCCTGCACACGGAGAGCGTGCTAGCTGCTGAAACGTGAAGAAAGAAGCTGCAGAAGACTGGCACTGAGCGTGCAGCTTTCCAGCGGAGAGAAAAAGCTACTTGAACACTCTGCAAGCCTTTCCACTCCCAAAAACATGCACATGGAAGGAGCTGCTGCAAAAGCGATGCTGTGCTCGCTGCTGCTCCTCCTGAAGCTCTGGCTGCTAAATCTGAGGCTTTCCTTCCAATTTCAAGCTGCAAAGCACTTGCTGAATTGCAGGGAAAGTCCGGGAGGCATTTGCTGTGCTGGCACACTTTCTCCCTCCTAGACAGAGTGGAAAAGCTTTTCCCTGCCGTGTAGGCGACAGGAGACGCATTAGACGGGCATCCGGAGCTGTCCGAAGGTAAGCGCCTGTTCCCGGCCTCTTTCGGCACAAGCCCCCGCTCCGGAGCGCACCGCGGCCGGCAGGATGCTCTCTGCCGGCGAAGGTGCCGCTTCTCCGGCAAGGAAGCCTCAGCCGCTTCTCCTGCACACGGAGAGCGTGCTAGCTGCTGAAACGTGAAGAAAGAAGCTGCAGAAGACTGGCACTGAGCGTGCAGCTTTCCAGCGGAGAGAAAAAGCTACTTGAACACTCTGCAAGCCTTTCCACTCCCAAAAACATGCACATGGAAGGAGCTGCTGCAAAAGCGATGCTGTGCTCGCTGCTGCTCGTCCTGAAGCTCTGGCTGCTAAATCTGAGGCTTTCCTTCCAATTTCAAGCTGCAAAGCACTTGCTGAATTGCAGGGAAAGTCCGGGAGGCATTTGCTGTGCTGGCACACTTTCTCCTTCCTAGACAGAGTGGAAAAGCTTTTCCCTGCCGTGTAGGCGACAAGAGACGCATTAGACAGGGATCCGGAGCTGTCCGAAGGTAAGCGCCCGTTCCCGGCCTCTTTCGGCACAAGCCCCCGCTCCGGAGCGCACCGCGGCCGGCAGGATGCTCTCTGCCGGCGAAGGTGCCGCTTCTCCGGCAAGGAAGCCTCAGCCGCTTCTCCTGCACACGGAGAGCGTGCTAGCTGCTGAAACGTGAAGAAAGAAGCTGCAGAAGACTGGCACTGAGCGTGCAGCTTTCCAGCGGAGAGAAAAAGCTACTTGAACACTCTGCAAGCCTTTCCACTCCCAAAAACATGCACATGGAAGGAGCTGCTGCAAAAGCGATGCTGTGCTCGCTGCTGCTCCTCCTGAAGCTCTGGCTGCTAAATCTGAGGCTTTCCTTCCAATTTCAAGCTGCAAAGCACTTGCTGAATTGCAGGGAAAGTCCGGGAGGCATTTGCTGTGCTGGCACACTTTCTCCTTCCTAGACAGAGTGGAAAAGCTTTTCCCTGCCGTGTAGGCGACAAGAGACGCATTAGACCGGGATCCGGAGCTGTCCGAAGGTAAGCGCCTGTTCCCGGCCTCTTTCGGCACAAGCCCCCGCTCCGGAGCGCACCGCGGCCGGCAGGATGCTCTCTGCCGGCGAAGGTGCCGCTTCTCCGGCAAGGAAGCCTCAGCCGCTTCTCCTGCACACGGAGAGCGTGCTAGCTGCTGAAACGTGAAGAAAGAAGCTGCAGAAGACTGGCACTGAGCGTGCAGCTTTCCAGCGGAGAGAAAAAGCTACTTGAACACTCTGCAAGCCTTTCCACTCCCAAAAACATGCACATGGAAGGAGCTGCTGCAAAAGCGATGCTGTGCTCGCTGCTGCTCGTCCTGAAGCTCTGGCTGCTAAATCTGAGGCTTTCCTTCCAATTTCAAGCTGCAAAGCACTTGCTGAATTGCAGGGAAAGTCCGGGAGGCATTTGCTGTGCTGGCACACTTTCTCCTTCCTAGACAGAGTGGAAAAGCTTTTCCCTGCCGTGTAGGCGACAAGAGACGCATTAGACAGGGATCCGGAGCTGTCCGAAGGTAAGCGCCCGTTCCCGGCCTCTTTCGGCACAAGCCCCCGCTCCGGAGCGCACCGCGGCCGGCAGGATGCTCTCTGCCGGCGAAGGTGCCGCTTCTCCGGCAAGGAAGCCTCAGCCGCTTCTCCTGCACACGGAGAGCGTGCTAGCTGCTGAAACGTGAAGAAAGAAGCTGCAGAAGACTGGCACTGAGCGTGCAGCTTTCCAGCGGAGAGAAAAAGCTACTTGAACACTCTGCAAGCCTTTCCACTCCCAAAAACATGCACATGGAAGGAGCTGCTGCAAAAGCGATGCTGTGCTCGCTGCTGCTCCTCCTGAAGCTCTGGCTGCTAAATCTGAGGCTTTCCTTCCAATTTCAAGCTGCAAAGCACTTGCTGAATTGCAGGGAAAGTCCGGGAGGCATTTGCTGTGCTGGCACACTTTCTCCTTCCTAGACAGAGTGGAAAAGCTTTTCCCTGCCGTGTAGGCGACAAGAGACGCATTAGACCGGGATCCGGAGCTGTCCGAAGGTAAGCGCCTGTTCCCGGCCTCTTTCGGCACAAGCCCCCGCTCCGGAGCGCACCGCGGCCGGCAGGATGCTCTCTGCCGGCGAAGGTGCCGCTTCTCCGGCAAGGAAGCCTCAGCCGCTTCTCCTGCACACGGAGAGCGTGCTAGCTGCTGAAACGTGAAGAAAGAAGCTGCAGAAGACTGGCACTGAGCGTGCAGCTTTCCAGCGGAGAGAAAAAGCTACTTGAACACTCTGCAAGCCTTTCCACTCCCAAAAACATGCACATGGAAGGAGCTGCTGCAAAAGCGATGCTGTGCTCGCTGCTGCTCCTCCTGAAGCTCTGGCTGCTAAATCTGAGGCTTTCCTTCCAATTTCAAGCTGCAAAGCACTTGCTGAATTGCAGGGAAAGTCCGGGAGGCATTTGCTGTGCTGGCACACTTTCTCCCTCCTAGACAGAGTGGAAAAGCTTTTCCCTGCCGTGTAGGCGACAGGAGACGCATTAGACGGGCATCCGGAGCTGTCCGAAGGTAAGCGCCTGTTGCCGGCCTCTTTCGGCACAAGCCCCCGCTCCGGAGCGCACCGCGGCCGGCAGGATGCTCTCTGCCGGCGAAGGTGCCGCTTCTCCGGCAAGGAAGCCTCAGCCGCTTCTCCTGCACACGGAGAGCGTGCTAGCTGCTGAAACGTGAAGAAAGAAGCTGCAGAACACTGGCACTGAGCGTGCAGCTTTCCAGCGGAGAGAAAAAGCTACTTGAACACTCTGCAAGCCTTTCCACTCCCAAAAACATGCACATGGAAGGAGCTGCTGCAAAAGCGATGCTGTGCTCGCTGCTGCTCCTCCTGAAGCTCTGGCTGCTAAATCGGAGGCTTTCCTTCCAATTTCAAGCTGCAAAGCACTTGCTGAATTGCAGGGAAAGTCCGGGAGGCATTTGCTGTGCTGGCACACTTTCTCCTTCCTAGACAGAGTGGAAAAGCTTTTCCCTGCCGTGTAGGCGACAAGAGACGCATTAGACAGGGATCCGGAGCTGTCCGAAGGTAAGCGCTTGTTCCCGGCCTCGTTCGGCACAAGCCCCCGCTCCGGAGCGCACCGCGGCCGGCAGGATGCTCTCTGCCGGCGAAGGTGCCGCTTCTCCGGCAAGGAAGCCTCAGCCGCTTCTCCTGCACACGGAGAGCGTGCTAGCTGCTGAAACGTGAAGAAAGAAGCTGCAGAAGACTGGCACTGAGCGTGCAGCTTTCCAGCGGAGAGAAAAAGCTACTTGAACACTCTGCAAGCCTTTCCACTCCCAAAAACATGCACATGGAAGGAGCTGCTGCAAAAGCGATGCTGTGCTCGCTGCTGCTCCTCCTGAAGCTCTGGCTGCTAAATCTGAGGCTTTCCTTCCAATTTCAAGCTGCAAAGCACTTGCTGAATTGCAGGGAAAGTCCGGGAGGCATTTGCTGTGCTGGCACACTTTCTCCTTCCTAGACAGAGTGGAAAAGCTTTTCCCTGCCGTGTAGGCGACAAGAGACGCATTAGACAGGGATCCGGAGCTGTCCGAAGGTAAGCGCCCGTTCCCGGCCTCTTTCGGCACAAGCCCCCGCTCCGGAGCGCACCGCGGCCGGCAGGATGCTCTCTGCCGGCGAAGGTGCCGCTTCTCCGGCAAGGAAGCCTCAGCCGCTTCTCCTGCACACGGAGAGCGTGCTAGCTGCTGAAACGTGAAGAAAGAAGCTGCAGAAGACTGGCACTGAGCGTGCAGCTTTCCAGCGGAGAGAAAAAGCTACTTGAACACTCTGCAAGCCTTTCCACTCCCAAAAACATGCACATGGAAGGAGCTGCTGCAAAAGCGATGCTGTGCTCGCTGCTGCTCCTCCTGAAGCTCTGGCTGCTAAATCTGAGGCTTTCCTTCCAATTTCAAGCTGCAAAGCACTTGCTGAATTGCAGGGAAAGTCCGGGAGGCATTTGCTGTGCTGGCACACTTTCTCCTTCCTAGACAGAGTGGAAAAGCTTTTCCCTGCCGTGTAGGCGACAAGAGACGCATTAGACCGGGATCCGGAGCTGTCCGAAGGTAAGCGCCTGTTCCCGGCCTCTTTCGGCACAAGCCCCCGCTCCGGAGCGCACCGCGGCCGGCAGGATGCTCTCTGCCGGCGAAGGTGCCGCTTCTCCGGCAAGGAAGCCTCAGCCGCTTCTCCTGCACACGGAGAGCGTGCTAGCTGCTGAAACGTGAAGAAAGAAGCTGCAGAAGACTGGCACTGAGCGTGCAGCTTTCCAGCGGAGAGAAAAAGCTACTTGAACACTCTGCAAGCCTTTCCACTCCCAAAAACATGCACATGGAAGGAGCTGCTGCAAAAGCGATGCTGTGCTCGCTGCTGCTCCTCCTGAAGCTCTGGCTGCTAAATCTGAGGCTTTCCTTCCAATTTCAAGCTGCAAAGCACTTGCTGAATTGCAGGGAAAGTCCGGGAGGCATTTGCTGTGCTGGCACACTTTCTCCCTCCTAGACAGAGTGGAAAAGCTTTTCCCTGCCGTGTAGGCGACAGGAGACGCATTAGACGGGCATCCGGAGCTGTCCGAAGGTAAGCGCCTGTTGCCGGCCTCTTTCGGCACAAGCCCCCGCTCCGGAGCGCACCGCGGCCGGCAGGATGCTCTCTGCCGGCGAAGGTGCCGCTTCTCCGGCAAGGAAGCCTCAGCCGCTTCTCCTGCACACGGAGAGCGTGCTAGCTGCTGAAACGTGAAGAAAGAAGCTGCAGAAGACTGGCACTGAGCGTGCAGCTTTCCAGCGGAGAGAAAAAGCTACTTGAACACTCTGCAAGCCTTTCCACTCCCAAAAACATGCACATGGAAGGAGCTGCTGCAAAAGCGATGCTGTGCTCGCTGCTGCTCGTCCTGAAGCTCTGGCTGCTAAATCTGAGGCTTTCCTTCCAATTTCAAGCTGCAAAGCACTTGCTGAATTGCAGGGAAAGTCCGGGAGGCATTTGCTGTGCTGGCACACTTTCTCCTTCCTAGACAGAGTGGAAAAGCTTTTCCCTGCCGTGTAGGCGACAAGAGACGCATTAGACAGGGATCCGGAGCTGTCCGAAGGTAAGCGCCCGTTCCCGGCCTCTTTCGGCACAAGCCCCCGCTCCGGAGCGCACCGCGGCCGGCAGGATGCTCTCTGCCGGCGAAGGTGCCGCTTCTCCGGCAAGGAAGCCTCAGCCGCTTCTCCTGCACACGGAGAGCGTGCTAGCTGCTGAAACGTGAAGAAAGAAGCTGCAGAAGACTGGCACTGAGCGTGCAGCTTTCCAGCGGAGAGAAAAAGCTACTTGAACACTCTGCAAGCCTTTCCACTCCCAAAAACATGCACATGGAAGGAGCTGCTGCAAAAGCGATGCTGTGCTCGCTGCTGCTCGTCCTGAAGCTCTGGCTGCTAAATCTGAGGCTTTCCTTCCAATTTCAAGCTGCAAAGCACTTGCTGAATTGCAGGGAAAGTCCGGGAGCAATTTGCTGTGCTGGCACACTTTCTCCTTCCTAGACAGAGTGGAAAAGCTTTTCCCTGCCGTGTAGGCGACAGGAGACGCATTAGACGGGCATCCGGAGCTGTCCGAAGGTAAGCGCCTGTTGCCGGCCTCTTTCGGCACAAGCCCCCGCTCCGGAGCGCACCGCGGCCGGCAGGATGCTCTCTGCCGGCGAAGGTGCCGCTTCTCCGGCAAGGAAGCCTCAGCCGCTTCTCCTGCACACGGAGAGCGTGCTAGCTGCTGAAACGTGAAGAAAGAAGCTGCAGAAGACTGGCACTGAGCGTGCAGCTTTCCAGCGGAGAGAAAAAGCTACTTGAACACTCTGCAAGCCTTTCCACTCCCAAAAACATGCACATGGAAGGAGCTGCTGCAAAAGCGATGCTGTGCTCGCTGCTGCTCCTCCTGAAGCTCTGGCTGCTAAATCGGAGGCTTTCCTTCCAATTTCAAGCTGCAAAGCACTTGCTGAATTGCAGGGAAAGTCCGGGAGGCATTTGCTGTGCTGGCACACTTTCTCCTTCCTAGACAGAGTGGAAAAGCTTTTCCCTGCCGTGTAGGCGACAAGAGACGCATTAGACGGGCATCCGGAGCTGTCCGAAGGTAAGCGCCTGTTGCCGGCCTCTTTCGGCACAAGCCCCCGCTCCGGAGCGCACCGCGGCCGGCAGGATGCTCTCTGCCGGCGAAGGTGCCGCTTCTCCGGCAAGGAAGCCTCAGCCGCTTCTCCTGCACACGGAGAGCGTGCTAGCTGCTGAAACGTGAAGAAAGAAGCTGCAGAAGACTGGCACTGAGCGTGCAGCTTTCCAGCGGAGAGAAAAAGCTACTTGAACACTCTGCAAGCCTTTCCACTCCCAAAAACATGCACATGGAAGGAGCTGCTGCAAAAGCGATGCTGTGCTCGCTGCTGCTCCTCCTGAAGCTCTGGCTGCTAAATCTGAGGCTTTCCTTCCAATTTCAAGCTGCAAAGCACTTGCTGAATTGCAGGGAAAGTCCGGGAGGCATTTGCGTTGCTGGCAAACTTACTCTTTCCTAGACAGAGTGGAAAAGCTTTTCCCTGCCGTGTAGGCGACAAGAGACGCATTAGACGGGCATCCGGAGCTGTCCGAAGGTAAGCGCCTGTTGCCGGCCTCTTTCGGCACAAGCCCCCGCTCCGGAGCGCACCGCGGCCGGCAGGATGCTCTCTGCCGGCGAAGGTGCCGCTTCTCCGGCAAGGAAGCCTCAGCCGCTTCTCCTGCACACGGAGAGCGTGCTAGCTGCTGAAACGTGAAGAAAGAAGCTGCAGAACACTGGCACTGAGCGTGCAGCTTTCCAGCGGAGAGAAAAAGCTACTTGAACACTCTGCAAGCCTTTCCACTCCCAAAAACATGCACATGGAAGGAGCTGCTGCAAAAGCGATGCTGTGCTCGCTGCTGCTCCTCCTGAAGCTCTGGCTGCTAAATCGGAGGCTTTCCTTCCAATTTCAAGCTGCAAAGCACTTGCTGAATTGCAGGGAAAGTCCGGGAGGCATTTGCTGTGCTGGCACACTTTCTCCTTCCTAGACAGAGTGGAAAAGCTTTTCCCTGCCGTGTAGGCGACAAGAGACGCATTAGACGGGCATCCGGAGCTGTCCGAAGGTAAGCGCCTGTTGCCGGCCTCTTTCGGCACAAGCCCCCGCTCCGGAGCGCACCGCGGCCGGCAGGATGCTCTCTGCCGGCGAAGGTGCCGCTTCTCCGGCAAGGAAGCCTCAGCCGCTTCTCCTGCACACGGAGAGCGTGCTAGCTGCTGAAACGTGAAGAAAGAAGCTGCAGAAGACTGGCACTGAGCGTGCAGCTTTCCAGCGGAGAGAAGAAGCTACTTGAACACTCTGCAAGCCTTTCCACTCCCAAAAACATGCACATGGAAGGAGCTGCTGCAAAAGCGATGCTGTGCTCGCTGCTGCTCCTCCTGAAGCTCTGGCTGCTAAATCTGAGGCTTTCCTTCCAATTTCAAGCTGCAAAGCACTTGCTGAATTGCAGGGAAAGTCCGGGAGGCATTTGCTGTGCTGGCACACTTTCTCCTTCCTAGACAGAGTGGAAAAGCTTTTCCCTGCCGTGTAGGCGACAGGAGACGCATTAGACGGGCATCCGGAGCTGTCCGAAGGTAAGCGCCTGTTGCCGGCCTCTTTCGGCACAAGCCCCCGCTCCGGAGCGCACCGCGGCCGGCAGGATGCTCTCTGCCGGCGAACGTGCCGCTTCTCCGGCAAGGAAGCCTCAGCCGCTTCTCCTGCACACGGAGAGCGTGCTAGCTGCTGAAACGTGAAGAAAGAAGCTGCAGAAGACTGGCACTGAGCGTGCAGCTTTCCAGCGGAGAGAAAAAGCTACTTGAACACTCTGCAAGCCTTTCCACTCCCAAAAACATGCACATGGAAGGAGCTGCTGCAAAAGCGATGCTGTGCTCGCTGCTGCTCCTCCTGAAGCTCTGGCTGCTAAATCGGAGGCTTTCCTTCCAATTGCAAGCTGCAAAGCACTTGCTGAATTGCAGGGAAAGTCCGGGAGGCATTTGCTGTGCTGGCACACTTTCTCCTTCCTAGACAGAGTGGAAAAGCTTTTCCCTGCCGTGTAGGCGACAAGAGACGCATTAGACGGGCATCCGGAGCTGTCCGAAGGTAAGCGCCTGTTGCCGGCCTCTTTCGGCACAAGCCCCCGCTCCGGAGCGCACCGCGGCCGGCAGGATGCTCTCTGCCGGCGAAGGTGCCGCTTCTCCGGCAAGGAAGCCTCAGCCGCTTCTCCTGCACACGGAGAGCGTGCTAGCTGCTGAAACGTGAAGAAAGAGGCTGCAGAAGACTGGCACTGAGCGTGCAGCTTTCCAGCGGAGAGAAAAAACTACTTGAACACTCTGCAAGCCTTTCCACTCCCAAAAACATGCACATGGAAGGAGCTGTTGCAAAAGCGATGCTGTGCTCGCTGCTGCTCCTCCTGAAGCTCTGGCTGCTAAATCGGAGGCTTTCCTTCCAATTTCAAGCTGCAAAGCACTTGCTGAATTGCAGGGAAAGTCCGGGAGGCATTTGCTGTGCTGGCACACTTTCTCCTTCCTAGACAGAGTGGAAAAGCTTTTCCCTGCCGTGTAGGCGACAGGAGACGCATTAGACGGGCATCCGGAGCTGTCCGAAGGTAAGCGCCTGTTGCCGGCCTCTTTCGGCACAAGCCCCCGCTCCGGAGCGCACCGCGGCCGGCAGGATGCTCTCTGCCGGCGAAGGTGCCGCTTCTCCGGCAAGGAAGCCTCAGCCGCTTCTCCTGCACACGGAGAGCGTGCTAGCTGCTGAAACGTGAAGAAAGAAGCTGCAGAAGACTGGCACTGAGCGTGCAGCTTTCCAGCGGAGAGAAAAAGCTACTTGAACACTCTGCAAGCCTTTCCACTCCCAAAAACATGCACATGGAAGGAGCTGCTGCAAAAGCGATGCTGTGCTCGCTGCTGCTCCTCCTGAAGCTCTGGCTGCTAAATCGGAGGCTTTCCTTCCAATTTCAAGCTGCAAAGCACTTGCTGAATTGCAGGGAAAGTCCGGGAGCAATTTGCTGTGCTGGCACACTTTCTCCTTCCTAGACAGAGTGGAAAAGCTTTTCCCTGCCGTGTAGGCGACAGGAGACGCATTAGACGGGCATCCGGAGCTGTCCGAAGGTAAGCGCCTCTTCCCGGCCTATTTTGGCACAAGCCCCCGCTCCGGAGCGCACCGCGGCCGGCAGGATGCTCTCTGCCGGCGAAGGTGCCGCTTCTCCGGCAAGGAAGCCTCAGCCGCTTCTCCTGCACACGGAGAGCGTGCTAGCTGCTGAAACGTGAAGAAAGAAGCTGCAGAACACTGGCACTGAGCGTGCAGCTTTCCAGCGGAGAGAAAAAGCTACTTGAACACTCTGCAAGCCTTTCCACTCCCAAAAACATGCACATGGAAGGAGCTGCTGCAAAAGCGATGCTGTGCTCGCTGCTGCTCCTCCTGAAGCTCTGGCTGCTAAATCGGAGGCTTTCCTTCCAATTTCAAGCTGCAAAGCACTTGCTGAATTGCAGGGAAAGTCCGGGAGGCATTTGCTGTGCTGGCACACTTTCTCCTTCCTAGACAGAGTGGAAAAGCTTTTCCCTGCCGTGTAGGCGACAGGAGACGCATTAGACGGGCATCCGGAGCTGTCCGAAGGTAAGCGCCTGTTGCCGGCCTCTTTCGGCACAAGCCCCCGCTCCGGAGCGCACCGCGGCCGGCAGGATGCTCTCTGCCGGCGAAGGTGCCGCTTCTCCGGCAAGGAAGCCTCAGCCGCTTCTCCTGCACACGGAGAGCGTGCTAGCTGCTGAAACGTGAAGAAAGAAGCTGCAGAACACTGGCACTGAGCGTGCAGCTTTCCAGCGGAGAGAAAAAGCTACTTGAACACTCTGCAAGCCTTTCCACTCCCAAAAACATGCACATGGAAGGAGCTGCTGCAAAAGCGATGCTGTGCTCGCTGCTGCTCCTCCTGAAGCTCTGGCTGCTAAATCGGAGGCTTTCCTTCCAATTGCAAGCTGCAAAGCACTTGCTGAATTGCAGGGAAAGTCCGGGAGGCATTTGCTGTGCTGGCACACTTTCTCCTTCCTAGACAGAGTGGAAAAGCTTTTCCCTGCCGTGTAGGCGACAGGAGACGCATTAGACGGGCATCCGGAGCTGTCCGAAGGTAAGCGCCTGTTGCCGGCCTCTTTCGGCACAAGCCCCCGCTCCGGAGCGCACCGCGGCCGGCAGGATGCTCTCTGCCGGCGAACGTGCCGCTTCTCCGGCAAGGAAGCCTCAGCCGCTTCTCCTGCACACGGAGAGCGTGCTAGCTGCTGAAACGTGAAGAAAGAAGCTGCAGAACACTGGCACTGAGCGTGCAGCTTTCCAGCGGAGAGAAAAAGCTACTTGAACACTCTGCAAGCCTTTCCACTCCCAAAAACATGCACATGGAAGGAGCTGCTGCAAAAGCGATGCTGTGCTCGCTGCTGCTCCTCCTGAAGCTCTGGCTGCTAAATCTGAGGCTTTCCTTCCAATTTCAAGCTGCAAAGCACTTGCTGAATTGCAGGGAAAGTCCGGGAGGCATTTGCTGTGCTGGCACACTTTCTCCTTCCTAGACAGAGTGGAAAAGCTTTTCCCTGCCGTGTAGGCGACAAGAGACGCATTAGACGGGCATCCGGAGCTGTCCGAAGGTAAGCGCCTGTTGCCGGCCTCTTTCGGCACAAGCCCCCGCTCCGGAGCGCACCGCGGCCGGCAGGATGCTCTCTGCCGGCGAACGTGCCGCTTCTCCGGCAAGGAAGCCTCAGCCGCTTCTCCTGCACACGGAGAGCGTGCTAGCTGCTGAAACGTGAAGAAAGAAGCTGCAGAACACTGGCACTGAGCGTGCAGCTTTCCAGCGGAGAGAAAAAGCTACTTGAACACTCTGCAAGCCTTTCCACTCCCAAAAACATGCACATGGAAGGAGCTGCTGCAAAAGCGATGCTGTGCTCGCTGCTGCTCCTCCTGAAGCTCTGGCTTCTAAATCTGAGGCTTTCCTTCCAATTTCAAGCTGCAAAGCACTTGCTGAATTGCAGGGAAAGTCCGGGAGGCATTTGCTGTGCTGGCACACTTTCTCCTTCCTAGACAGAGTGGAAAAGCTTTTCCCTGCCGTGTAGGCGACAGGAGACGCATTAGACGGGCATCCGGAGCTGTCCGAAGGTAAGCGCCTGTTGCCGGCCTCTTTCGGCACAAGCCCCCGCTCCGGAGCGCACCGCGGCCGGCAGGATGCTCTCTGCCGGCGAAGGTGCCGCTTCTCCGGCAAGGAAGCCTCAGCCGCTTCTCCTGCACACGGAGAGCGTGCTAGCTGCTGAAACGTGAAGAAAGAAGCTGCAGAACACTGGCACTGAGCGTGCAGCTTTCCAGCGGAGAGAAAAAGCTACTTGAACACTCTGCAAGCCTTTCCACTCCCAAAAACATGCACATGGAAGGAGCTGCTGCAAAAGCGATGCTGTGCTCGCTGCTGCTCCTCCTGAAGCTCTGGCTGCTAAATCTGAGGCTTTCCTTCCAATTTCAAGCTGCAAAGCACTTGCTGAATTGCAGGGAAAGTCCGGGAGGCATTTGCTGTGCTGGCACACTTTCTCCTTCCCAGACAGAGTGGAAAAGCTTTTCCCTGCCGTGTAGGCGACAAGAGACGCATTAGACGGGCATCCGGAGCTGTCCGAAGGTAAGCGCCTGTTGCCGGCCTCTTTCGGCACAAGCCCCCGCTCCGGAGCGCACCGCGGCCGGCAGGATGCTCTCTGCCGGCGAAGGTGCCGCTTCTCCGGCAAGGAAGCCTCAGCCGCTTCTCCTGCACACGGAGAGCGTGCTAGCTGCTGAAACGTGAAGAAAGAAGCTGCAGAACACTGGCACTGAGCGTGCAGCTTTCCAGCGGAGAGAAGAAGCTACTTGAACACTCTGCAAGCCTTTCCACTCCCAAAAACATGCACATGGAAGGAGCTGCTGCAAAAGCGATGCTGTGCTCGCTGCTGCTCCTCCTGAAGCTCTGGCTGCTAAATCGGAGGCTTTCCTTCCAATTGCAAGCTGCAAAGCACTTGCTGAATTGCAGGGAAAGTCCGGGAGGCATTTGCTGTGCTGGCACACTTTCTCCTTCCTAGACAGAGTGGAAAAGCTTTTCCCTGCCGTGTAGGCGACAGGAGACGCATTAGACGGGCATCCGGAGCTGTCCGAAGGTAAGCGCCTGTTGCCGGCCTCTTTCGGCACAAGCCCCCGCTCCGGAGCGCACCGCGGCCGGCAGGATGCTCTCTGCCGGCGAAGGTGCCGCTTCTCCGGCTCAGCCGCTTCTCCTGCACACGGAGAGCGTGCTAGCTGCTGAAACGTGAAGAAAGAAGCTGCAGAACACTGGCACTGAGCGTGCAGCTTTCCAGCGGAGAGAAAAAGCTACTTGAACACTCTGCAAGCCTTTCCACTCCCAAAAACATGCACATGGAAGGAGCTGCTGCAAAAGCGATGCTGTGCTCGCTGCTGCTCCTCCTGAAGCTCTGGCTGCTAAATCTGAGGCTTTCCTTCCAATTTCAAGCTGCAAAGCACTTGCTGAATTGCAGGGAAAGTCCGGGAGGCATTTGCTGTGCTGGCACACTTTCTCCTTCCCAGACAGAGTGGAAAAGCTTTTCCCTGCCGTGTAGGCGACAAGAGACGCATTAGACGGGCATCCGGAGCTGTCCGAAGGTAAGCGCCTGTTGCCGGCCTCTTTCGGCACAAGCCCCCGCTCCGGAGCGCACCGCGGCCGGCAGGATGCTCTCTGCCGGCGAAGGTGCCGCTTCTCTGGCAAGGAAGCCTCAGCCGCTTCTCCTGCACACGGAGAGCGTGCTAGCTGCTGAAACGTGAAGAAAGAAGCTGCAGAAGACTGGCACTGAGCGTGCAGCTTTCCAGCGGAGAGAAAAAGCTACTTGAACACTCTGCAAGCCTTTCCACTCCCAAAAACATGCACATGGAAGGAGCTGCTGCAAAAGCGATGCTGTGCTCGCTGCTGCTCCTCCTGAAGCTCTGGCTGCTAAATCTGAGGCTTTCCTTCCAATTTCAAGCTGCAAAGCACTTGCTGAATTGCAGGGAAAGTCCGGGAGGCATTTGCTGTGCTGGCACACTTTCTCCTTCCCAGACAGAGTGGAAAAGCTTTTCCCTGCCGTGTAGGCGACAAGAGACGCATTAGACGGGCATCCGGAGCTGTCCGAAGGTAAGCGCCTGTTGCCGGCCTCTTTCGGCACAAGCCCCCGCTCCGGAGCGCACCGCGGCCGGCAGGATGCTCTCTGCCGGCGAAGGTGCCGCTTCTCCGGCAAGGAAGCCTCAGCCGCTTCTCCTGCACACGGAGAGCGTGCTAGCTGCTGAAACGTGAAGAAAGAAGCTGCAGAACACTGGCACTGAGCGTGCAGCTTTCCAGCGGAGAGAAGAAGCTACTTGAACACTCTGCAAGCCTTTCCACTCCCAAAAACATGCACATGGAAGGAGCTGCTGCAAAAGCGATGCTGTGCTCGCTGCTGCTCCTCCTGAAGCTCTGGCTGCTAAATCGGAGGCTTTCCTTCCAATTGCAAGCTGCAAAGCACTTGCTGAATTGCAGGGAAAGTCCGGGAGGCATTTGCTGTGCTGGCACACTTTCTCCTTCCTAGACAGAGTGGAAAAGCTTTTCCCTGCCGTGTAGGCGACAGGAGACGCATTAGACGGGCATCCGGAGCTGTCCGAAGGTAAGCGCCTGTTGCCGGCCTCTTTCGGCACAAGCCCCCGCTCCGGAGCGCACCGCGGCCGGCAGGATGCTCTCTGCCGGCGAACGTGCCGCTTCTCCGGCTCAGCCGCTTCTCCTGCACACGGAGAGCGTGCTAGCTGCTGAAACGTGAAGAAAGAAGCTGCAGAACACTGGCACTGAGCGTGCAGCTTTCCAGCGGAGAGAAAAAGCTACTTGAACACTCTGCAAGCCTTTCCACTCCCAAAAACATGCACATGGAAGGAGCTGCTGCAAAAGCGATGCTGTGCTCGCTGCTGCTCCTCCTGAAGCTCTGGCTGCTAAATCTGAGGCTTTCCTTCCAATTTCAAGCTGCAAAGCACTTGCTGAATTGCAGGGAAAGTCCGGGAGGCATTTGCTGTGCTGGCACACTTTCTCCTTCCCAGACAGAGTGGAAAAGCTTTTCCCTGCCGTGTAGGCGACAAGAGACGCATTAGACGGGCATCCGGAGCTGTCCGAAGGTAAGCGCCTGTTGCCGGCCTCTTTCGGCACAAGCCCCCGCTCCGGAGCGCACCGCGGCCGGCAGGATGCTCTCTGCCGGCGAAGGTGCCGCTTCTCTGGCAAGGAAGCCTCAGCCGCTTCTCCTGCACACGGAGAGCGTGCTAGCTGCTGAAACGTGAAGAAAGAAGCTGCAGAAGACTGGCACTGAGCGTGCAGCTTTCCAGCGGAGAGAAAAAGCTACTTGAACACTCTGCAAGCCTTTCCACTCCCAAAAACATGCACATGGAAGGAGCTGCTGCAAAAGCGATGCTGTGCTCGCTGCTGCTCCTCCTGAAGCTCTGGCTGCTAAATCTGAGGCTTTCCTTCCAATTTCAAGCTGCAAAGCACTTGCTGAATTGCAGGGAAAGTCCGGGAGGCATTTGCTGTGCTGGCACACTTTCTCCTTCCTAGACAGAGTGGAAAAGCTTTTCCCTGCCGTGTAGGCGACAGGAGACGCATTAGACGGGCATCCGGAGCTGTCCGAAGGTAAGCGCCTGTTGCCGGCCTCTTTCGGCACAAGCCCCCGCTCCGGAGCGCACCGCGGCCGGCAGGATGCTCTCTGCCGGCGAACGTGCCGCTTCTCCGGCAAGGAAGCCTCAGCCGCTTCTCCTGCACACGGAGAGCGTGCTAGCTGCTGAAACGTGAAGAAAGAAGCTGCAGAAGACTGGCACTGAGCGTGCAGCTTTCCAGCGGAGAGAAAAAGCTACTTGAACACTCTGCAAGCCTTTCCACTCCCAAAAACATGCACATGGAAGGAGCTGCTGCAAAAGCGATGCTGTGCTCGCTGCTGCTCCTCCTGAAGCTCTGGCTGCTAAATCGGAGGCTTTCCTTCCAATTTCAAGCTGCAAAGCACTTGCTGAATTGCAGGGAAAGTCCGGGAGGCATTTGCTGTGCTGGCACACTTTCTCCTTCCCAGACAGAGTGGAAAAGCTTTTCCCTGCCGTGTAGGCGACAGGAGACGCATTAGACGGGCATCCGGAGCTGTCCGAAGGTAAGCGCCTGTTGCCGGCCTCTTTCGGCACAAGCCCCCGCTCCGGAGCGCACCGCGGCCGGCAGGATGCTCTCTGCCGGCGAAGGTGCCGCTTCTCCGGCAAGGAAGCCTCAGCCGCTTCTCCTGCACACGGAGAGCGTGCTAGCTGCTGAAACGTGAAGAAAGAAGCTGCAGAACACTGGCACTGAGCGTGCAGCTTTCCAGCGGAGAGAAAAAGCTACTTGAACACTCTGCAAGCCTTTCCACTCCCAAAAACATGCACATGGAAGGAGCTGCTGCAAAAGCGATGCTGTGCTCGCTGCTGCTCCTCCTGAAGCTCTGGCTTCTAAATCTGAGGCTTTCCTTCCAATTTCAAGCTGCAAAGCACTTGCTGAATTGCAGGGAAAGTCCGGGAGGCATTTGCTGTGCTGGCACACTTTCTCCTTCCTAGACAGAGTGGAAAAGCTTTTCCCTGCCGTGTAGGCGACAGGAGACGCATTAGACGGGCATCCGGAGCTGTCCGAAGGTAAGCGCCTGTTGCCGGCCTCTTTCGGCACAAGCCCCCGCTCCGGAGCGCACCGCGGCCGGCAGGATGCTCTCTGCCGGCGAAGGTGCCGCTTCTCCGGCAAGGAAGCCTCAGCCGCTTCTCCTGCACACGGAGAGCGTGCTAGCTGCTGAAACGTGAAGAAAGAAGCTGCAGAACACTGGCACTGAGCGTGCAGCTTTCCAGCGGAGAGAAAAAGCTACTTGAACACTCTGCAAGCCTTTCCACTCCCAAAAACATGCACATGGAAGGAGCTGCTGCAAAAGCGATGCTGTGCTCGCTGCTGCTCCTCCTGAAGCTCTGGCTGCTAAATCTGAGGCTTTCCTTCCAATTTCAAGCTGCAAAGCACTTGCTGAATTGCAGGGAAAGTCCGGGAGGCATTTGCTGTGCTGGCACACTTTCTCCTTCCTAGACAGAGTGGAAAAGCTTTTCCCTGCCGTGTAGGCGACAAGAGACGCATTAGACGGGCATCCGGAGCTGTCCGAAGGTAAGCGCCTGTTGCCGGCCTCTTTCGGCACAAGCCCCCGCTCCGGAGCGCACCGCGGCCGGCAGGATGCTCTCTGCCGGCGAAGGTGCCGCTTCTCCGGCAAGGAAGCCTCAGCCGCTTCTCCTGCACACGGAGAGCGTGCTAGCTGCTGAAACGTGAAGAAAGAAGCTGCAGAACACTGGCACTGAGCGTGCAGCTTTCCAGCGGAGAGAAAAAGCTACTTGAACACTCTGCAAGCCTTTCCACTCCCAAAAACATGCACATGGAAGGAGCTGCTGCAAAAGCGATGCTGTGCTCGCTGCTGCTCCTCCTGAAGCTCTGGCTGCTAAATCTGAGGCTTTCCTTCCAATTTCAAGCTGCAAAGCACTTGCTGAATTGCAGGGAAAGTCCGGGAGGCATTTGCTGTGCTGGCACACTTTCTCCTTCCTAGACAGAGTGGAAAAGCTTTTCCCTGCCGTGTAGGCGACAGGAGACGCATTAGACGGGCATCCGGAGCTGTCCGAAGGTAAGCGCCTGTTGCCGGCCTCTTTCGGCACAAGCCCCCGCTCCGGAGCGCACCGCGGCCGGCAGGATGCTCTCTGCCGGCGAAGGTGCCGCTTCTCCGGCAAGGAAGCCTCAGCCGCTTCTCCTGCACACGGAGAGCGTGCTAGCTGCTGAAACGTGAAGAAAGAAGCTGCAGAACACTGGCACTGAGCGTGCAGCTTTCCAGCGGAGAGAAAAAGCTACTTGAACACTCTGCAAGCCTTTCCACTCCCAAAAACATGCACATGGAAGGAGCTGCTGCAAAAGCGATGCTGTGCTCGCTGCTGCTCCTCCTGAAGCTCTGGCTGCTAAATCTGAGGCTTTCCTTCCAATTTCAAGCTGCAAAGCACTTGCTGAATTGCAGGGAAAGTCCGGGAGGCATTTGCTGTGCTGGCACACTTTCTCCTTCCCAGACAGAGTGGAAAAGCTTTTCCCTGCCGTGTAGGCGACAAGAGACGCATTAGACGGGCATCCGGAGCTGTCCGAAGGTAAGCGCCTGTTGCCGGCCTCTTTCGGCACAAGCCCCCGCTCCGGAGCGCACCGCGGCCGGCAGGATGCTCTCTGCCGGCGAAGGTGCCGCTTCTCCGGCAAGGAAGCCTCAGCCGCTTCTCCTGCACACGGAGAGCGTGCTAGCTGCTGAAACGTGAAGAAAGAAGCTGCAGAACACTGGCACTGAGCGTGCAGCTTTCCAGCGGAGAGAAGAAGCTACTTGAACACTCTGCAAGCCTTTCCACTCCCAAAAACATGCACATGGAAGGAGCTGCTGCAAAAGCGATGCTGTGCTCGCTGCTGCTCCTCCTGAAGCTCTGGCTGCTAAATCGGAGGCTTTCCTTCCAATTGCAAGCTGCAAAGCACTTGCTGAATTGCAGGGAAAGTCCGGGAGGCATTTGCTGTGCTGGCACACTTTCTCCTTCCTAGACAGAGTGGAAAAGCTTTTCCCTGCCGTGTAGGCGACAGGAGACGCATTAGACGGGCATCCGGAGCTGTCCGAAGGTAAGCGCCTGTTGCCGGCCTCTTTCGGCACAAGCCCCCGCTCCGGAGCGCACCGCGGCCGGCAGGATGCTCTCTGCCGGCGAAGGTGCCGCTTCTCCGGCAAGGAAGCCTCAGCCGCTTCTCCTGCACACGGAGAGCGTGCTAGCTGCTGAAACGTGAAGAAAGAAGCTGCAGAACACTGGCACTGAGCGTGCAGCTTTCCAGCGGAGAGAAAAAGCTACTTGAACACTCTGCAAGCCTTTCCACTCCCAAAAACATGCACATGGAAGGAGCTGCTGCAAAAGCGATGCTGTGCTCGCTGCTGCTCCTCCTGAAGCTCTGGCTGCTAAATCTGAGGCTTTCCTTCCAATTTCAAGCTGCAAAGCACTTGCTGAATTGCAGGGAAAGTCCGGGAGGCATTTGCTGTGCTGGCACACTTTCTCCTTCCCAGACAGAGTGGAAAAGCTTTTCCCTGCCGTGTAGGCGACAAGAGACGCATTAGACGGGCATCCGGAGCTGTCCGAAGGTAAGCGCCTGTTGCCGGCCTCTTTCGGCACAAGCCCCCGCTCCGGAGCGCACCGCGGCCGGCAGGATGCTCTCTGCCGGCGAAGGTGCCGCTTCTCTGGCAAGGAAGCCTCAGCCGCTTCTCCTGCACACGGAGAGCGTGCTAGCTGCTGAAACGTGAAGAAAGAAGCTGCAGAAGACTGGCACTGAGCGTGCAGCTTTCCAGCGGAGAGAAAAAGCTACTTGAACACTCTGCAAGCCTTTCCACTCCCAAAAACATGCACATGGAAGGAGCTGCTGCAAAAGCGATGCTGTGCTCGCTGCTGCTCCTCCTGAAGCTCTGGCTGCTAAATCGGAGGCTTTCCTTCCAATTTCAAGCTGCAAAGCACTTGCTGAATTGCAGGGAAAGTCCGGGAGGCATTTGCTGTGCTGGCACACTTTCTCCTTCCTAGACAGAGTGGAAAAGCTTTTCCCTGCCGTGTAGGCGACAGGAGACGCATTAGACGGGCATCCGGAGCTGTCCGAAGGTAAGCGCCTGTTGCCGGCCTCTTTCGGCACAAGCCCCCGCTCCGGAGCGCACCGCGGCCGGCAGGATGCTCTCTGCCGGCGAACGTGCCGCTTCTCCGGCAAGGAAGCCTCAGCCGCTTCTCCTGCACACGGAGAGCGTGCTAGCTGCTGAAACGTGAAGAAAGAAGCTGCAGAAGACTGGCACTGAGCGTGCAGCTTTCCAGCGGAGAGAAAAAGCTACTTGAACACTCTGCAAGCCTTTCCACTCCCAAAAACATGCACATGGAAGGAGCTGCTGCAAAAGCGATGCTGTGCTCGCTGCTGCTCCTCCTGAAGCTCTGGCTGCTAAATCTGAGGCTTTCCTTCCAATTTCAAGCTGCAAAGCACTTGCTGAATTGCAGGGAAAGTCCGGGAGGCATTTGCTGTGCTGGCACACTTTCTCCTTCCTAGACAGAGTGGAAAAGCTTTTCCCTGCCGTGTAGGCGACAAGAGACGCATTAGACGGGCATCCGGAGCTGTCCGAAGGTAAGCGCCTGTTGCCGGCCTCTTTCGGCACAAGCCCCCGCTCCGGAGCGCACCGCGGCCGGCAGGATGCTCTCTGCCGGCGAAGGTGCCGCTTCTCCGGCAAGGAAGCCTCAGCCGCTTCTCCTGCACACGGAGAGCGTGCTAGCTGCTGAAACGTGAAGAAAGAAGCTGCAGAACACTGGCACTGAGCGTGCAGCTTTCCAGCGGAGAGAAAAAGCTACTTGAACACTCTGCAAGCCTTTCCACTCCCAAAAACATGCACATGGAAGGAGCTGCTGCAAAAGCGATGCTGTGCTCGCTGCTGCTCCTCCTGAAGCTCTGGCTTCTAAATCTGAGGCTTTCCTTCCAATTTCAAGCTGCAAAGCACTTGCTGAATTGCAGGGAAAGTCCGGGAGGCATTTGCTGTGCTGGCACACTTTCTCCTTCCTAGACAGAGTGGAAAAGCTTTTCCCTGCCGTGTAGGCGACAGGAGACGCATTAGACGGGCATCCGGAGCTGTCCGAAGGTAAGCGCCTGTTGCCGGCCTCTTTCGGCACAAGCCCCCGCTCCGGAGCGCACCGCGGCCGGCAGGATGCTCTCTGCCGGCGAAGGTGCCGCTTCTCCGGCAAGGAAGCCTCAGCCGCTTCTCCTGCACACGGAGAGCGTGCTAGCTGCTGAAACGTGAAGAAAGAAGCTGCAGAACACTGGCACTGAGCGTGCAGCTTTCCAGCGGAGAGAAAAAGCTACTTGAACACTCTGCAAGCCTTTCCACTCCCAAAAACATGCACATGGAAGGAGCTGCTGCAAAACCGATGCTGTGCTCGCTGCTGCTCCTCCTGAAGCTCTGGCTGCTAAATCTGAGGCTTTCCTTCCAATTTCAAGCTGCAAAGCACTTGCTGAATTGCAGGGAAAGTCCGGGAGGCATTTGCTGTGCTGGCACACTTTCTCCTTCCCAGACAGAGTGGAAAAGCTTTTCCCTGCCGTGTAGGCGACAAGAGACGCATTAGACGGGCATCCGGAGCTGTCCGAAGGTAAGCGCCTGTTGCCGGCCTCTTTCGGCACAAGCCCCCGCTCCGGAGCGCACCGCGGCCGGCAGGATGCTCTCTGCCGGCGAAGGTGCCGCTTCTCCGGCAAGGAAGCCTCAGCCGCTTCTCCTGCACACGGAGAGCGTGCTAGCTGCTGAAACGTGAAGAAAGAAGCTGCAGAAGACTGGCACTGAGCGTGCAGCTTTCCAGCGGAGAGAAAAAGCTACTTGAACACTCTGCAAGCCTTTCCACTCCCAAAAACATGCACATGGAAGGAGCTGCTGCAAAAGCGATGCTGTGCTCGCTGCTGCTCCTCCTGAAGCTCTGGCTGCTAAATCTGAGGCTTTCCTTCCAATTTCAAGCTGCAAAGCACTTGCTGAATTGCAGGGAAAGTCCGGGAGGCATTTGCTGTGCTGGCACACTTTCTCCTTCCTAGACAGAGTGGAAAAGCTTTTCCCTGCCGTGTAGGCGACAGGAGACGCATTAGACGGGCATCCGGAGCTGTCCGAAGGTAAGCGCCTGTTGCCGGCCTCTTTCGGCACAAGCCCCCGCTCCGGAGCGCACCGCGGCCGGCAGGATGCTCTCTGCCGGCGAAGGTGCCGCTTCTCCGGCAAGGAAGCCTCAGCCGCTTCTCCTGCACACGGAGAGCGTGCTAGCTGCTGAAACGTGAAGAAAGAAGCTGCAGAACACTGGCACTGAGCGTGCAGCTTTCCAGCGGAGAGAAAAAGCTACTTGAACACTCTGCAAGCCTTTCCACTCCCAAAAACATGCACATGGAAGGAGCTGCTGCAAAAGCGATGCTGTGCTCGCTGCTGCTCCTCCTGAAGCTCTGGCTGCTAAATCTGAGGCTTTCCTTTCAATTTCAAGCTGCAAAGCACTTGCTGAATTGCAGGGAAAGTCCGGGAGGCATTTGCTGTGCTGGCACACTTTCTCCTTCCTAGACAGAGTGGAAAAGCTTTTCCCTGCCGTGTAGGCGACAAGAGACGCATTAGACGGGCATCCGGAGCTGTCCGAAGGTAAGCGCCTGTTGCCGGCCTCTTTCGGCACAAGCCCCCGCTCCGGAGCGCACCGCGGCCGGCAGGATGCTCTCTGCCGGCGAACGTGCCGCTTCTCCGGCAAGGAAGCCTCAGCCGCTTCTCCTGCACACGGAGAGCGTGCTAGCTGCTGAAACGTGAAGAAAGAAGCTGCAGAACACTGGCACTGAGCGTGCAGCTTTCCAGCGGAGAGAAAAAGCTACTTGAACACTCTGCAAGCCTTTCCACTCCCAAAAACATGCACATGGAAGGAGCTGCTGCAAAAGCGATGCTGTGCTCGCTGCTGCTCCTCCTGAAGCTCTGGCTGCTAAATCTGAGGCTTTCCTTCCAATTTCAAGCTGCAAAGCACTTGCTGAATTGCAGGGAAAGTCCGGGAGGCATTTGCTGTGCTGGCACACTTTCTCCTTCCCAGACAGAGTGGAAAAGCTTTTCCCTGCCGTGTAGGCGACAAGAGACGCATTAGACGGGCATCCGGAGCTGTCCGAAGGTAAGCGCCTGTTGCCGGCCTCTTTCGGCACAAGCCCCCGCTCCGGAGCGCACCGCGGCCGGCAGGATGCTCTCTGCCGGCGAAGGTGCCGCTTCTCTGGCAAGGAAGCCTCAGCCGCTTCTCCTGCACACGGAGAGCGTGCTAGCTGCTGAAACGTGAAGAAAGAAGCTGCAGAAGACTGGCACTGAGCGTGCAGCTTTCCAGCGGAGAGAAAAAGCTACTTGAACACTCTGCAAGCCTTTCCACTCCCAAAAACATGCACATGGAAGGAGCTGCTGCAAAAGCGATGCTGTGCTCGCTGCTGCTCCTCCTGAAGCTCTGGCTGCTAAATCTGAGGCTTTCCTTCCAATTTCAAGCTGCAAAGCACTTGCTGAATTGCAGGGAAAGTCCGGGAGGCATTTGCTGTGCTGGCACACTTTCTCCTTCCTAGACAGAGTGGAAAAGCTTTTCCCTGCCGTGTAGGCGACAGGAGACGCATTAGACGGGCATCCGGAGCTGTCCGAAGGTAAGCGCCTGTTGCCGGCCTCTTTCGGCACAAGCCCCCGCTCCGGAGCGCACCGCGGCCGGCAGGATGCTCTCTGCCGGCGAAGGTGCCGCTTCTCCGGCAAGGAAGCCTCAGCCGCTTCTCCTGCACACGGAGAGCGTGCTAGCTGCTGAAACGTGAAGAAAGAAGCTGCAGAAGACTGGCACTGAGCGTGCAGCTTTCCAGCGGAGAGAAAAAGCTACTTGAACACTCTGCAAGCCTTTCCACTCCCAAAAACATGCACATGGAAGGAGCTGCTGCAAAAGCGATGCTGTGCTCGCTGCTGCTCCTCCTGAAGCTCTGGCTGCTAAATCTGAGGCTTTCCTTCCAATTTCAAGCTGCAAAGCACTTGCTGAATTGCAGGGAAAGTCCGGGAGGCATTTGCTGTGCTGGCACACTTTCTCCTTCCTAGACAGAGTGGAAAAGCTTTTCCCTGCCGTGTAGGCGACAAGAGACGCATTAGACGGGCATCCGGAGCTGTCCGAAGGTAAGCGCCTGTTGCCGGCCTCTTTCGGCACAAGCCCCCGCTCCGGAGCGCACCGCGGCCGGCAGGATGCTCTCTGCCGGCGAACGTGCCGCTTCTCCGGCAAGGAAGCCTCAGCCGCTTCTCCTGCACACGGAGAGCGTGCTAGCTGCTGAAACGTGAAGAAAGAAGCTGCAGAAGACTGGCACTGAGCGTGCAGCTTTCCAGCGGAGAGAAAAAGCTACTTGAACACTCTGCAAGCCTTTCCACTCCCAAAAACATGCACATGGAAGGAGCTGCTGCAAAAGCGATGCTGTGCTCGCTGCTGCTCCTCCTGAAGCTCTGGCTTCTAAATCTGAGGCTTTCCTTCCAATTTCAAGCTGCAAAGCACTTGCTGAATTGCAGGGAAAGTCCGGGAGGCATTTGCTGTGCTGGCACACTTTCTCCTTCCTAGACAGAGTGGAAAAGCTTTTCCCTGCCGTGTAGGCGACAGGAGACGCATTAGACGGGCATCCGGAGCTGTCCGAAGGTAAGCGCCTGTTGCCGGCCTCTTTCGGCACAAGCCCCCGCTCCGGAGCGCACCGCGGCCGGCAGGATGCTCTCTGCCGGCGAAGGTGCCGCTTCTCCGGCAAGGAAGCCTCAGCCGCTTCTCCTGCACACGGAGAGCGTGCTAGCTGCTGAAACGTGAAGAAAGAAGCTGCAGAACACTGGCACTGAGCGTGCAGCTTTCCAGCGGAGAGAAAAAGCTACTTGAACACTCTGCAAGCCTTTCCACTCCCAAAAACATGCACATGGAAGGAGCTGCTGCAAAAGCGATGCTGTGCTCGCTGCTGCTCCTCCTGAAGCTCTGGCTGCTAAATCGGAGGCTTTCCTTCCAATTTCAAGCTGCAAAGCACTTGCTGAATTGCAGGGAAAGTCCGGGAGGCATTTGCTGTGCTGGCACACTTTCTCCTTCCTAGACAGAGTGGAAAAGCTTTTCCCTGCCGTGTAGGCGACAAGAGACGCATTAGACGGGCATCCGGAGCTGTCCGAAGGTAAGCGCCTGTTGCCGGCCTCTTTCGGCACAAGCCCCCGCTCCGGAGCGCACCGCGGCCGGCAGGATGCTCTCTGCCGGCGAAGGTGCCGCTTCTCCGGCAAGGAAGCCTCAGCCGCTTCTCCTGCACACGGAGAGCGTGCTAGCTGCTGAAACGTGAAGAAAGAAGCTGCAGAACACTGGCACTGAGCGTGCAGCTTTCCAGCGGAGAGAAAAAGCTACTTGAACACTCTGCAAGCCTTTCCACTCCCAAAAACATGCACATGGAAGGAGCTGCTGCAAAAGCGATGCTGTGCTCGCTGCTGCTCCTCCTGAAGCTCTGGCTGCTAAATCGGAGGCTTTCCTTCCAATTGCAAGCTGCAAAGCACTTGCTGAATTGCAGGGAAAGTCCGGGAGGCATTTGCTGTGCTGGCACACTTTCTCCTTCCTAGACAGAGTGGAAAAGCTTTTCCCTGCCGTGTAGGCGACAGGAGACGCATTAGACGGGCATCCGGAGCTGTCCGAAGGTAAGCGCCTGTTGCCGGCCTCTTTCGGCACAAGCCCCCGCTCCGGAGCGCACCGCGGCCGGCAGGATGCTCTCTGCCGGCGAAGGTGCCGCTTCTCTGGCAAGGAAGCCTCAGCCGCTTCTCCTGCACACGGAGAGCGTGCTAGCTGCTGAAACGTGAAGAAAGAAGCTGCAGAAGACTGGCACTGAGCGTGCAGCTTTCCAGCGGAGAGAAAAAGCTACTTGAACACTCTGCAAGCCTTTCCACTCCCAAAAACATGCACATGGAAGGAGCTGCTGCAAAAGCGATGCTGTGCTCGCTGCTGCTCCTCCTGAAGCTCTGGCTGCTAAATCTGAGGCTTTCCTTCCAATTTCAAGCTGCAAAGCACTTGCTGAATTGCAGGGAAAGTCCGGGAGGCATTTGCTGTGCTGGCACACTTTCTCCTTCCTAGACAGAGTGGAAAAGCTTTTCCCTGCCGTGTAGGCGACAGGAGACGCATTAGACGGGCATCCGGAGCTGTCCGAAGGTAAGCGCCTGTTGCCGGCCTCTTTCGGCACAAGCCCCCGCTCCGGAGCGCACCGCGGCCGGCAGGATGCTCTCTGCCGGCGAACGTGCCGCTTCTCCGGCAAGGAAGCCTCAGCCGCTTCTCCTGCACACGGAGAGCGTGCTAGCTGCTGAAACGTGAAGAAAGAAGCTGCAGAACACTGGCACTGAGCGTGCAGCTTTCCAGCGGAGAGAAAAAGCTACTTGAACACTCTGCAAGCCTTTCCACTCCCAAAAACATGCACATGGAAGGAGCTGCTGCAAAAGCGATGCTGTGCTCGCTGCTGCTCCTCCTGAAGCTCTGGCTGCTAAATCTGAGGCTTTCCTTCCAATTTCAAGCTGCAAAGCACTTGCTGAATTGCAGGGAAAGTCCGGGAGGCATTTGCTGTGCTGGCACACTTTCTCCTTCCTAGACAGAGTGGAAAAGCTTTTCCCTGCCGTGTAGGCGACAAGAGACGCATTAGACGGGCATCCGGAGCTGTCCGAAGGTAAGCGCCTGTTGCCGGCCTCTTTCGGCACAAGCCCCCGCTCCGGAGCGCACCGCGGCCGGCAGGATGCTCTCTGCCGGCGAAGGTGCCGCTTCTCCGGCAAGGAAGCCTCAGCCGCTTCTCCTGCACACGGAGAGCGTGCTAGCTGCTGAAACGTGAAGAAAGAAGCTGCAGAACACTGGCACTGAGCGTGCAGCTTTCCAGCGGAGAGAAAAAGCTACTTGAACACTCTGCAAGCCTTTCCACTCCCAAAAACATGCACATGGAAGGAGCTGCTGCAAAAGCGATGCTGTGCTCGCTGCTGCTCCTCCTGAAGCTCTGGCTTCTAAATCTGAGGCTTTCCTTCCAATTTCAAGCTGCAAAGCACTTGCTGAATTGCAGGGAAAGTCCGGGAGGCATTTGCTGTGCTGGCACACTTTCTCCTTCCTAGACAGAGTGGAAAAGCTTTTCCCTGCCGTGTAGGCGACAGGAGACGCATTAGACGGGCATCCGGAGCTGTCCGAAGGTAAGCGCCTGTTGCCGGCCTCTTTCGGCACAAGCCCCCGCTCCGGAGCGCACCGCGGCCGGCAGGATGCTCTCTGCCGGCGAACGTGCCGCTTCTCCGGCAAGGAAGCCTCAGCCGCTTCTCCTGCACACGGAGAGCGTGCTAGCTGCTGAAACGTGAAGAAAGAAGCTGCAGAACACTGGCACTGAGCGTGCAGCTTTCCAGCGGAGAGAAAAAGCTACTTGAACACTCTGCAAGCCTTTCCACTCCCAAAAACATGCACATGGAAGGAGCTGCTGCAAAAGCGATGCTGTGCTCGCTGCTGCTCCTCCTGAAGCTCTGGCTGCTAAATCGGAGGCTTTCCTTCCAATTTCAAGCTGCAAAGCACTTGCTGAATTGCAGGGAAAGTCCGGGAGGCATTTGCTGTGCTGGCACACTTTCTCCTTCCCAGACAGAGTGGAAAAGCTTTTCCCTGCCGTGTAGGCGACAAGAGACGCATTAGACGGGCATCCGGAGCTGTCCGAAGGTAAGCGCCTGTTGCCGGCCTCTTTCGGCACAAGCCCCCGCTCCGGAGCGCACCGCGGCCGGCAGGATGCTCTCTGCCGGCGAAGGTGCCGCTTCTCCGGCAAGGAAGCCTCAGCCGCTTCTCCTGCACACGGAGAGCGTGCTAGCTGCTGAAACGTGAAGAAAGAAGCTGCAGAACACTGGCACTGAGCGTGCAGCTTTCCAGCGGAGAGAAAAAGCTACTTGAACACTCTGCAAGCCTTTCCACTCCCAAAAACATGCACATGGAAGGAGCTGCTGCAAAAGCGATGCTGTGCTCGCTGCTGCTCCTCCTGAAGCTCTGGCTGCTAAATCTGAGGCTTTCCTTCCAATTTCAAGCTGCAAAGCACTTGCTGAATTGCAGGGAAAGTCCGGGAGGCATTTGCTGTGCTGGCACACTTTCTCCTTCCTAGACAGAGTGGAAAAGCTTTTCCCTGCCGTGTAGGCGACAGGAGACGCATTAGACGGGCATCCGGAGCTGTCCGAAGGTAAGCGCCTGTTGCCGGCCTCTTTCGGCACAAGCCCCCGCTCCGGAGCGCACCGCGGCCGGCAGGATGCTCTCTGCCGGCGAACGTGCCGCTTCTCCGGCAAGGAAGCCTCAGCCGCTTCTCCTGCACACGGAGAGCGTGCTAGCTGCTGAAACGTGAAGAAAGAAGCTGCAGAACACTGGCACTGAGCGTGCAGCTTTCCAGCGGAGAGAAAAAGCTACTTGAACACTCTGCAAGCCTTTCCACTCCCAAAAACATGCACATGGAAGGAGCTGCTGCAAAAGCGATGCTGTGCTCGCTGCTGCTCCTCCTGAAGCTCTGGCTGTTAAATCTGAGGCTTTCCTTCCAATTTCAAGCTGCAAAGCACTTGCTGAATTGCAGGGAAAGTCCGGGAGGCATTTGCTGTGCTGGCACACTTTCTCCTTCCTAGACAGAGTGGAAAAGCTTTTCCCTGCCGTGTAGGCGACAAGAGACGCATTAGACGGGCATCCGGAGCTGTCCGAAGGTAAGCGCCTGTTGCCGGCCTCTTTCGGCACAAGCCCCCGCTCCGGAGCGCACCGCGGCCGGCAGGATGCTCTCTGCCGGCGAAGGTGCCGCTTCTCCGGCAAGGAAGCCTCAGCCGCTTCTCCTGCACACGGAGAGCGTGCTAGCTGCTGAAACGTGAAGAAAGAAGCTGCAGAAGACTGGCACTGAGCGTGCAGCTTTCCAGCGGAGAGAAAAAGCTACTTGAACACTCTGCAAGCCTTTCCACTCCCAAAAACATGCACATGGAAGGAGCTGCTGCAAAAGCGATGCTGTGCTCGCTGCTGCTCCTCCTGAAGCTCTGGCTGCTAAATCTGAGGCTTTCCTTCCAATTTCAAGCTGCAAAGCACTTGCTGAATTGCAGGGAAAGTCCGGGAGGCATTTGCTGTGCTGGCACACTTTCTCCTTCCTAGACAGAGTGGAAAAGCTTTTCCCTGCCGTGTAGGCGACAGGAGACGCATTAGACGGGCATCCGGAGCTGTCCGAAGGTAAGCGCCTGTTGCCGGCCTCTTTCGGCACAAGCCCCCGCTCCGGAGCGCACCGCGGCCGGCAGGATGCTCTCTGCCGGCGAAGGTGCCGCTTCTCCGGCAAGGAAGCCTCAGCCGCTTCTCCTGCACACGGAGAGCGTGCTAGCTGCTGAAACGTGAAGAAAGAAGCTGCAGAACACTGGCACTGAGCGTGCAGCTTTCCAGCGGAGAGAAAAAGCTACTTGAACACTCTGCAAGCCTTTCCACTCCCAAAAACATGCACATGGAAGGAGCTGCTGCAAAAGCGATGCTGTGCTCGCTGCTGCTCCTCCTGAAGCTCTGGCTGCTAAATCGGAGGCTTTCCTTCCAATTTCAAGCTGCAAAGCACTTGCTGAATTGCAGGGAAAGTCCGGGAGGCATTTGCTGTGCTGGCACACTTTCTCCTTCCTAGACAGAGTGGAAAAGCTTTTCCCTGCCGTGTAGGCGACAGGAGACGCATTAGACGGGCATCCGGAGCTGTCCGAAGGTAAGCGCCTGTTGCCGGCCTCTTTCGGCACAAGCCCCCGCTCCGGAGCGCACCGCGGCCGGCAGGATGCTCTCTGCCGGCGAACGTGCCGCTTCTCCGGCAAGGAAGCCTCAGCCGCTTCTCCTGCACACGGAGAGCGTGCTAGCTGCTGAAACGTGAAGAAAGAAGCTGCAGAAGACTGGCACTGAGCGTGCAGCTTTCCAGCGGAGAGAAAAAGCTACTTGAACACTCTGCAAGCCTTTCCACTCCCAAAAACATGCACATGGAAGGAGCTGCTGCAAAAGCGATGCTGTGCTCGCTGCTGCTCCTCCTGAAGCTCTGGCTGCTAAATCTGAGGCTTTCCTTCCAATTTCAAGCTGCAAAGCACTTGCTGAATTGCAGGGAAAGTCCGGGAGGCATTTGCTGTGCTGGCACACTTTCTCCTTCCTAGACAGAGTGGAAAAGCTTTTCCCTGCCGTGTAGGCGACAGGAGACGCATTAGACGGGCATCCGGAGCTGTCCGAAGGTAAGCGCCTGTTGCCGGCCTCTTTCGGCACAAGCCCCCGCTCCGGAGCGCACCGCGGCCGGCAGGATGCTCTCTGCCGGCGAACGTGCCGCTTCTCCGGCAAGGAAGCCTCAGCCGCTTCTCCTGCACACGGAGAGCGTGCTAGCTGCTGAAACGTGAAGAAAGAAGCTGCAGAACACTGGCACTGAGCGTGCAGCTTTCCAGCGGAGAGAAAAAGCTACTTGAACACTCTGCAAGCCTTTCCACTCCCAAAAACATGCACATGGAAGGAGCTGCTGCAAAAGCGATGCTGTGCTCGCTGCTGCTCCTCCTGAAGCTCTGGCTGCTAAATCTGAGGCTTTCCTTCCAATTTCAAGCTGCAAAGCACTTGCTGAATTGCAGGGAAAGTCCGGGAGGCATTTGCTGTGCTGGCACACTTTCTCCTTCCTAGACAGAGTGGAAAAGCTTTTCCCTGCCGTGTAGGCGACAAGAGACGCATTAGACGGGCATCCGGAGCTGTCCGAAGGTAAGCGCCTGTTGCCGGCCTCTTTCGGCACAAGCCCCCGCTCCGGAGCGCACCGCGGCCGGCAGGATGCTCTCTGCCGGCGAAGGTGCCGCTTCTCCGGCAAGGAAGCCTCAGCCGCTTCTCCTGCACACGGAGAGCGTGCTAGCTGCTGAAACGTGAAGAAAGAAGCTGCAGAACACTGGCACTGAGCGTGCAGCTTTCCAGCGGAGAGAAAAAGCTACTTGAACACTCTGCAAGCCTTTCCACTCCCAAAAACATGCACATGGAAGGAGCTGCTGCAAAAGCGATGCTGTGCTCGCTGCTGCTCCTCCTGAAGCTCTGGCTTCTAAATCTGAGGCTTTCCTTCCAATTTCAAGCTGCAAAGCACTTGCTGAATTGCAGGGAAAGTCCGGGAGGCATTTGCTGTGCTGGCACACTTTCTCCTTCCTAGACAGAGTGGAAAAGCTTTTCCCTGCCGTGTAGGCGACAGGAGACGCATTAGACGGGCATCCGGAGCTGTCCGAAGGTAAGCGCCTGTTGCCGGCCTCTTTCGGCACAAGCCCCCGCTCCGGAGCGCACCGCGGCCGGCAGGATGCTCTCTGCCGGCGAACGTGCCGCTTCTCCGGCAAGGAAGCCTCAGCCGCTTCTCCTGCACACGGAGAGCGTGCTAGCTGCTGAAACGTGAAGAAAGAAGCTGCAGAACACTGGCACTGAGCGTGCAGCTTTCCAGCGGAGAGAAAAAGCTACTTGAACACTCTGCAAGCCTTTCCACTCCCAAAAACATGCACATGGAAGGAGCTGCTGCAAAAGCGATGCTGTGCTCGCTGCTGCTCCTCCTGAAGCTCTGGCTGCTAAATCGGAGGCTTTCCTTCCAATTTCAAGCTGCAAAGCACTTGCTGAATTGCAGGGAAAGTCCGGGAGGCATTTGCTGTGCTGGCACACTTTCTCCTTCCCAGACAGAGTGGAAAAGCTTTTCCCTGCCGTGTAGGCGACAAGAGACGCATTAGACGGGCATCCGGAGCTGTCCGAAGGTAAGCGCCTGTTGCCGGCCTCTTTCGGCACAAGCCCCCGCTCCGGAGCGCACCGCGGCCGGCAGGATGCTCTCTGCCGGCGAAGGTGCCGCTTCTCCGGCAAGGAAGCCTCAGCCGCTTCTCCTGCACACGGAGAGCGTGCTAGCTGCTGAAACGTGAAGAAAGAAGCTGCAGAACACTGGCACTGAGCGTGCAGCTTTCCAGCGGAGAGAAAAAGCTACTTGAACACTCTGCAAGCCTTTCCACTCCCAAAAACATGCACATGGAAGGAGCTGCTGCAAAAGCGATGCTGTGCTCGCTGCTGCTCCTCCTGAAGCTCTGGCTGCTAAATCTGAGGCTTTCCTTCCAATTTCAAGCTGCAAAGCACTTGCTGAATTGCAGGGAAAGTCCGGGAGGCATTTGCTGTGCTGGCACACTTTCTCCTTCCTAGACAGAGTGGAAAAGCTTTTCCCTGCCGTGTAGGCGACAGGAGACGCATTAGACGGGCATCCGGAGCTGTCCGAAGGTAAGCGCCTGTTGCCGGCCTCTTTCGGCACAAGCCCCCGCTCCGGAGCGCACCGCGGCCGGCAGGATGCTCTCTGCCGGCGAAGGTGCCGCTTCTCCGGCAAGGAAGCCTCAGCCGCTTCTCCTGCACACGGAGAGCGTGCTAGCTGCTGAAACGTGAAGAAAGAAGCTGCAGAACACTGGCACTGAGCGTGCAGCTTTCCAGCGGAGAGAAAAAGCTACTTGAACACTCTGCAAGCCTTTCCACTCCCAAAAACATGCACATGGAAGGAGCTGCTGCAAAAGCGATGCTGTGCTCGCTGCTGCTCCTCCTGAAGCTCTGGCTGCTAAATCTGAGGCTTTCCTTCCAATTTCAAGCTGCAAAGCACTTGCTGAATTGCAGGGAAAGTCCGGGAGGCATTTGCTGTGCTGGCACACTTTCTCCTTCCTAGACAGAGTGGAAAAGCTTTTCCCTGCCGTGTAGGCGACAAGAGACGCATTAGACGGGCATCCGGAGCTGTCCGAAGGTAAGCGCCTGTTGCCGGCCTCTTTCGGCACAAGCCCCCGCTCCGGAGCGCACCGCGGCCGGCAGGATGCTCTCTGCCGGCGAAGGTGCCGCTTCTCCGGCAAGGAAGCCTCAGCCGCTTCTCCTGCACACGGAGAGCGTGCTAGCTGCTGAAACGTGAAGAAAGAAGCTGCAGAACACTGGCACTGAGCGTGCAGCTTTCCAGCGGAGAGAAAAAGCTACTTGAACACTCTGCAAGCCTTTCCACTCCCAAAAACATGCACATGGAAGGAGCTGCTGCAAAAGCGATGCTGTGCTCGCTGCTGCTCCTCCTGAAGCTCTGGCTGCTAAATCTGAGGCTTTCCTTCCAATTTCAAGCTGCAAAGCACTTGCTGAATTGCAGGGAAAGTCCGGGAGGCATTTGCTGTGCTGGCACACTTTCTCCTTCCTAGACAGAGTGGAAAAGCTTTTCCCTGCCGTGTAGGCGACAGGAGACGCATTAGACGGGCATCCGGAGCTGTCCGAAGGTAAGCGCCTGTTGCCGGCCTCTTTCGGCACAAGCCCCCGCTCCGGAGCGCACCGCGGCCGGCAGGATGCTCTCTGCCGGCGAAGGTGCCGCTTCTCCGGCAAGGAAGCCTCAGCCGCTTCTCCTGCACACGGAGAGCGTGCTAGCTGCTGAAACGTGAAGAAAGAAGCTGCAGAAGACTGGCACTGAGCGTGCAGCTTTCCAGCGGAGAGAAAAAGCTACTTGAACACTCTGCAAGCCTTTCCACTCCCAAAAACATGCACATGGAAGGAGCTGCTGCAAAAGCGATGCTGTGCTCGCTGCTGCTCCTCCTGAAGCTCTGGCTGCTAAATCGGAGGCTTTCCTTCCAATTTCAAGCTGCAAAGCACTTGCTGAATTGCAGGGAAAGTCCGGGAGGCATTTGCTGTGCTGGCACACTTTCTCCTTCCTAGACAGAGTGGAAAAGCTTTTCCCTGCCGTGTAGGCGACAGGAGACGCATTAGACGGGCATCCGGAGCTGTCCGAAGGTAAGCGCCTGTTGCCGGCCTCTTTCGGCACAAGCCCCCGCTCCGGAGCGCACCGCGGCCGGCAGGATGCTCTCTGCCGGCGAACGTGCCGCTTCTCCGGCAAGGAAGCCTCAGCCGCTTCTCCTGCACACGGAGAGCGTGCTAGCTGCTGAAACGTGAAGAAAGAAGCTGCAGAAGACTGGCACTGAGCGTGCAGCTTTCCAGCGGAGAGAAAAAGCTACTTGAACACTCTGCAAGCCTTTCCACTCCCAAAAACATGCACATGGAAGGAGCTGCTGCAAAAGCGATGCTGTGCTCGCTGCTGCTCCTCCTGAAGCTCTGGCTGCTAAATCTGAGGCTTTCCTTCCAATTTCAAGCTGCAAAGCACTTGCTGAATTGCAGGGAAAGTCCGGGAGGCATTTGCTGTGCTGGCACACTTTCTCCTTCCTAGACAGAGTGGAAAAGCTTTTCCCTGCCGTGTAGGCGACAGGAGACGCATTAGACGGGCATCCGGAGCTGTCCGAAGGTAAGCGCCTGTTGCCGGCCTCTTTCGGCACAAGCCCCCGCTCCGGAGCGCACCGCGGCCGGCAGGATGCTCTCTGCCGGCGAACGTGCCGCTTCTCCGGCAAGGAAGCCTCAGCCGCTTCTCCTGCACACGGAGAGCGTGCTAGCTGCTGAAACGTGAAGAAAGAAGCTGCAGAAGACTGGCACTGAGCGTGCAGCTTTCCAGCGGAGAGAAAAAGCTACTTGAACACTCTGCAAGCCTTTCCACTCCCAAAAACATGCACATGGAAGGAGCTGCTGCAAAAGCGATGCTGTGCTCGCTGCTGCTCCTCCTGAAGCTCTGGCTGCTAAATCTGAGGCTTTCCTTCCAATTTCAAGCTGCAAAGCACTTGCTGAATTGCAGGGAAAGTCCGGGAGGCATTTGCTGTGCTGGCACACTTTCTCCTTCCTAGACAGAGTGGAAAAGCTTTTCCCTGCCGTGTAGGCGACAAGAGACGCATTAGACGGGCATCCGGAGCTGTCCGAAGGTAAGCGCCTGTTGCCGGCCTCTTTCGGCACAAGCCCCCGCTCCGGAGCGCACCGCGGCCGGCAGGATGCTCTCTGCCGGCGAAGGTGCCGCTTCTCCGGCAAGGAAGCCTCAGCCGCTTCTCCTGCACACGGAGAGCGTGCTAGCTGCTGAAACGTGAAGAAAGAAGCTGCAGAAGACTGGCACTGAGCGTGCAGCTTTCCAGCGGAGAGAAAAAGCTACTTGAACACTCTGCAAGCCTTTCCACTCCCAAAAACATGCACATGGAAGGAGCTGCTGCAAAAGCGATGCTGTGCTCGCTGCTGCTCCTCCTGAAGCTCTGGCTGCTAAATCTGAGGCTTTCCTTCCAATTTCAAGCTGCAAAGCACTTGCTGAATTGCAGGGAAAGTCCGGGAGGCATTTGCTGTGCTGGCACACTTTCTCCTTCCTAGACAGAGTGGAAAAGCTTTTCCCTGCCGTGTAGGCGACAGGAGACGCATTAGACGGGCATCCGGAGCTGTCCGAAGGTAAGCGCCTGTTCCCGGCCTCTTTTGGCACAAGCCCCCGCTCCGGAGCGCACCGCGGCCGGCAGGATGCTCTCTGCCGGCGAAGGTGCCGCTTCTCCGGCAAGGAAGCCTCAGCCGCTTCTCCTGCACACGGAGAGCGTGCTAGCTGCTGAAACGTGAAGAAAGAAGCTGCAGAACACTGGCACTGAGCGTGCAGCTTTCCAGCGGAGAGAAAAAGCTACTTGAACACTCTGCAAGCCTTTCCACTCCCAAAAACATGCACATGGAAGGAGCTGCTGCAAAAGCGATGCTGTGCTCGCTGCTGCTCCTCCTGAAGCTCTGGCTGCTAAATCTGAGGCTTTCCTTCCAATTTCAAGCTGCAAAGCACTTGCTGAATTGCAGGGAAAGTCCGGGAGGCATTTGCTGTGCTGGCACACTTTCTCCTTCCTAGACAGAGTGGAAAAGCTTTTCCCTGCCGTGTAGGCGACAGGAGACGCATTAGACGGGCATCCGGAGCTGTCCGAAGGTAAGCGCCTGTTGCCGGCCTCTTTCGGCACAAGCCCCCGCTCCGGAGCGCACCGCGGCCGGCAGGATGCTCTCTGCCGGCGAAGGTGCCGCTTCTCCGGCAAGGAAGCCTCAGCCGCTTCTCCTGCACACGGAGAGCGTGCTAGCTGCTGAAACGTGAAGAAAGAAGCTGCAGAAGACTGGCACTGAGCGTGCAGCTTTCCAGCGGAGAGAAAAAGCTACTTGAACACTCTGAAAGCCTTTCCACTCCCAAAAACATGCACATGGAAGGAGCTGCTGCAAAAGCGATGCTGTGCTCGCTGCTGCTCCTCCTGAAGCTCTGGCTGCTAAATCTGAGGCTTTCCTTCCAATTTCAAGCTGCAAAGCACTTGCTGAATTGCAGGGAAAGTCCGGGAGGCATTTGCTGTGCTGGCACACTTTCTCCTTCCTAGACAGAGTGGAAAAGCTTTTCCCTGCCGTGTAGGCGACAAGAGACGCATTAGACGGGCATCCGGAGCTGTCCGAAGGTAAGCGCCTGTTGCCGGCCTCTTTCGGCACAAGCCCCCGCTCCGGAGCGCACCGCGGCCGGCAGGATGCTCTCTGCCGGCGAAGGTGCCGCTTCTCCGGCAAGGAAGCCTCAGCCGCTTCTCCTGCACACGGAGAGCGTGCTAGCTGCTGAAACGTGAAGAAAGAAGCTGCAGAACACTGGCACTGAGCGTGCAGCTTTCCAGCGGAGAGAAAAAGCTACTTGAACACTCTGCAAGCCTTTCCACTCCCAAAAACATGCACATGGAAGGAGCTGCTGCAAAAGCGATGCTGTGCTCGCTGCTGCTCCTCCTGAAGCTCTGGCTGCTAAATCTGAGGCTTTCCTTCCAATTTCAAGCTGCAAAGCACTTGCTGAATTGCAGGGAAAGTCCGGGAGGCATTTGCTGTGCTGGCACACTTTCTCCTTCCTAGACAGAGTGGAAAAGCTTTTCCCTGCCGTGTAGGCGACAGGAGACGCATTAGACGGGCATCCGGAGCTGTCCGAAGGTAAGCGCCTGTTGCCGGCCTCTTTCGGCACAAGCCCCCGCTCCGGAGCGCACCGCGGCCGGCAGGATGCTCTCTGCCGGCGAAGGTGCCGCTTCTCCGGCAAGGAAGCCTCAGCCGCTTCTCCTGCACACGGAGAGCGTGCTAGCTGCTGAAACGTGAAGAAAGAAGCTGCAGAACACTGGCACTGAGCGTGCAGCTTTCCAGCGGAGAGAAAAAGCTACTTGAACACTCTGCAAGCCTTTCCACTCCCAAAAACATGCACATGGAAGGAGCTGCTGCAAAAGCGATGCTGTGCTCGCTGCTGCTCCTCCTGAAGCTCTGGCTGCTAAATCGGAGGCTTTCCTTCCAATTTCAAGCTGCAAAGCACTTGCTGAATTGCAGGGAAAGTCCGGGAGGCATTTGCTGTGCTGGCACACTTTCTCCTTCCTAGACAGAGTGGAAAAGCTTTTCCCTGCCGTGTAGGCGACAAGAGACGCATTAGACGGGCATCCGGAGCTGTCCGAAGGTAAGCGCCTGTTGCCGGCCTCTTTCGGCACAAGCCCCCGCTCCGGAGCGCACCGCGGCCGGCAGGATGCTCTCTGCCGGCGAAGGTGCCGCTTCTCCGGCAAGGAAGCCTCAGCCGCTTCTCCTGCACACGGAGAGCGTGCTAGCTGCTGAAACGTGAAGAAAGAAGCTGCAGAACACTGGCACTGAGCGTGCAGCTTTCCAGCGGAGAGAAAAAGCTACTTGAACACTCTGCAAGCCTTTCCACTCCCAAAAACATGCACATGGAAGGAGCTGCTGCAAAAGCGATGCTGTGCTCGCTGCTGCTCCTCCTGAAGCTCTGGCTGCTAAATCTGAGGCTTTCCTTCCAATTTCAAGCTGCAAAGCACTTGCTGAATTGCAGGGAAAGTCCGGGAGGCATTTGCTGTGCTGGCACACTTTCTCCCTCCTAGACAGAGTGGAAAAGCTTTTCCCTGCCGTGTAGGCGACAAGAGACGCATTAGACGGGCATCCGGAGCTGTCCGAAGGTAAGCGCCTGTTGCCGGCCTCTTTCGGCACAAGCCCCCGCTCCGGAGCGCACCGCGGCCGGCAGGATGCTCTCTGCCGGCGAAGGTGCCGCTTCTCCGGCAAGGAAGCCTCAGCCGCTTCTCCTGCACACGGAGAGCGTGCTAGCTGCTGAAACGTGAAGAAAGAAGCTGCAGAACACTGGCACTGAGCGTGCAGCTTTCCAGCGGAGAGAAAAAGCTACTTGAACACTCTGCAAGCCTTTCCACTCCCAAAAACATGCACATGGAAGGAGCTGCTGCAAAAGCGATGCTGTGCTCGCTGCTGCTCCTCCTGAAGCTCTGGCTGCTAAATCTGAGGCTTTCCTTCCAATTTCAAGCTGCAAAGCACTTGCTGAATTGCAGGGAAAGTCCGGGAGGCATTTGCTGTGCTGGCAGACTTTCTCCTTCCTAGACAGAGTGGAAAAGCTTTTCCCTGCCGTGTAGGCGACAAGAGACGCATTAGACGGGCATCCGGAGCTGTCCGAAGGTAAGCGCCTGTTGCCGGCCTCTTTCGGCACAAGCCCCCGCTCCGGAGCGCACCGCGGCCGGCAGGATGCTCTCTGCCGGCGAACGTGCCGCTTCTCCGGCAAGGAAGCCTCAGCCGCTTCTCCTGCACACGGAGAGCGTGCTAGCTGCTGAAACGTGAAGAAAGAAGCTGCAGAAGACTGGCACTGAGCGTGCAGCTTTCCAGCGGAGAGAAAAAGCTACTTGAACACTCTGCAAGCCTTTCCACTCCCAAAAACATGCACATGGAAGGAGCTGCTGCAAAAGCGATGCTGTGCTCGCTGCTGCTCCTCCTGAAGCTCTGGCTGCTAAATCGGAGGCTTTCCTTCCAATTTCAAGCTGCAAAGCACTTGCTGAATTGCAGGGAAAGTCCGGGAGGCATTTGCTGTGCTGGCACACTTTCTCCTTCCTAGACAGAGTGGAAAAGCTTTTCCCTGCCGTGTAGGCGACAGGAGACGCATTAGACGGGCATCCGGAGCTGTCCGAAGGTAAGCGCCTGTTGCCGGCCTCTTTCGGCACAAGCCCCCGCTCCGGAGCGCACCGCGGCCGGCAGGATGCTCTCTGCCGGCGAAGGTGCCGCTTCTCCGGCAAGGAAGCCTCAGCCGCTTCTCCTGCACACGGAGAGCGTGCTAGCTGCTGAAACGTGAAGAAAGAAGCTGCAGAACACTGGCACTGAGCGTGCAGCTTTCCAGCGGAGAGAAAAAGCTACTTGAACACTCTGCAAGCCTTTCCACTCCCAAAAACATGCACATGGAAGGAGCTGCTGCAAAAGCGATGCTGTGCTCGCTGCTGCTCCTCCTGAAGCTCTGGCTGCTAAATCGGAGGCTTTCCTTCCAATTTCAAGCTGCAAAGCACTTGCTGAATTGCAGGGAAAGTCCGGGAGGCATTTGCTGTGCTGGCACACTTTCTCCTTCCTAGACAGAGTGGAAAAGCTTTTCCCTGCCGTGTAGGCGACAGGAGACGCATTAGACGGGCATCCGGAGCTGTCCGAAGGTAAGCGCCTGTTGCCGGCCTCTTTCGGCACAAGCCCCCGCTCCGGAGCGCACCGCGGCCGGCAGGATGCTCTCTGCCGGCGAAGGTGCCGCTTCTCCGGCAAGGAAGCCTCAGCCGCTTCTCCTGCACACGGAGAGCGTGCTAGCTGCTGAAACGTGAAGAAAGAAGCTGCAGAACACTGGCACTGAGCGTGCAGCTTTCCAGCGGAGAGAAAAAGCTACTTGAACACTCTGCAAGCCTTTCCACTCCCAAAAACATGCACATGGAAGGAGCTGCTGCAAAAGCGATGCTGTGCTCGCTGCTGCTCCTCCTGAAGCTCTGGCTGCTAAATCGGAGGCTTTCCTTCCAATTGCAAGCTGCAAAGCACTTGCTGAATTGCAGGGAAAGTCCGGGAGGCATTTGCTGTGCTGGCACACTTTCTCCTTCCTAGACAGAGTGGAAAAGCTTTTCCCTGCCGTGTAGGCGACAGGAGACGCATTAGACGGGCATCCGGAGCTGTCCGAAGGTAAGCGCCTGTTGCCGGCCTCTTTCGGCACAAGCCCCCGCTCCGGAGCGCACCGCGGCCGGCAGGATGCTCTCTGCCGGCGAACGTGCCGCTTCTCCGGCAAGGAAGCCTCAGCCGCTTCTCCTGCACACGGAGAGCGTGCTAGCTGCTGAAACGTGAAGAAAGAAGCTGCAGAACACTGGCACTGAGCGTGCAGCTTTCCAGCGGAGAGAAAAAGCTACTTGAACACTCTGCAAGCCTTTCCACTCCCAAAAACATGCACATGGAAGGAGCTGCTGCAAAAGCGATGCTGTGCTCGCTGCTGCTCCTCCTGAAGCTCTGGCTGCTAAATCTGAGGCTTTCCTTCCAATTTCAAGCTGCAAAGCACTTGCTGAATTGCAGGGAAAGTCCGGGAGGCATTTGCTGTGCTGGCACACTTTCTCCTTCCCAGACAGAGTGGAAAAGCTTTTCCCTGCCGTGTAGGCGACAAGAGACGCATTAGACGGGCATCCGGAGCTGTCCGAAGGTAAGCGCCTGTTGCCGGCCTCTTTCGGCACAAGCCCCCGCTCCGGAGCGCACCGCGGCCGGCAGGATGCTCTCTGCCGGCGAAGGTGCCGCTTCTCTGGCAAGGAAGCCTCAGCCGCTTCTCCTGCACACGGAGAGCGTGCTAGCTGCTGAAACGTGAAGAAAGAAGCTGCAGAAGACTGGCACTGAGCGTGCAGCTTTCCAGCGGAGAGAAAAAGCTACTTGAACACTCTGCAAGCCTTTCCACTCCCAAAAACATGCACATGGAAGGAGCTGCTGCAAAAGCGATGCTGTGCTCGCTGCTGCTCCTCCTGAAGCTCTGGCTGCTAAATCTGAGGCTTTCCTTCCAATTTCAAGCTGCAAAGCACTTGCTGAATTGCAGGGAAAGTCCGGGAGGCATTTGCTGTGCTGGCACACTTTCTCCTTCCTAGACAGAGTGGAAAAGCTTTTCCCTGCCGTGTAGGCGACAGGAGACGCATTAGACGGGCATCCGGAGCTGTCCGAAGGTAAGCGCCTGTTGCCGGCCTCTTTCGGCACAAGCCCCCGCTCCGGAGCGCACCGCGGCCGGCAGGATGCTCTCTGCCGGCGAAGGTGCCGCTTCTCCGGCAAGGAAGCCTCAGCCGCTTCTCCTGCATACGGAGAACGTGCTAGCTGCTGAAACGTGAAGAAAGAAGCTGCAGAAGACTGGCACTGAGCGTGCAGCTTTCCAGCGGAGAGAAAAAGCTACTTGAACACTCTGCAAGCCTTTCCACTCCCAAAAACATGCACATGGAAGGAGCTGCTGCAAAAGCGATGCTGTGCTCGCTGCTGCTCCTCCTGAAGCTCTGGCTGCTAAATCGGAGGCTTTCCTTCCAATTTCAAGCTGCAAAGCACTTGCTGAATTGCAGGGAAAGTCCGGGAGGCATTTGCTGTGCTGGCACACTTTCTCCTTCCTAGACAGAGTGGAAAAGCTTTTCCCTGCCGTGTAGGCGACAGGAGACGCATTAGACGGGCATCCGGAGCTGTCCGAAGGTAAGCGCCTGTTGCCGGCCTCTTTCGGCACAAGCCCCCGCTCCGGAGCGCACCGCGGCCGGCAGGATGCTCTCTGCCGGCGAAGGTGCCGCTTCTCCGGCAAGGAAGCCTCAGCCGCTTCTCCTGCACACGGAGAGCGTGCTAGCTGCTGAAACGTGAAGAAAGAAGCTGCAGAACACTGGCACTGAGCGTGCAGCTTTCCAGCGGAGAGAAAAAGCTACTTGAACACTCTGCAAGCCTTTCCACTCCCAAAAACATGCACATGGAAGGAGCTGCTGCAAAAGCGATGCTGTGCTCGCTGCTGCTCCTCCTGAAGCTCTGGCTGCTAAATCGGAGGCTTTCCTTCCAATTTCAAGCTGCAAAGCACTTGCTGAATTGCAGGGAAAGTCCGGGAGGCATTTGCTGTGCTGGCACACTTTCTCCTTCCTAGACAGAGTGGAAAAGCTTTTCCCTGCCGTGTAGGCGACAGGAGACGCATTAGACGGGCATCCGGAGCTGTCCGAAGGTAAGCGCCTGTTGCCGGCCTCTTTCGGCACAAGCCCCCGCTCCGGAGCGCACCGCGGCCGGCAGGATGCTCTCTGCCGGCGAACGTGCCGCTTCTCCGGCAAGGAAGCCTCAGCCGCTTCTCCTGCACACGGAGAGCGTGCTAGCTGCTGAAACGTGAAGAAAGAAGCTGCAGAACACTGGCACTGAGCGTGCAGCTTTCCAGCGGAGAGAAAAAGCTACTTGAACACTCTGCAAGCCTTTCCACTCCCAAAAACATGCACATGGAAGGAGCTGCTGCAAAAGCGATGCTGTGCTCGCTGCTGCTCCTCCTGAAGCTCTGGCTGCTAAATCTGAGGCTTTCCTTCCAATTTCAAGCTGCAAAGCACTTGCTGAATTGCAGGGAAAGTCCGGGAGGCATTTGCTGTGCTGGCACACTTTCTCCTTCCCAGACAGAGTGGAAAAGCTTTTCCCTGCCGTGTAGGCGACAAGAGACGCATTAGACGGGCATCCGGAGCTGTCCGAAGGTAAGCGCCTGTTGCCGGCCTCTTTCGGCACAAGCCCCCGCTCCGGAGCGCACCGCGGCCGGCAGGATGCTCTCTGCCGGCGAAGGTGCCGCTTCTCTGGCAAGGAAGCCTCAGCCGCTTCTCCTGCACACGGAGAGCGTGCTAGCTGCTGAAACGTGAAGAAAGAAGCTGCAGAAGACTGGCACTGAGCGTGCAGCTTTCCAGCGGAGAGAAAAAGCTACTTGAACACTCTGCAAGCCTTTCCACTCCCAAAAACATGCACATGGAAGGAGCTGCTGCAAAAGCGATGCTGTGCTCGCTGCTGCTCCTCCTGAAGCTCTGGCTGCTAAATCTGAGGCTTTCCTTCCAATTTCAAGCTGCAAAGCACTTGCTGAATTGCAGGGAAAGTCCGGGAGGCATTTGCTGTGCTGGCACACTTTCTCCTTCCTAGACAGAGTGGAAAAGCTTTTCCCTGCCGTGTAGGCGACAAGAGACGCATTAGACGGGCATCCGGAGCTGTCCGAAGGTAAGCGCCTGTTGCCGGCCTCTTTCGGCACAAGCCCCCGCTCCGGAGCGCACCGCGGCCGGCAGGATGCTCTCTGCCGGCGAACGTGCCGCTTCTCCGGCAAGGAAGCCTCAGCCGCTTCTCCTGCACACGGAGAGCGTGCTAGCTGCTGAAACGTGAAGAAAGAAGCTGCAGAACACTGGCACTGAGCGTGCAGCTTTCCAGCGGAGAGAAAAAGCTACTTGAACACTCTGCAAGCCTTTCCACTCCCAAAAACATGCACATGGAAGGAGCTGCTGCAAAAGCGATGCTGTGCTCGCTGCTGCTCCTCCTGAAGCTCTGGCTTCTAAATCTGAGGCTTTCCTTCCAATTTCAAGCTGCAAAGCACTTGCTGAATTGCAGGGAAAGTCCGGGAGGCATTTGCTGTGCTGGCACACTTTCTCCTTCCTAGACAGAGTGGAAAAGCTTTTCCCTGCCGTGTAGGCGACAGGAGACGCATTAGACGGGCATCCGGAGCTGTCCGAAGGTAAGCGCCTGTTGCCGGCCTCTTTCGGCACAAGCCCCCGCTCCGGAGCGCACCGCGGCCGGCAGGATGCTCTCTGCCGGCGAAGGTGCCGCTTCTCCGGCAAGGAAGCCTCAGCCGCTTCTCCTGCACACGGAGAGCGTGCTAGCTGCTGAAACGTGAAGAAAGAAGCTGCAGAACACTGGCACTGAGCGTGCAGCTTTCCAGCGGAGAGAAAAAGCTACTTGAACACTCTGCAAGCCTTTCCACTCCCAAAAACATGCACATGGAAGGAGCTGCTGCAAAAGCGATGCTGTGCTCGCTGCTGCTCCTCCTGAAGCTCTGGCTGCTAAATCTGAGGCTTTCCTTCCAATTTCAAGCTGCAAAGCACTTGCTGAATTGCAGGGAAAGTCCGGGAGGCATTTGCTGTGCTGGCACACTTTCTCCTTCCCAGACAGAGTGGAAAAGCTTTTCCCTGCCGTGTAGGCGACAAGAGACGCATTAGACGGGCATCCGGAGCTGTCCGAAGGTAAGCGCCTGTTGCCGGCCTCTTTCGGCACAAGCCCCCGCTCCGGAGCGCACCGCGGCCGGCAGGATGCTCTCTGCCGGCGAAGGTGCCGCTTCTCCGGCAAGGAAGCCTCAGCCGCTTCTCCTGCACACGGAGAGCGTGCTAGCTGCTGAAACGTGAAGAAAGAAGCTGCAGAACACTGGCACTGAGCGTGCAGCTTTCCAGCGGAGAGAAGAAGCTACTTGAACACTCTGCAAGCCTTTCCACTCCCAAAAACATGCACATGGAAGGAGCTGCTGCAAAAGCGATGCTGTGCTCGCTGCTGCTCCTCCTGAAGCTCTGGCTGCTAAATCGGAGGCTTTCCTTCCAATTGCAAGCTGCAAAGCACTTGCTGAATTGCAGGGAAAGTCCGGGAGGCATTTGCTGTGCTGGCACACTTTCTCCTTCCTAGACAGAGTGGAAAAGCTTTTCCCTGCCGTGTAGGCGACAGGAGACGCATTAGACGGGCATCCGGAGCTGTCCGAAGGTAAGCGCCTGTTGCCGGCCTCTTTCGGCACAAGCCCCCGCTCCGGAGCGCACCGCGGCCGGCAGGATGCTCTCTGCCGGCGAACGTGCCGCTTCTCCGGCTCAGCCGCTTCTCCTGCACACGGAGAGCGTGCTAGCTGCTGAAACGTGAAGAAAGAAGCTGCAGAACACTGGCACTGAGCGTGCAGCTTTCCAGCGGAGAGAAAAAGCTACTTGAACACTCTGCAAGCCTTTCCACTCCCAAAAACATGCACATGGAAGGAGCTGCTGCAAAAGCGATGCTGTGCTCGCTGCTGCTCCTCCTGAAGCTCTGGCTGCTAAATCTGAGGCTTTCCTTCCAATTTCAAGCTGCAAAGCACTTGCTGAATTGCAGGGAAAGTCCGGGAGGCATTTGCTGTGCTGGCACACTTTCTCCTTCCCAGACAGAGTGGAAAAGCTTTTCCCTGCCGTGTAGGCGACAAGAGACGCATTAGACGGGCATCCGGAGCTGTCCGAAGGTAAGCGCCTGTTGCCGGCCTCTTTCGGCACAAGCCCCCGCTCCGGAGCGCACCGCGGCCGGCAGGATGCTCTCTGCCGGCGAAGGTGCCGCTTCTCCGGCAAGGAAGCCTCAGCCGCTTCTCCTGCACACGGAGAGCGTGCTAGCTGCTGAAACGTGAAGAAAGAAGCTGCAGAAGACTGGCACTGAGCGTGCAGCTTTCCAGCGGAGAGAAAAAGCTACTTGAACACTCTGCAAGCCTTTCCACTCCCAAAAACATGCACATGGAAGGAGCTGCTGCAAAAGCGATGCTGTGCTCGCTGCTGCTCCTCCTGAAGCTCTGGCTGCTAAATCTGAGGCTTTCCTTCCAATTTCAAGCTGCAAAGCACTTGCTGAATTGCAGGGAAAGTCCGGGAGGCATTTGCTGTGCTGGCACACTTTCTCCTTCCCAGACAGAGTGGAAAAGCTTTTCCCTGCCGTGTAGGCGACAAGAGACGCATTAGACGGGCATCCGGAGCTGTCCGAAGGTAAGCGCCTGTTGCCGGCCTCTTTCGGCACAAGCCCCCGCTCCGGAGCGCACCGCGGCCGGCAGGATGCTCTCTGCCGGCGAAGGTGCCGCTTCTCCGGCAAGGAAGCCTCAGCCGCTTCTCCTGCACACGGAGAGCGTGCTAGCTGCTGAAACGTGAAGAAAGAAGCTGCAGAACACTGGCACTGAGCGTGCAGCTTTCCAGCGGAGAGAAGAAGCTACTTGAACACTCTGCAAGCCTTTCCACTCCCAAAAACATGCACATGGAAGGAGCTGCTGCAAAAGCGATGCTGTGCTCGCTGCTGCTCCTCCTGAAGCTCTGGCTGCTAAATCGGAGGCTTTCCTTCCAATTGCAAGCTGCAAAGCACTTGCTGAATTGCAGGGAAAGTCCGGGAGGCATTTGCTGTGCTGGCACACTTTCTCCTTCCTAGACAGAGTGGAAAAGCTTTTCCCTGCCGTGTAGGCGACAGGAGACGCATTAGACGGGCATCCGGAGCTGTCCGAAGGTAAGCGCCTGTTGCCGGCCTCTTTCGGCACAAGCCCCCGCTCCGGAGCGCACCGCGGCCGGCAGGATGCTCTCTGCCGGCGAAGGTGCCGCTTCTCCGGCTCAGCCGCTTCTCCTGCACACGGAGAGCGTGCTAGCTGCTGAAACGTGAAGAAAGAAGCTGCAGAAGACTGGCACTGAGCGTGCAGCTTTCCAGCGGAGAGAAAAAGCTACTTGAACACTCTGCAAGCCTTTCCACTCCCAAAAACATGCACATGGAAGGAGCTGCTGCAAAAGCGATGCTGTGCTCGCTGCTGCTCCTCCTGAAGCTCTGGCTGCTAAATCTGAGGCTTTCCTTCCAATTTCAAGCTGCAAAGCACTTGCTGAATTGCAGGGAAAGTCCGGGAGGCATTTGCTGTGCTGGCACACTTTCTCCTTCCCAGACAGAGTGGAAAAGCTTTTCCCTGCCGTGTAGGCGACAAGAGACGCATTAGACGGGCATCCGGAGCTGTCCGAAGGTAAGCGCCTGTTGCCGGCCTCTTTCGGCACAAGCCCCCGCTCCGGAGCGCACCGCGGCCGGCAGGATGCTCTCTGCCGGCGAAGGTGCCGCTTCTCTGGCAAGGAAGCCTCAGCCGCTTCTCCTGCACACGGAGAGCGTGCTAGCTGCTGAAACGTGAAGAAAGAAGCTGCAGAAGACTGGCACTGAGCGTGCAGCTTTCCAGCGGAGAGAAAAAGCTACTTGAACACTCTGCAAGCCTTTCCACTCCCAAAAACATGCACATGGAAGGAGCTGCTGCAAAAGCGATGCTGTGCTCGCTGCTGCTCCTCCTGAAGCTCTGGCTGCTAAATCTGAGGCTTTCCTTCCAATTTCAAGCTGCAAAGCACTTGCTGAATTGCAGGGAAAGTCCGGGAGGCATTTGCTGTGCTGGCACACTTTCTCCTTCCTAGACAGAGTGGAAAAGCTTTTCCCTGCCGTGTAGGCGACAGGAGACGCATTAGACGGGCATCCGGAGCTGTCCGAAGGTAAGCGCCTGTTGCCGGCCTCTTTCGGCACAAGCCCCCGCTCCGGAGCGCACCGCGGCCGGCAGGATGCTCTCTGCCGGCGAACGTGCCGCTTCTCCGGCAAGGAAGCCTCAGCCGCTTCTCCTGCACACGGAGAGCGTGCTAGCTGCTGAAACGTGAAGAAAGAAGCTGCAGAAGACTGGCACTGAGCGTGCAGCTTTCCAGCGGAGAGAAAAAGCTACTTGAACACTCTGCAAGCCTTTCCACTCCCAAAAACATGCACATGGAAGGAGCTGCTGCAAAAGCGATGCTGTGCTCGCTGCTGCTCCTCCTGAAGCTCTGGCTGCTAAATCTGAGGCTTTCCTTCCAATTTCAAGCTGCAAAGCACTTGCTGAATTGCAGGGAAAGTCCGGGAGGCATTTGCTGTGCTGGCACACTTTCTCCTTCCTAGACAGAGTGGAAAAGCTTTTCCCTGCCGTGTAGGCGACAAGAGACGCATTAGACGGGCATCCGGAGCTGTCCGAAGGTAAGCGCCTGTTGCCGGCCTCTTTCGGCACAAGCCCCCGCTCCGGAGCGCACCGCGGCCGGCAGGATGCTCTCTGCCGGCGAAGGTGCCGCTTCTCCGGCAAGGAAGCCTCAGCCGCTTCTCCTGCACACGGAGAGCGTGCTAGCTGCTGAAACGTGAAGAAAGAAGCTGCAGAACACTGGCACTGAGCGTGCAGCTTTCCAGCGGAGAGAAAAAGCTACTTGAACACTCTGCAAGCCTTTCCACTCCCAAAAACATGCACATGGAAGGAGCTGCTGCAAAAGCGATGCTGTGCTCGCTGCTGCTCCTCCTGAAGCTCTGGCTGCTAAATCTGAGGCTTTCCTTCCAATTTCAAGCTGCAAAGCACTTGCTGAATTGCAGGGAAAGTCCGGGAGGCATTTGCTGTGCTGGCACACTTTCTCCTTCCTAGACAGAGTGGAAAAGCTTTTCCCTGCCGTGTAGGCGACAGGAGACGCATTAGACGGGCATCCGGAGCTGTCCGAAGGTAAGCGCCTGTTGCCGGCCTCTTTCGGCACAAGCCCCCGCTCCGGAGCGCACCGCGGCCGGCAGGATGCTCTCTGCCGGCGAAGGTGCCGCTTCTCCGGCAAGGAAGCCTCAGCCGCTTCTCCTGCACACGGAGAGCGTGCTAGCTGCTGAAACGTGAAGAAAGAAGCTGCAGAACACTGGCACTGAGCGTGCAGCTTTCCAGCGGAGAGAAAAAGCTACTTGAACACTCTGCAAGCCTTTCCACTCCCAAAAACATGCACATGGAAGGAGCTGCTGCAAAAGCGATGCTGTGCTCGCTGCTGCTCCTCCTGAAGCTCTGGCTGCTAAATCTGAGGCTTTCCTTCCAATTTCAAGCTGCAAAGCACTTGCTGAATTGCAGGGAAAGTCCGGGAGGCATTTGCTGTGCTGGCACACTTTCTCCTTCCCAGACAGAGTGGAAAAGCTTTTCCCTGCCGTGTAGGCGACAAGAGACGCATTAGACGGGCATCCGGAGCTGTCCGAAGGTAAGCGCCTGTTGCCGGCCTCTTTCGGCACAAGCCCCCGCTCCGGAGCGCACCGCGGCCGGCAGGATGCTCTCTGCCGGCGAAGGTGCCGCTTCTCCGGCAAGGAAGCCTCAGCCGCTTCTCCTGCACACGGAGAGCGTGCTAGCTGCTGAAACGTGAAGAAAGAAGCTGCAGAACACTGGCACTGAGCGTGCAGCTTTCCAGCGGAGAGAAGAAGCTACTTGAACACTCTGCAAGCCTTTCCACTCCCAAAAACATGCACATGGAAGGAGCTGCTGCAAAAGCGATGCTGTGCTCGCTGCTGCTCCTCCTGAAGCTCTGGCTGCTAAATCGGAGGCTTTCCTTCCAATTGCAAGCTGCAAAGCACTTGCTGAATTGCAGGGAAAGTCCGGGAGGCATTTGCTGTGCTGGCACACTTTCTCCTTCCTAGACAGAGTGGAAAAGCTTTTCCCTGCCGTGTAGGCGACAGGAGACGCATTAGACGGGCATCCGGAGCTGTCCGAAGGTAAGCGCCTGTTGCCGGCCTCTTTCGGCACAAGCCCCCGCTCCGGAGCGCACCGCGGCCGGCAGGATGCTCTCTGCCGGCGAACGTGCCGCTTCTCCGGCAAGGAAGCCTCAGCCGCTTCTCCTGCACACGGAGAGCGTGCTAGCTGCTGAAACGTGAAGAAAGAAGCTGCAGAACACTGGCACTGAGCGTGCAGCTTTCCAGCGGAGAGAAAAAGCTACTTGAACACTCTGCAAGCCTTTCCACTCCCAAAAACATGCACATGGAAGGAGCTGCTGCAAAAGCGATGCTGTGCTCGCTGCTGCTCCTCCTGAAGCTCTGGCTGCTAAATCTGAGGCTTTCCTTCCAATTTCAAGCTGCAAAGCACTTGCTGAATTGCAGGGAAAGTCCGGGAGGCATTTGCTGTGCTGGCACACTTTCTCCTTCCCAGACAGAGTGGAAAAGCTTTTCCCTGCCGTGTAGGCGACAAGAGACGCATTAGACGGGCATCCGGAGCTGTCCGAAGGTAAGCGCCTGTTGCCGGCCTCTTTCGGCACAAGCCCCCGCTCCGGAGCGCACCGCGGCCGGCAGGATGCTCTCTGCCGGCGAAGGTGCCGCTTCTCTGGCAAGGAAGCCTCAGCCGCTTCTCCTGCACACGGAGAGCGTGCTAGCTGCTGAAACGTGAAGAAAGAAGCTGCAGAAGACTGGCACTGAGCGTGCAGCTTTCCAGCGGAGAGAAAAAGCTACTTGAACACTCTGCAAGCCTTTCCACTCCCAAAAACATGCACATGGAAGGAGCTGCTGCAAAAGCGATGCTGTGCTCGCTGCTGCTCCTCCTGAAGCTCTGGCTGCTAAATCGGAGGCTTTCCTTCCAATTGCAAGCTGCAAAGCACTTGCTGAATTGCAGGGAAAGTCCGGGAGGCATTTGCTGTGCTGGCACACTTTCTCCTTCCTAGACAGAGTGGAAAAGCTTTTCCCTGCCGTGTAGGCGACAGGAGACGCATTAGACGGGCATCCGGAGCTGTCCGAAGGTAAGCGCCTGTTGCCGGCCTCTTTCGGCACAAGCCCCCGCTCCGGAGCGCACCGCGGCCGGCAGGATGCTCTCTGCCGGCGAAGGTGCCGCTTCTCCGGCAAGGAAGCCTCAGCCGCTTCTCCTGCACACGGAGAGCGTGCTAGCTGCTGAAACGTGAAGAAAGAAGCTGCAGAAGACTGGCACTGAGCGTGCAGCTTTCCAGCGGAGAGAAAAAGCTACTTGAACACTCTGCAAGCCTTTCCACTCCCAAAAACATGCACATGGAAGGAGCTGCTGCAAAAGCGATGCTGTGCTCGCTGCTGCTCCTCCTGAAGCTCTGGCTTCTAAATCTGAGGCTTTCCTTCCAATTTCAAGCTGCAAAGCACTTGCTGAATTGCAGGGAAAGTCCGGGAGGCATTTGCTGTGCTGGCACACTTTCTCCTTCCTAGACAGAGTGGAAAAGCTTTTCCCTGCCGTGTAGGCGACAGGAGACGCATTAGACGGGCATCCGGAGCTGTCCGAAGGTAAGCGCCTGTTGCCGGCCTCTTTCGGCACAAGCCCCCGCTCCGGAGCGCACCGCGGCCGGCAGGATGCTCTCTGCCGGCGAAGGTGCCGCTTCTCCGGCAAGGAAGCCTCAGCCGCTTCTCCTGCACACGGAGAGCGTGCTAGCTGCTGAAACGTGAAGAAAGAAGCTGCAGAACACTGGCACTGAGCGTGCAGCTTTCCAGCGGAGAGAAAAAGCTACTTGAACACTCTGCAAGCCTTTCCACTCCCAAAAACATGCACATGGAAGGAGCTGCTGCAAAAGCGATGCTGTGCTCGCTGCTGCTCCTCCTGAAGCTCTGGCTGCTAAATCTGAGGCTTTCCTTCCAATTTCAAGCTGCAAAGCACTTGCTGAATTGCAGGGAAAGTCCGGGAGGCATTTGCTGTGCTGGCACACTTTCTCCTTCCCAGACAGAGTGGAAAAGCTTTTCCCTGCCGTGTAGGCGACAAGAGACGCATTAGACGGGCATCCGGAGCTGTCCGAAGGTAAGCGCCTGTTGCCGGCCTCTTTCGGCACAAGCCCCCGCTCCGGAGCGCACCGCGGCCGGCAGGATGCTCTCTGCCGGCGAAGGTGCCGCTTCTCCGGCAAGGAAGCCTCAGCCGCTTCTCCTGCACACGGAGAGCGTGCTAGCTGCTGAAACGTGAAGAAAGAAGCTGCAGAAGACTGGCACTGAGCGTGCAGCTTTCCAGCGGAGAGAAAAAGCTACTTGAACACTCTGCAAGCCTTTCCACTCCCAAAAACATGCACATGGAAGGAGCTGCTGCAAAAGCGATGCTGTGCTCGCTGCTGCTCCTCCTGAAGCTCTGGCTGCTAAATCTGAGGCTTTCCTTCCAATTTCAAGCTGCAAAGCACTTGCTGAATTGCAGGGAAAGTCCGGGAGGCATTTGCTGTGCTGGCACACTTTCTCCTTCCTAGACAGAGTGGAAAAGCTTTTCCCTGCCGTGTAGGCGACAGGAGACGCATTAGACGGGCATCCGGAGCTGTCCGAAGGTAAGCGCCTGTTGCCGGCCTCTTTCGGCACAAGCCCCCGCTCCGGAGCGCACCGCGGCCGGCAGGATGCTCTCTGCCGGCGAAGGTGCCGCTTCTCCGGCAAGGAAGCCTCAGCCGCTTCTCCTGCACACGGAGAGCGTGCTAGCTGCTGAAACGTGAAGAAAGAAGCTGCAGAAGACTGGCACTGAGCGTGCAGCTTTCCAGCGGAGAGAAAAAGCTACTTGAACACTCTGCAAGCCTTTCCACTCCCAAAAACATGCACATGGAAGGAGCTGCTGCAAAAGCGATGCTGTGCTCGCTGCTGCTCGTCCTGAAGCTCTGGCTGCTAAATCTGAGGCTTTCCTTCCAATTTCAAGCTGCAAAGCACTTGCTGAATTGCAGGGAAAGTCCGGGAGGCATTTGCTGTGCTGGCACACTTTCTCCTTCCTAGACAGAGTGGAAAAGCTTTTCCCTGCCGTGTAGGCGACAGGAGACGCATTAGACGGGCATCCGGAGCTGTCCGAAGGTAAGCGCCTGTTGCCGGCCTCTTTCGGCACAAGCCCCCGCTCCGGAGCGCACCGCGGCCGGCAGGATGCTCTCTGCCGGCGAAGGTGCCGCTTCTCCGGCAAGGAAGCCTCAGCCGCTTCTCCTGCACACGGAGAGCGTGCTAGCTGCTGAAACGTGAAGAAAGAAGCTGCAGAACACTGGCACTGAGCGTGCAGCTTTCCAGCGGAGAGAAAAAGCTACTTGAACACTCTGCAAGCCTTTCCACTCCCAAAAACATGCACATGGAAGGAGCTGCTGCAAAAGCGATGCTGTGCTCGCTGCTGCTCCTCCTGAAGCTCTGGCTGCTAAATCTGAGGCTTTCCTTTCAATTTCAAGCTGCAAAGCACTTGCTGAATTGCAGGGAAAGTCCGGGAGGCATTTGCTGTGCTGGCACACTTTCTCCTTCCTAGACAGAGTGGAAAAGCTTTTCCCTGCCGTGTAGGCGACAAGAGACGCATTAGACGGGCATCCGGAGCTGTCCGAAGGTAAGCGCCTGTTGCCGGCCTCTTTCGGCACAAGCCCCCGCTCCGGAGCGCACCGCGGCCGGCAGGATGCTCTCTGCCGGCGAAGGTGCCGCTTCTCCGGCAAGGAAGCCTCAGCCGCTTCTCCTGCACACGGAGAGCGTGCTAGCTGCTGAAACGTGAAGAAAGAAGCTGCAGAACACTGGCACTGAGCGTGCAGCTTTCCAGCGGAGAGAAAAAGCTACTTGAACACTCTGCAAGCCTTTCCACTCCCAAAAACATGCACATGGAAGGAGCTGCTGCAAAAGCGATGCTGTGCTCGCTGCTGCTCCTCCTGAAGCTCTGGCTGCTAAATCTGAGGCTTTCCTTCCAATTTCAAGCTGCAAAGCACTTGCTGAATTGCAGGGAAAGTCCGGGAGGCATTTGCTGTGCTGGCACACTTTCTCCTTCCCAGACAGAGTGGAAAAGCTTTTCCCTGCCGTGTAGGCGACAAGAGACGCATTAGACGGGCATCCGGAGCTGTCCGAAGGTAAGCGCCTGTTGCCGGCCTCTTTCGGCACAAGCCCCCGCTCCGGAGCGCACCGCGGCCGGCAGGATGCTCTCTGCCGGCGAAGGTGCCGCTTCTCTGGCAAGGAAGCCTCAGCCGCTTCTCCTGCACACGGAGAGCGTGCTAGCTGCTGAAACGTGAAGAAAGAAGCTGCAGAAGACTGGCACTGAGCGTGCAGCTTTCCAGCGGAGAGAAAAAGCTACTTGAACACTCTGCAAGCCTTTCCACTCCCAAAAACATGCACATGGAAGGAGCTGCTGCAAAAGCGATGCTGTGCTCGCTGCTGCTCCTCCTGAAGCTCTGGCTGCTAAATCTGAGGCTTTCCTTCCAATTTCAAGCTGCAAAGCACTTGCTGAATTGCAGGGAAAGTCCGGGAGGCATTTGCTGTGCTGGCACACTTTCTCCTTCCTAGACAGAGTGGAAAAGCTTTTCCCTGCCGTGTAGGCGACAGGAGACGCATTAGACGGGCATCCGGAGCTGTCCGAAGGTAAGCGCCTGTTGCCGGCCTCTTTCGGCACAAGCCCCCGCTCCGGAGCGCACCGCGGCCGGCAGGATGCTCTCTGCCGGCGAAGGTGCCGCTTCTCCGGCAAGGAAGCCTCAGCCGCTTCTCCTGCACACGGAGAGCGTGCTAGCTGCTGAAACGTGAAGAAAGAAGCTGCAGAACACTGGCACTGAGCGTGCAGCTTTCCAGCGGAGAGAAAAAGCTACTTGAACACTCTGCAAGCCTTTCCACTCCCAAAAACATGCACATGGAAGGAGCTGCTGCAAAAGCGATGCTGTGCTCGCTGCTGCTCCTCCTGAAGCTCTGGCTGCTAAATCTGAGGCTTTCCTTCCAATTTCAAGCTGCAAAGCACTTGCTGAATTGCAGGGAAAGTCCGGGAGGCATTTGCTGTGCTGGCACACTTTCTCCTTCCTAGACAGAGTGGAAAAGCTTTTCCCTGCCGTGTAGGCGACAAGAGACGCATTAGACGGGCATCCGGAGCTGTCCGAAGGTAAGCGCCTGTTGCCGGCCTCTTTCGGCACAAGCCCCCGCTCCGGAGCGCACCGCGGCCGGCAGGATGCTCTCTGCCGGCGAACGTGCCGCTTCTCCGGCAAGGAAGCCTCAGCCGCTTCTCCTGCACACGGAGAGCGTGCTAGCTGCTGAAACGTGAAGAAAGAAGCTGCAGAACACTGGCACTGAGCGTGCAGCTTTCCAGCGGAGAGAAAAAGCTACTTGAACACTCTGCAAGCCTTTCCACTCCCAAAAACATGCACATGGAAGGAGCTGCTGCAAAAGCGATGCTGTGCTCGCTGCTGCTCCTCCTGAAGCTCTGGCTTCTAAATCTGAGGCTTTCCTTCCAATTTCAAGCTGCAAAGCACTTGCTGAATTGCAGGGAAAGTCCGGGAGGCATTTGCTGTGCTGGCACACTTTCTCCTTCCTAGACAGAGTGGAAAAGCTTTTCCCTGCCGTGTAGGCGACAGGAGACGCATTAGACGGGCATCCGGAGCTGTCCGAAGGTAAGCGCCTGTTGCCGGCCTCTTTCGGCACAAGCCCCCGCTCCGGAGCGCACCGCGGCCGGCAGGATGCTCTCTGCCGGCGAACGTGCCGCTTCTCCGGCAAGGAAGCCTCAGCCGCTTCTCCTGCACACGGAGAGCGTGCTAGCTGCTGAAACGTGAAGAAAGAAGCTGCAGAACACTGGCACTGAGCGTGCAGCTTTCCAGCGGAGAGAAAAAGCTACTTGAACACTCTGCAAGCCTTTCCACTCCCAAAAACATGCACATGGAAGGAGCTGCTGCAAAAGCGATGCTGTGCTCGCTGCTGCTCCTCCTGAAGCTCTGGCTGCTAAATCTGAGGCTTTCCTTCCAATTTCAAGCTGCAAAGCACTTGCTGAATTGCAGGGAAAGTCCGGGAGGCATTTGCTGTGCTGGCACACTTTCTCCTTCCCAGACAGAGTGGAAAAGCTTTTCCCTGCCGTGTAGGCGACAAGAGACGCATTAGACGGGCATCCGGAGCTGTCCGAAGGTAAGCGCCTGTTGCCGGCCTCTTTCGGCACAAGCCCCCGCTCCGGAGCGCACCGCGGCCGGCAGGATGCTCTCTGCCGGCGAAGGTGCCGCTTCTCCGGCAAGGAAGCCTCAGCCGCTTCTCCTGCACACGGAGAGCGTGCTAGCTGCTGAAACGTGAAGAAAGAAGCTGCAGAAGACTGGCACTGAGCGTGCAGCTTTCCAGCGGAGAGAAAAAGCTACTTGAACACTCTGCAAGCCTTTCCACTCCCAAAAACATGCACATGGAAGGAGCTGCTGCAAAAGCGATGCTGTGCTCGCTGCTGCTCCTCCTGAAGCTCTGGCTGCTAAATCTGAGGCTTTCCTTCCAATTTCAAGCTGCAAAGCACTTGCTGAATTGCAGGGAAAGTCCGGGAGGCATTTGCTGTGCTGGCACACTTTCTCCTTCCTAGACAGAGTGGAAAAGCTTTTCCCTGCCGTGTAGGCGACAGGAGACGCATTAGACGGGCATCCGGAGCTGTCCGAAGGTAAGCGCCTGTTGCCGGCCTCTTTCGGCACAAGCCCCCGCTCCGGAGCGCACCGCGGCCGGCAGGATGCTCTCTGCCGGCGAAGGTGCCGCTTCTCCGGCAAGGAAGCCTCAGCCGCTTCTCCTGCACACGGAGAGCGTGCTAGCTGCTGAAACGTGAAGAAAGAAGCTGCAGAAGACTGGCACTGAGCGTGCAGCTTTCCAGCGGAGAGAAAAAGCTACTTGAACACTCTGCAAGCCTTTCCACTCCCAAAAACATGCACATGGAAGGAGCTGCTGCAAAAGCGATGCTGTGCTCGCTGCTGCTCCTCCTGAAGCTCTGGCTGCTAAATCTGAGGCTTTCCTTCCAATTTCAAGCTGCAAAGCACTTGCTGAATTGCAGGGAAAGTCCGGGAGGCATTTGCTGTGCTGGCACACTTTCTCCTTCCTAGACAGAGTGGAAAAGCTTTTCCCTGCCGTGTAGGCGACAGGAGACGCATTAGACGGGCATCCGGAGCTGTCCGAAGGTAAGCGCCTGTTGCCGGCCTCTTTCGGCACAAGCCCCCGCTCCGGAGCGCACCGCGGCCGGCAGGATGCTCTCTGCCGGCGAAGGTGCCGCTTCTCCGGCAAGGAAGCCTCAGCCGCTTCTCCTGCACACGGAGAGCGTGCTAGCTGCTGAAACGTGAAGAAAGAAGCTGCAGAACACTGGCACTGAGCGTGCAGCTTTCCAGCGGAGAGAAAAAGCTACTTGAACACTCTGCAAGCCTTTCCACTCCCAAAAACATGCACATGGAAGGAGCTGCTGCAAAAGCGATGCTGTGCTCGCTGCTGCTCCTCCTGAAGCTCTGGCTGCTAAATCTGAGGCTTTCCTTTCAATTTCAAGCTGCAAAGCACTTGCTGAATTGCAGGGAAAGTCCGGGAGGCATTTGCTGTGCTGGCACACTTTCTCCTTCCTAGACAGAGTGGAAAAGCTTTTCCCTGCCGTGTAGGCGACAAGAGACGCATTAGACGGGCATCCGGAGCTGTCCGAAGGTAAGCGCCTGTTGCCGGCCTCTTTCGGCACAAGCCCCCGCTCCGGAGCGCACCGCGGCCGGCAGGATGCTCTCTGCCGGCGAAGGTGCCGCTTCTCCGGCAAGGAAGCCTCAGCCGCTTCTCCTGCACACGGAGAGCGTGCTAGCTGCTGAAACGTGAAGAAAGAAGCTGCAGAACACTGGCACTGAGCGTGCAGCTTTCCAGCGGAGAGAAAAAGCTACTTGAACACTCTGCAAGCCTTTCCACTCCCAAAAACATGCACATGGAAGGAGCTGCTGCAAAAGCGATGCTGTGCTCGCTGCTGCTCCTCCTGAAGCTCTGGCTGCTAAATCTGAGGCTTTCCTTCCAATTTCAAGCTGCAAAGCACTTGCTGAATTGCAGGGAAAGTCCGGGAGGCATTTGCTGTGCTGGCACACTTTCTCCTTCCTAGACAGAGTGGAAAAGCTTTTCCCTGCCGTGTAGGCGACAGGAGACGCATTAGACGGGCATCCGGAGCTGTCCGAAGGTAAGCGCCTGTTGCCGGCCTCTTTCGGCACAAGCCCCCGCTCCGGAGCGCACCGCGGCCGGCAGGATGCTCTCTGCCGGCGAAGGTGCCGCTTCTCCGGCAAGGAAGCCTCAGCCGCTTCTCCTGCACACGGAGAGCGTGCTAGCTGCTGAAACGTGAAGAAAGAAGCTGCAGAACACTGGCACTGAGCGTGCAGCTTTCCAGCGGAGAGAAAAAGCTACTTGAACACTCTGCAAGCCTTTCCACTCCCAAAAACATGCACATGGAAGGAGCTGCTGCAAAAGCGATGCTGTGCTCGCTGCTGCTCCTCCTGAAGCTCTGGCTGCTAAATCGGAGGCTTTCCTTCCAATTTCAAGCTGCAAAGCACTTGCTGAATTGCAGGGAAAGTCCGGGAGGCATTTGCTGTGCTGGCACACTTTCTCCTTCCCAGACAGAGTGGAAAAGCTTTTCCCTGCCGTGTAGGCGACAAGAGACGCATTAGACGGGCATCCGGAGCTGTCCGAAGGTAAGCGCCTGTTGCCGGCCTCTTTCGGCACAAGCCCCCGCTCCGGAGCGCACCGCGGCCGGCAGGATGCTCTCTGCCGGCGAAGGTGCCGCTTCTCCGGCAAGGAAGCCTCAGCCGCTTCTCCTGCACACGGAGAGCGTGCTAGCTGCTGAAACGTGAAGAAAGAAGCTGCAGAACACTGGCACTGAGCGTGCAGCTTTCCAGCGGAGAGAAAAAGCTACTTGAACACTCTGCAAGCCTTTCCACTCCCAAAAACATGCACATGGAAGGAGCTGCTGCAAAAGCGATGCTGTGCTCGCTGCTGCTCCTCCTGAAGCTCTGGCTGCTAAATCGGAGGCTTTCCTTCCAATTGCAAGCTGCAAAGCACTTGCTGAATTGCAGGGAAAGTCCGGGAGGCATTTGCTGTGCTGGCACACTTTCTCCTTCCTAGACAGAGTGGAAAAGCTTTTCCCTGCCGTGTAGGCGACAGGAGACGCATTAGACGGGCATCCGGAGCTGTCCGAAGGTAAGCGCCTGTTGCCGGCCTCTTTCGGCACAAGCCCCCGCTCCGGAGCGCACCGCGGCCGGCAGGATGCTCTCTGCCGGCGAAGGTGCCGCTTCTCCGGCAAGGAAGCCTCAGCCGCTTCTCCTGCACACGGAGAGCGTGCTAGCTGCTGAAACGTGAAGAAAGAAGCTGCAGAAGACTGGCACTGAGCGTGCAGCTTTCCAGCGGAGAGAAAAAGCTACTTGAACACTCTGCAAGCCTTTCCACTCCCAAAAACATGCACATGGAAGGAGCTGCTGCAAAAGCGATGCTGTGCTCGCTGCTGCTCCTCCTGAAGCTCTGGCTGCTAAATCTGAGGCTTTCCTTCCAATTTCAAGCTGCAAAGCACTTGCTGAATTGCAGGGAAAGTCCGGGAGGCATTTGCTGTGCTGGCACACTTTCTCCTTCCCAGACAGAGTGGAAAAGCTTTTCCCTGCCGTGTAGGCGACAAGAGACGCATTAGACGGGCATCCGGAGCTGTCCGAAGGTAAGCGCCTGTTGCCGGCCTCTTTCGGCACAAGCCCCCGCTCCGGAGCGCACCGCGGCCGGCAGGATGCTCTCTGCCGGCGAAGGTGCCGCTTCTCTGGCAAGGAAGCCTCAGCCGCTTCTCCTGCACACGGAGAGCGTGCTAGCTGCTGAAACGTGAAGAAAGAAGCTGCAGAAGACTGGCACTGAGCGTGCAGCTTTCCAGCGGAGAGAAAAAGCTACTTGAACACTCTGCAAGCCTTTCCACTCCCAAAAACATGCACATGGAAGGAGCTGCTGCAAAAGCGATGCTGTGCTCGCTGCTGCTCCTCCTGAAGCTCTGGCTGCTAAATCTGAGGCTTTCCTTCCAATTTCAAGCTGCAAAGCACTTGCTGAATTGCAGGGAAAGTCCGGGAGGCATTTGCTGTGCTGGCACACTTTCTCCTTCCTAGACAGAGTGGAAAAGCTTTTCCCTGCCGTGTAGGCGACAGGAGACGCATTAGACGGGCATCCGGAGCTGTCCGAAGGTAAGCGCCTGTTGCCGGCCTCTTTCGGCACAAGCCCCCGCTCCGGAGCGCACCGCGGCCGGCAGGATGCTCTCTGCCGGCGAACGTGCCGCTTCTCCGGCAAGGAAGCCTCAGCCGCTTCTCCTGCACACGGAGAGCGTGCTAGCTGCTGAAACGTGAAGAAAGAAGCTGCAGAACACTGGCACTGAGCGTGCAGCTTTCCAGCGGAGAGAAAAAGCTACTTGAACACTCTGCAAGCCTTTCCACTCCCAAAAACATGCACATGGAAGGAGCTGCTGCAAAAGCGATGCTGTGCTCGCTGCTGCTCCTCCTGAAGCTCTGGCTGCTAAATCGGAGGCTTTCCTTCCAATTTCAAGCTGCAAAGCACTTGCTGAATTGCAGGGAAAGTCCGGGAGGCATTTGCTGTGCTGGCACACTTTCTCCTTCCTAGACAGAGTGGAAAAGCTTTTCCCTGCCGTGTAGGCGACAAGAGACGCATTAGACGGGCATCCGGAGCTGTCCGAAGGTAAGCGCCTGTTGCCGGCCTCTTTCGGCACAAGCCCCCGCTCCGGAGCGCACCGCGGCCGGCAGGATGCTCTCTGCCGGCGAAGGTGCCGCTTCTCCGGCAAGGAAGCCTCAGCCGCTTCTCCTGCACACGGAGAGCGTGCTAGCTGCTGAAACGTGAAGAAAGAAGCTGCAGAACACTGGCACTGAGCGTGCAGCTTTCCAGCGGAGAGAAAAAGCTACTTGAACACTCTGCAAGCCTTTCCACTCCCAAAAACATGCACATGGAAGGAGCTGCTGCAAAAGCGATGCTGTGCTCGCTGCTGCTCCTCCTGAAGCTCTGGCTTCTAAATCTGAGGCTTTCCTTCCAATTTCAAGCTGCAAAGCACTTGCTGAATTGCAGGGAAAGTCCGGGAGGCATTTGCTGTGCTGGCACACTTTCTCCTTCCTAGACAGAGTGGAAAAGCTTTTCCCTGCCGTGTAGGCGACAGGAGACGCATTAGACGGGCATCCGGAGCTGTCCGAAGGTAAGCGCCTGTTGCCGGCCTCTTTCGGCACAAGCCCCCGCTCCGGAGCGCACCGCGGCCGGCAGGATGCTCTCTGCCGGCGAAGGTGCCGCTTCTCCGGCAAGGAAGCCTCAGCCGCTTCTCCTGCACACGGAGAGCGTGCTAGCTGCTGAAACGTGAAGAAAGAAGCTGCAGAACACTGGCACTGAGCGTGCAGCTTTCCAGCGGAGAGAAAAAGCTACTTGAACACTCTGCAAGCCTTTCCACTCCCAAAAACATGCACATGGAAGGAGCTGCTGCAAAAGCGATGCTGTGCTCGCTGCTGCTCCTCCTGAAGCTCTGGCTGCTAAATCGGAGGCTTTCCTTCCAATTTCAAGCTGCAAAGCACTTGCTGAATTGCAGGGAAAGTCCGGGAGGCATTTGCTGTGCTGGCACACTTTCTCCTTCCTAGACAGAGTGGAAAAGCTTTTCCCTGCCGTGTAGGCGACAAGAGACGCATTAGACGGGCATCCGGAGCTGTCCGAAGGTAAGCGCCTGTTGCCGGCCTCTTTCGGCACAAGCCCCCGCTCCGGAGCGCACCGCGGCCGGCAGGATGCTCTCTGCCGGCGAAGGTGCCGCTTCTCCGGCAAGGAAGCCTCAGCCGCTTCTCCTGCACACGGAGAGCGTGCTAGCTGCTGAAACGTGAAGAAAGAAGCTGCAGAACACTGGCACTGAGCGTGCAGCTTTCCAGCGGAGAGAAAAAGCTACTTGAACACTCTGCAAGCCTTTCCACTCCCAAAAACATGCACATGGAAGGAGCTGCTGCAAAAGCGATGCTGTGCTCGCTGCTGCTCCTCCTGAAGCTCTGGCTGCTAAATCTGAGGCTTTCCTTCCAATTTCAAGCTGCAAAGCACTTGCTGAATTGCAGGGAAAGTCCGGGAGGCATTTGCTGTGCTGGCACACTTTCTCCTTCCTAGACAGAGTGGAAAAGCTTTTCCCTGCCGTGTAGGCGACAGGAGACGCATTAGACGGGCATCCGGAGCTGTCCGAAGGTAAGCGCCTGTTGCCGGCCTCTTTCGGCACAAGCCCCCGCTCCGGAGCGCACCGCGGCCGGCAGGATGCTCTCTGCCGGCGAAGGTGCCGCTTCTCCGGCAAGGAAGCCTCAGCCGCTTCTCCTGCACACGGAGAGCGTGCTAGCTGCTGAAACGTGAAGAAAGAAGCTGCAGAAGACTGGCACTGAGCGTGCAGCTTTCCAGCGGAGAGAAAAAGCTACTTGAACACTCTGCAAGCCTTTCCACTCCCAAAAACATGCACATGGAAGGAGCTGCTGCAAAAGCGATGCTGTGCTCGCTGCTGCTCCTCCTGAAGCTCTGGCTGCTAAATCTGAGGCTTTCCTTCCAATTTCAAGCTGCAAAGCACTTGCTGAATTGCAGGGAAAGTCCGGGAGGCATTTGCTGTGCTGGCACACTTTCTCCTTCCTAGACAGAGTGGAAAAGCTTTTCCCTGCCGTGTAGGCGACAGGAGACGCATTAGACGGGCATCCGGAGCTGTCCGAAGGTAAGCGCCTGTTGCCGGCCTCTTTCGGCACAAGCCCCCGCTCCGGAGCGCACCGCGGCCGGCAGGATGCTCTCTGCCGGCGAAGGTGCCGCTTCTCCGGCAAGGAAGCCTCAGCCGCTTCTCCTGCACACGGAGAGCGTGCTAGCTGCTGAAACGTGAAGAAAGAAGCTGCAGAACACTGGCACTGAGCGTGCAGCTTTCCAGCGGAGAGAAAAAGCTACTTGAACACTCTGCAAGCCTTTCCACTCCCAAAAACATGCACATGGAAGGAGCTGCTGCAAAAGCGATGCTGTGCTCGCTGCTGCTCCTCCTGAAGCTCTGGCTGCTAAATCTGAGGCTTTCCTTCCAATTTCAAGCTGCAAAGCACTTGCTGAATTGCAGGGAAAGTCCGGGAGGCATTTGCTGTGCTGGCACACTTTCTCCTTCCTAGACAGAGTGGAAAAGCTTTTCCCTGCCGTGTAGGCGACAAGAGACGCATTAGACGGGCATCCGGAGCTGTCCGAAGGTAAGCGCCTGTTGCCGGCCTCTTTCGGCACAAGCCCCCGCTCCGGAGCGCACCGCGGCCGGCAGGATGCTCTCTGCCGGCGAAGGTGCCGCTTCTCCGGCAAGGAAGCCTCAGCCGCTTCTCCTGCACACGGAGAGCGTGCTAGCTGCTGAAACGTGAAGAAAGAAGCTGCAGAACACTGGCACTGAGCGTGCAGCTTTCCAGCGGAGAGAAAAAGCTACTTGAACACTCTGCAAGCCTTTCCACTCCCAAAAACATGCACATGGAAGGAGCTGCTGCAAAAGCGATGCTGTGCTCGCTGCTGCTCCTCCTGAAGCTCTGGCTGCTAAATCTGAGGCTTTCCTTCCAATTTCAAGCTGCAAAGCACTTGCTGAATTGCAGGGAAAGTCCGGGAGGCATTTGCTGTGCTGGCACACTTTCTCCTTCCTAGACAGAGTGGAAAAGCTTTTCCCTGCCGTGTAGGCGACAGGAGACGCATTAGACGGGCATCCGGAGCTGTCCGAAGGTAAGCGCCTGTTGCCGGCCTCTTTCGGCACAAGCCCCCGCTCCGGAGCGCACCGCGGCCGGCAGGATGCTCTCTGCCGGCGAAGGTGCCGCTTCTCCGGCAAGGAAGCCTCAGCCGCTTCTCCTGCACACGGAGAGCGTGCTAGCTGCTGAAACGTGAAGAAAGAAGCTGCAGAAGACTGGCACTGAGCGTGCAGCTTTCCAGCGGAGAGAAAAAGCTACTTGAACACTCTGCAAGCCTTTCCACTCCCAAAAACATGCACATGGAAGGAGCTGCTGCAAAAGCGATGCTGTGCTCGCTGCTGCTCCTCCTGAAGCTCTGGCTGCTAAATCGGAGGCTTTCCTTCCAATTTCAAGCTGCAAAGCACTTGCTGAATTGCAGGGAAAGTCCGGGAGGCATTTGCTGTGCTGGCACACTTTCTCCTTCCTAGACAGAGTGGAAAAGCTTTTCCCTGCCGTGTAGGCGACAAGAGACGCATTAGACGGGCATCCGGAGCTGTCCGAAGGTAAGCGCCTGTTGCCGGCCTCTTTCGGCACAAGCCCCCGCTCCGGAGCGCACCGCGGCCGGCAGGATGCTCTCTGCCGGCGAAGGTGCCGCTTCTCCGGCAAGGAAGCCTCAGCCGCTTCTCCTGCACACGGAGAGCGTGCTAGCTGCTGAAACGTGAAGAAAGAAGCTGCAGAAGACTGGCACTGAGCGTGCAGCTTTCCAGCGGAGAGAAAAAGCTACTTGAACACTCTGCAAGCCTTTCCACTCCCAAAAACATGCACATGGAAGGAGCTGCTGCAAAAGCGATGCTGTGCTCGCTGCTGCTCCTCCTGAAGCTCTGGCTGCTAAATCTGAGGCTTTCCTTCCAATTTCAAGCTGCAAAGCACTTGCTGAATTGCAGGGAAAGTCCGGGAGGCATTTGCTGTGCTGGCACACTTTCTCCTTCCTAGACAGAGTGGAAAAGCTTTTCCCTGCCGTGTAGGCGACAGGAGACGCATTAGACGGGCATCCGGAGCTGTCCGAAGGTAAGCGCCTGTTGCCGGCCTCTTTCGGCACAAGCCCCCGCTCCGGAGCGCACCGCGGCCGGCAGGATGCTCTCTGCCGGCGAACGTGCCGCTTCTCCGGCAAGGAAGCCTCAGCCGCTTCTCCTGCACACGGAGAGCGTGCTAGCTGCTGAAACGTGAAGAAAGAAGCTGCAGAAGACTGGCACTGAGCGTGCAGCTTTCCAGCGGAGAGAAAAAGCTACTTGAACACTCTGCAAGCCTTTCCACTCCCAAAAACATGCACATGGAAGGAGCTGCTGCAAAAGCGATGCTGTGCTCGCTGCTGCTCCTCCTGAAGCTCTGGCTGCTAAATCGGAGGCTTTCCTTCCAATTTCAAGCTGCAAAGCACTTGCTGAATTGCAGGGAAAGTCCGGGAGGCATTTGCTGTGCTGGCACACTTTCTCCTTCCTAGACAGAGTGGAAAAGCTTTTCCCTGCCGTGTAGGCGACAAGAGACGCATTAGACGGGCATCCGGAGCTGTCCGAAGGTAAGCGCCTGTTGCCGGCCTCTTTCGGCACAAGCCCCCGCTCCGGAGCGCACCGCGGCCGGCAGGATGCTCTCTGCCGGCGAAGGTGCCGCTTCTCCGGCAAGGAAGCCTCAGCCGCTTCTCCTGCACACGGAGAGCGTGCTAGCTGCTGAAACGTGAAGAAAGAAGCTGCAGAAGACTGGCACTGAGCGTGCAGCTTTCCAGCGGAGAGAAAAAGCTACTTGAACACTCTGCAAGCCTTTCCACTCCCAAAAACATGCACATGGAAGGAGCTGCTGCAAAAGCGATGCTGTGCTCGCTGCTGCTCCTCCTGAAGCTCTGGCTGCTAAATCGGAGGCTTTCCTTCCAATTTCAAGCTGCAAAGCACTTGCTGAATTGCAGGGAAAGTCCGGGAGGCATTTGCTGTGCTGGCACACTTTCTCCTTCCTAGACAGAGTGGAAAAGCTTTTCCCTGCCGTGTAGGCGACAGGAGACGCATTAGACGGGCATCCGGAGCTGTCCGAAGGTAAGCGCCTGTTCCCGGCCTCTTTTGGCACAAGCCCCCGCTCCGGAGCGCACCGCGGCCGGCAGGATGCTCTCTGCCGGCGAAGGTGCCGCTTCTCCGGCAAGGAAGCCTCAGCCGCTTCTCCTGCACACGGAGAGCGTGCTAGCTGCTGAAACGTGAAGAAAGAAGCTGCAGAAGACTGGCACTGAGCGTGCAGCTTTCCAGCGGAGAGAAAAAGCTACTTGAACACTCTGCAAGCCTTTCCACTCCCAAAAACATGCACATGGAAGGAGCTGCTGCAAAAGCGATGCTGTGCTCGCTGCTGCTCCTCCTGAAGCTCTGGCTGCTAAATCTGAGGCTTTCCTTCCAATTTCAAGCTGCAAAGCACTTGCTGAATTGCAGGGAAAGTCCGGGAGGCATTTGCTGTGCTGGCACACTTTCTCCTTCCTAGACAGAGTGGAAAAGCTTTTCCCTGCCGTGTAGGCGACAGGAGACGCATTAGACGGGCATCCGGAGCTGTCCGAAGGTAAGCGCCTGTTGCCGGCCTCTTTCGGCACAAGCCCCCGCTCCGGAGCGCACCGCGGCCGGCAGGATGCTCTCTGCCGGCGAACGTGCCGCTTCTCCGGCAAGGAAGCCTCAGCCGCTTCTCCTGCACACGGAGAGCGTGCTAGCTGCTGAAACGTGAAGAAAGAAGCTGCAGAAGACTGGCACTGAGCGTGCAGCTTTCCAGCGGAGAGAAAAAGCTACTTGAACACTCTGCAAGCCTTTCCACTCCCAAAAACATGCACATGGAAGGAGCTGCTGCAAAAGCGATGCTGTGCTCGCTGCTGCTCCTCCTGAAGCTCTGGCTGCTAAATCTGAGGCTTTCCTTCCAATTTCAAGCTGCAAAGCACTTGCTGAATTGCAGGGAAAGTCCGGGAGGCATTTGCTGTGCTGGCACACTTTCTCCTTCCTAGACAGAGTGGAAAAGCTTTTCCCTGCCGTGTAGGCGACAAGAGACGCATTAGACGGGCATCCGGAGCTGTCCGAAGGTAAGCGCCTGTTGCCGGCCTCTTTCGGCACAAGCCCCCGCTCCGGAGCGCACCGCGGCCGGCAGGATGCTCTCTGCCGGCGAAGGTGCCGCTTCTCCGGCAAGGAAGCCTCAGCCGCTTCTCCTGCACACGGAGAGCGTGCTAGCTGCTGAAACGTGAAGAAAGAAGCTGCAGAACACTGGCACTGAGCGTGCAGCTTTCCAGCGGAGAGAAAAAGCTACTTGAACACTCTGCAAGCCTTTCCACTCCCAAAAACATGCACATGGAAGGAGCTGCTGCAAAAGCGATGCTGTGCTCGCTGCTGCTCCTCCTGAAGCTCTGGCTGCTAAATCTGAGGCTTTCCTTCCAATTTCAAGCTGCAAAGCACTTGCTGAATTGCAGGGAAAGTCCGGGAGGCATTTGCTGTGCTGGCACACTTTCTCCTTCCTAGACAGAGTGGAAAAGCTTTTCCCTGCCGTGTAGGCGACAGGAGACGCATTAGACGGGCATCCGGAGCTGTCCGAAGGTAAGCGCCTGTTGCCGGCCTCTTTCGGCACAAGCCCCCGCTCCGGAGCGCACCGCGGCCGGCAGGATGCTCTCTGCCGGCGAAGGTGCCGCTTCTCCGGCAAGGAAGCCTCAGCCGCTTCTCCTGCACACGGAGAGCGTGCTAGCTGCTGAAACGTGAAGAAAGAAGCTGCAGAACACTGGCACTGAGCGTGCAGCTTTCCAGCGGAGAGAAAAAGCTACTTGAACACTCTGCAAGCCTTTCCACTCCCAAAAACATGCACATGGAAGGAGCTGCTGCAAAAGCGATGCTGTGCTCGCTGCTGCTCCTCCTGAAGCTCTGGCTGCTAAATCGGAGGCTTTCCTTCCAATTTCAAGCTGCAAAGCACTTGCTGAATTGCAGGGAAAGTCCGGGAGGCATTTGCTGTGCTGGCACACTTTCTCCTTCCTAGACAGAGTGGAAAAGCTTTTCCCTGCCGTGTAGGCGACAAGAGACGCATTAGACGGGCATCCGGAGCTGTCCGAAGGTAAGCGCCTGTTGCCGGCCTCTTTCGGCACAAGCCCCCGCTCCGGAGCGCACCGCGGCCGGCAGGATGCTCTCTGCCGGCGAAGGTGCCGCTTCTCCGGCAAGGAAGCCTCAGCCGCTTCTCCTGCACACGGAGAGCGTGCTAGCTGCTGAAACGTGAAGAAAGAAGCTGCAGAAGACTGGCACTGAGCGTGCAGCTTTCCAGCGGAGAGAAAAAGCTACTTGAACACTCTGCAAGCCTTTCCACTCCCAAAAACATGCACATGGAAGGAGCTGCTGCAAAAGCGATGCTGTGCTCGCTGCTGCTCCTCCTGAAGCTCTGGCTGCTAAATCTGAGGCTTTCCTTCCAATTTCAAGCTGCAAAGCACTTGCTGAATTGCAGGGAAAGTCCGGGAGGCATTTGCTGTGCTGGCACACTTTCTCCCTCCTAGACAGAGTGGAAAAGCTTTTCCCTGCCGTGTAGGCGACAAGAGACGCATTAGACGGGCATCCGGAGCTGTCCGAAGGTAAGCGCCTGTTGCCGGCCTCTTTCGGCACAAGCCCCCGCTCCGGAGCGCACCGCGGCCGGCAGGATGCTCTCTGCCGGCGAAGGTGCCGCTTCTCCGGCAAGGAAGCCTCAGCCGCTTCTCCTGCACACGGAGAGCGTGCTAGCTGCTGAAACGTGAAGAAAGAAGCTGCAGAACACTGGCACTGAGCGTGCAGCTTTCCAGCGGAGAGAAAAAGCTACTTGAACACTCTGCAAGCCTTTCCACTCCCAAAAACATGCACATGGAAGGAGCTGCTGCAAAAGCGATGCTGTGCTCGCTGCTGCTCCTCCTGAAGCTCTGGCTGCTAAATCGGAGGCTTTCCTTCCAATTTCAAGCTGCAAAGCACTTGCTGAATTGCAGGGAAAGTCCGGGAGGCATTTGCTGTGCTGGCACACTTTCTCCTTCCTAGACAGAGTGGAAAAGCTTTTCCCTGCCGTGTAGGCGACAGGAGACGCATTAGACGGGCATCCGGAGCTGTCCGAAGGTAAGCGCCTGTTGCCGGCCTCTTTCGGCACAAGCCCCCGCTCCGGAGCGCACCGCGGCCGGCAGGATGCTCTCTGCCGGCGAAGGTGCCGCTTCTCCGGCAAGGAAGCCTCAGCCGCTTCTCCTGCACACGGAGAGCGTGCTAGCTGCTGAAACGTGAAGAAAGAAGCTGCAGAACACTGGCACTGAGCGTGCAGCTTTCCAGCGGAGAGAAAAAGCTACTTGAACACTCTGCAAGCCTTTCCACTCCCAAAAACATGCACATGGAAGGAGCTGCTGCAAAAGCGATGCTGTGCTCGCTGCTGCTCCTCCTGAAGCTCTGGCTGCTAAATCGGAGGCTTTCCTTCCAATTTCAAGCTGCAAAGCACTTGCTGAATTGCAGGGAAAGTCCGGGAGGCATTTGCTGTGCTGGCACACTTTCTCCTTCCTAGACAGAGTGGAAAAGCTTTTCCCTGCCGTGTAGGCGACAGGAGACGCATTAGACGGGCATCCGGAGCTGTCCGAAGGTAAGCGCCTGTTGCCGGCCTCTTTCGGCACAAGCCCCCGCTCCGGAGCGCACCGCGGCCGGCAGGATGCTCTCTGCCGGCGAAGGTGCCGCTTCTCCGGCAAGGAAGCCTCAGCCGCTTCTCCTGCACACGGAGAGCGTGCTAGCTGCTGAAACGTGAAGAAAGAAGCTGCAGAACACTGGCACTGAGCGTGCAGCTTTCCAGCGGAGAGAAAAAGCTACTTGAACACTCTGCAAGCCTTTCCACTCCCAAAAACATGCACATGGAAGGAGCTGCTGCAAAAGCGATGCTGTGCTCGCTGCTGCTCCTCCTGAAGCTCTGGCTGCTAAATCTGAGGCTTTCCTTCCAATTTCAAGCTGCAAAGCACTTGCTGAATTGCAGGGAAAGTCCGGGAGGCATTTGCTGTGCTGGCACACTTTCTCCTTCCCAGACAGAGTGGAAAAGCTTTTCCCTGCCGTGTAGGCGACAAGAGACGCATTAGACGGGCATCCGGAGCTGTCCGAAGGTAAGCGCCTGTTGCCGGCCTCTTTCGGCACAAGCCCCCGCTCCGGAGCGCACCGCGGCCGGCAGGATGCTCTCTGCCGGCGAACGTGCCGCTTCTCCGGCAAGGAAGCCTCAGCCGCTTCTCCTGCACACGGAGAGCGTGCTAGCTGCTGAAACGTGAAGAAAGAAGCTGCAGAACACTGGCACTGAGCGTGCAGCTTTCCAGCGGAGAGAAAAAGCTACTTGAACACTCTGCAAGCCTTTCCACTCCCAAAAACATGCACATGGAAGGAGCTGCTGCAAAAGCGATGCTGTGCTCGCTGCTGCTCCTCCTGAAGCTCTGGCTGCTAAATCTGAGGCTTTCCTTCCAATTTCAAGCTGCAAAGCACTTGCTGAATTGCAGGGAAAGTCCGGGAGGCATTTGCTGTGCTGGCACACTTTCTCCTTCCTAGACAGAGTGGAAAAGCTTTTCCCTGCCGTGTAGGCGACAGGAGACGCATTAGACGGGCATCCGGAGCTGTCCGAAGGTAAGCGCCTGTTGCCGGCCTCTTTCGGCACAAGCCCCCGCTCCGGAGCGCACCGCGGCCGGCAGGATGCTCTCTGCCGGCGAAGGTGCCGCTTCTCCGGCAAGGAAGCCTCAGCCGCTTCTCCTGCACACGGAGAGCGTGCTAGCTGCTGAAACGTGAAGAAAGAAGCTGCAGAACACTGGCACTGAGCGTGCAGCTTTCCAGCGGAGAGAAAAAGCTACTTGAACACTCTGCAAGCCTTTCCACTCCCAAAAACATGCACATGGAAGGAGCTGCTGCAAAAGCGATGCTGTGCTCGCTGCTGCTCCTCCTGAAGCTCTGGCTGCTAAATCGGAGGCTTTCCTTCCAATTTCAAGCTGCAAAGCACTTGCTGAATTGCAGGGAAAGTCCGGGAGGCATTTGCTGTGCTGGCACACTTTCTCCTTCCTAGACAGAGTGGAAAAGCTTTTCCCTGCCGTGTAGGCGACAGGAGACGCATTAGACGGGCATCCGGAGCTGTCCGAAGGTAAGCGCCTGTTGCCGGCCTCTTTCGGCACAAGCCCCCGCTCCGGAGCGCACCGCGGCCGGCAGGATGCTCTCTGCCGGCGAAGGTGCCGCTTCTCCGGCAAGGAAGCCTCAGCCGCTTCTCCTGCACACGGAGAGCGTGCTAGCTGCTGAAACGTGAAGAAAGAAGCTGCAGAACACTGGCACTGAGCGTGCAGCTTTCCAGCGGAGAGAAAAAGCTACTTGAACACTCTGCAAGCCTTTCCACTCCCAAAAACATGCACATGGAAGGAGCTGCTGCAAAAGCGATGCTGTGCTCGCTGCTGCTCCTCCTGAAGCTCTGGCTGCTAAATCTGAGGCTTTCCTTCCAATTTCAAGCTGCAAAGCACTTGCTGAATTGCAGGGAAAGTCCGGGAGGCATTTGCTGTGCTGGCACACTTTCTCCTTCCTAGACAGAGTGGAAAAGCTTTTCCCTGCCGTGTAGGCGACAGGAGACGCATTAGACGGGCATCCGGAGCTGTCCGAAGGTAAGCGCCTGTTGCCGGCCTCTTTCGGCACAAGCCCCCGCTCCGGAGCGCACCGCGGCCGGCAGGATGCTCTCTGCCGGCGAAGGTGCCGCTTCTCCGGCAAGGAAGCCTCAGCCGCTTCTCCTGCACACGGAGAGCGTGCTAGCTGCTGAAACGTGAAGAAAGAAGCTGCAGAACACTGGCACTGAGCGTGCAGCTTTCCAGCGGAGAGAAAAAGCTACTTGAACACTCTGCAAGCCTTTCCACTCCCAAAAACATGCACATGGAAGGAGCTGCTGCAAAAGCGATGCTGTGCTCGCTGCTGCTCCTCCTGAAGCTCTGGCTGCTAAATCTGAGGCTTTCCTTCCAATTTCAAGCTGCAAAGCACTTGCTGAATTGCAGGGAAAGTCCGGGAGGCATTTGCTGTGCTGGCACACTTTCTCCTTCCCAGACAGAGTGGAAAAGCTTTTCCCTGCCGTGTAGGCGACAAGAGACGCATTAGACGGGCATCCGGAGCTGTCCGAAGGTAAGCGCCTGTTGCCGGCCTCTTTCGGCACAAGCCCCCGCTCCGGAGCGCACCGCGGCCGGCAGGATGCTCTCTGCCGGCGAACGTGCCGCTTCTCCGGCAAGGAAGCCTCAGCCGCTTCTCCTGCACACGGAGAGCGTGCTAGCTGCTGAAACGTGAAGAAAGAAGCTGCAGAACACTGGCACTGAGCGTGCAGCTTTCCAGCGGAGAGAAAAAGCTACTTGAACACTCTGCAAGCCTTTCCACTCCCAAAAACATGCACATGGAAGGAGCTGCTGCAAAAGCGATGCTGTGCTCGCTGCTGCTCCTCCTGAAGCTCTGGCTGCTAAATCTGAGGCTTTCCTTCCAATTTCAAGCTGCAAAGCACTTGCTGAATTGCAGGGAAAGTCCGGGAGGCATTTGCTGTGCTGGCACACTTTCTCCTTCCTAGACAGAGTGGAAAAGCTTTTCCCTGCCGTGTAGGCGACAGGAGACGCATTAGACGGGCATCCGGAGCTGTCCGAAGGTAAGCGCCTGTTGCCGGCCTCTTTCGGCACAAGCCCCCGCTCCGGAGCGCACCGCGGCCGGCAGGATGCTCTCTGCCGGCGAAGGTGCCGCTTCTCCGGCAAGGAAGCCTCAGCCGCTTCTCCTGCACACGGAGAGCGTGCTAGCTGCTGAAACGTGAAGAAAGAAGCTGCAGAACACTGGCACTGAGCGTGCAGCTTTCCAGCGGAGAGAAAAAGCTACTTGAACACTCTGCAAGCCTTTCCACTCCCAAAAACATGCACATGGAAGGAGCTGCTGCAAAAGCGATGCTGTGCTCGCTGCTGCTCCTCCTGAAGCTCTGGCTGCTAAATCTGAGGCTTTCCTTCCAATTTCAAGCTGCAAAGCACTTGCTGAATTGCAGGGAAAGTCCGGGAGGCATTTGCTGTGCTGGCACACTTTCTCCTTCCTAGACAGAGTGGAAAAGCTTTTCCCTGCCGTGTAGGCGACAGGAGACGCATTAGACGGGCATCCGGAGCTGTCCGAAGGTAAGCGCCTGTTGCCGGCCTCTTTCGGCACAAGCCCCCGCTCCGGAGCGCACCGCGGCCGGCAGGATGCTCTCTGCCGGCGAAGGTGCCGCTTCTCCGGCAAGGAAGCCTCAGCCGCTTCTCCTGCACACGGAGAGCGTGCTAGCTGCTGAAACGTGAAGAAAGAAGCTGCAGAACACTGGCACTGAGCGTGCAGCTTTCCAGCGGAGAGAAAAAGCTACTTGAACACTCTGCAAGCCTTTCCACTCCCAAAAACATGCACATGGAAGGAGCTGCTGCAAAAGCGATGCTGTGCTCGCTGCTGCTCCTCCTGAAGCTCTGGCTGCTAAATCTGAGGCTTTCCTTCCAATTTCAAGCTGCAAAGCACTTGCTGAATTGCAGGGAAAGTCCGGGAGGCATTTGCTGTGCTGGCACACTTTCTCCTTCCTAGACAGAGTGGAAAAGCTTTTCCCTGCCGTGTAGGCGACAGGAGACGCATTAGACGGGCATCCGGAGCTGTCCGAAGGTAAGCGCCTGTTGCCGGCCTCTTTCGGCACAAGCCCCCGCTCCGGAGCGCACCGCGGCCGGCAGGATGCTCTCTGCCGGCGAAGGTGCCGCTTCTCCGGCAAGGAAGCCTCAGCCGCTTCTCCTGCACACGGAGAGCGTGCTAGCTGCTGAAACGTGAAGAAAGAAGCTGCAGAAGACTGGCACTGAGCGTGCAGCTTTCCAGCGGAGAGAAAAAGCTACTTGAACACTCTGCAAGCCTTTCCACTCCCAAAAACATGCACATGGAAGGAGCTGCTGCAAAAGCGATGCTGTGCTCGCTGCTGCTCCTCCTGAAGCTCTGGCTGCTAAATCTGAGGCTTTCCTTCCAATTTCAAGCTGCAAAGCACTTGCTGAATTGCAGGGAAAGTCCGGGAGGCATTTGCTGTGCTGGCACACTTTCTCCTTCCTAGACAGAGTGGAAAAGCTTTTCCCTGCCGTGTAGGCGACAAGAGACGCATTAGACGGGCATCCGGAGCTGTCCGAAGGTAAGCGCCTGTTGCCGGCCTCTTTCGGCACAAGCCCCCGCTCCGGAGCGCACCGCGGCCGGCAGGATGCTCTCTGCCGGCGAAGGTGCCGCTTCTCCGGCAAGGAAGCCTCAGCCGCTTCTCCTGCACACGGAGAGCGTGCTAGCTGCTGAAACGTGAAGAAAGAAGCTGCAGAACACTGGCACTGAGCGTGCAGCTTTCCAGCGGAGAGAAAAAGCTACTTGAACACTCTGCAAGCCTTTCCACTCCCAAAAACATGCACATGGAAGGAGCTGCTGCAAAAGCGATGCTGTGCTCGCTGCTGCTCCTCCTGAAGCTCTGGCTGCTAAATCTGAGGCTTTCCTTCCAATTGCAAGCTGCAAAGCACTTGCTGAATTGCAGGGAAAGTCCGGGAGGCATTTGCTGTGCTGGCACACTTTCTCCTTCCTAGACAGAGTGGAAAAGCTTTTCCCTGCCGTGTAGGCGACAGGAGACGCATTAGACGGGCATCCGGAGCTGTCCGAAGGTAAGCGCCTGTTGCCGGCCTCTTTCGGCACAAGCCCCCGCTCCGGAGCGCACCGCGGCCGGCAGGATGCTCTCTGCCGGCGAACGTGCCGCTTCTCCGGCAAGGAAGCCTCAGCCGCTTCTCCTGCACACGGAGAGCGTGCTAGCTGCTGAAACGTGAAGAAAGAAGCTGCAGAACACTGGCACTGAGCGTGCAGCTTTCCAGCGGAGAGAAAAAGCTACTTGAACACTCTGCAAGCCTTTCCACTCCCAAAAACATGCACATGGAAGGAGCTGCTGCAAAAGCGATGCTGTGCTCGCTGCTGCTCCTCCTGAAGCTCTGGCTGCTAAATCGGAGGCTTTCCTTCCAATTTCAAGCTGCAAAGCACTTGCTGAATTGCAGGGAAAGTCCGGGAGGCATTTGCTGTGCTGGCACACTTTCTCCTTCCTAGACAGAGTGGAAAAGCTTTTCCCTGCCGTGTAGGCGACAGGAGACGCATTAGACGGGCATCCGGAGCTGTCCGAAGGTAAGCGCCTGTTGCCGGCCTCTTTCGGCACAAGCCCCCGCTCCGGAGCGCACCGCGGCCGGCAGGATGCTCTCTGCCGGCGAAGGTGCCGCTTCTCCGGCAAGGAAGCCTCAGCCGCTTCTCCTGCACACGGAGAGCGTGCTAGCTGCTGAAACGTGAAGAAAGAAGCTGCAGAAGACTGGCACTGAGCGTGCAGCTTTCCAGCGGAGAGAAAAAGCTACTTGAACACTCTGCAAGCCTTTCCACTCCCAAAAACATGCACATGGAAGGAGCTGCTGCAAAAGCGATGCTGTGCTCGCTGCTGCTCCTCCTGAAGCTCTGGCTGCTAAATCTGAGGCTTTCCTTCCAATTTCAAGCTGCAAAGCACTTGCTGAATTGCAGGGAAAGTCCGGGAGGCATTTGCTGTGCTGGCACACTTTCTCCTTCCTAGACAGAGTGGAAAAGCTTTTCCCTGCCGTGTAGGCGACAGGAGACGCATTAGACGGGCATCCGGAGCTGTCCGAAGGTAAGCGCCTGTTGCCGGCCTCTTTCGGCACAAGCCCCCGCTCCGGAGCGCACCGCGGCCGGCAGGATGCTCTCTGCCGGCGAAGGTGCCGCTTCTCCGGCAAGGAAGCCTCAGCCGCTTCTCCTGCACACGGAGAGCGTGCTAGCTGCTGAAACGTGAAGAAAGAAGCTGCAGAAGACTGGCACTGAGCGTGCAGCTTTCCAGCGGAGAGAAAAAGCTACTTGAACACTCTGCAAGCCTTTCCACTCCCAAAAACATGCACATGGAAGGAGCTGCTGCAAAAGCGATGCTGTGCTCGCTGCTGCTCCTCCTGAAGCTCTGGCTGCTAAATCGGAGGCTTTCCTTCCAATTTCAAGCTGCAAAGCACTTGCTGAATTGCAGGGAAAGTCCGGGAGGCATTTGCTGTGCTGGCACACTTTCTCCTTCCTAGACAGAGTGGAAAAGCTTTTCCCTGCCGTGTAGGCGACAGGAGACGCATTAGACGGGCATCCGGAGCTGTCCGAAGGTAAGCGCCTGTTGCCGGCCTCTTTCGGCACAAGCCCCCGCTCCGGAGCGCACCGCGGCCGGCAGGATGCTCTCTGCCGGCGAAGGTGCCGCTTCTCCGGCAAGGAAGCCTCAGCCGCTTCTCCTGCACACGGAGAGCGTGCTAGCTGCTGAAACGTGAAGAAAGAAGCTGCAGAAGACTGGCACTGAGCGTGCAGCTTTCCAGCGGAGAGAAAAAGCTACTTGAACACTCTGCAAGCCTTTCCACTCCCAAAAACATGCACATGGAAGGAGCTGCTGCAAAAGCGATGCTGTGCTCGCTGCTGCTCCTCCTGAAGCTCTGGCTGCTAAATCTGAGGCTTTCCTTCCAATTTCAAGCTGCAAAGCACTTGCTGAATTGCAGGGAAAGTCCGGGAGGCATTTGCTGTGCTGGCACACTTTCTCCTTCCTAGACAGAGTGGAAAAGCTTTTCCCTGCCGTGTAGGCGACAGGAGACGCATTAGACGGGCATCCGGAGCTGTCCGAAGGTAAGCGCCTGTTGCCGGCCTCTTTCGGCACAAGCCCCCGCTCCGGAGCGCACCGCGGCCGGCAGGATGCTCTCTGCCGGCGAAGGTGCCGCTTCTCCGGCAAGGAAGCCTCAGCCGCTTCTCCTGCACACGGAGAGCGTGCTAGCTGCTGAAACGTGAAGAAAGAAGCTGCAGAAGACTGGCACTGAGCGTGCAGCTTTCCAGCGGAGAGAAAAAGCTACTTGAACACTCTGCAAGCCTTTCCACTCCCAAAAACATGCACATGGAAGGAGCTGCTGCAAAAGCGATGCTGTGCTCGCTGCTGCTCCTCCTGAAGCTCTGGCTGCTAAATCGGAGGCTTTCCTTCCAATTTCAAGCTGCAAAGCACTTGCTGAATTGCAGGGAAAGTCCGGGAGGCATTTGCTGTGCTGGCACACTTTCTCCTTCCTAGACAGAGTGGAAAAGCTTTTCCCTGCCGTGTAGGCGACAAGAGACGCATTAGACGGGCATCCGGAGCTGTCCGAAGGTAAGCGCCTGTTGCCGGCCTCTTTCGGCACAAGCCCCCGCTCCGGAGCGCACCGCGGCCGGCAGGATGCTCTCTGCCGGCGAAGGTGCCGCTTCTCCGGCAAGGAAGCCTCAGCCGCTTCTCCTGCACACGGAGAGCGTGCTAGCTGCTGAAACGTGAAGAAAGAAGCTGCAGAACACTGGCACTGAGCGTGCAGCTTTCCAGCGGAGAGAAAAAGCTACTTGAACACTCTGCAAGCCTTTCCACTCCCAAAAACATGCACATGGAAGGAGCTGCTGCAAAAGCGATGCTGTGCTCGCTGCTGCTCCTCCTGAAGCTCTGGCTGCTAAATCGGAGGCTTTCCTTCCAATTTCAAGCTGCAAAGCACTTGCTGAATTGCAGGGAAAGTCCGGGAGGCATTTGCTGTGCTGGCACACTTTCTCCTTCCCAGACAGAGTGGAAAAGCTTTTCCCTGCCGTGTAGGCGACAAGAGACGCATTAGACGGGCATCCAGAGCTGTCCGAAGGTAAGCGCCTGTTGCCGGCCTCTTTCGGCACAAGCCCCCGCTCCGGAGCGCACCGCGGCCGGCAGGATGCTCTCTGCCGGCGAAGGTGCCGCTTCTCCGGCAAGGAAGCCTCAGCCGCTTCTCCTGCACACGGAGAGCGTGCTAGCTGCTGAAACGTGAAGAAAGAAGCTGCAGAAGACTGGCACTGAGCGTGCAGCTTTCCAGCGGAGAGAAAAAGCTACTTGAACACTCTGCAAGCCTTTCCACTCCCAAAAACATGCACATGGAAGGAGCTGCTGCAAAAGCGATGCTGTGCTCGCTGCTGCTCCTCCTGAAGCTCTGGCTGCTAAATCGGAGGCTTTCCTTCCAATTTCAAGCTGCAAAGCACTTGCTGAATTGCAGGGAAAGTCCGGGAGGCATTTGCTGTGCTGGCACACTTTCTCCTTCCTAGACAGAGTGGAAAAGCTTTTCCCTGCCGTGTAGGCGACAGGAGACGCATTAGACGGGCATCCGGAGCTGTCCGAAGGTAAGCGCCTGTTGCCGGCCTCTTTCGGCACAAGCCCCCGCTCCGGAGCGCACCGCGGCCGGCAGGATGCTCTCTGCCGGCGAAGGTGCCGCTTCTCCGGCAAGGAAGCCTCAGCCGCTTCTCCTGCACACGGAGAGCGTGCTAGCTGCTGAAACGTGAAGAAAGAAGCTGCAGAACACTGGCACTGAGCGTGCAGCTTTCCAGCGGAGAGAAAAAGCTACTTGAACACTCTGCAAGCCTTTCCACTCCCAAAAACATGCACATGGAAGGAGCTGCTGCAAAAGCGATGCTGTGCTCGCTGCTGCTCCTCCTGAAGCTCTGGCTGCTAAATCTGAGGCTTTCCTTCCAATTTCAAGCTGCAAAGCACTTGCTGAATTGCAGGGAAAGTCCGGGAGGCATTTGCTGTGCTGGCACACTTTCTCCTTCCTAGACAGAGTGGAAAAGCT